>NC_083684.1:64044464-64669464 GCF_033118175.1 Dama dama | reverse complement strand
TCAGGCATATTCAGATACCAATGATGTCCATAAGGATTGTTTCTTGTCTGTACTGTTGAATCTACCTGTCCATATATCATTAGAGGAGTTAATAGAAATGTGTTGCCAACAAAGGTCCATCTGGTCAAGGCTATGGTTTTTCCAGTCACATGTATGGATGTGAGAGTTGGACTGTGAAGAAAGCTAAGAGCTGAAAAATTGATGCTTTTGAACTGTGGTGTTGGAGAAGACTCTTGAGAGTCCCTTGGACTACCAGTCCATCCTGAAGGAGATAGGTTCTGGGTGTTCATTGGAGGGACTGATTCTGAAGCTGAAACTCCAATACTTTGGCCACCTCATGCAAAGAGTTGACTCATTGGAAAAGACCCTAATGCTGGGAGGGATTGGGGGCAGGAGGAGAAGGGGACGACAGAGGATGAGATGGTTGGATGGCATCACCGACTCGATGGGCATGAGTTTGTGTGAACTCCGGGAGTTGGTGATGGAGAGGGAGGCCTGGCCTGCTGTGGTTCATGGGGTCACAAAGAGTCGGACATGATTGAGTGACCAAACTAACTAAGGCAAAGGAAGTAATTGAGCAATTTTGTCCCCCTTTTTGAATTGCCATAGAATCTGAGATGACATCATGATTTGAAATTCTCCTTTAAAATCTGAATTAATTATTCCAGGGTGAACAGCAATTCCTTTACAAGTCAAACTAGATCAGCCGAGTAAAGACCAAAATTTTGTGGGGGTGGGGGCCAAAAGAGTCTGGTAGGTATTCTAGAAGGGATTGCTTGAGGGTAAAGGAGAAAATCATTTAGGGCTGATATATTGACAGCAACACTGCCGGATATTGAGGGTTTGAGGGAAAAGTTGGAATTTGCCCCTGGTTTTTGTTGAAGGGGACCTGGGGGGTCCCCTGCTTGGAGTTTCCTGGAATAGGTCTTCCTTCAATATCAAATTTAGATTTACAGTCTTTGGCCAATGCATTCCTCCAATGCAGTGAGGGCAAATTCTTGGAGGTTTTGTTTATTAACCCTCTTAGGGTTGTCCCTTTTTAAATGGTTTTTATCTCTACTTGTAAAGCATCCTTCATTTTCCTTTCTAAAGGCAGCAGCCATTGTCTCAGCTACCATTTGCATCTTTTGAGTTTCTGATCCTAGATTGACACAAGCCTTCAAATAATCAATAATAGTCCCAGTCTCATGAATTGGCATGATAGCTCTTTGATATTCCTGATTTGCATTCTCATAAACAAGTAATTTCTCTAGCTGTCTTTTGACTTCTTCTCCAATTACAGTACGGGAAATAACAGTTTCTAATCTAGCTAAAAAATCAGCATAATTTTCATTAGGTCCTTGGAATATTTTGGTGTAGCTACCTGTAGGCTCTCCTTGAGAAATAATTTGATCCCAAGTTTCAAGGGCCACTGTTTTTAATTGTTCATGCAGCAAGGAAGGGCATTGTATTTGAGCTTCTATGGCATCAAATTGTCTGGTGTCAGTTAACATTTCAAAACCCATTTGGTTTTGGGAGTGCCAGCTCAGTAATTCTTGTTAGCATGATCTCTAGCTATATCATGAAACCCATTGTCCATTGAAGATATTCTCCTGGTTTAAGGAGAGCTTTTACTAGAATTTGCCAATCATAGGGAATAAAGTTTCCAATAGAAGATGCCACAGCATTTAGAAGCTCTTTAGTAAAAGACGAATGTGGGCAATACACAGTTAAAGCCTTTTTCATTTGTTGCATGTAAAAAAAGCTAATACCTTCATATTGAGGTATTATGTGCCCTTGAGCATCAGGATTTCTTACAACTGGAAAGGCAGAGAAACCATCAGGTTCAGAGACTTGTGATTGCAAAGCCAGTAATTCAGAGAGATTCTGTCATGGAGGAGAGTGAGTACATACCAATTTTTTGCAAATATGAGTCTGTACTAAGGACTTATCATTATTATTTTAAAAAGGATTGCCAGTTTTGATGTCAAAAAGTGTCTCAGGAGAGTCGTTGTTAGAATCATTAGGTTCTAGCGAAGGAGAGCCTTCTGAATTTGTGCCTGCTGGCAGAGGATGAGCATTCGGAGCAGCCGGGGCAGGGCTTGTAGGAAAATTCTGAAATATTTTATGTTGTTCTAATTGGGCCTTTTGTAAAGTTTTATCATTTAATTTATATTCATGTAACAAGTGTTCTGTCGTCGAATATTAGGAGGGCTAGAAGTTACCTTGAAATGGCAGAATTACAGCTTTAATGAGAGCCCATGGGGCCAGAAATCGATTGGAATATTTTTTTCTCCGTTTGGTGGTTCATTCAACATTTTCTTTGAGCCGGTACCAAATTTCTGCATCAAAACTGTCTTTATCAGGGAACCAAGGATTACAATTAACCACTGTTTAAAGGCAAGCTTCTATTTGTTGGTGCGAAACCAAAAGTCCCTGACCTTTAAACAACTGGTGAAGTAAAGTAGAGAGATGATGGGGCTTTCCAGCCGTTTGAAGTTAAGTACAGAAATAAGAGGGCTTTTTAGCCATTTGACCCATGTCTTAGTACTTACTGACCTCAATAGGACCTGAGTTACTCCGCCTGAAATGCCACATATACCAGAGTCCCTGTTCTCGGTGCAACATGTTGGGATCCTTTACTGGATAGAGAGTGAGAGAGAAAAGGCATGCGGACCTAACCTCTGATGGAGCAAAGGTGATTTAATGATCTTTTTGTGAGTATATGTAGGCTGTTGTACAAGGAATTTCTTTCAACAATGATAAAGTTCAGAAAATTAAATGTATAGCAACCATTACCAAGGGAACAAGGGATTAACAATGGTCATAAGGTCAAGAGAGAATCCATATCTCAAGAAAGAGGATTAAGAGAAAGCAGTTTTCTCAAAAAAGAGACTGTTTACTGAAGGAGACCCAAGCCTGCCTCACACACTGACCCCAGCCCTGGGAGCAGATTTCTGTTCCACTGAGAAGGAACAGAGGATTTATGAGAAATAGCACATAGGAACCCTCCTGTTAAACATCCCCTGACAGACAGGGAGGCCTGATGTACTGCGGTTCATGGGGTTGGAAAGAGTCGGACACGATGAGTGACTGAACTGAACTGAACTGAATCAAATACCACCCAGAAAACAATGTCCAGGACTTGAGGGCGTCACATGTGATCCTATGAAACATTTTTTAAAATAACATCTATCCTTCTGAAACTATTCCAAAAGGTTGAAGAGGAGGGGGACACTCTTAAATTTATTCTATCAGGCTATCTCTAGGCTGAAATCAGTATTATAATGAAACACTACAGAAAATTACAGATCATTTTCTTGATGAATATGGTTGAAAAAAGCTTCCAAGAAAATATTAGCAGACAGAATTCAACAATCTATAAAAGATATCATAAATGATTATCACATAGCATTCTTCCAGAGATGCAAGGATGTTTAAAAATCCACAAATCAATCCACTTGATACACCACATTAAGAAAAGGAAGAGAAACACAAGATTGTGTCAGTAGATGTAGAAAAAGCATTGACAAAATCTAACATCCATTCATGGTAAATACTCTCAGAGAAATGGGCATAGAGAAAATACATCTCAATCTAATAAAGGACATTTATGGCAAACCCATATCTGAAAGCTTTTGCCTCTAAAATTAGGACCAAGGGAAGGATGCTCACTCTTGCCACTCTGGTTTAACAGTGTGGAGGTCCTAGCCACAGCATTTGGACAAAGATTTAATAAGAGACATCCAATGCCTAAGAGAAAAAGTAACACTGTCACTACTATAGAGAAACAATACTTTATATAGAAAACCCTAAAGTATCCACCAGAAAACTAACTAATGAATTCAGTATACACACACACACACACACACACACACACACACACAATGGAATATTCCTCACCCCTTAAGAATACAATTTTGCTGCTTCTAACATAGATAGACCTGGATGTCATTCTGTTTATTGAATTAAGTCAGACAGAGAAAGACAAATACTGTATATTATCACCTGACATATGCAATCTAAAACTAGTACAAATGGATGAAAATAATGGAGTAGAAAAAGACTCTCGCACATAGAGAATAAACTAGTCTTTACCAGTGCGGAGAGAAAGTGGGAAGGGGCAAGACAGAGTATAGATTCAGAAGTACACACTACTATGTATAAAATAAATAAACTACAAGGACATACTTTACAGCACAGGGAATATGGCCAATAGTTCATAATAGCTTAAAACAAAGTATAACCTATATATTGAACCACAATGTTGTACCTCTGCCACTACCATAATACAGTAAATCAACTATAATTCAATGAAAAATTTAACAAAAATGAAGAGTTGTGCATTGTGATATGTGGTTGCAATGGCAGTCACATTACAATAATTACATGTAACAAATTACTAAATCTTGCACTTGAAATTTACACAATGTTATATGTCAAATATATTTCAGTTTGAAAAATCTGCTGAAATATAGATTTCTTTTGGCATGATTATTATTGTACTTCACTTCAAATTGCTTATTTCTACATGAAAATAATTTAATGTGCTAATCTCCCTGCAAGACTCTTTCTAATAAATAGTGCCATCTCTCTTAACATTTAAATCAGTTCTAATGAGGTGGATGAAACTGGAGCCCATTATACAGAGTGAAGTAAGCCAGAAAGAAAAACACCAATACAGTATACTAAGGCATATATATGCAATTTAGAAAGATGGTGACAATAACTCTATATGCAAGACAGAAAAAGAGACACAGATGTATAGAATAGACTTTCAGACTCGGTGGGAGAAGGCAAGGGTGGGATGATCTGAGAATAGCATTGAAACATGTATATTGTCAATTGTGAAACAGATTGCCAGCCCAGGTTTGATGCATGAGACAAGTGCTCAGGGCTGGTGCCCTAGGATGAACCTAGGAGGGAGGTGGGAGGGAGGTGGGAGGGGGTTCAGAATGAGGAACACATGTTAATCCATGACTGATTCACATCAATATATGGCAGAAAAACACTACAATATTGTAAAGACCTGTTTTTTATTGCATAAACCTGAACTCCTTTTCTACAAGAAAACTTCACTCATATATTCATATTTCATGACAATATATTTCAATTGGTTTTTATATTGAAGAAGATATTTGGCATGTCTGGTATAATATTACCTTGAGATTTCAAAATTTAAATTAGGATTCTGAGGGTGAATAAATGAACTGCCAAGCAACCATTATAGAAATAAATAAAATTCACCCTTTTCTCATAATAGTAGAGGACTTTGCACTTCTTATCCCAGCAAAATAGAGTCTGTGTGCACTGGAGTTATGGCTCATGAGCAGAAAGGGGCTGACAGTTGGGAAACACGCTGCAATGATTATAGTGATGTCCACAAGGAACTGGCAGGGCTGATCAAAAAGAGCCAAAAGAACTTGACAGATGGAGGAAAGAATATAAAAGCAGACAAAGGTGCTCCTGAGGAGAAGGATGAATTTAGTAGCTCTGGACTCAGGGGAGGACCTGGAGGAGGCATCAGTCCTACGAATGTGCTGGACCTGCTGCTTATGTCTGTACAGGATGAGAACCATGGAGCTGCCGGCCCAGAGCGTGAGCCCCAAACATAAAACATCAGGGAATAATAGCAATGCTGCAGACAAGGCGTCTCCAGTTTTGTCAGTAAGAATAGAAATACAGTAGCCGAAATCTTTTTCCTCTGTGATGTTTTTGCCACTCCATTTGCCAGTCATATGGAAAGGAAAAATGACATTTACCAGCATTTGCAGGATCCAGCACAGGAAAATAGAGAGAACCATGTACTTGGGAGCTGTTACTTTCAGTGCTGCCCACCTGGAGTTCCAGGGACTGATCGTGATCACCTGAAAGACACTCAAGAGGCAGATGCTACTGATGGACACTCCCCTCCCCACTCTGTGCAGAAAGAAGAGAAGTTTGCAGCCAACATCACTGCGGATATGCTTCCACCCAAAGACTGCCATTGTCTGGGGGACTCCTTTAGAGAGGAGGACCAAGGAGTTGGCCACAATCAGGTGCTTAAGGATCAAATCTGTGGACCTTAACCTGTAACCCATGAAGTGAAGGATGATATAACTGTAAAGGAGTGAGAAATTCCCCAGTATTCCAACCACAGTCTGTGTTAAGATGATCATGCCTATCATGAAAAAGCTGCTGGCCATCCTTTCAGTTCACGTCACAGGAACTTTTGAGTTAGAATGTCCTGCGTGGGAATATGAGGCATGGGTTACGTGCATCATGTCAACTGAAATACAATATTCTCCATTTAACAATAGTTCCCACTTGGAAATATTTGCTTCTTGTGTTTCTGTTACCAGCAGCTTTTAAAGGGTTCCATGTATAACATTTAAAAGAACTAATATGTAAAATTAATCACTGAAGATACTCATGTGATCCCTTCTTTATTCTTCACAAATTTATTAGGCAGGAACTGAAGGGACCTTAGTTATACAGAGGAGTGTTACCTACCCCCAGACAGGTTAAGTATTTGTCAAACCTGCTTCTTAGTGCAGAGTGAGGACTGAATCCCATTGGGCTACTCAAGACAGTGGTTTGAGTAACCTCCCAGGTGCTTAAATGATTAAGACCCTGCATTCCACTGCAGAGGGTCCAAGTTCAATTCCTGGTCCAGGATCTAAAATCTCATGAACTTTGATGCATGGCCAAAAGCAAAAAAAGAGATTGCACTGATCACCAGCCATGCCAAACAGCTAGTTAGTTGCAGGCATATAATAAACCAGATCTATATTGGATTTTGATTTCACAGTTTTTCTGTTTATATACCTGTGGTATTTTTTAATTTTCATATAACATGATTCCACTTATTTGTAAAGCTTTATTCTATGGTACCATGTATTATGAATTAAATCTTTGCATCTTAACACATGAACATCACTGCTGGCGGTAGAATACAGCAGAAACCTGCCTCACGAAAAGGCAATGTCATGAAGATGAGAAGGCATCACTCTGAGGATGGCAACAGAAAGCCTCTTTAATTCCCATGACAGAAACACAACTAAAATAATATGTATATAGAAATGTTTGAATAATCATGTGTAGGCAATAAACCTTAGGGCATAAAACACTAACATGTGATAAAATAGTTTAAAACAAAAGAAAATTATCATTGTCCAATTATACATTGTATCAGTATGTTATTGTCAGAGCCCAGTGAATATATTGGCAATGAATTAATATTTTCAGTTGACATTAAAATACAAGACACAGAGGAAAATTGGGCACTTATAAAGCATGTATTCTTGTGTCTTTCATAAACCAAAGTACTAGATTTGCTAGAATGTCAACAAATTGGTGTTGGTGTCAGTTTCTGATGTGATCACTTACCCAGAATCTTGACCTGCCTTTCTCTCACAGACTCAGCTGCTCAGACGAAAATACAACGGATATATCTTCCAGCTGCCAGGACAAGGGCTTGGTGGGATGGTAATTATACCCAGTATGTGTGTGGGAGAGAGGCAGCCAGATCCTGATATATGGGTTTGAGATGCTGTCCTCCCATCCCCTTCCATCAAAACCGCAATTATCATTTCACCTGCAGCAGCGATGGGAGTGCAGGCTTGGGAGCTGAGAACATTTCTGGAAACTTTTCTCTCAGTTGTTAATTACTGGAAACAATTACAAGTTTCTAGTTAGCAGCCTTAGGAGACAACTGGCTGTACTTGACAGGCAATTTCTTTTCCATGATCCCTGAAAGTAAAGGTCTCGTGAGGAAGAAATGCTGAACTCACACACATTAGGGATTGACACAAACCATGTGCGTCCCTCTGGATTCTTCACTTCCCTGAGATGAGTCTCTGCCCTAATACCAGTACTTTCCTCACCTTCAACCATTGATGGAACCGTCAATGATAGTATTGGTAAAGAAATGGAATGAGACAAAATACCTGGGAAGTATATTGGAAGAGACAAAAGGAAAAGGAGGAACATCATCAAGAATTCATGATAGGAAACACTGGCACAACTTATATCAATTTAGACTCATTTTCATAATTCAATACCAATTTTTATGGAAATTTTGTAGGAAATAAACTTTATTATTATTGAACACTTTGATAGAAATTGGGTCCAGAACAAATAAATAGAAAAAAGATTGAGGGTTTCAAAATAGCTATAAAATAAAAGCACACAGATCTGATGGCTCAAAAATCAAGTACCTAATTCAGGAGCATTCTGGAGAGGAAACAATATGCCACTAAAACCAAGTGCATCAGTGCAAAATTAAAAGAAAATCTGAAATGCAAGTAGGAGGCTTCACAAAATGCAAACACACCGACAAGTTGATCATGTACTTCTAGCCTCTAGAACTGTGAAAAACTGTCTCTGTGAAAAACTGTGAAAACTATCTATGTTTAAATCTCCCAGGCTGTTGTATTTTATTAAGGCAGACCTAAAATGTAATACAAATTGTAAGAGTCTGTCTGTTTGATCCTGGGGCTTCCAGGAGTGATCCTGCAATTTATGTCAGAGAAAGTTTTGCCTATGTTCTCTTCTAGCAGTTTTATGGTGTCATGTCTTCTATTTAACCCTTGGATCCATGCTGAGTTTATTTTTGTGTATGGTGTGAGGGTGTGATTTGACTTCATGGATTTACATGAGGCTGTCCAGCAACCGGAGAAGAGTGGAGAAATAACTGGAGAAAGAACGAAGAGAAGGATCCAAAGCGAAAACAATGCCCAGCTGTGGATGTGACTGATGATGGAAGTAAAGTCTGATGCAAAGAACAGTAGAGCACAGGAACCTGGAATGTTAGATCTATGAACCAAGGTACTTTGGAAATGGTCAAATAGCAGATGGGAGGGGTGAATGTTGACATTTTAGGAATCAGTGAACTGAAATGGGCTGGAACGGGCGAATTTAATTCAGATAACCATTATATGTACTACTGCGTGCAAGATCACTTAGAAGAAATGGAGTAACACTCATAGGTAACAAAAGAGTCTGAAATGCAGTATTTGGGTGTAATCTCAAAAATGACAGAATGATCTCTGTTCGTTTTCAAGGCAAAGCATTCAGGATCACAGTAATCCAGGCCGATTCCCCAACCATCAATGCTGAAGAAGCTGAAGTTGAATGGTTCGATGAAGACCTACAAGACCTTCTTGAACTCACACCAAAAAAGATGTCCTTTTTACCATAGGGGACTGGAATACAAAAGTAGGAAGTCAAGAGATACCTGAAGTAACAGGCAAGTTTGGCCTTGGAGTACAAAATGAAGCAGAGCAAAGGCTAACAGAGTTTTACCAAGACAACGCACAGGTCTTAGAAACACCCTCTTTCAACAACACTAGAGACAACTCTACACCAGATGGACATCACCAGATGGTCAACACCAATATCAGATTGATTATATTCTTTGCGGCCAAAGCTGGAGAGGCTCTATACAGTCAGCAAAAACAAGACCAGGAGCTGACTGTGGCTCAGATCATGAACTCCTTATTGCCAAATTCAGACTGAAATTGAAGAAAGTATGGAAAAGCACTAACCATTCAGGTATGACCTCAATCAAAGCTATTTCAATTATACAGTGGGTATGACAGTTTCAAGTGATTAGATCTGATAGACTGAGTGCCTTAAGAGCCGTGGACGGAGATTGGTGACATTGTACAGGAGGCACTGTTCAGAACCACACCCAAGAAAAGAAATGCAAAACGTCAAAATGGTTTTCCGAGGAGGCCTGACAATTAGCTGAAAATAAAAGAGATGATAAACGAAAAGGAGAAAAGGACAGATATACCCATCTGAATGCAGATTTCCAGGGAATAATAAGGAGAGATAAGAAAGCCTTCCTCAGTGATCGATGCAAAGAAATAGAGGAAACCAATAGAATGAGAAAAGCTAAGTATCTCCTCAAGAAAATTGGAGATACCGAGGGAACATTTCATGCAGAGATGGGCGCAGTAAAGGACAGAAATGGTATGGACCTAACAGAAGCAGAAGATATTAAGAAGAGGTGGCAAGAATACACAGAAGACTATCCAAAAAATCTCATGACCCAGATACCACGATGCTGTGATCACTCACACTCACCTAGAGCCAGACATCCTGGAGTCTCAAGTCAAATGGGCCTTAGGAAGCATCATCATGAAAACAGCCAGTGGAGCTGCTGCATTTCCACTGAGCTATTTCAAGTCGTAATAGATGACGCTGTGAACGTGCTGCACTCAATACACCAGCAAATTTGGAAAACTCAGCAGTGGCCACAGGACTGGAAAAGGTCTGTTTTCCTTCCAACCCCAAAGAAAGGCAATGCCAAAGAGTGTTCAAACTACCACACGATTGCACTCATCTCACAGGCTAGCAAAGTAATGATCAAAATTCTCCAAGCCAAGCTTCAACACTATGTTAACCAAGAACTTCCAGATGTACAAGCTGGATTTAGAAAAGGCTGAGGAGCCAGATATCAAGTTACCAATATCCACTGGATCATCAAAAAAGCAAGAGAGTTCTGGAAAAACATCTACTTATGCCTTTTTGAATACAACAAAGCCTTTGACTGTGTGGATCACGATAAACTGTGGGAAATTATTCAAGAGATAAGAGTACCAGACCACCTGACCTGCCTCCTGTGAAATCTGCATGCATGTCATAACCAACTGTTAGAATGGACATGGAAGCATGGACTGGTTCCAAATTGGGAAAGGAGTATGTCAAGGCTGTATATTGTCACCCTGCTTATTTAACTTATGTGCAGAGTACATCACGCGAAATGCCAGGCTGGATGAAGCACAAGCTGGTATCAAGATTGTTAGGAGAAATGTCAGCAACTTCAGATATGCAAATGACACCACCCTTATGGCAGAAAGTGAAGAGTAACTACAGAACCTCTGGATGAATGTGAAAGAAGAGAGTGAAAAAACTGGCTTAAATCTCAAGATTTGAAACACGAAGATCATGGCATCTGGTCCCACTACTTCACATAAAATAAATGGGCAAACAACGGAAACAGTGACAGAAGCCATTTCCTTGGGCTACAAAATCACTGCAGATGGTCATGCAGCCATGAAATTAAAAGATGCTTGCTCCTTTGAAGAAAAGTTATGATGAACTTAGATACCATATTAAAAAGCAGAGACATTACTTTGCTGACAAAGGCCCATCTAGTCAAAGCTATGGTTTTTCCTGTAATGTATGAATGTGAGAGTTGGACCACAAAAAAGCAGAGCACAGAAGAATTGATGTTTTTGAACTGTGGTGTTGGAGCAGACTCTTGAGAATTCCTTGAACTGCATGGAGGTCAGAACAGCCAGTCCTAATGGAAATCAGTCCTGAATATTCACTGGAAGGACTGATACTGAAGCTGAAGAACCAATACTTTGGCCACCTGATGTGAAGAATGGACTCATTGGAAAAGACCCTGATGCTGCGAAGGACTGAAGGCAGGAGAAGGGGACGACAGGATGAGATGCTTGGATGGCATCACTGACTTGATGGACATGAGCCTGAGGAAGCCCCAGCAGTTGGTGCTGGACAGGGAAGCCTGGCAGCTGCAGTCTGTGGGCCCACAAGGAGTTGGATGTGACTGAGCAACTGAACTGAACTAATTACATTTGGCCCACGGATACTGGTGAAAATTCTCTATCTTGAATCAACTCATTCGTAAACTTAATGGACCTGAGAAATCCACTTGCCATGTAATACAACATGACTACCCAGATAATGTCACATCCATGGGAGGAGAAATGTTTATTATTTATATAATTATCAATAGGTTTTCAACACTATGAGCAATCTTTACCTCCCGTGATGGTTTCTTATGAGGAAGAAGCTAGAATCAGGGGATATGCCTTCACAATTTTCAATGGCCTTATGTTTTGACCGATTCCTTGAGACCCCATGGATTGCACCAGGAGAGACTTCCCTGTCCATCACCAAATCCTGGAGCTTACTCAAACTGATGTCCATAGAGGTCGGTGATGCCATCCAACCATCTCAACCTCTGTCGTCCCCTACTCCTCCTGCCTTCAATCTTTCCCTGCATAATGGTCTTTTCAAATGAGTCAGTTCTTCTCATCATGGGCCAAAATATTGGGCTTTCAGCCAGCATCAGTTCTTCCAATGAACATTCAGGACTGATTTCCTTTAGGATAGACTGGTTGGATCTCCTTGCAGTCTAAGGGAGTCTCAAGAGTTTTCTTCAACACCACAGCTCAAAAGCATCAATTCTTCAGTGCTCAGCTCTTGTTTACAGTCAAACTCTCACATCCATACATGACTACTAGAAAAAGCATAGCCTTCACTAGACAGAGCTTTGTTGGCAAAGTAATATCTCTTCTTTTTAATATGCTGTCTAGGTTGGTCATAACTTTATTTCCAAGGAGCAAGCATCTCTTAATTTCATGGCTGCAATCACCAACTTCAGTGATTTTGGAGCCCCCCCAAAACAAAGTCTCTCACTGTTTCCATTGTTTCCCCATCTCTTTGCCATGAAGTAATGGGACCGGATGCCATGATCTTCGTTTTCTAAATGTTGAGTTTTAAGCCAACTTTTTCACTCTCCTCTTTCACTTTCATCAAGAGGCTCTTTAGTTCTTCTCCACTTTCTGCCATAAGGGTGGTGTCATCTGCATCTCTGAGGTTATTGATATTTCTCCCTGCAACCTTGATTCCAGCTTGTGCTTCACCCAGCCCAGCATTTCGCATGATATACTCTGCATTTAAGTTAAATAAGCAGGGTGACAATAAACAACCTTGACATACTCCTTTCTCGATTCGGAACCAGTCTGTTGTTCCATGTCCAGTTCTCACTGTTTCTTCTTGACCAGCATACAGATTTCTCAAGAGGCAGGTCAGGTGGTCTGGTATTCCCATTCTTTAAGAATTTTCCACAGTTTGTTGTGATCCACACAGCCAAAGGTTTTGGCATAGTCAATAAAGCAGAAGTAGATGTTTTCCTGGAACTCTCTTGCTTTCTCAATGATCCAGTGGATGTTGGCAATTTGATCTCTGGTTCCTCTGCCTTTTCTAATTGCAGCTTGAACATCTGGAAGTTCACGGTTCACATACTATTGAATTGGTTACAGTAAAGCTTAAAGGGTTTTTCTGTTTTTTCTTTTTTTCATTTGTTTTTATTACTTGGAGGCTAATAAGTTTACAATATTGTAATGGTTTTTGCCACACATTGCCATGAATCACCCATGGGTTTACATGTGTTCACCATCCTGTTCACCCCTCCTGCCTCCCTCTCCATCCCATCCCTCTGGGTCTTCCCAATGTACCATCCCTGAGCACTTGTCTCATGCATCCAACCTGGTTTGGTGGTCTGTTTCACCCTTGATAGTATACTAGTTTCAATGCTGTTCTCTCAGAACATCCCACCCTTGTCTTCTCCCATAGAGTCCCAAAGTTTATTCTGTACATCTGTCTCTTTTTCTATTTTGCATATTGGGTTATCGTTACCATCTTTCTAAATTCCATATATATGCGTTATGGTACTGTATTGGTCTTTATCTTTCTGGCTTACTTCACTCTGTAAAATGGGCTCCAGTTTCATTCATCTCATTAGAACTGATTCAAATGAATTCTTTTTAACGGCTGAGTAATATTCCATTGTATATATGTACCATAGCTTCCTTATCCATTCGTCTGCTGATGGGCATCTAGGTTGCGTCCATGTCCTGGCTATTATAAACAGTCCTGTTATGAACACTGTGCTTCACGTGTCTCTTTCAGATCTAGTTTCCTCGGTGTGTATGCCCACGAGAGGGATTGCTGGGTCATATGGCAGTTCTATTTCCAGTTTTCTAAGGAATCTCCACACTGTTCTCCATAGTGGCTGTACTAGTTTGCATTCCCACCAACAGTGTAAGAGGGTTCCCTTTTCTCCACACCCTCTCCAGCTTTTATGGCTTGTAGACTTTTGGAGAGCAGCCATTCTGACTGGCCTGTAATGGTACCTCATTGTGGTTTCGATTTGCATTTCTCTGATAATGAGTGATGTTGAGCATCTTTTCATGTGTTTGTTAGCCATCTGTATGTCTTCTTTGGAGAAATGTCTGTTTAGTTCTTTGGCCCATTTTTTGATTGGGTCTTTTATTTTTCTGGAATTGTGCTGTTGGAATTGCTTGTATATTTTTGAGATTAATTCCTTGTCTGCTGATTCTTTTGTTATTATTTTCTCCCATTCTGTGGGCTGACTTTTCACCTTGCTTATCATTTCCTTTGTTGTGCAAAAGCTTTTAAGTTTAATTAGGGCCCATTTGTTTACTTTTGCTTTTATTTCCAATATTCTTGGAGGTGGGTCATAGAGGATCCTGCTGTGATTTATGTCGGAGAGTGTTCTGCCTATGTTCTTCTCTAGGAGTTTTATAGTTTCTGGTCTTACATTTAGATCTTTAATCCATTTTGAGTTTATTTTTGTGTATGGTGTTAGAAAGTGTTCTAGTTTCATTCTTTTACAAGTGGTTGACCAGTTTTCCCAGCACCACTTGTTAAAGAGGTTGTCTTTTTTCCATTGTATATCCTTGCCTCCTTTGTCAAAGATAAGGTGTACATAGGTACATGGATTTATCTCTGGGCTTTCTATTCTGTTCCACTGATCTATATTTCTGTCTTTGTGCCAGTACCATACTTTCTTGATGACTGTGGTTTGTAGTAGAGCCTGAAGTCAGTCAGGTTGATTCCTCCAGTTCCATTCTTCTTTCTCAAGATTGCTTTGGCTATTCCAGGTTTTTTTTGTATTTCCATACAAATTGTGAAATTATTTGTTCTAGTAATACCGTTGGCAGCGCGAGAGGGATTGCATTGAATCTATAGATTGCTTTGGGTAGTATAACCATTTTCACAATATTGAGTCTTCCAATCCATGAACACGGTATATTTCTCCATATATTTGTGTCCTCTTTGATTTCTTTCATCAGTGCTTTATAGTTTTCTATATATAGGTCTTTCTTTTCTTTAGGTAGATATATTCCTAAGTATTTTATTCTTTTCGTTGTAATGGTGAATGGTATTGTTTCCTTAATTTCGCTTTCTCTTTTCTCATTGTTAGCGTATAGGAATGCAAGGGGTTTCTGTGTGTTAATTTTATATCCTGCAACATTACTGTATTCATTGATTAGCTGTAGTAAATTTCTGGTAGAGTCTTTAGGGTTTTCTATGTAGAGGATCATGTTGTCTGCAAACAGTAAGAGTTTTACTTCTTCTTTTCCTATCTGGATTCCTTTTATTTCTTTTTTTGCTCTGATTGCTGTGGCCAACACTTCCAAAACTATGTTGAATAGTCGGGTGAGAGTGGACACCCCTGTGTTGTTCCTGACTTTAAGGGAAATGTGTTCCTGACTTTAAGGGAAATGAGTAAAGCTTAAAGGGTTTAAAGACGTGTATATCTGCATTTAAAATGGTATGTAAATTTCTGGATGAGGGTCTTTGAACAACATACTGAACAGCTGTCTGATGCTAGTTTCTTAAAAGTACAGAATCACTTTACGTGTTGTCATTTCTTATACTGATTCTTGATAAAAAATCAAGCACAAAATAGTGAATCATTGCAACATGAAGAAAATTCTCTAGGGAAATGAATTAATAAGGTCCCAGTATATAGTTTTCTAATAATTAAATTTAATTCTGGGATAAAGTTAGCAGTGTTTCTCAACCTTTAATATTCATAAGAAATATCTAAGGGATTGACTTAGAAATGGAGATACTTTGTTTCTATTCCCAGAGAGTCTGATTCAGCAGGACTGAGAAAGAGCCGTTAATTTGTATTTTTAACAGATGTTCCAGTGAAACACTTTGTAAAATCCAAAATAAAACTGTACAGGTGTTTTTGCAAAAAAAAAAAATAAATAAATAAAAAAAAATAAGGTATGTTTCAGAAATACCAGAACACATAAATGTATTTTCATCATATCAGTAGAAAGGCATAGAATTTCTTTGAGGTATAGGAAATATTGAATAACACAGCAGACTTTGTACACAATGAGCTGATATCACTCCCCAACACCTGAATCACTGGACACCTGTAAACAGCCTGTCTTCCTGACCCTGTGTGTTCATCCTATGGCTGATATTGTGAAGGAAGAGGGAGAATAACACTGTTGAGTGTTATTTCCTCAAAATTTTATCTTTCCTCCTTTACTTTAAAAACAGTTTTGAAGGTAGTTTACATAATCAAGCTATTTTTCCCCTGAGCTGAAATTAGAAAGTAACCCTGACTGATTAAATACTATGTGGCGTATGTGTACAATGGAATACAACTCAGCCATGAAAAGAATGAAATAATGCCATTTGCAGCAACATGGATAGGGTTCGAGATGACCATACAAAGGGGAGTAAGCCAGAAAGAGAATGAGAAATACCATGTTATATAATTTATGTATGGAAACTAAAATACTGGGGCTTCCCAGGTGGTACTAGTGGTAAAGAACCCTCCTGCCAATGAAGGAGACATAAAGAGACGTGGGTTCCATTCAAGTTTGATCCACTACTTTGGCCAGGAAGATTCCCTGAGTAGTGCATGGCAACCCACTCCAGTACTCTTGCCTGGAGAATCCTCATGGACAGAGAAATCTGGTAGGCTGCCGTCTGAAGGGTTGGACATGACTGAAGCAACTCAGTGAGTGAAAACATAACACACATGAACTTATTAATGAAAAAAGAAACAGACTCATGGACCTATAAAACCGAATTGTGGTTCTCAAGGGGGAAGGTGGGGGAAGGATGCATTGGGAGTTTGAGATTAGTAGATGAAAAGTATTAAACACAGAATGTATCAAGAACAATGTCCTACTGCATAGCACATGGAAATATAGTTACTATCTTGTGATAAGTCATGATGTGAAAGAATATGAAAAAGATTGTCACTAAATCACCTTGCAGTACAGCAGACATTGACACCATACTGTAAATCAACACTATATGTCAGTAAAATAAATTTTAAAGAACTGAATGTGTCAGATATGAAGTGAAGTGAAAGTCGCCCAGTTGCAGCCAACTCTTTGAGACCCCATGGACTGTAGACTGCCAGGCTCCTCTCTCCGTGGAATTCTCTAGGCCAGAAGACCAGATTGGGTAGGCATTCCTTACTCCAGGGAATCTCCCCAACCCAGGGATTGAATCCAGGTCTCCTGCATTGCAGGCAGATTCTTTACCATCTGAGTCACCAGGGAAGACCAACAATCCTGGAATGGGTAGCCTATCTCTTCTCCAGTTGATCTTCCTGTCCCAGGAATTATACTGGGGTTTCCTGCATTGCAGGTGGATTGTTTACCAGCTGATCTACCAGGGAAGCTATGATTAGATGACAATTTGTGGAATTCATGAATGGGTCCTCTGCCATGTCCTTCATTTCCAGCTCCTCCTTCCTACAAATAGATGTTACTAAGCTGAATTTGGGTCCATATGAGTCTTTCAATATATTGTTGCATGCAATATTGTAATATTTTGTGAGGGTTCTTGCATCTATGTTTGTGAGAGATTCTGGCCTGTAATTTTCTTTATATGTATTGCCATTTTGTGCTTGTGGTATGAGAGTGATGTTGGCCTCATAAAATGAGGTAAGAAGCATTCTCTACTCTTCAGTTTTTTTTGCAAGTGCTTGGGATGCATAGGTTTTTTTTTTTTTTTTTTCTTCTTTTTTTTCTTCATTTATTTTTATTAGTTGGAGGCTAATTACTTCACAACATTACAGTGGGTTTTGTCATACATTGACATGAATCCAACATGGGTGTACATGTGTTCCCCATCCTGAACCCCCCTCCCACCTCCCTCCCCATCCTATCTCTCTGGGTCATCCCAGTGTGCCAGCCCCTAGCATCCTGTCTCATGCATAGAACCTGGACTGTCGACTCATTTCACATATGATAATTTACATGTTTCATTGCCATTCTCACATATCATCCCACCCTCGCCCTCTCCCACAGAGTCCAAAAGACTCTTCTATACATCTGTGTCTCTTTTGCTGTCTCGCACACAGGGTTATCGTTACCATCTTTCTAAATTCCATATATATATGTGTTAGTGTACTGTATTGGTGTTTTTCCTTCTGGCTTACTTTACTCTGTAAAATGGGCTCCAGTTTCATCCACCTCATTAGAACTGATTCAAATGTATTCTTTTTAATGGTTGAGTAATATTCCATTGTATACATGTACAATGGTTTTCTTATCCATTCATCTGCTGATGGGCATCTAGGTTGCTTCCATGTCCTGGCAATTATAAACAGTGCTGTGATGAACATTGGGGTGCACGTGTCTCTTTCAATTCTTGTTTCCTCAGTGTGTATGCCCAGGAGTGGGATTGCTGGGCCATATGACAGTTCTATTTCCTGTTTTCTAAGGAATCTCCACACTGTTCTCCATAGTGGCTGTACTAGTTTGCATTCTCACCAACAGTGCAAGAGGGTTCCCTTTTCTCCACACCCTCTCCAACATTTATTGCTTGTAGACTTTTGGATAGCAGCCATTCTGACTGGTGTGCAGTGGTACCTCATCGTCGTTTTGATTTGCATTTCTCTGATAATGACTGATGTTGAGCATCTTTTCATGTGTTTGTTAGCCATCTGTATGTCTTCTTTGGAGAAATGTCTGTTTAGTTCTTTGGCCCAATTTTTGATTGGGTCTTTTATTTTTCTGGAATTGTGCTGTAGGATTTGCTTGTATATTTTTGAGATTAATTCTTTGTCTGTTGCTTCATTTGCTATGATTTTCTCCCATTATGAAGGCTGTCTTTCACCTTGCTTATAGTTTCCTTTGTTGTGCAGAACCTTTTAATTTTAATTAGGTCCCATTTTTTATTTTTGCTTTAATTTCCAATATTCTGGGAGGTGGGTCATACAGGATCCTGCTGTGGTTTATGCCAGAGAGGGTTTTGTCTATGTTTTCCTCTAAGATTTTTATAGTTTCTGGTCTTATATTTAGATCTTTAATCCATTTTGGGTTTATTTTTGTGTATGGTGTTAGAAAGTGTTCAAGTTTCATTCCTTTACGTGTGGTTGACCAGTTTTTCCAGCAAAACTTGTTAAAGAGATTGTCTTTTCTCCGTTGTATATTCTTGCCTCCTTTGTCAAAGATAAGGCATCCATAAGTGGGTGGATTGATGTCTGGACTTTCTATTTTGCTCCATTGATCTATATTGCTGTTTTTGTGCCAGTACCACACGGTCTTGATGACTGTGGCTCTGTAGAAGACAGTGAAGTCAGGCAGGTTGATTCCTTCAGTTCCATTCTTCTTCCTCAAGATTGTTTTGACCATTTGAGGTTTTTTGTATATTGATATAAATTGTGAAGTCGTTTGTTCTAGCTCTCTGAAAAATGCCGTTGTTAGCTTTATAGGGATTGCACTGAATCTATAGATTGCTTTGGGTAGTATACTTATTTTCACTATATTGATTCTTCCAATCCATGAACACGGTATATTTCTCCATCTATTTGTGTCCTCTTTGATTTCTTTCACCAGTATTTTATAGTTTTCTATATACAGGTCTTTCGTTTCTTTAGGTATATGTACTCCTAAGTATTTTATTCTTTTCGTTGTAATGGTGAACGGTATTGCTTCCTTAATTTCGCTTTCTCTTTTCTCATTGTTAGCGTATAGAAATGCAAGTGATTTCTGTGTGTTAATTTTATATCCTGCAACATTACTGTATTCATTGATTAGCTGTAGTAATTTTCTGGAAGAGTCTTTAGGGTTTACTCTGTAGAGGATCATGTCGTCTGCAAACAGTGAGAGTTTTACTTCTATTTTTCCAATCTGGATTCCTTTTATTTATTTTTCTGCTCTGATTGCTGTGGCCAACACTTCCAAAACTATGTTGAATACTAGTGGTGTGAGTGGGCACCCTTTTCTTGCTCCTGACTTTAGGGGAAGTGCTTTCAATTTTTTCACCACTGAGGATAATATTTACTGTGGGTTTGACATATATAGCTTTTATTATGTTGAGGTGTGTTCCTTCTCTTCCTACTTTCTGGGGTTTTTTTTTTTTTATCATAAATGGATCTTAAATTTTGTCAATGGCTTTCTCTGCATCTATTGAGATAATCATATGGTTTTACCTTTCAATTTGTTAATGTGGTGTATTACATGGATTGATTTGCAGATATTAAAGAATCCTTGCATTCCTGGGATAAAGCCCACTTGGTCATGATGTATGATCTTTTTAATATGTTGTTGGATTCTGTTTGCTAGAATTTTGTTAAGGACTTTTTATCCATATTCATCAGTGATATTGGGCTATAATTTTCTTTTTTATGGCATCTTTGTCAGATTTTTGTATTAAGGTGATGGTGGTGTCATAGAATGAGTTTGGAAGTTTACCTTCTTCTGCAATTTTCTGGAAGACTTTGAGTAGGATAGGCATTAGTTCTTTTCTAAATTTTTGGTAGAATTCAGCTGTGAAGCCATCTGGTCTTGGGCTTTTGTTTGTTGGAAGATTTCTGATTACAGTTTCAATTTCCGTGCTTGTGATGGGTCTGTTGAGATTTTCTATTTCTTCCTAGTTCAATATTGGGAAGTTGTCCTTTTTGAAGAAAAGGCATCTGGTCTCATCACTTCATGGCAAATAGATGGGGAAACAGTGGAAACAGTGGCGGACTTTATGTTGGGGGGCTCAAAAATCACTGCAGATGGTGGTTGCAGCCATGAAATTAAAAGATGCTTACTCCTTGGAAGGAAACTTATGACCAACATAGACAGCATATTAAAAAGCAGAGACATGACTTTGTTCACAAAGGTCCATCTAGTCAAGGCAATTGTTTTTCCAGTAGTCATGTATTTATGTGAGAGTTGGACTATAAAGAAAGCTGAGTGCTGAAGAATTGATGCTTTTAAACTGTGGTATTGAAGAAGATTCTTGAGAGTCCCTTGGCCTGCAAGGAGATCCAACCAGTCCAACCTAAAGGAAATCAGTCCTGAATATTCACTGGAAGAACTGATGTTCAACCTGAAACTCCAAAACTTTGGCCACCTGATGTGAAGAGGTGACTCATTTGAACAGACCCTGATGCTGGGAAAGATTTAAGGCAGAAGGAGAAGGGGATGACAGAGGGTGAGATGGTTGGATGGCATCACCAAATCGATGGACTTGAGTTTGGGTAAATTCCGGGAGTTGGTGATGGACAGGGAGGCTTGGGGTACTGCAGTTCATGGGGTTCCAAAGAGTCGCACATGACTGAGCAACTGAACTGAACTGAACTGAACTGAACTGAACTGAACTCCCAGAAAACAATGTCCAGGATTTGAGCATGTCGCATGTGATCCTATGAAATAATTTTTAAAATAACATCTATCCTTCTTAAATTATTCCAAAAATTTTAAGAGGAGGGGAACACTCTTAAATTTATTCTATCAGACTATCTCTACACTGATATCAGTACTATAAAGAGACCCTACAGAAAATTACACATCATTTTCTTGATGAATATAGTTGAAAAAAAATTTTCAAGATAATATTAGCAGACAGAATTCAACAATCTATAAAGTGTATCATAAATGATTATCACGTAGCATTCTTCCAGAGATGCAAGGATATTTAAAAATCCACAAATCAATCCACGTGATACACCACATTATATAAAGGAAGAGAAACACAAGATTGTGTCAGTAGATGTAGAAAAAGCATTGACAAAATCTAACATCCATTCATGGTAAATACTCTCAGAAAAATGGGCATAGAGGAAATACAACTCAACATAATAAAGGCCATTTATGACAAACCCATAGAGGTAGATATCTGAAAGCTTTTTCCTCTAAAATCAGGACCAAGGGAAGGATGCTCACTCTTGCCACTCTGGTTTAACAGTGGGGAGGTCCTAGCCACAGCATGTGGACAAAAATGTAATAAGAAACATCCAACGCCTAAGAGAAGAAGTAACACTGTCACTACTATAGAGAAACGATACCTTATATAGAAAACCCTAATATCTCCACCAGAAAACTAACTAATGAATTCAGTACACAAACACACACAAATGCACATGCACACACACACACACACACAATGGAATATTCCTCACCCCTTAAGGATAAAATTTTGCTGCTTCTAACATAGATGAACCTGGATATCATTCTGTTTAGTGAATTAAGTCAGACAGAGAAAGACAAATACTTTATATTATCACTTGACATATGGAATCTAAAACTAGTACAAAAGGATGAAAACAATGATGTAGAAAAAGACTCTCGCACATAGAGAATAAACTAGTGTTTACTGGGGAGAGAAAGTGGGAAGGGGCAAGACAGAGTAAAGATTCAGAAGTACACACTACTATGTGTAAAATAAACTACAAGGACATACTTTACAGCACAGGGAATATAGCTAACAGTTCATAATAGCTTTAAAAAAAATAACCTATATATTGAACCACAATGTTGTACCTCTGCACTACTATAGTACTGTAAATCAACTATAATTAATTGAAACCTTTAACATAAAAGAGTTCTGCATTGTGATATACGGTTGTAATGGCAGTCATATTACAATATTTACATGTAACAAGTTACCAAATCTTACATTTTAAATTTACACAATGTTATATGTCAAATATCTTTCAGTTTAAAAATCTACTGAAATATAGTTTTCTTTCAGTGTGTTTTTTTTTATTGTACTTCACTTCAAACTGCTCATTTCTGCATGAAAATATTCTAATATGCTAATGTCTATGCAAGACTCTTTCTAATAAATACTGCCATCTCTCATGAAAATGCTAACTATAAACTTGTAACTAGCTCCCAAACTCTTACCTGATTTTATCTTCGAGTGCTAACCAGGGTATTCTTTACTCTGTGAGGACATTAATTTCTTCAGTTTTATTTCTGACGACTGTACACACTGATCCATTTTCTTGTATACTTTTATCTATAATTCCATAGCTACGTCATTTCTGGGAAATTCGTTTTGTTAGACTGAAAGTAACACATTTGAACACTTTATAATATGCACATCATTTCTAGACCTGCTGTTTATTGCATAAATCTGAACTTTTCTACAAGAAAACTTCATTGATGTATTCATATTTCATGACAATATATTTCAATTGGTCTTTATATTGAAGAAGACACTTGGCATGTCCGGTATAATACTATCTTGAGATTAAAATTATAATTAGGAGTCTGAGGGTGAATAAATGAACTGGCAATGGCTCATTATAGAAATAAATAAAATTTACACTTTCCTCATAATAGTGGAGGAGTTTGCATTTCTTCTCCAGGCAAAGTAGAGCCTGTGTACACTGGAGTTATGGCTTATGAGCAGAAAGGGGCTGACAGTTGGGAAGCATGCTGCAATGATTATAGTGATGTCCACAAGGAACCAGCTGGGTGAATCAAAAAGAGCCAAAAGAACTTGACAGATGGAGGAAAGAATATAAAAGTAGGCAAAGGTGCTCCCGAGGAGAGGATGGATTTAATAGCTCTGGAGTAAGGGGAAGACCTGGAGGAGGCATCAGTCCTACGAATGTGCTGGACCTGCTGCTTATGTCTGTACAGGATGAGAACCATGGAGCCGCCGGCCCAGAGCGTGAGCCCCAAACATAAAACATCAGGGAACAATAGCAATGCTGCAGACAAGGCATGTCTGGTTTTTCTACTCTTCTGGTCAGTAAGAATAGTAGAACAGTATCCAAAATCTTTATTGCTTGTGTTGTTTCTGTCACTCATTTTGCTATTTATATAGATAGGAAAAATGACATTTACAAGCATTTGCAGGATCCAACACAGGAAAATAGAGGGAACCACGTACTTGGGAGCTTTTACTTTCAGTGCTGCCCACCTGGACTTCCAGGGACTGATCGTGATCACCTGAAAGACACTCAAGAGGCAGATGCTACTGATGGACACTCCCCTCCCCACTCTGTGCAGAAAGAAGAGAAGTTTGCAGCCAAAATCACTGCGGATATGGTTCCACCCAAAGACTGCCATTGTTTGTGGGACCCCTTTACAGAGGAGGACCAAGGGGTTGGCCACAATCAGGTGCTTAAGGATCAAATCTGTGGACCTTAACCCGTAACCCATGAAGTGAAGGATGATATAACTGCAAAGGAGTGAGAAATTCCCCAGAATTCCAACCACGGTCTATGTTAAGATGATCATGCCTATTATGAGAAAGCTGCTGGCCATCCTCTCAGTTCACAGTCACTGGTACTTGTCTCGTGAGTTAGTGTCTGTATGGGAACATCAGGCGTGGGCTGCGTGCATCATGTCTATTGAAATCCAATATTCTCCACTTATCCTCAGGTCCCACTGGGAAGATTTTGCTTTATGCTTTTCTGCTACTAGTAGCCTTAAAAGGGTTCAATGTATAACACTGAAAGAGCACTTAAAATGCAGAATTACTTGCTGAAGGCACTCCACGGTATCACTTCATTCTTCACAAATCCACGAGCCCAGGATTTCTGTGACTTCAATTTTTTCAGGGAAAGGTAACACAGAGAGGTTCCGTATTTGTTGAGATCTGCTGCACAGGGCAGAGCGAGGACTTTAGAAACTCATTAGGCTGGTCAAGAGAGTGCACTGAACTACCAGCTTTGCCAAAAACCAGTTAGTTGTATTCAAATAATAATCCATACCTATGCTTAGTTTTGATTTCACAACTTCTTAACTTGATTTTAGACCGATGGTCTTTTATATTTTTGTTATATATAAGAAGATTCCATTTTTGTAAAGCTTTATTCTGTAGGGCACTATGTACTATGTGTTAGGTTTTAGATATCTTAATACATATACATGGACTGCTGGCAGTAGAATATGGCATATGGCAGGAACCTGCCCAAGATTATGTAATGTCATGAAGATGAGAATAGCTCAGTATTGGGATGGTATTAGGATGTTTTTATGTCTGCAAAGCAGGTACAATGTACCCATCACAGGAATTATTGAATAAGCACAAGTAACATTGTAAACTTTCAGCCATAAAATACTAATACATGATAAAAGAGGGTAAGCAAAAACTGAATTATTATTGTTTTCAATTCATATACTTATCTATTTGTTAATTCCAGAGCTAAACACACATAGCAACAAAGAAATAAGATTAGTGCATGCCACTGACATACCAGACATATATGTAAAATAGCATCTGCAAGTCATGTATTCTTGTGCATTTTATAAATTCAGAGACTGGACTTTTGGATTGATAGTAGCCTATTTAAAAAGAAAAAAAGAAGAATCAACATGCTAGGAGACTGCCAGCTACTGCCTCTAACTTGCAATTACCATGTCAACTGTTCTTTAAATCTAAGAATAACAATAACCTCACCAGAATTAACACACTGCAGAGGTTTTCAGTAGAGGCAAAGTTACTGTCTACACTAATTGCATCAGACATCCAGGATTGGAGCAACCTTTTCTATTCAAGTTGCTTCCATTTAGATACACTTTTTCTGTATGGGACTAGATGATTTCTTCAGATCCATCATACATTTTATTGCAAACATGTATGGATTAGTGGTGAACTTCTAGTCATCCTGAACATGGAGTCTATAATTCCTGTAAGGTAGACTCAACAGCAGATCGATTTTACAAATGTATTTTGCCACTTAAAATACAATTTTTTTTAAGTTGAGAAAATATCTTTATAGGAATTGTGTCAGGTGTGCAGTTTCATTCTTTGTCTAGAAAAGGATTTGATGGACATGAATGAGTTAAATCCAAGAGCTTTAACTCAGTGAGAAGCAATGTTTTTTCAGTAGAGTTATCAAATAGCTTAAATATTACCAAATGATAGACCATACACTTATTCACAAATGACATTTCCCCAAGGTGGACTAGCATCCTTCTCATCACAAATATTTTTAAACACCTTAAAAATCAGGTTTTGCTGTAACTTGGATTGAGTAACAACAGAAATTGTCAGAGGATTACATTTGATTGCATGAAGGGTCTTCAGGATTGCTCTGGGTTCTAGATACCCATCTCTCAATATTAGCTCAGCTCACACCTCAGACTTACTCCACCTTTCTGCTTGCTGTTGGCACTGAATCAAGTTACTACACAGAAGATTGCCTTTGTCTGATATGATCTCTTCTCCAGACTCTTGATCTGACTTTCTCTTCCAGACGCTGCTGCTTAGAATGAGATGGAAAACACTTACCTGACACCTTCCTGCTGTCAGAAGAGGGGGCTTCCTGGTGGTCATTATACCCAGTGTCTGTGTGGGAGGGAGGCAACTGGATACTGATATATGGGTTTGAGAGGCTGTATCCTCCCTGCTTCTCCCATTAAAGCTGCAATTATCATTTCACCTGCAGCAGTAATGGGAGTGTGGCCCTGGGATCTGAGAACACTTCTGGAAACATCTCTCTAAGTTGTTAATTACTGGAAACAATTACAAGTTTCTAGTTAGCACCCTTAGGTGACTAAAAGAGGGTTTCCAAGAGCCTTCTTAATGTCCATGATCCCTGAAGGCAGACAGGGTCTCACATTGAGGAAAGCTGGACTTTCTGAAGTCACACACATAAAGGACTGGCATAAACTGTGTCCCTCTGCATTCTTTACTTCCCTGAGATGTTTCTCTACCTTGAAACTAGAGCTCTCCTAATCTTCAGACCATTAAACTGAATGATCAATTAAAATGTTGTTAGAGAAATGGAATGGGACAAAATACCTGGGAAAAACATTCAAAGAGATACAAGTAAAAGGAAGAACAGGACACATCACTCATGATAGAAAATGTCAGCACAAATCAGAGCCAATTAATTGGATGACTTGCATAAATCAATGCCAATCAATATGGAGATGTTGTAGGAAAATTTACTTTATGATTATTGCCCTCCATTAGCAATTATAATCAGACACAGAACAATATGAGTCTTCCCTAGTAGCTTAAACGGCAAAGCATCTGCCTGCAATGCAGGTTCCATCCCTGGGTTGGGAAGATCCCCTGGAGATGGAAATGGCAACCCACTCCAGTATCTTGCCTTGAGAATCCCATGAAGAGAGGAGCCTGGTGGGCTACAGTCCATGGGGTCGCAAAGAGTCAGACATGACTGAGCAACTGACACACAACAGAAAAATATACATGGAAAAAAATAGGAAGTTCAAAATGAGTGTCTCCCAAATGAGCACTTAGTTCTGATGGCTCAACAGACAGATTCTACCATTCTTGTAAATATCAAATGAACCAATCCTCAATTACTTCATTCAAAGAGATAAAATAGTTACCACTGTGCTCTACATTAATTAATTAATTATGCTATTTTTCCAGAATGAGCACTTCATACTCTAATAATTAAGAAATATAAATTAGGAGTTGCAAGAAATCTGGTTTTTCATATAAATATATTTACATTTGAGGCAGTGTCACGATGTAATCACTGCCGATTTTCAAGATAGGGGTTTGGAGCCACACTTGGTGGGCAACCAAGTCTGCACACAAACTCATTTAAATACTTACAGGCAGATGCAAACACCCATGTGCATTAATACTCACATACTTATGTATATAGTACTTACACAATTATAGTTTAAAACTCACAAACACTTGTGCACATGCTCACCACACACAAACTCACATCATATTCCTAAACACATGACACATATTCATATGAACTCACACGGTCACGTTCACCTTCATAAAATCAACTTACATGGTCTCTGTGTATCTCTGGATGATGATTTCATATATAGAAGAACACGTGTATCTCCAGACTTCTGGATGCAGGAAAATGGCATCCTTTCCTCTGCTTGTAATCCTTTCACCCTGCAACAATCCACAGACAATATTTGCTATAAGCTGCCTTAAAATTGGGCTTCCCTGGTGGCTCAGCTGGTGAAGAATATGCCTGCAATGTGGGAGACCTGGGTTTGATCCCTGGGTTGGGAAGATCCCCTGGAGAAGGGAACGGCTACCCACTCCAGTATTCCGGCCTGGAGAATTCCATGGACTTTATAGTCCATGCGAGCATTACCTACTCACGGGTCAGGGGGAAAGAATGATAGCGTGTTTCAGGGCATAACAGTGAACAGGTATGTATTCATCCCCAAATAAAACCATGGTGGGGAAAGCCTGGAGTGAAGGCATAAAGTCTGTATGGAAACACAGAAGACCCTGAATAGCCAAAACAATCTTGAGAAGGAAAAACAAAGCTGTAGCTATCTTGCTCCCAATTTCAAACTACACTATAAATAAAACTATAGGCATCAAAACAGTGTGGTACTGACACAAGATCAATGGACACATAGATCAATGGAACAGAATACATAGAACAGAAGTGAATCTACACTTAATGGTCAATTTCTCTATGACAAAGGAGACAAGCAGATACAATAAGGCAAAGACAGCCTCTTCAATAGATGGTGTTGGGAAACTGGACAGATACATGCAAAACAATCAGACTGGAATCGTCTCTTATATCATATACAAAAATAAACTGGTATATACATACAATGGCATATTATTTAGGCTTAAAGAGGAGGAAATAATGATATATGCCAGAACATGGATAAACTTTGAGGATACTATATAAAGTGAAATAAGCCAGTCACAAAAAGACAAACACGGCATGATTCCACTTTTATGAGATATTTATCATAGTAAAAATCACAGCAATAAAAGCAGGAAGGCAGTTGTTAGGGTACTGAGGAAGGAGAGATGGGTAGTTACTGTTTCAGTTTTGCAAGCTGAAATGAATTCTCTATCTTGTTTTCTATCTTCTCTTTTCATGAGCAGGAGCACTTACTTCAATACAAGCTCATTTGTCATATCCTCCTTTAGAGTTGATATTTTTGCTCTGTTTAAGAACCATCTTTTCCTATGAGAACTCAGAAATGTTCTCTGTTTTCCTCTAAAAGCATCATTTTATATCTTTACAATTTACATCAGCAAACTATTCAAAACAATCTGTGATATATGTCAGTAGTAACTTGTCTCTTTGCGGTTCAAGATAATCCACTTCCATTTCTTCTGAAAATGCTGTGCTTGCCTTGCTTTTTATTTGCTGTCATTTATCGTTGCCTCATCCAGTTTGACATCACCTCACCCTTGGAGCTGGTTTTCTGTCAAACTTCCTGGTGATCCCATCTCTTCTTGTCTCTTCCAATATTTACAACTCCAGTGTGCCACACAGTCAAGTTTAGTCTTGGGACCAGAAAACTCCAGGGGGCCTTTTGTTTAGAAGGTTAATTAGGCTCACGTTTTAAAGGGAATGTTGCACGGTGCTGAGAGACAAGTTTTGCTCTCTTAAGTTTCCTCACAGCTTGTGTCAGCTTCTGTCCTAAATTATCAAGAACTTTGCATACAACAATCAGCTTCAGATAATGTCTACAGTGTATTCTCCAGGGAAAAGGACAGGTTAATTACTTGATCAGCATAATAAAAATAATGCCTTCCTCTGAGGCAAAATTTGGGCAGGTTTGTTTGTGACCAACATTAAAATATTTGGATTTCTTAACCTTCACACCTGCACTTGTGATGTAAACCTATTATGTGTATTGTATCCACCTGGGCCTCTTTTCATCGCCTCTGAGAAGGCTGATACAGACAAGAAGAAGAAATGAAGACACAAAGCTCTTGCTGTTCTTGTGTCATGAATAATAAAATCTTTCTCTTCAGACCCAGGAGTCTCATGCCTTCTGACAGCATCCATGAAGTTGACGGGATAATTTGTTACCTTGCATGTAGGATAAAATCTAAGACATTTCTTCACATTCTTTAAGAGTCGTGATGATAAGGATGTAATGCTGAGACAGACATGATTTTCTCAAAGAGAAAATTACAAAGATCTTACACAATTCTGGTTAGGGGATATGAGAATGCTTCCTGGAACAAGTGGAAATCTTCTTACCAAAGTTCTGGGCAATGTGGGAAAAGGACAGTTCTTTCAACAAATGAGGCTGCGAAAATTGGATATCCACATGCAAAAGAAGGAAATTGGACCCTTACTTAACACTACATACAAAAATTAACTCAAAATGGATCAAAGACCTAAATGTAAGACCTAAAACAATAAAATTCTTAGAAGAAAATACAGGGAAACATTCGCAACATTAGACTTGGCAATGATCTCTTTGGATTTGACACTAAAGGCACAGGTAACACACACTGAACCTCCTAAGATTTAAAAAGCTTTTGTGTATCAAAGACAGAATTGTCAGAGTAAAAAAAGAATTCACTGAATAAGAGAAAACATTTGCAAATCATATACCTGATAAGACATTAATATCCAAAATATGGAGAAAATTCTTAAACAAAAAACCAACCAAGAAATAACCCAATTCAGGACTTGGGAAAGGCCATTTCTCCATAGAAGATATACAAATGACAAATAAGCACATGAAAAGATGATCAACATCACTATCCATTAGGGGAATGCAGATCAAAACTACAGTGAAATGCCATCTTGCAGCCATTAAGATAGCTACTATCAAAACAATAGAAGACAACAAGTGATGACAAGAATGTGGAGAAATTGGAATTCTGTGCACTGTTGGGCAGGAAAGTAAGATGGCACAGTCATTGGAAAGCAGGATGGCAGCTCCTCGGGAAATCAAAAACAGAATAACTATATGATCAAGCAATTCTACTTCTGGGTATCTATACTAAAGAATCAGAAGCAGGGTCCCAAACAGATGTTTGATAGCTAAAACATGGAAACAATGCAACAGTTCATCAACAGATGGACAGATAAGTAAAATACAGTATAGACATAAAATCTAAAAGAAAGGAAATTCTGCAATATAGTGCAATGTGAATGAAACTTGAGAAATGTGAATAAAGGAAAATCTCACTAAAATGATGTTGGGTGACCAGCAGGGGGAGCACTCACACATGTACCGCTGGATCGCAATACAGATCCCAGCAAGAGATGCTTGTTACCTTGGATTTTCCCGCAGGAAGTGACACTACTTGACTACTACCACTAGCAACAGGAAGCCAGACAACAGCTCAACCAATGAGAGACTGTCACAACGCAATGAAAAGCCACTGCACTTTGAACTCTCAGTTTCCTCCAAAGGACTGTTTCTTTATAACAGCCCCTCCCGACTGCCTCTTCTCCTCTATAAAAGTTTCCTCTTACTTGCTTCACTGGATTTCTATATGTTTCACCAGAGTTTGCTTGTCCCAAATTGCAATTCTCTGCTGCTCCTGCATAAACCCACTTGTCTGGTAAAATGCTGTTTTGTTGTTTTCGGTTAACAAGGGCATTAAGCTAGGAGAAATAGACCAGTCACAAAAGGACAAATACGGTATGATTCCAAGTATGTGAGATACTTAACAGCAGTCAAAATCATAAGAGACAGAAAGTAGAGTAGTAGTTTCCGGGGACTGGGGGAAGAGGAAAATGAAAAGTTAATGAATTGTTGTTTAATGGGCATAGAGTTTCAGTTTTACAAGATGAAATGAATTATGGAGCTGGATATGGTGATGTTTGCATAACATTATGGATATATTTAATACCACTTATCTGTACAATTTAAATCGTTAAGATGGTAAATTTTATGAGTATTTTTACTATGATTTTTCAAACCTCAAAAAAAAAAAAAAATCCAGGGACTCATCAAAAAAAAAAAAAAAAATCTAGTAAAGACATGAATTTGAGCAAACTCCAGGAGATAGTGAAGGACAGGGAAGCCTGGCATGCTGAAGTCCATGTGGTCGCAAAGAGTCAGACACAATTGAGAAACTGAACAACCCTAAAGACTCACCCCCAGGACCTGGCTCCAGAGACCCTTCCCTCTGCTCCCTCAAGATTTTAAACATCACATATTTGTGGGTGTGTGGGGTTATAGGCTTTGTAGAGCTGGGTCCCCCACCCCCACCCCCCCTAGCCTCCAGAAGAGAAAAGGAGCTCCAAGTGTTGCAAAATTAGAAACTAGAAGTTTGAGTTGGCTAGACTCTGACTTCAGAAGGGTGGAGGGAAACCTGTGACCCTGATATTCTTCATGGTCAGTAGCTGCCCCCTGCCCCAGTGGAGGCTGAGGACTGGAATCTACTCCCCACCCTGGAGCTTAGCCTTAAAGGAAATGAACAGCAGTTCCCATTCTGCTGTTCCCCTACCCTGTGCGTATATAACCTAGAATATTGGTGAAAAGAGACCTTCCAGCTCCAAGTGTGGGGAAGCAGGAGAGCTATTAAGAACCCCACCAAGGGCCTTGTTCAGCTCTGTGTCCCAGATGAAAAGTGTTGAGAGGTTACTGCCCTTCCTTCCTGTCTCAACCTAGAGTCTGGGCAAACAGTTCTGTGAGAAGGGTAACGATGCATGCACGAGTCTGCGGTAGCCCCGCTATTTGACTGTTGGACCCCGGCCAGAAGAAGGAGCATAGGGCAGGCGTTTAAAAACTGGAGGGTAAAGGAGATGTGCTTTTTGCAGACTTGGACAAGAGATCTTTTCCTGTGTTTGAGCAGCACCCAGGTCTCTCTCCAGCCACTGGATAGAAGTGGCTTCCAAGCTAGGGACATCAAAGTTGAGCCCTGATGTGGGCAAGTTCTCCCCTTGCCCTCTCTCTACAAGGCAGCACAACTCCAAAGAGGCTCAGGGTCAGGGGTGTTTTCCCAGAATCAGAGGCACTGTAGTTGCTGAAGTTTAGAAAATGTCATCAGTGTCCAGGAGAAGTAATACTGGAAGGGCACTAGAGGGAGGTGTGATCTGGAGATATATATATATATGTGTGTGTGTGTGTGTATTATTTATTTATATATAAATATTTATATTTTTAATGTGGATCCCAGGAAGAGCAGGTAAAGCCTAAGTATACATCAGGATCTGTCTTCTGATGTTACCCTGTCTGGAGACAATATGAACTTGACCCTGACATCTCCCCCTTGGTGGCACCATGGGAAAGAGGAGACCCTCCCTGTGCAGACTACATGCCTGTCATGATTATTTCATTGTGGGGTAAAGAAATCCTCCAGTAGTGGTGGGAGTGTTCATGAGGTAAGCACATGCTGCCTTAGGGGAAAATGAGGCAGACGGTGAGAAAAAGGCTGAGGCAGAATGCCTAGGAAATGAACAAACAGGGGGCAAAGAACAGCCAGCCAGGTGGTAATGAATGGAAACACCCACATCATCTTCATCTTCTCCATCCACTCACACAGACTAAAGGAGCCAGGAGCCAGGTCCTTGTGGCTCCACGATAAACTCCAGACCACACTGATGCATCCCTGCCAGACTGTGTGTGGAACTTGTCTTTGAGCACAAAGATGTGAGAGATGTCTTCAGGCCTATCATCACTCATTTAGGAAGATGAACCTGGTGCCTTCCATCCATACTTGATGATAGTATGCAAGAGCTTGTCCTTCACCTGGACAATTTGTGCATCAGGAACACAGTGTCCTTGTGTGGCCCTTATCTGCTTGGGCAGCCATGGTAATTCTCCAGTGCCTGTGGGCTCAGTTGCTTAAGTCATGTCTGAGATACCATGGACTGTAGCCCGTCAAGTCTCCTCTGTCCATGAGGTTCTCCAGGCAAGAATACTGGAGTGGCTTCCCATGCCCATCTCCAGGGGATCTTCCTGACCCAGGGATCAAAACTGCATCTCCTGTGTCTCCTGCCTTGCAGGTGGATTATTTACCCACTGAGCCACCTGCGATAACTGCATCTCATGCACCACAGGCAGACCTCCTGAGAGCACAGTGATTCTAGGGCTCTGCTAGAACCTCTACTCTGACCATTCAAGTTAAAGCAGCCAAAGGTACCAAATGGCTCCCCAAACTCATCCACTTTCAGGTCATCTAGGTTGAAGCATTTGGAGGGCTGAATGGAGAAGCTGGTGGTTAAAAAAAAAAAATTCCAGCCAAAGTGGAGTCATGAAATAGGGAGACAATGTTAGTGTGGCGGTTCTCATGAACGGTGTCATGGAAGAGACGAGTGACACACCATTGCAGGTTTGGGCCTGCAGGGGATGAGAAATTAGGGCCATGTAGCTCATCCCAGCTCCACCCTGGGCTCTTCACTCTGACGGGATCAAGGACTGGAGCGGCAAACTGCAGCTTTTAAAGAAAGGGTCAGGCTTACACAGCAAGCAAACCTGTGGGCTGGGGTGCTGCTCATAGCAATACACTTATCACCACACATTCATCACTTTATTCTCCCAACATGAAGTTCACAGAAGCGAAGTCACCCTCCAGGTGGAAAAGATAGTACTGGAGAACTTAGAGGATGGGGCCCTCAGACAGTGACCTTTTCCACATACCCCATGGCTGAAGCACTTCTCAAGTGTGAGTGGGTAGATGAGAAGGGCCATGTGACCAACCTCAGGTCACATTAAGTGGGAAACTTCTTCCAAAAAATGAGCCATAAAGAATATGTGAAGCTATATTCAGTAGACTATTTGTAAATTTGTTAGTCATTCTGGAACTATTACAGGTGTTGTATGTGCGTTCCTGATATATGGAATGTGTAACTAACATATAATCTACTTGTGATACGTTTATAACTTATATATTTCATTAAAAACTAAGATTTCCAGCATACAAGACAAAAGAAGTATTCTAAATATAAAATCAAACAGGTCTGGGTTGTGGTCAGTCATTCTACACTTCTAACAAGCAAGCTTCTGGGGCAGCTGAGGCTGTTGGTCCATTCTGGACTCTGAGCATCAACATTCTAAGGTTCTCACATTAACCGTGAGGATGAAGGTCTTGATGTTAGAATTTAATGTGTTGGTTATGCGTGTGGTAATTTCTAGGGCAGAGGTTCTCAGCCAGGAGGGATTTTGCCTTCCACTGTGTATGCCATGCTGGAGACATTTCTGTTCATGGAGAAGGGGTGGTGCTGTGACTGCTGACTAGTGAGTGGACGCTAGGGATGCTGGCAAATTTCCTAAAGCACAGCCCCCACAAGAAACTATCCAGCTGAAAACCTCAGTAAGTACTCAGGTGGGGAAATGCTGCACTAGGGGAACTTCTAAAATCAAGCAGAGTCAGTGGATTCCAAACCAGAAGAGGGGAGAAATGAATTAGTAAAATAAATCCTAAGTCAATCAGCAAAGAGGTGATTAGAAAAAGAAACATAGAAGAATAGAAGAAATAGAAAGCATAAAGGGAGGCGGCAGTTTTAGGTGCAAATATATTCATTAAGCATATTAAGTATAACTGGAATTATCAGTTAACAAGGATTGTCAGACTAGATTTTCCAAAAATGTGCCATTTATAATTGCTATCTATAAAACCTAAGGATGCAGAAAGTTTTAAAGTAAAAGGATGGAAATAACATTGCATGAAAATACTAATGAAAAGAAGCTGATGCATCTATATTAATTTCAGAGAAACAAGGCTTGACATGAAAAGGTCTTGCTCGGTATAAAGAAGCAGTTTCATAATGATGAAAGACTGAATTCACCAAAAATACAAAAAGTCTTCACTTTATGCCTCTATAAACATGGCTTCAAAATATATAATGCAAAAACAAAACAGGAAGAGTGGGCAATTCTAGAATTAAAAGTGGGAGTTAAGCAATTTCCTCAGTATTAATTTGTTAAAAGCTGAATTAATTTAGAAATGAATAGCAGGTCTGCCTACCACAAACAATAAACCTGGCCTTTTGGACTTTGCAGAATGTTGCTCCCATTGCTGACTATACCTCTTAAAGACACAAAGGGATTTACAAAACTCGACCACACATTGGGCCCAAAGTAAGTCTTGGCTGTAATCAAAGGATTTTTTAAAATACCAAACATATCCTCTAATTTTAGTGCAATGAAGATAGAAATTGGTAGCGAATGTGTTAGAAAGTCTTCTTGAAAACAGCACTTGAAACAGTCATCCCTCAGTATATGTGGGTTCACCCCAGAATGCCCCATGAATACCAAAATCCATGTATGCTCAAGCCCCTTGCATTTAACAATTGCACACAACCTACACACATCCTCTTGTATACTTTAAATCATCTCTAGATTACTTATAATACCTACTGCAATGTAAATGACTCAATGGATATGAGTTTGTGCAAACCCAAGGAGACAGTGAAGTACAGGGAAACCTGGTGTGCTGCAGTCCACGGGATTGCAGAGAGTTGGACACGACCGAGCGACTGAACAATAAATGCGGCAAGTACAAGGTCTCATGTTTGAAATTTTCTGGAATTTTTTTTCCAAATATTTTTGACCCAAGGGTATGGAGGGCCAACGGGGGTGTAAATAACTTTCTGGAGAGGAGAGAAAACAATTCTGTTTGATTCTTACAAATCCACTTACCTAGACCAGGGTAGCCAGATAGGGCTTAGTGGTGATTGCTTTTCATGGAGACATAATTCATATACCATAAAACTCACCTTTTTATAGGGCACAACTGCATAGGTGTTAGTATATTTATCAAGTGGTGGAACCATCTCCACTAACTCCAGGATATTTCATCACCTCCAGAAGAAACCTGATACCCATTAAGGAGTCACTGTCCATTGCCTGCCCCCGACCCCTGACCTCAGCTACTTTGTCTCCAGAGATTTACCTATGTGGACATGTCCTGTAAATGAAAGCACACCACATCAGCCTTTTGTGTGTGCCTCCTTTTGCTCAGCAAAATATTTTTGGTTTTTTTTTTTTTTTTTCAGGTTCCAACATGTTGTCGCACATGTCAGTGCTTCACTTATTTTTATAGCTAAGAAATATAAGTTATATAGATACATTTACCCATTCATCAGTTGATAAACATTTGAATGGGTTCCACATTTTGACTTGTGAACACTCTTACCAATATTTGTGTATGAGCTCTTGTGTGGCCATGTTTGCAGTTCCCTCGGGAATATGCCTAGCAGTGGAATTGGCTTAGTAATGTTTTCCGAAGTGGGGCGCACCATTTTACATCCTCATCAGCAGTATGAGGATTCCAGTACTCCCACATCCTCACCAAACACCTGCTACCATATTCAATAATACAAATGATTTTCATGTTGATCCTGTATCCTGCCGTCTTGCTAAACATGTTTGCCGCTGTGCTGTGCTGAGCTGTGTCCGACTCTCTGCGGCCCCGGGGACTGTAGCCCGCCGGGCTCCTCTGCCTGTGCAGTTCTCCAGGCAAGAATACTGGAGTGGGTGGCCATTTCCTTCTCCAGGGGATCTGGCTGACCCAGGATCAAACCCGCATCTCTTAAGTCTTCTGCATTGGTAGGTGGATTCTTTACCACTAGCACCACCTGGGAAGCCCAAACAGAGGTAGCTTTCTTTTCTTAGTGGATTTGTTAGGATTTCTTATGTATAAGATCATGCCACCTGCAAATAGTTTTACTTCTTCCTTTCCAATCTGCAAGCCTTTGATTTTCCTTGACTAAATATTCTGGATAGAACATCCAGTATGGGGTGCAGAAGTGGCAAGAATATTTTATTCCTGATCTTATGTGGAAAACACTCAGTCTTTCACCACTAAGTATTGTTAACTGTGCAGTTTGGGAGATGCCTTTTATCAGATTAAGCAGGAGGTTCCCTTCTATTCCTAGTTTGAGTGTTTTTAATCACAAAAAAGGATTATATTTTGCCAGATGCTTTTCTGCATCAATTGAGATGATCATGTGATTCTCCCTGCCTTTTATTCCACTGACATGGTATATTACTTTGACTTTCTTGATATTAAACTAACCTTTAATGTTTGAGATAAATTACATTTGGTCATGGTATACAATTCTTTTTATATGCTGCTGAATTTGGGTTGTCAGCATTTTTGTATCTACGTTTCTAAGAGATAAATCCTGTGTAGATTTCTTTCATTTTGCTGTTTTCGTCTGGCTTTAGCTATCAGGGTAATATTGGCCTCAAAGTAAGCTGGGAAGTGCTTCATTCCCTTCTGTTTTTGGAAGAGTTTGAGAAGAACTGGTTATTAATTTTGCAAATGTTTTGGTAGAACTCAGTGAAACCATCGGGGCCTGTGTTTCTCTTTGGGGGTGGTTTTTATTATTAATTCAGTATATTCCATGTATTCCAAACACAAGGACATTTCTGCTGTACTTTCTATTCCACAGAAAAGGGATAAAACTCTACACAGCAGTCTCAGTTAGCTTTTGTCAATAGAGCAGTTCAGGTCAGATCAGGTTCTGCCCCCAGTGACTCATATAAAAGAATTTCTGCAATGCGCATCACAGCTCCTGCAGTGCTACTAAGCCAGCCATGGCCCACTGGTGCTCATCTAACTTGTAGGGCCAGCTTCTGTCTTTGGCTGGGCTGAAGAGGCTCTTAAACTACCAGAGGAAACTGAGGCATTTTCTTTCCTCTGGGAGATTTGTGGAGTTCTGGTCTGGTCGCTCTGTAAGAGCCCACATCACACCCACAACACACTCTGGGTCTGTTCTTCCATCTGGAATACACAGCTGGGCAGGGGAGGATTGATGACAGGTGTGTGCTGAGACTTTGGATATTCTGATGAGAACCAGGGACAGGAGAGATGGGCCTTCCTTCTGGCTACTCTTTGTGTAATTTCTTGTGGGTTTGGAAAGGGGTCGTGGCATCAAGTCCACTTCCTCGATCCCTCTGCCCTCTCTCCTTGTCCACTGCCCAGCTGAGGTCTTCACCTCCAGGACCATCATCCCAGCCTCTTCCCTGGCTCCTGGCTTTGTGGACCCTGGAAAGATCTCCCCAAGTCTTACTGGTCCCCGTCCCTCAAGGCAAGTTCAAGCCCCTCACCCTGCTATTTAGAGGCTCCTCAGGATCTGACTCCTACACTCTGACTCCTCCACGCTCACTGTGCTGCTCGGTCTCACTTTCCCACTCTGCACACTGAGTTACTTGTTCCCCTGACAAATGAGAAGGCAGGCCCTCCAGGTAGAGGTTCACATTACAGGCAAAATACTGGAGATGCTGAAGCATGTGTGGGTTTGCAGGAACCAAGAACGTTTCCCAGGGAGTGGGGACTGCTGAGACTGGGAAGATCTGAATCCTGGGTGCCCAGGTGACTGCATCCTTCCCTTTACTCCCCTAATCCAGGTGTCACCAAGTCCCAATATGCCTCCTTGGGAATCTTGTCACCCTCATTACCTGCCACTTCCCTCACTCCACCTGCTCCACCTCACTTAGACAATAATTCTCTCAGGTTTCTTAGCATCATCCTGCCCTTCAATTCGGATGCTGTCACTACTTTGCCAAAACCCCCTGTGATTTCTTCTGCCTTCCAGGCTAAAGCTTCCATCTTCAGCTCACTCCAAAATACACGCCCTGGAGTCAGCCTCATCTCCTTATGCTCTCGATGCCTCTGCGCATCAGCAGTGGAGCTCAGCTATCTCTGGACCACACATGTGAGGACTGTGACATCAGCAGTCTGCAAAGGGCTACACTCAGCGCTCACATCTTGAGCAGCCCATCCCACACTGAGTCGGGCTTTGCCATGTGACTTGACTTCGCCTGTGGTGCAAGCAGAGGTTTAAAGGTACTTGGAACCTTCGACTTGTTCTCTTAGAAACTGCTCTGGAGCTGTCAGCCATTGAATAAAGAGGTCCAGCCACCCTGGACCAGCCAAATGCTGGGAAAGAATACACCTGGCCTTGGCTGAGGGCCAGACTCGGGAGTGAAGAAGTCACCTTGAACGTTGCAGCCCCAGCAGACACCACACGGAGCAGAACCTTCCCGATGAGCCAAGCTCAGACTGCAGAATGATGAGGGATGATACATATCACTGTTTTAAGTCACTAAGTGTTGGGGGATGGGTTGAAAGGCAGGAAAATGTAAGTGGGACACCAGGGATCATTCATTATTGGCAGGCTGCTGGCTAAGCCAGAACATCCAACATCATGCTGCAAGTGATTACACTACCCATGTCCCCACACCATTAACTCCTCACTCACTCAGTCCTTCAAGTATTTACATTTAGGAAGGCACATGTATGTGTGTGTGAGGCAGTGGGGTGCAGAGAGCATTAGGCTGAGGTTAAACCACAGGCCCTGTCCTTAGGAAATGAACGTCAGCTAGCATGACGAAGAAGAGGGTTTCCTTCGCCCTCATCCCCCAGGGTTTGATCTGCTCTAACAAACAGCAGGGACTCAGTAACATGAGAGCTGAGCTGGTGAAAGCAACCTGCCACCAAACACCAAGGTCCCCGCCACCCTGCAAGGCCAGATTTCACTCGGGTGCCACGTCTTCTGTGAAACCTTACACATACCATCTGCATCATCTGTTGCTCCTTCCCAGGGTTCTTTGGCACCTGCATCAGTTAAAATCTGGGTGACTTGCCAAGTGATGAAACCCCAAAGTAACTTATACATTTAACTCTCCCAGGTGACGGGTAACCCGAGTGGGCCTCAACAGCATCAGGAAACCTGGGCTCCTCCCGTCTTGTCCTGCTGCCTTGCTGGGCCTGCACTTCTCAGATCACTTCCTGGCCTGGGATGGCTGCACCCACTCCTGCCATCAGGTCCACATTCCAGAGCACAGGAAGGAGCGGGAACATTATTTCCCCACTTAGGAATGCTTTCTAGAAGATGCCCATGTCACTTCTGTTCACATATTACTGGTCCAAATTTAGGATTGCCAGTTTTGATGTCAAAAAGTGTCTCAGGAGAGTCGTTGTTAGAATCATTAGGTTCCAGTGAAGGAGAGACTTTTGGATTTGTGCCTGCTGGCAGAGGAGGAGCCTTTGGAGCAGCCAGGGCAGGGCTTGTAGGAAAATTCTGAAACATGTTATGTTGTTCTAATTGGGCCTTTTGTAAAGTTATATCATTTAATTTATATTCATGTAATAAGTGTTCTGTCTGTTCTTGAATATTAGGAAGGCTAGAAGTTACCTTAAAATGGCAGAATTACAGTTTTAATGAGAGCCCAAAGGTGCCAGAAATTGCCTGGAATATTTTTTTCTCCGTTTGGTTTCTTGTTCAACATTTGCTTTGACCCAGGGCCAAATTTCTAAATCAAGACTGTCTTTATCAGGGAACCAAGCATTCCAATTAACCACTGTTGAAAGGCAAGCCTCTATTTGTTGGCGCGAAACCAAACGTCCCTAGCTTTCAACAAATGGTGAAGAAAAGTAGAGAGATGATGGGGATTTCCAGCCGTTTGAAGTTGAGTAGAGAAATGAGGGGTTTCCTGCATTGCAGGTGGATTCTTTACCAGCTGAGCTACCAGGAAGCTATGATTAGATGACAAATTGTGGAATTCATGAATGGGTCCTCTGCCACGTCCTGCAGTTCCAGCTCCTCCTTCATACAAGTAGATGTTACCAAGGTGAATTTGGGCCCATAGGAGACTTTCAATGTATTATTGCATGCAATTTTCTAATATTTTGTGAGGGTTCTTGCACCTATGTTTATGAGAGAATCTGCCCTGTAATTTTCTTCATATATATTGCCATTTTGGGCTTTTGGTATCAGTCATGTTGGCCTCATAAAATGAGGTAAGAAGCATTCTCTACTCTTCAGGGTTTTTTTTTGTTTTTGTTTTTTTAGAAGTGCTTGGGAAGCATAGGTATTAACTCCTTGAATGTTTGGTAGAATTCACCTGTGAAGCCATCTCGTCCTGAACTTTTGTTTGGGGAAGTTTTCTATGACTATTTCAAGCACTGGACGAGTGATCAGTCTAGTCAGGTTTTCTACTTCATGATTCAGTCTTGGAAGGTTGTATTATTCTAAAAATTGGTCCATTTCTCCTGGTCTGTCCAAGTTTGTTGGCATAGATAGATGTTCACAATATTGCCATAATTCTTTGTATTGTTGTGTAATTATTGCTCTTCTTGTTTCATAATTTATTGATCAGAGCCTTCTCGCTCTCTCTTTTCTTAAAATGAGTCTAATTAAATGTTTCTCAATGTTGTTTCCCTTTTCAAAGAACCAGATTTTAGTTTGATTTATCTTTAAAAAAAAATCCTAATGCTAAGTTGCTTCAGTCATATCCGACTCTGTGTGACCCCATGGATAGCAGCCCACCAGGCTCCTCAATCCACAGGATTCTCCAGGCAAGAATACTGGAGTGGGTTGCCAGTTCTTTCTCCAAAATATTTTTTTAAAATATTTTTAAAAATTATTTTTAAAATATTTATTCATTTATCTGGAATTAGTTGTGGTACTCGGTATCTTTAGTTTCAGCATGTGAAGTCTAGGTTGTCACCTTTACTATCCAGATCCTGGATGACGGATCAAACCCAGGGCCCCTGCATTGGGAGCTTGGAGTCTTAGCTACTGGAACACCAGGGAAGTCCCTGATTGATCTTTTCTACACTTTTTAGTCTCTGCTTTATTTTTTTCCACACTGATTTTATCATTTTCTTCATTCCTGACTCTGGGCTTTGTTTATTCCTCTTCTTCTAGTTTCTTTAGGTGTATGGCTAGAATGTTATTCGAGGTTTTCTTTCTTTACTTAGGCAGGCCAGTTTTGCTCTAAACTCCCCTTTGTACCATTGTGAGTGGGATATAGGTTATATGTGATTTCTACTTAAATTTGTTGAGATTTGTTTTGTGTGCCAATATATAATCTATCTGTGAGCAATCGAGCAAGGAGCTGAAACCATGACTGACAGCTCAGAGAAATGGATACCCTGGTGAGTGAGTGGTTTGAGCCACAGATTGGGTACCCCAGTCTTAGGGTCCTGTGTGTTTGATACAAGCCACATTGTCTGGTGGGAGAAGTGCTGGGGTGAGAAGAAGGGCTATAGGAAGGCAGGACTATGCTCATGAGGAGCACACATTGCCTAGCCCATGAGGCAGGCAAGACAGAGGAGCTCAAGGAGCTGCTGTTTTCCCACAACCAACTCACCACACACCCCATTCCCAGTGGAATGAACACACCAGTCCTCCTCCCTCCATGGCACTGTATCTGCAAAAGCCACTATAAGGGAAGAGTTGATGGAGGGACACAGAGGTAACCAAGAGCCAGGGCAGAGTCTGGGTGGAGCAGTGGCAGCCACTGTTGCTGTTGATTCAAGAAACCCCCCAGAAGCAGCCCAGCGATCATATGACAGCTCGTTCACTACAGCTCATTCCCTGATATCACATGCAAAGAACTGCCTACCCTGAGGACTGGTTTCACAACAGTGCAGGAGTGACAGAGGATGGGGAAAGTTGAGAGGCACAGGGGACCTGTTGCCTAGACAAGACAGACAGGTCTGCTCTCGTGGCTGCAGAGTTTCCTAGGACCGCCTACCACCTACTGATGTGCCTCAGCCTGAACACAGCAAATGCTTCTGCCCAACTCAATCCATGTGATATCCCTGCACTGGATGCAGAGCGCCTACAACCAGAGAGAAAACTTCACCTAAGGACACAGAGCAACCTGGTTCTGGGACAGAGCTCTTAGGCAACAGCTCACTTCTCAACCAACGCTTAGGATCCATGTGAGCTTCTGCAAGCTGTAAAGAGCAGCTCCATAACAGGGTGGGGGCTGCAAAGACAGGGAGCAGGCTTCAACTGGGAAGGACAATGGGAACTTACACTTGAGGCTGCGACAGCACAGCCATTGGCACCTACATAGACCGAGCATCAGACCCCTGTCTGCTCATAGTTCCCAATTGATTCAGAGGTCTTCTTCCTCTGGGGAAATGGACCCACTCTGTGGAGAGGAAAAACACACACTTAGAAGAAAGACATTCACCTTGGGCCCGACCAACAGGGTTTCTGTTCCAGGACCTGACTGGATTCAAAACAAAAAACAAGCTCCTTCACTATGTTCCCTGCAAGAAGCTTTTCTCAGATATAAATCTGCAAAGAGATAAACACATAGAGACTAAACTACACACTACTAAAATATGATAGGTTCAAAAAAGAAATCAAGAGTAAATCAGAAATTACCAGAAGACAAATGGGAACAAAAACACAACTTTCCAAAATTGATGGAACACAGTAAACACAGTTTGAAGAGAAAACTTTATATCAATACAGGCCTACTTCAAATGTGTAAGAAAAATCTAAAGAAAAACCCCAAACCCACTTAATTGACCAAATTTCTAGAAACAGTTTTTAAAGACTGAATTAGGAGGAAATAGACAATCTTGAATGAAAAGAAGCAAAATGGCTGTTCGAGGAGGCCTTAGAAATAGCTGTGAAAAGAAGGGACACAAAAAGCAAAGGAGAAAAGGAAAGATATACCCATCTGAATGCAGAGTTCCAAAGAATAGGCAGGAGATGTAAGAAATCTTCCTTAGCAATCAATGCAAAAAATACAGGAAAACAAGAGAATGGGAAAGACTAGAGATCTCTTCAAAAAATTAAAGATACCAAGGGAACATTTCATGCAAAGATGGGCTCAATAAAGGACAGAAATGGTATGGACCTAACAGAATCAGAAGATATTGAGAAGAGGTGGCAAGAATACACAGAAGAACTGTACCAAAGAGATCTTGATGACCCAAATAATCATGATGGTGTGATCACTCAAACTCACCTAGAGCCAGACATCCTGGAATGTGGAGTCAAGTGGGTCTTAGGAAGGATCACTACGAACAAAGTTGGTGGAGGTGATGGAATTCCAGTTGATCTGTTTTGACTCCTAAAAAATGATGCTGTGAATGTGCTGCACTCAATATGTAAGCAAATTTGGAAAACTCAGCAGTGGCCACAGGACTGTAAAATACCCATTTTCATTCCAGCCCCAAAGAAAGACAATGCCATAAAATGCTCAAGCTACTGCACAATTGCTCTCATCTCACACGCTAGTAAAGTAATGCTCAAAATTCTCCAAGTCAGGCTTCAGTAACACGTGAACTCTGAACTTCCAGATGTTGAACTGGTTTTAGAGAAGACAGAGGAATGAGTGATCAAATACCAACATCCTCTGGATCATCAAAAAAGCAAGAGAGTTTCAAAAAAACATCTATTTCTGCCTTATTGACTGTGCCAAAGCCATTAACTGTGTGGATCACAATAAACTGTGGGAAATTCTGAAAGAGATGGGAATACCAGACAACCTGACCTGTCTCCTGAGAAAGCTGTATGCAGGTCGGGAAGCAACAGTTAGAACTGGATATGAAACAACAGACTGGTCCCAAATAGGAAAAGAAATACATTAAGGCCGTGTATTGTCACCCTGCTTATTTAACTTATATGCAGAGTACCTCATGAGAAGTGCTGGGCTGCAAGTAGCACAAGCTGATCTCAAGATTGCCTGGAGAAATATCTATAATCTGAGATATGCACATGGCACCACCCTTATGGCAGAAGGTGAAGAAGAACTAATGAGCCTCTTGAGGAAAGTGAAAGAAGAGAGTGGAGAAGTTGGCTTAAAGCTCAACACTCAGAAAACTAAAATCATGGCATCTGGTCCCATCACTTCATGGCAAATAGATGGAGAAACAGTGGAAACAGTGTCAGACTGTATTCTGGGGTCTCCAAAATCACTGCATATGGTGATTGCAGCCATGAAATTAAAAGACACTTACTCCTTGGAAGGAAATTTATGACCAACCTAGACAGCATATTAAAAAGCAGAGACGTGACTTTGTCCACAAAGGTCCATCTAGTCAAGGCTGTGGTTTTTCCAATAGTCATGTATTTATGTGAGAGTTGGACTATAAAGAAAGCTGAGAGCAGAAGAATTGGTGATTTTCAACTGTGATGTTGGAGAAGACTCTTGAGATTGCCTTGGTCTGCAAGGAGATCCTATCAGTCCATCCTAAAGGAAATCGGTCCTGAATATTCATTGGAAGGACTGATGTTCAACCTGAAACTCCAATACTTTGACCACCTGATGTGAAGAGCTGACTCACTGGAAAAGACCCTGATACCTGAAGTAACAGGCAAGTTTGGCCTTGGAGTACAAAATGAAGCAGGGCAAAGGCTAACAGAGTTTTACCAAGACAACCCACAGGTCTTAGGAACACCCTCTTTCAACAACACAAGACACAACTCTACACCAGATGGACATCACCAGATGGTCAACACCAAAAGCAGATTGATTATATTCTTTGCAGCCAAAGATGGAGAGGCTCTATACAGTCAGCAAAAACAAGACCAGGAGCTGACTGTGGCTCAGATCATGAACTCCTTACTGCCAAATTCAGAATGAAATTGAAGAAAGTACGGAAAACCACTAACCATTCAGGTATGACCTCAATCAAATCTGTTACAATTATACAGTGGAAGTGACAAACAGTTTTGGGTGATTAGATCTGATAGACAGAGTGCCTTAAGAACTGTGGACGGAGGTTGGTGACATTGTAAAGGAGGCACTGTTCAAGACCATGCCCAAGAAAAAGAAATGCAAAAAGTCAAAATGGTTCTCTGGGGAGGCCTTACAATCAGTTTAGAAAAAAAGAGACGATAAAGGAAAAGGAGAAAAGGACAGATATACCCATCTGAATGCAGACTTCCAGGGAATAACAAGGAGAGATAAGAAAGCCTTCCTCAGTGATCAATGCAAAGAAATAGAGGAAACCAATAGAATGAGAAAGGCTAGGTATCTCCTCAAGAAAATTGGAGATATGAAGGGAACATTTCATGTAGAGATGGGCGCAGTAAAGGGCAGAAATGGTATGGACCTAACAGAAGCAGAAGATATTAAGAAGAGGTGGCAAGAATACACAGAAGACTATCCAAAAAATCTAATGACCGAGATAACCACGGTGGTGTGATCACTCATACTCACCTAGAGCCAGACATCCTGGAGTCTGAAGTCAAATGGGCCTTAGGAAGCATCATGACGAAAAAAGCTAGTGGAGCTTATGGAATTCCACTGAGCTATTTCAAGTCGTAATAGATGTCACTGTGAACGTTCTGCACTCAATACACCAGCAAATTTGGAAAACTCATCAGTGGCCACAGTACTCGAAAAGGTCTATTTTCATTCCAATCCCAAAGAAAGGCAATGCCAAAGAGTGTTCAAACTACCACACGATTGCACTCATCTCACAGGCTAGCAAAGTAATGATCAAAATTCTCCAAGCCAAGATTCAACAGTATGTGAACCAAGAACTTCCAGATGTACAAGCTGGATTTAGAAAAGGTGAATGTGGGCCATACACTGTTACAGCCTTTTTCATTTGTTGCCTGTAAAAGAAACTAATACCTTCATATTGAGGTATTATGTGCCCTTGAGCATCAGGATTTCTTACAACTGGAAAGGCGGACAAACCATAGGGTTCAGAGACTTGTGATTGCAAAGCCAGTAATTCAGAGAGCTTCTGTCATGGTGGAGAGTGAGTACCTACTGAGTTTTTGCAAATATGAGTCTGTACTAAGGACTTATCATTATTATCTAAAAAAAGATTGCCAGTTTTGATGTCAAAAAGTGTCTCAGGAGAGTCGTTGTTAGAATCATTAGGTTCTAGCGAAGGAGAGACTTTTGGATTTGTGCCTGCTGGCAGAGGCGGAGCATTCAGAGCAGCTGGGGCACGGCTTGTAGGAAAATTCTGAATCATGTTATGTTGTTCTAATTGGGCCTTTTGTAAAGTTATATCATTTAATTTATATTCATGTAATAAGTGTTCTGTCTGTTCTTGAATATTAGGAAGGCTAGAAGTTACCTTAAAAAGGCAGAATTACAGCTTTAATGAGAGCCCAAAGGGGCCAGAAATCGCCTGGAATATTTTTTTCTCCATTTGATGGCTCATTCAACATTTGGTTTGACCCAGTGCCAAATTTCTAAATCAAAACTGTCTTTCTCAGGGAACCAAGGATTACAGTTAACCACTGTTGAAAGACAAGATTCTATTTATTGGCGCGAAACCAAAAAGTCCCTGAGCTTTAAACAAATGATGAATTAAAGTAGAGAGATGATGGGGCTTTCCAGCCGTTTGAAGTTAAGTAGAGAAATGGGGTTTTTTTTTAGCCGTTTGACCCATCGCTTAGTACTTACTGACCTCAATAGGCCCTGAGTCACTCCGTCTGAAATGCCACGTATACCAGAGTCCCTGTTCTGGGCACCACATGTTGGGGTCCTTTAATGGATAGAGAGAGAGTCAAAAAAAGCATGGGGACCTAAGCTCTGATGGAGCAAAGGTGCTTTAATGATCTTTTTGTGAGTATATGTAGGCTGTTGTACAAGGAATTTCTTTCGACAATGATAAAGATCAGAAAACTAAACATACAGAAATTACCAAGGGAAAAAGGGATTAACGATGGTCATAAGGTCAAGAGACAATCCACAGCTCATGAAAGAGGATCGAGACAAAGCAGTTTTCTCATAAAGAGAATATTTACTGACGGAGACCCAAGCCTGTCTCACATACTGACCCCAGCCCTGGGAGCAGCTTGCTCTTCCACTGATAAGGAACAGAGGATTTATGAGTAACAGCACGTAGGAATCCTTCTGTGAAACATCCCCTGACAGACAGGGAGGCCTGGTGTACTGCGGTGCAATGGGTCGACAAGATGAGTGACTGAACTGAAGTGAACTGAAGCAAAAACCACCCAGAAAACAATGTCCAGGACTTGATGGTGTCACATGTGATCCTATGAAACATTTTTAAAACTAACATCTATCCTTCTTAAACTCTTCCACAAAGTTGAAGAGGAGGGGAACACTCTTACAATTATTCTATCAGGCTATCTCTACACTGATATCAGTACTATAAAGAGACCCTACATAAAATTACAGATCATTTTCTTGATGAATATGGTGGAAAAAAGTTTTCAAGAAAATATTAGCAGACAGAATTCAAGAATCTATAAAAGGTATCATAAATGATTATCATGTAGCATTCTTCCAGAGATACAGGGATGTTTAAAAATCCACAAATCAATCCACTTGATACACCACATTAAGAAAAGGAAGAGAAACACGAGATTGTGTCAGTAGATGTAGAAAAAGCATTGACAAAATCTAGCATCCATTCATGGTAAATACTCTCAGAAAAATGGGCATAGAGAAAATACATCTCAACAAAATAAAGGCCATTTATGGCAAACCCATATCTGAAGGCTTTTTCCTCTAAAATTAGGACCAAGGGAAAGATGCTCACTCTTGTCATTCTGGTTTAACAGTGTGGAGGTCCTAGCCACAGCATTTGGACAAAGATTTAATAAGAGACATCCAACGCCTAAGAGAAGAAGTAACACTGTCACTACTATAGAGAAATGATACTTTATATAGAAAACCCTATAGTATCTACCAGAAAACTAACTAATGAATTCAGTACACACACACACGGACACACACACAATGGAATATTCCTCACCCCTTAAGAATAAAATTTTGCTGCTTCTAACATAGATGGACCTGGATATCATTCTGTTTATTGAATTAAGTCAGACAGAGAAAGACAAATACTGTATATTTTCACCTGACATGTGAAATCTAAAACTAGTACAAATGAATGAAAATAAAGGAGTAGAAAAAGACTCTCACACATAGGGAATAAACTAGTGTTCACCAGTGAGGAGAGAAAGTGGGAAGGGACAAGACAGAGTAAAGATTCAGAAGTACACACTACTACACATAAAATAAATAAACTACAAGGGCATACTTTACAGCACAGGGAATATGGCCAATAGCTCATAATAGCTTAAAACAAAGTATAACCTATATATTGAACCACAATGTTGTACCTCTGCCACTACCATAATACTGTAAATCAACTAAAATTCAATGAAAAAATTAACATAAAAGAAGAGTTCTGCATTGTGATATGTGGTTGTAATGGCAGTCACATTACAATAATTACATGTAACAATTTACCAAATCTTGCACTTTAAATTTACACAATGTTATATGTCAAATATATTTAAGTTTGAAAAATCTGCTGAAATATAGTTTTCTTTCGGCATGTTTTTTATTGTACTTCACTTCAAACTGCTCATTTCTACATGAAAATATTTTAATGTGCTAATCTCCCTGCAAGACTCTTTCTAATAAATACTGCCATCTCTCTTAACATTTAAATCAGTTCTAATGAGGTGGATGAAACTGGAGCCTGTTATACAGAGTGAAGTAAGCCAGAACGAAAAACATCAATACAGTATACTAAGGCATATATATGCAATTTAGAAAGATGGTGATGATAACTCTATATGCAAGACAGAAAAAGAGACACAGATGTATAGAATAGACTTTTGGACTCTGTGGGAGAAGGCGAGGGTGGGATGATCTGAGAGAATAGCATTGAAACATGAATATTGTCAATTGTGAAACAGATTGCCAGTCCAGGTTTGATGCATGAGACAAGTGCTCAGGGATGGTGCCCTAGGATGACCCTAAGAGGGAGGTGGGAGGGGAGTTCAGGATGAGGAACACATGTTAATCCATGACTGATTCACATCATGTATGGGAGAAAAACACTACAATATTGTAAAGACCTGTTGTTATTGCATAAACCTGAACTCCTTTTCTACAAGAAAACTTCACTGATATATTCATATTTCATGACAATATATTTCAAATGGTCTTTATATTGAAGAAGATATTTGACATGTCCAGTATAATATTATCTTGAGATTTCAAAATTTAAAGTAGGATTCTGAGGGTGAATAAATGAACTGGCAACTGCTCATTATAGAAATAAATAAAACTCACACTTTTCTCATAATAGTAGAGGACTTTGCACTTCTTATCCCGGCAAAATAGAGCCTGTGTACACTGGAGTTATGGGTCATGAGCAGAAAGGGGCTGACAGTTGGGAAACACGCTGCAATGATTATAGTGATGTCCACAAGGAACTGGCTGGGCTGATCTAAAAGAGCCAAAAGAACTTGACAGATGGAGGAAAGAATATAAAAGTAGACAAAGGTGCTCCCGAGGAGAAGGATGAATTTAGTAGCTCTGGACTCAGGGGAGGACCTGGAGGAGGCGTCAGTCCTACGAATGTGCTGGACCTGCTGCTTATGTCTGTACAGGATGAGAACCATGGAGCTGCCGGCCCAGAGTGTGAGCCCCAAACATAAAACATCAGGAAATAATAGCAATGCTGCAGACAAGGCGTCTCCAGTTTTGTCAGTAAGAATAGAAATACAGTAGCCGAAATCTTTTTCCTCTGTGATGTTTTTGCCACTCCATTTGCCAGTCATATGGAAAGGAAAAATGACATTTACCAGCATTTGCAGGATCCAACACAGGAAAATAGAGAGAACCATGTACTTGGGAGCTGTTACTTTCAACACTGCCCACCTGGAGTTCCAGGGACTGATCGTGATCACCTGAAAGACACTCAAGAGGCAGATGCTACTGATGGACACTCCCCTCCCCACTCTGTGCAGAAAGAAGAGAAGTTTGCAGCCAACATCACTGCGTATATGCTTCCACCCAAAGACTGCCATTGTGTGTGGGACTCCTTTACAGAGGAGGACCAAAGAGTTGGCCACAATCAGGTGCTGAAGGAACAAGTCTGTGGACCTTAATCTATAACCCATGAAGTGAAGGATGATATAACTGTAAAGGAGTAAGAAATTCCCCAGAATTCCAACCATGGTCTGTGTTACGATGATCGTGCCTATTATGAGAAAGCTGCTGGCCATCCTTTCAGTTCACAGTCACTGGTACTTTTGAGTTAGAATGTCCTGCATGGGAATATGAGGCATGGGTTACGTGCATCATGTCAACTGAAATCCAATATTCTCCACTTGACAATAGTTCCCACTTGGAAATATTTGCTTCTTGTGTTTCTCTTACCATCAGCCTTTAAAAGGTTCCATGTATAACATTTAATGAACTAATATGTAAAATTAATCACTGAAGACTCATGTGATCCCTTCTTTATTCTTCACAAATTTATTAGACAGGAACAGAAGAGACCTTAGTTATACAGAGGAGTGTTACCTACCCCCAGACAGGTTAAGTCTTTGTCAAACCTGCTTCTTAGTGCAGAGTGAGGACTGAATCCCACTGGGATACTCAAGACACTGGTTTGAGGAACCTCCCAGGTGCTTAAATGATTGACACCCTGCCTTCCACTCCAGAGGGTCCAAGTTCAATCCCTGGTCCAGGATCTAACATCTCATGAACTTTGATGCATGGCCAAAAGCAAAAAGAGAGTGCACTGATCACCAGCAATTCCAAACAGCTAGTTTGTTGCAGGCATATAATAAACCAGATCTATACTGGATTTTGATTTCACAGTTTTTCTGTTTATAGACCTGTGGTATTTTTAAATTTTCATATAACATGCTTCCACTTATTTGTAAAGCTTTATTCTATGGTACCATGTATTATGAATTAACTCTTAGCATCTTAACACATGAAAATCACTGCTGGCAGTAGAATACAGCAGAAACCTGCCTCAGGAAAAGGCAATGTCATGAAGATGAGAAGGTGTCACTCGGAAGATGGCAATAGAAAGACTCTTTAGTTCCCATGACAGAATCACAACTAAAATAACATGTATTGAAGAAATGTTTGAATAATCATATGTAGGCAATAAACCTTAGAGCATAAAACACTAACATGTGATAAAACAGTTTAAGACAAAACAAAATTATTATTGTCCAATCATAAACTGTATCAGTATGTTACTGTCAGAGGCCCGTGAATATATTAGCAATGAATTAATATTTGCAGTTGACATTAACATACAAGACACAGAGGAAAATTGGGCACTTATAAAGCATGTATTCTTGTGTCTTTCATAAACCGACGTACTAGATTTGTTAGAATGTCAACAAATTGCTTTTGGTGTCAGTTTCTGATGTGATCACTTACCAAGAATCTTGAACTTCCTTTCTCTCACAGACTCTGCTGCTCAGTCAAAAGTACAATGAATATACCTTCCAGCTGCCAGGACAAGGGCTCGGTGTGATGGTCATTATACCCAGTATGTGTGTGGGAGTGAGGCAGCCAGATCCTGATATATGGGTTTGAGTTGCTGTGCTCCCCTCTCCTCCCGTCAGAACTGCAATTATCATTTCACCTGCAGCAGCAATGGGAGTGCAGGCTTGGGAGTTGAGAACATTTATGGACACTTTTTTCTCAGTTGTTAATTACTGGAAACAATTACAAGTTTCTAGTTAGCAGCCTTAGGAGACAACTGGCTCTACTTGACAGGCAATTTCTTTTCCATGATCCCTGAAAGTAATGGTCTCACGAGGAAGAAATGCTGAAATCACACACATTAGGGATTGACACAAACCATGTGCGTCCCTCTGGATTCTTCACTTCCCTGAGATGAGTCTCTGCCCTAATACTAGTACTTTCCTCACCTTCACCCATTGAATGGAACCGTCAATGATAGTATTGGTAAAGAAATGGAATGAGACAAAATACCTGGGAAGTATATTGGAAGAGACAAAAGGAAAAGGAGGAACATCATCAAGAATTCATGATAGGAACCACTGGCACAACTTATATCAATTTAGACTCATTTTCATAATTCAGTGCCAATTATTATGGAAATTTTGTAGGAAATAAACTTTATTATTTTTGAACCCTTTGATAGGAATTGGGTCCAGAACAAATAAATAGAAAAAATAGTGAGGGTTTCAAAATAGCTATAAAATAAAAGCACACAGATCTGATGGCTCAAATAGTTTATCAAGTACTTAATTCAGGAGCATCCTGTAGAGGAAACAATATGCCACTAAAACCAAGTGCATCAGTGCAGAATTAAAAGGAATTCTGAAATGCAAGTAAGAGGCTTCAAAAAAAGCAAACACACCGACAAATTAATCATGTACTTCTAGCCTCTAGAACTGTGAAAAACTGTCTCTGTGAAAAACTGTGAAAACTATCTATGTTTAAATCTCCCAGGCTGTTGTATTTTATTAAGGCAGACCTAAACTGTAATATAAACTGTAAAAGTCTGTCTGATCCTGGGACTTCCAGGAGTGATCCTGAAATTTATGTCAGAGAAAGTTTTGCCTGTGTTCTCTTCTAGCAGGTTTATGGTGTCATGTTTTCTATTTAACCCTTGGATCCATGTTGAGTTTATTTTTGTGTATGGTGTGAGGGTGTGATTTGACTTCACGGATTTACATGAGGCTGTCCAGCAATTGGAGAAGAGTGGAGAAATAAGAAAGAATGAAGAGAAGGAGCCAAAGCGAAAACAGTGCCCAGCTGTGGATGTGAGTGATGTTGGAAGTAAAGTCTGATGCAAAGAACAGTATAGCATAGGAACCTGGAATGTTAGATCCATGAACCAAGGTACATTGGAAATGGAAAATATCAGATGGGAGGGGTGAACGTTGATATTTTAGGAATCAGTGAACTGAAATGGGCTGGAATGGTCGAATTTAATTCAGATGACCATTATATGTACTACTGTGTGCAAGATCCCTTAGAAGAAATGGAGTAACACTCATAGGTAACAAAAGAGTCTGAAATGCAGTATTTGGGTGTAATCTCAAAAATGACAGAATGATCTCTGTTCGTTTCCAAGGCAAAGCATTCAGCATCACAGTAATCCAGGGCGATGCCCCAACCAGCAATGCTGAAGAAGCTGAAGTTGAATGGTTCAATGAAGACCTACAAGACCTTCTAGAACTAACACCAAAAAAGATGTCCTTTTTTACGATAGGGGACTGGAATACAAAAGTAGGAATTCAAGAGATACCTGAAGTAACAGGCAAATTTGGCCTTGGAGTACAAAATGAAGCAGGGCAAAGGCTAACAGAATTTTACGAAGACAACACACTGGTCATAGCAAACACCCTCTTTCAACAACACAAGAGACAACTCTATACCAAATGGACATCACCAGATGGTCAACACCAATATCAGATTGATTATATTCTTTGCAGCCAAAGATGGAGAGGCTCTATACAGTCAGCAAAAACAAGACCAGGAGCTGACTGTGGCTCAGATCATGAACTCCTTATTGCCAAATTCAGACTGAAATTGAAGAAAGTATGGAAAAGCACTAACCATTCAGGTATGACCTCAATCAAATGCATTTGAATTATACAGTGGGTGTGACAGTTTCAAGTGATAGATCTGATAGACTGAGTGCCTAAAGAGCTGTGGACGGAGGTTGGAGACATTGTACAGGAGGCACTGTTCAAGACCACACCCAAGAAAAAGAAATGTAAAACGTCAACATGGTTCTCTGGGGAGGCCTTACAATTAGCTGAGAAAAAAGAGACGATAAAGGAAAAGGAGAAAAGAACAGATATATCCATTTGAAAGCAGACTTCCAGGGAATAACAAGGAGAGATAAGAAAGCCTTCCTCAGTGATCAATGCAAAGAAATAGAGGAAACCAATAGAATGAGAAAGGCTAGGTATTTCCTCAAGAAAATTGGAGATACCAAGGGAACATTTCATGCAGAGATGGGCGCAGTAAAGGACAGAAATGGTATGGACCTAACAGAAGCAGAAGATATTAAGAAGAGGTGGCAAGAATACACAGAAGACTATCCAAAAAATCTCATGACCCAGATACCACGATGGTGTGATCACTCACACTCACCTAGAGCCAGACAACCTGGAATCTGAAGTCAAATGGGCCTTAGGTAGCATCATGACAGAAGCAGCTAGTGGAGCTGCTGCATTTCCACTGAGCTATTTCCAGTCGTAATAGATGACGCTGTGAACGTGCTGCACTCAATACACCAGCAAATTTGGAAAACTCAGCAGTGGCCACAGGACTGGAAAAGGTCTGTTTTCCTTCCAATCCCAAAGAAAGGCAATGCCAAAGAGTGTTCAAACTACCACACGATTGCACTCATCTCACAGGCTAGCAAAGTAATGATCAAAATTCTCCAAGACAATCTTCAACACTATGTTAACCAAGAACTTCCAGATGTACAAGCTGGATTTAGAAAAGGCTGAGGAGCCAGATATCAAATTACCAACATCCACTGGATCATCGAAAAAGCAAGAGAGTTCTAGAAAATATCTACTTATGCCTTTTTGGATACAACAAAGCCTTTGACTGTGTAGATCACGATAAACTGTGGAAAATTATTCACGAGATAAGAGTATCAGACCACCTGACCTGCCTCCTGTGAAATCTGCATGCATGTCATAAGCAACTGTTAGAATGGACATGGAAGCATAGACTGGTTCCAAATTGGGAAAGGAGTACATCAAGGTTGTATATTGTCACCGTGCTTATTTAACTTATATGCAGAGTACATCATGCGAAATGCCAGGCTGGATGAAGCACAAGCTGGCATCAAGATTGTTAGGAGAAATGTCAGAACTTCAGATATGCAAATGATGCCAACCTTATGGCAGAAAGTGAAGAGTAACTACAGAACCTCTGGATGCATCTGAAACAGGAGAGTGAAAAAACTGGCTTAAATCTCAAGATTTGAAACACGAAGATCATGGCATCTGGTCCTACTATTTCAGAAAATATAGATGGGGAAACATTGGAAACAGTGACAGAAGTTATTTCCTTGGGCTCCAAAATAACTGCAGATGGTCATGCAGCCATGAAATTAAAAGATGCTTGCTCCTTTGAAGAAAAGTTATGATGAACTTAGATAGCATATTAAAAAGCAGAGACATTACTTTGCTGACAAAGGCCCGTCTAGTCAAAGCTGTGGTTTTTCCTGTAATGTATGACTGTGAGAGTTGGACCACAAAAAAGCAGAGCACAGAAGAATTGATGTTTTTGAACTGTGGTGTTGGAGCAGAGTGTTAAGAATTCCTAGAACTGCACAGAGATCAGAACAGCCAGTCCTAATGGAAATCAGTCCTGAATATTCACTGGAAGGACTGATACTGAAGCTGAAGCACCAATACTTTGGTCACCTGATGTGAAGAATGGACTCATTGGAAAAGACCCTGATGCTGCAAAGGATTGAAGGCCAGAGAAGGGTACGACAGAATGAGATGCTTGGATGGCATCACAGACTTGATGGACATGAGCCTGAGCAAGCTCCAGCAGTTGGTGCTGGACAGGGAAGCCTGGCAGCTGCAGTCTGTGGGCCCACAAGGAGTTGGATGTGACTGAGCAACTGAACTGAACTAATTACATTTGGCCCACGGATACTGGTGAAAATTCTCTATCTTGAATCAACTCATTCGTAAACTTAATGGACCTGAGAAATCCACTTGCCAGGTAATACAACATGACTACCCAATGATGTCACATCCATGGGAGGAGAACTGTTTATTATTTATATAAATATCAATAGGTTTTCAACACTATGAGCATTCTTTACCTCCTGTGATGGTTTCTTACGAGGAAGAAACTAGTATAAGGGGATATGCCTTCACAATTTTTAGTGGCCTTATCTTTTGACCAATTCTTTGTGACCCCGTGGATTGCACCATCTGAGACTTCCCTGTCCATCACGAACTCTTGGAGCTTACTCAAACTGATGTCCATAGAGGTCGGTGATGCCATCCAAACATCTCAACCTCTGTCATCCCCTTCTCTTCTTGCCTTCAATCCTTCCCAGCATAATGGTCTTTTCAAATGAGTCAGTTCTCATCATGGGCCAAAATATGGGGGTTTCAGCCAGCATCAGTTCTTCCAATGAATATTCAGGACTGATTTCCTTTAGGATAGAAAGGTTGGATCTCCATGCAGTCTAAGGGAGTCTCAAGAGTTTTCTTCAACACCACAGCTCAAAAGCATCAATTCTTCAGTGCTCAGCTTTTTACTACAGTCAAACTCTCACATCCATACATGACTACTAGAAAAAGCATCGCCTTGACTAGATGGACCTTTGTTGGCAAAGTAATGTCTCTGCTTTTTAATATGCTGTCTAGGTTGGTCATAACTTTATTTCCAAGGAGCAAGCATCTCTTAATTTCATGGCTGCAATCACCAACTTCAGTGATTTTGGTAGCCCCCCACAATGAAGTCTCTCACTGTTTCCATTGTTTCCCCATCTCTTTGCCATGAAGTGATGGGGCTGGATGCCATGATCTTCGTTTTCTAAATGTTGAGTTTTAAGCCAACTTTTTCACTCTCCTCTTTCACTTTCATCAAGAGGCTCTTTAGTTCTTCTCCACTTTCTGCCATAAGGGTGGTGTCATCTGCATCTCTGAGGTTATTGATATTTCTCCCTGCCACCTTAATTCCAGCTTGTGCTTCATCCAGCCCAGCATTTCGCATGATATGCTCTGCATTTAAGTTAAATAAGCAGGGTGACAATAAACAACCTTGACATACTCCTTTCTCAATTCGGAACCAGTCTGTTGTTCCATGTCCAGTTCTCACTGTTTCTTCTTGATTAGCATACAGATTTCTCAAGAGGCAGGTCAGGTGGTCTGGTATTCCCATTCTTTAAGAATTTTCCACAGTTTGTTGTGATCCACACAGTCAAAGGTTTTGGCATAGTCAATAAAGCAGAAGTAGATGTTTTCCGGTAACTTTCTTGCTTTCTTGATGATCCAGTGGATGTTGGCAATTTGATCTCTGGTTCCTCTACCTTTTCTAATTCCCGCTTGAACATCTGGAAGCTCACAGGTCACATACTGTTCAATTGGTTACAGTAAAGCTTAAAGGGTTTTTTGTTTGTTTGTTTGTTTTATTTGTTTTGTTTTTTCATTTATTTTTATTACTTGGAGGCTAATAACTTTACAATCTTGTAGTGGTTTTTGCCATACATTGCCATGAATCACCCATGGGTTTACATGTGTTCACCATCCTGATCACCCCTCCTGCCTCCCTCTCCATCCCATCCCTCTGGGTCTTCCCAGTGCACCAGCCCTGAGCACTTGTCTCATGCATCCAACCTGGTTTGGTGGTCTGTTTCACCCTTGATAGTATACTTGTTTCAATGCTGTTCTCTCAGAACATCCCACTCTTGGCTTCTCCCATAGAGTCCCAAAGTTTATTCTGTACATCTGTGTCTCTTTTTCTCTTTTGCATATTGGGTTATCATTATCATCTTTCTAAAATCCATATATATGCATTAGTGTACTGTATTGGTCTTTATCTTTCTGTCTTACTTCATTCTGTAAAATGGGCTCCAGTTTCATTCATCTCATTAGAACGGATTCAAATGTATTCTTTTTAATGGCTGAGTAATATTCCATTGTATATATGTACCATAGCTTCCTTATCCATTCTTCTGGTGATGGGCATCTAGGTTGCTTCCATGTCCTGCAATTATCAAGAGTGCTGCAATGAACATTGGGGTGCACATGTGTCTTTCAGATCTAGTTTCCTCATTGTGTATGCCCACGAGAGGGATTGCTGGGTCATATGGCAGTTCTATGTCCAGTTTTCTAAGGAATCTCCACACTGTTCTCCATAGTGGCTGTACTAGTTTGCATTCTCACCAACAGTGTAAGAGGGTTCCCTTTTCTCCACACCCTCTCCAACATTTATTGCTTGTAGACTTTTGGATAGCAGCCATCCTGACTGGCCTGTAATGGTACCTCATTGTGGTTTTGATTTGCATTTCTCTGATAATGAGTGATGTTGAGCATCTTTTTATGTGTTTGGTAAATATCTGTATGTCTTCTTTGGAGAAATGTCTGTTTAGTTCTTTGGCCCATTTTTTGATTGGGTCATTTATTTTTCTGGAATTGAGCTTCAAGAGCTGCTTGTATATTTTTGAGATTAATCCTTTGTCTGTTGCTTCATTTGCTATTATTTTCTCCCAATCTGAGGCTGTCTTTTCACCTTACTTATAGTTTCCTTTGTTGTGCAAAAGCTTTTAAGTTTCATTAGGTCCCATTTGTTTATTTTTGCTTTTATTTCCAATATTCTGGGAGGTGGGTCATAGAGGATACTGCTGTGATTCATGTCAGGGAGTGTTTTGCTTATGTTCTCCTCTAGGACTTTTATAGTTTCTGGTCTTACATTTAGATCTTTAATCCATTTTGAGTTTATTTTTGTGTATGGTGTTAGAAAGTGTTCTAGTTTCATTCCTTTACGTGTGGTTGACGATTTTTTCCAGCAAAACTTGTTAAAGAGATTGTCTTTTCTCCATTGTATATTCTTGCCTCCTTTGTCAAAGATAAGGCATCCATAGGGGCGTGGATTGATCTCTGGACTTTCTATTTTGTTCCATTGATCTATATTGCTGTTTTTGTGCCAGTACCACACTGTCTTGAACACTGTGGCTTTGTAGAAGAGACTGAAGTCAGGCAGGTTGATTCCTCCAGTTCCATTCTTCTTTCTCAAGATTGCTTTGACCATTTGAGGTTTTTTGTATATCGATAGAAATTGTGAAGTCATTTGTTCTAGTTCTCTGAGAAATGCTATTGGTAGCTTGATAGGGATTGCATTGAATCTATAGATTGCATTGGGAAGTATACTCATTTTCACTATGTTGATTCTTCCAATCCAAGAACACGGTATATTTCTCCATATATTTGTGTCCTCTTTGATTTCTTTCACCAGTAGTTTATAGTTTTCTATATATAGGTCTTTCGTTTCTTTAGGAAGATATACTCCTAAGTATTTTATTCTTTTCGTTGAAATGGTGAATCCTATTGTTTCCTTAATTTCTCTTTCTCTTTTCTCATTGTTAGTGTATAGAAATGCAAGGGATTTCTGTGTGTTAATTTTAAATCCTGCAACATTACTATATTCATTGATTAGCTGTAGTAATTTTCTGGAAGAGTCTTTAGGGTTTTCTCTGTAGAGGATCATGTCGTCTGCAAACAGTGAGAGTTTCACTTCTTCTTTTCCATTCTGGATTAATTTCATTTCTTTTCTGCTCTGATTGCTGTGGCCAACACTTCCAAAACTATGTAGAATAGTAGTGGTGAGAGTGGGCAACCTTGTCTTGCTCCTGACTTTAGGGGAAGTGCTTTCAATTTTTACCACTGAGGATAATGTTTGCTGTGGGTTTGTCATATATAGCTTTTATTATGTTGAGGTGTGTTCCTTGTATTCCTACTTTCTGGAGGGTTTTTATCATAAATGGATCTTGAATTTTGTCAATGGCTTTCTCTGCATCTATTGAGATAATCATATGTTTTTATCTTTCAATTTGTTAATGTGGCGTGTTACATTGATTCATTTGCAGATATTAAAGAATCCTTGCATTCCTGGGATAAAGCCCACTTGGTCATGATGTATGATCTTTTTAATATGTTGTTGGATTCTGTTTGCTAAAATTTTGTTAAGGATTTTGTATCTATGTTCATCAGAGATATTGGGCTATAATTTTCTCTCTTTTTTTGGCATCTTTGTCAGATTTTTGTATTAAGGTGATGGTGGTGTCATAGAATGAGTTTGGAAGTTTACATTCTTCTGCAATTTTCTGGAAGAGATTGAGTAGGATAGGCATTAGTTCTTTTCTAAATTTTTGGTAGAATTCAGCTGTGAAGTCATCTGGTCTTGGGCTTTTGTTTGTTGGAAGATTTCTGATTAAAGTTTCAATTTCCGTGCTTGAGATGAGTCTGTTGAGATTTTCTATTTCTTCCTGGTTCAGTATTGGAAAGTTGTCCTTTTTGAAGAAAAAGACATCTGGACCCATCACTTCATGGCAAATAGATGGGGAAACAGTGGAAACAGTGGCTGATTTTATGTTGGGGGGCTCCAAAATCACTGCAGATGGTGAAAGCAGCCATGAAATTAAAAGATGCTTACTCCTTGGAAAGAATGTTATGACCAACATAGACAGCGTATTATAAAGCAGAGACATGACTTTGTCCACAAAGGTCCATCTAGTCAAGGCGATGGTTTTTCCAGTAGTCATGTATTTATGTGAGAGTTGGACTAGAAAGAAAGCTGAGCACTGAAGAATTGATGCTTTTAAACTGTATTGAAGAAGATTCTTTAGAGTCCCTTGGCCTGCAAGGAGATCCAACCAGTCCAACCTAAAGGAAATCAGTCCTGAATATTCCTTGGAAGAACTGATGTTCAACCTCAAACTCCAAAACTTTGGCCACCTGATGCAAAGAGCTGACTCATTGGAAAAGACCCTGATGCTGGGAAAGATTGAAGGCGGAAGGAAAAAGGGATGACAGAGGGTGAGATGGTTGGATGGCATCACCAACTCGATGGACATGAGTTTGGGTAAATTCCGGGAGTTGGTGATGGACAGGGAGGCTTGGTGTACTGTGGTTCATGGGGTTCCAAAGAGTCGGACATGACTGAGCGACTGAGCTGAACTGAACTGAATAAAAATCCTCCCAGAAAACAATGTCCAGGATTTGAGCGTGTCACATGTGATCCTATGAAATAATTTTTAAAATAACATCTCTCCTTCTTAAACTATTCCAAAAAATTGAAGAGGAGGGAAACACTCTTAAATTTATTCTATCAGTCTATATCTACACTGATATCAGTACTATAAAGAGACCCTACAGTAAATTACAGATCATTTTCTTGATAAATATGGTTGAAAAAAATTTTCAAGAAAATATTAGCAGACAGAATTCAACAATCTATAAAGTGTATCATAAATGATTATCATGTAGTATTCTTCCAGAGATGCGAGGATGCTTAAAAATCTACAAATCAATCCATGTGATACACCACATTAAATAAAGGAAGAGAAACACAAGATTGTGTCAGTAGATGTAGAAAAAGCATTGACAAAATCTAACATCCATTCATGGTAAATACTCTCAGAAAAATGGGCATAGAGAAAAAACATCTCAACATAATAATGGCCATTTATGACAAACCCATAAAGGTGGATATCTGAAAGCTTTTTCCTCTAAAATCAGGACCAAGGGAAGGATGCTCACTCTTGCCACTCTGGTTTAACAGTGTGGTGGTCCTAGCCACAAAATGTGGACAAAAATGTAATAAGAAACATCCAAGCCTAAGAGAAGAAGTAACACTGTCACTACTATAGAGAAACGATACTTTATATAGAAAACCCTAATATCTCCACCAGAAACCTAACTAATGAATTCAGTACACAAATACACACACATGCATATGCACACACACACACACACAACGGAATATTCCTCACCCCTTAAGGATAAAATTTTGCTGCTTCTAACATAGATGGACCTGGATATCATTCTGTTTAGTGAATTAAGTCAGACAGAGAAAGACAAATACTGTATATTATCACTTGACATATGGAATCTAAAACTAGTACAAAAGGATGAAAACAATGATGTAGAAAAAGACTCTCCCACATAGAGAATAAACTAGTGTTTACCAGTGGGGAGAGAATGTGGGAAGGGGCAAGACAGAGTAAAGATTTAGAAGTACACACTACTATGTGTAAAATAAATAAACTACAAGGACATATTTTACAGCACAGGGAATATAGCCAACAGTTCATAATAGCTTTAAAAAAAAATAACCTATATATTGAACCACAATGTTATACCTCTGCCACTACTATAGTACTGTATATCAACTATAATTAAATGAAAAATTTAACATAAAAGAGTTCTGCATTGTGATATGTGGTTGTAATTGCAGTCATATTACAATATTTACATGTAACAAATTACCAAATCTTACATTTTAAGTTTACACAATGTTATATGTCAAATATATTTCAGTTTAAAAATCTACTGAAATATAGTTTTCTTTCAGTGTGTTTTTTTATTGTACTTCACTTCAAACTGCTCATTTCTATATGAAAATATTTTAATATGCTAATCTCCCTGCAAGACTCTTTCTAATAAATACTGCCATCTGTCATAAAAATGTTAACTATAAACTTGTAACTGGCTCCCAAACTCTTACCTGATTTTACCTTCAAATGCTACCCAGGGTATTCTTTACTCTGTGAGGACATTAATTTTCTCAGTTTTATTTCTGATGACTGTACACACTGATCCATTTTCTTGTATACTTTTATGTATAATTCCATACCTACTTCATTTCTGGGAAATTCGTTTTGTTAGACTGAAAGTAACACATTTGAACACTTTATAATATGCACATCATTTCTAGACCTGTTTTTTATTGCATAAATCTGAACTTTTCTACAAGAAAACTTCAATGATATATTCATATTTCATGACAATATATTTCATTTGGTCATTATATTGAAGGAGACACTTGGCATGTCCGGTATAATAGTACCTTGAAATTAAAATTATAATTAGGAGTCTGAGGGTGAATAAATGAACTGGCAATGGCTCATTATAGAAATAAATAAAATTCACACTTTCCTCATAATAGTGGAGGACTTTGCATTTCTTCTTCAGGCAAAGTAGAGCCTTTGTACACTGGAGTTATGGCTTATGAGCAGAAAGGGGCTGACAGTTGGGAAGCACGCTGCAATGATTATAGTGATGTCCACAAGGAACCAGCTGGGTGGAATAAAAAGAGCCAAAAGAACTTGACAGATGGAAGGACAGAATATGAAAGTAGGCAAAGGTGCTCACGAGGAGAAGGATGGATTTAGTAGCTCTGGACTCAGGGGAGGACTGGAGGAGGCGTCAGTCCTACGAATGTGCTGGACCTGCTGCTTATGTCTGTACAGGATGAGAACCATGGAGCCGCCGGCCCAGAGCGTGAGCCCCAAACATAAAACATCAGGGAACAACAGCAATGCTGTAGACAAGGCGTGTCTGGTTTTTCTACACTTCTGGTCAGTAAGAATAGTAGAACAGTATCCAAAATCTTTACTGCTTGTGTTGTTTCTGTCACTTATTTTGCTATTTATATAGATAGGAAAAATGACATTTACCAGCATTTGCAGGATCCAACACAGGAAAATAGAGGGAACCACGTACTTGGGAGCTGTTACTTTCAGTGCTGCCCACCTGGACTTCCAGGGACTGATCGTGATCACCTGAAAGACACTCAAGAGGCAGATGCTACTGATGGACACTCCCCTCCCCACTCTGTGCAGAAAGAAGAGTAGTTTGCAGCCAACATCACTGCGGATATGCTTCCACCCAAAGACTGCCATTGTTTGTGGGACCCCTTTAGAGAAGAGGACCAAGGAGTTGGCCACAATCAGGTGCTGAAGGATCAAATCTGTGGACCTTAACCTGTAACCCATGAAGTGAAGGATGATATAACTGCAAAGGAGTGAGAAATTCCCCAGAATTCCAACCACGGTCTGTGTTGAGATGATCATGCCTATTATGAGAAAGCTGCTGGCCATCCTCTCAGTTCACAGTCACTGGTACTTGTCTCGTGAGTTAGTGTCTGTATGGGAACATCAGGTGTGGGCTGCATGCATCATGTCTATTGAAATCCAATATTCTCCACTTATCCTCAGGTCCCACTGGGAAGATTTTGCTTTATGCTTTTCTGCTACTAGTAGCCTTAAAAGGGTTCAATGTATAACACTGAAAGAGCACTTAAAATGCAGAATTACTTGCTGAAGGCACTCCACGGTATCACTTCATTCTTCACAAATCCACAAGCCCAGGATTTCTGTGACTTCAATTTTTTCAGGGAAAGGTAACACACAGAGGTTCCGTATTTGTTGAGATCTGCTGCACAGGGCAGAGCGAGGACTTTAGAAACTCATTAGGCTGGTCAAGAGAGTGCACTGAACTACCAGCTCTGCTGAAAAACAGTTAGTTGTGTTCAAGTAATAATCCATACCTATGCTTAGTTTTGATTTAACAACTTCTTAAATTGATTTTAGACCGATGGTCTTTTATATTTTCATTATAAGAAGATTCCATTTTTGTAAAGCATTATTCTGTAGGGCACTATGTACTATGTGTTAGGTTTTAGATATCTTAATACATAAACTTGGACTGCTGGCAGTAGGATATGGCATATGGCAGGAACCTGCCCAAGATTACATAATGTCACGAAGATGAGAATGGCTCAGTATTGGGATGGTATTAGGATGTTTTTATGTCTGAAAAGCAGGTACAATGTACCCATCACAGGAATTATTGAATAAGCACAAGTAACATTGTAAACTTTCAGCCATAAAATACTAATACATGATAAAAGTTGGTAAGCAAAAACTGAATTATTGTTGCTTTCAATTCATATACTTATCTATTAATTCCAGAGCTAAACAAAAATAGCAACAAAGAAATAAGATTTGTGCATGCCACTGACATACCAGACATATATGTAAAATAGCATCTGCAAGGCATGTATTCTTGTGCATCTTATAAATTCAGAGACTGGATTTTTGGATTGATAGTAGCCTATTAAAAAAAAATAAAAGAATGAACATGCTAGGAGACTGCCAGCTGCTGCCTCTAACTTGCAGTTACCATGTCAACTGTTTTTTAAATCTAAGAATAACAATAACCTGACCAGAATTAACACACTACAGAGGTTTTCAGTAGAGGCAAAGTTACTGTCTACACTAATTGCCTCAGACATTCAGGATTGGAACAACCATTCCTATTCAAGTTGTTTCCATTTAGATACACTTTCTGCATGGGATTAGATGATTTCTTCAGATCCATCATACATTTTATTGCAAACCTGTATGGATTAGTGGTGAAATTCTAGTCATCCTGAACATGAAGTCTATAATTCCTGTAAGGTAGACTCAACAGCACATCAACTTTACAAATGTATTTTGCCACTTAAAATACAATTTTTATTAAGTTGAGAAAAATATCTTTATGGGAATTGTGTCACGTGTGCAGTTTCATTCTTTGTCTAGAAAAGGCTTTGATGGACATGAATGAGTTAAATCCAAGAGCTTTAACTCAGTGAGAAGCAAAGCTTTTTTCAGTATAGTTATCAAATAGCTTAAATATTACCAAATGATAGACCATACACTTATTTACAAATGACATTTCCCCAATGTGGACTAGCATCCTTCTCATCACAAATATTTTTAAGCACCTTAAAAATCAGGTTTTGCTGTAACTTGGATTGAGTCACAACAGAAACTGTCAGAGGATTACATTTGATTGCACGAAGGGTCTTCAGAGATTGCTGTGGGTTCAAAAAACCCATCTCTCAATATTAGCTCAGCTCGCGCCTCAGACTTACTCCACCTTTCTGCCTGCTGTTGGCACTGAATCAAGTTACTACACAGAAGACTGCCTTTGTCTGATATGATCTCTTCTCCAGACTCTTGATCTGACTTTCTCTTCCAGACGCTGCTGCTTAGAATGAGATGGAAAACACTTACCTGACACCTTCCTGCTGTCAGAAGAGGGGGCTTCCTGGTGGTCATTATACCCAATGTCTGTGTGGGAGGGAGGCAACTAGGTCCTGATTTATGGGTTTGAGATGCTGTATCCTCCCCCCTTCTCCCATCAAAGCTGCAATTATCATTTCACCAGCAGCAGTAATGGGAGTGTAGGTCTGGGATCTGAGAACACTTCTGGAAACTTCTCTCTCAGTTGTTAATTACTGGAAACAATTACAAGTTTCTAGATAGCACCCTTAGGAAACTAAAAGAGGGTTTCCAAGAGCCTTCTTAATTTCCATGATCCCTGAAGGCAGACAGGGTTTCACATTGAGGAAAGCTGGACTTTCTGAAGTCACACACATAAAGGACTGGCATAAACTGTGTGTCCCTCTGCATTCTGTATTTCCCTGAGATACATCTCTACCTTGAAACTAGTGCTCTCCTAATCTTCAGACCATTAAACTGAATGATCAATTAAAATGTTGTTAGAGAAATGGAATGGGACAAAATACCTGGGAAAAACATTCAAAGAGATACAAGTAAAAGGAGGAACAGGACACATCACTCATGATAGAAAATGTCAGCACAAATCACAGCCAATTAATTGGGTGACTTGCATAAATCAACAACAATCAATATGGAGATGTTGTAGGAAAATTTACTTTATGATTATTGCCCTCCATTAGCAATTATAATCAGACACAGAACAATATGAGTCTTCCCTAGTAGCTTAAACGGCAAAGCATCTGCCTGCAATGCAGGTTCCATCCCTGGGTTGGGAAGATCCCCTGGAGATGGAAATGGCAACCCACTCCAGTATTCTTGTCTTGAGAACTCCATGAACAGAGGAGCCTGGTGGGCTACCATCCATGGGGTCGCAAAGAGTCAGACATGACTGAGCGACTGACTCACAACAGAACAATATACATGGGAAAAAATGAGAAAGTTCAAAATGAGTGTCTCACAAATGAGCACTTAGTTCTGATGGCTCAACAGACAGATTCTACCATTCTTGTAAATATCAAATGAACCAATGCTCAATTACTTCATTCAAAGAGATAAAATAGTTACCACTGTGCTCTACATTAATTAATTAATTATGCTATTTTTCCAGAATAAGCACTTGATACTCTGACAATTAAGAAATATAAATTAGGAGTTGCAAGAAATCTGGTTTTTCATATAAATATATTTACATTTGATGCAGTGTCATGATGTAATCACTGATGATTTTCAAGTTAGGGGTTTGGAGCCACACTTGGTGGGCAACCAAGTCTGCACACAAACTCATTTAAATACTTACAGGCAGATGCAAACACACATGTGCATTAATACGCACATACATATGTATATAGTACTTACACAATTATAGTTTAAAACTCACAAATATTTGTGCACATGCTCACCACACACAAACTCACATCATATTCCTAAACACATGACACATATTCATATGAACTCACACGGTCACGTTCACCTTCATAAAATCAACTTACATGGTCTCTGTATATCTCTGGATGATGATTTCATATACAGAAGAACAGGTGTATCTCCCGATTTCTGGATGCAGGAAAATGGCATCCTTTCCTCTGCTTGTAATCCTTTCACCCTGCAACAATCCACAGACAATATTTGCTATAAGCTGCCTTAAAATTGGGCTTCCCTGGTGGCTCAGCTGGTGAAGAATATGCCTGCAATGTGGGAGACCTGGGTTTCATCCCTGGGTTGGGAAGATCCCCTGGAGAAGGGAACGGCTACCCACTCCAGTATTCCGGCCTGGAGAATTCCATGGACTTTATAGTGTATGTGAGCATTACCTATTCATGGGTCAGGGGGTAAGAAAGATAGCGTGTTTCAGGGCATAACAGTGAACAGGTATGTATTCATCCCCAAATAAAACCATGGTGGGGAAAGCCTGGAGTGAAGGCATAAAGTCTGTATGGAAACACAGAAGACCCTGAATAGCCAAAACAATCTTGAGAAGGAAAAACAAAGCTGTAGCTATCTTGTTCCCAATTTCAAACTACACTATAAATAAAACTATAGGCATCAAATCAGTGTGGTACTGACACAAGATCAATGGACACATAGATCAATGGAACAGAATACATAGAACAGAAGTGAATCTACACTTAATGGTCAATTTCTCTATGACAAAGGAGACAAGCAGATACAATAAGGCAAGGACAGCCTCTTCCATAGATGGTGTTGGGAAACTGGAGAGCTACATGCAAAACAATCAGACTGGAATCGTTTCTTATATCATATACAAAAATAAACTGGTATATACATACAATGGAACATCATTTAGGCTTAAAGAGGAGGAAATAATGATATATGCCACAACATGGATAAACTTTGAGGATACCATATAAAGTGAAATAAGCCAGTCACAAAAAGACAAACACAGCATGATTCCACTTTTATGAGATATTTATGGTAGTAAAAATCACAGCAGTAAGAGCTGGAAGGGAGTTGTTAGGGTACTGAGGAAGGAGAGATGGGTAGTTACTGTTTCAGTTTTGCAAGCTGAAACAAATTCTCAATCTTGTTTTCTATCTTCTCTTTTCATGAGTAGGAGCACTTAACTTCAGTACAAGCTCATTAGCCATATCCTCCTTTATAGTTGATATTTTTGCTCTGTTTAAGAACCGTCTTTTCCTATGAGAACTCAGAAATGTTCTCTGTTTTCTTCTAAAAGCATCATTTTATATCTTTAAAATTTACATCAGCAAACTATTCAGAATAATTTGTGATATAGGTCAGTAGTAACTTGTCTCTTTACACTTCAAGATAACCCACTTCCATTTCTTCTGAAAATGCTGTGCTTGCCTTGCTTTTTATTTGCTGTCATCTATCGTTGCCTCATCCAGTTTGACATCGCCTCACCCTTGGAGCTGGTTTTCTGTCAAACTTCCTGGTGACCCCATCTCTTCTTGTCTCTTCCAATATTTACAACTCCAGTGTGTCACACAGTCAAGTTTAGTCTTGGGACCAGAAAGCTCCAGGGGGCCTTTTTGTGTAGAAGGTTAATTAGGCTCACGTTTTAAAGGGAATGTTGCACGGTGCTGAGAGACAAGTTTTGCTCTCTTAAGTTTCCTCACAGCTTGTGTCAGCTTCTGTCCTAAATTAGCAAGAACTTTGCATACAACAATCAGCTTCAGATAATGTCTACAGTGTATTCTCCAGGGAAAAGGACAGGTTAATTACTTGATCAGCATAATAAAAATAATGCTTTCCTCTGAGGCAAAATTTGGGCAGGTTTGTTCGTGACCAACATTAAAAGATTTGGATTTCTTAACCTTCACACCTGCACTTGTGATGTAAACCTATTATGTGTATCGTATCCACCTGGGCCTCTTTTCATCGCCTCTGAGAAGGCTGATACAGACAAGAAGAAGAAATGAAGACACAAAGCTCTTGCTGTTCTTGTGTTATGAATAATAAAATCTTTCTACTCAGACCCAGGAGTCTCATGCCTTCTGACAGCATCCATGAAGTTGACAGGATAATTTCTTATCTTGCATGTAGGATAAAATCTAAGACATTTCTTCACATTCTTTAATCGTCATGATGATAAGCATGTGATGCTGAGACAGACATGACTTTCTCAAAGAGAAAATTACAAAGATCTTACACAATCCTGGTTAGGGGATACGAGAATGCTTCCTGGAACAAGTGGAAATCTTCTTACCCAAGTTCTGGGCAATGTGGGAAAAGGACAGTTCTTTCAACAAATGAGGCTGTGAAAATTGGATATCCACATGCAAAAGAAGGAATTTGGACCCTTACTTAACCCTACATACAAAAACTAACTCAAAATGGATCAAAGACCTAAATGTAAGACCTAAAACAATAAAACTCTTAGAAGAAACTACAGGGAAACATTTGCAACATTAGACTTGGCAATGATTTCTTTGCATTTGACACTAAAGGCACAGGTAACACACACTGAACCTCCTAAGATTTAAAAAGCTTTTGTGTATCAAAGACAGAATCATCAGAGTAAAAAAGAATTCACTGAATAAGAGAAAACATTTGCAAATCATATACCTGATAAGACATTAATATCTAAAATATGGAGAAAATTCTTAAACAAAAAATAAGAAACACAAAAAACCAACTGAGAAATAACCAAATTGAGGACTTGGGAAAGGCCGTTTCTCCATAGAAGATATACAAAAGACAAATAAGCACATGAAAAGATGATCAACATCACTATCCATTAGGGGAATGCAGATCAAAACTACAATGAAATGCCATCTTGCAGCCATTAAGATAGCCACTGTCAAAACAATAGGAGACAACAAGTGATGACAAGAATGTGGAGAAATTGGAGTTCTATGCACTGTTGGGCAGAAAGGTAAGATGGCACAGTCATTGGAAAACAGGATGGCAGCTCCTCGGGAAATCAAAAACAGAATAACTATATTATCGAGCAATTCTACTTCTGGGTATCTATACAAAAGAATCAGAAGCAGTGTCCCAAACAGATGCTTGATAGGTAAAACATGGGAACAATGCAACAGTTCATCAACAGATGGACAGATAAGTAAAATACAGTATAGACATAAAATTTAAAGAAAGGAAATTCTGCAATATAATGCAATGTGAATGAAACTTGAGAAACGTGAAAAATAAAGGAAAATCTCACTAAAATGTTGTTGGGTGACCAGCAGGGGGAGCACTCACACATGTACCGCTGGATCGCAATACAGATCCCAGCAAGAAAGAGATGCTTGTTACCTTGCATTTTCTGGCAGGAAGTGACACTACTTGACTACTACCACTAGCAACAGGAAGCCAGACAACAGCTCAACCAATGAGAGACTGTCACAACGCAATGAAAAGCCACTGCACTTTAAACTCTCAGTTTCCTCCAAAGGACTGTTTCTTTATAACAGCCCCTCCCAACTGCCTCTTCTCCTCTATAAAAGTTTCCTCTTACTTGCTTCACTGGATTTCTATATGTTTCACCAGAGTTTGCTTGTCCCAAATTGCAATTCTCTGCTGCTCCTGCATAAACCCACTTGTCTGGTAAAATGCTATTTTGTTGTTTTCGGTTAACAAGGGCATTAAGCTAGGAGAAATAGACCAGTCACAAAAGGGCAAATACGGTATGATTCCACGTATGTGAGATACTTAACAGCAGTCAAAATCATAAGAGACAGAAAGTAGCGTAGTAGTTTCCGGGGACTGGGGGAAGGGGAAAATGAAAAGTTAATGAACTGTTGTTTAATGGGCATAGAGTTTCAGTTTTACAAGATGAAATGAATTATGGAGCTGGATATGGTGATGTTTGCATAACATTATGGATATATTTAATACCACTTATCTGTACAATTTAAATCGTTAAGATGGTAAATTCTATGAGTATTTTTACTATGATTTTTCAAACCTCAAAAAAAAAAAAATCCAGGGACTCATCAAAAAAAAAAAAATCTAGTAAAGACATGAATTTGAGCAAACTCCAGGAGATAGTGAAGGACAGGGAAGTCTGGCATGCTGAAGTCCATGGGGTCGCAAAGAGTCAGACACAACTGAGAAACTGAACAACCCTAAAGACCCACCCCCAGGACCTGGCTCCAGAGACCCTTCCCTCTGCTCCCTCAAGATTTTAAACATCACACATCTGTGGGTGTGTGGGCTTACAAGCTTTGTAGAGCTGGGTCCCCCACCCCCACCCCCCTAGCCTCCAGAAGAGAAAAGGAGCTCCAAGTGTTGCAAAATTAGAAACTAGAAGTTTGGGTTGGCTAGACTCTGACTTCAGAAGGGTGGAGGGAAACCTGTGACCCTGATATTCTTCATTGTGAGTAGCTGCCCCCTGCCCCATTGGAGGCTGAGGACTGGAATTTACTCCCCACCCTAGAGCTTAGCTCTAATGGAAATGAAGAGCAGTTCCCGTTCTGCTGTTCCCCTACCCTGTGTGTATATAACCTAGAGTATTGGTGAAAAGAGACCTTCCAGCTCCAAGTGTGGGGAAGCAGGAGAGCTATTAAGAACCCCACTGAGGGCCTTGTTCAGCTCTGTGTCCCAGATGAAAAGTGTTGAGAGGTTACTGCCCTTCCTTTCTGTATCATCCTAGAGTCTGGGCAAACAGCTCTGTGAGAAGGGTAACAATGCATGCATGAGTCTGCAGTAGCCCCGCTGTTTGACTGTTGGACACCGGCCAGAAGAAGGAGCACAGGGCAGGTGTTTAAAACCTGGAGGGTAAAGGAGATGTGCTTTTTGCGGACTTGGACAAGAGATCTTTTCATGTGTTCGAGCAGCAGCCAGGTCTCTCTCCAGCCACTGGATAGAAGTGGCTTCCAAGCTAGGGATATCAAAGTTGAGCCCTGACGTGGGCAAGTTCTCCCCTTGCCCTCTCTCTACAATGCAGCGCAACTCCAAAGAGGCTCAGGGTCAGGGGTGTTTTCCCAGAATCAGAGGCACTGTTGTGGCTGAAGTTTAGAAAATGTCATCATTGTCCAGGAGAAGTAATATTGGGAGGGTATTAGATGGAGATATGATCTGGATATATATATATATGTGTGTGTGTGTGTATTATTTATATATATAAATATTTATATTTTTAATGTGGATCCCAGGAAGAGCAAGTAAAGCCTAAGTATACATCAGGATCTGTCTTCTGATGTAACCCTGTCTCGAGATAATATAAACTTGACCCTGACATCTCCCCCTTGGGGGCACCATGGAAAAGAGGAAACCCTCCCTGTGCAGACTACATGCCTGTCATGATGATTTCATTGTGGGGTAAAGAAATCCTCCAGTAGTGGTGGGAGTGTTTATGAGGTAAGCACATGCTGCCTTAGGGGAAAACGAGGCAGACAGCGAGAAAGAGGCTGAGGCAGAATGCCTAGGAAATGAACAAAGTGGGGGCAAAGAACAGCCAGCCTGGTGGTAATGAGTGGAAACACCCCCATCATCTTCATCTTCACCATCCACTCACACACACTACAGGATCCAGGAGCCATGTCCTTGTGGCTCCACGATAAACTCCAGACCACACTGATGCATCCCTGCCAGACTGTGTGTGGAACTTGTCTTTGAGCACAAAGATGTGAGAGATGTCTTCAGGCCTGTCATCACTCATTTGGGAAGATGAACCTGGTGCCTTCCATCCATACTTGATGATAGTATGCAAGAGCTTGTCCTTCACCTGGACAATTTGCACATGAGGTACACAGTGTCCTCGTGTGGCCCTTATCTGCTTGGGCAGCCATGGTAATTCTCCAGCGCCTGTGGGCTCAGTCGCTTCAGTCATGTCTGAGATACCATGGACTATAGCCCGTCAAGTCTCCTCTGTCCATGAGGTTCTCCAGGCAAGAATACTGGAGTGGCTTCCCATGCCCATCTCCAGGGGATCTTCCTGACCCAGGGATCAAAACTGCATCTCCTGTGTCTCCTGCCTTGCAGGTGGATTATTTACCCACTGAGCCAACTGCAATAACTGCATCTCATGCACCACAGGCAGACCTCGTGAGAGCACAGTGATTCTGGGGCTCCGCTAGAACCTCTACTCTGACCATTCAAGTTAAAGCAGCCAAAGGTACTAAATGGCCCCCCAAACTCTTCCACTTTCAGGTCATCTAGGTTGAAGCAGTTGGAGGGCTGAATGGAGAAGCTGGTGGTTAAAAAAAAAATTCCAGCCAAAGTGGAGTCATCAAATAGGGAGACAATGTTAGTGTGGCGGTTCTCATGAACAGTGTCATGGAAGAGATGAGTGACACACCATTGCTGGTTTGGGCCTGCAGGGGATGAGAAATTAGGGCCATGTAGCTCATCCCAGCTCCACCCTGGACTCTTCACTCTGACGGGATTGAGGACCTGGAGCAGCAAACTGCAGCTGTTAAAGAAAGGGTCAGGCCTACACAGCAAGCAAAGCCTGTGGGCTGGGGTGCTGCTCATAGCAGTACACTTATCACCACGCATTCATCACTTTATTCTCCCAATATGAAGTTCACAGAAGCCAAGTCACCCTCCAGGTGGAAACGATAGGACTGGAGAATGTGGAGGATGGGGCCCTCAGCCAGTGACCTTTTCCACATACCCCATGGCTGAAGCACTTCTCAAGTGTGAATGGGTGGGTGAGAAGGGCCATGTGACCAACTTCAGGTCACATTAAGTGTGAAATTTCTTCCAAAAAATGAGCCATAAAGAATATGTTAAGCTATACTCAGTAGACTATTTGTAAATTTATTAGTCATTCTGGAACTATTACAGGTGTTGTATGTGCGTTCCTGATATATGGAATGTGTAACTAACATAATCTACTTGTGATACTTTTATATCTTATATATTTCATTAAAAACTAAGATTTATAGCATGCAAGACAAAAGAAGTATTCTAAATATAAAATCAAACAGGTCTGGGTTGCGGTCAGACATTCTGCACTTCTAATGGCTTCTGGGGCAACTGAGGCTGTTGGTCCATTCTGTACTCTGAGCATCAACATTCTAAGGTTCTCACATTAACCATGAGGATGAAGGTCTTGATGTTAGACTTTAATGTGTTGGTTATGCCTGTGGTAATTTCTAGGGCAGAGGTTCTCAGCCAGGAGGGATTTTTGCCTTCCACTGTATGCCATGCTGGAGACATTTCTGTTCACAGAAGGGGTGGTGCTCTGACTGCTGACTAGTGAGTGGACTCTAGGGATGCTGACAGACTTCCTAAAGCACAGCCCCCACAAGAAACTATCCAGCTGAAAACCTCAGTAAGTACTCAGGTGGGGAAATACTGCACTAGGGGAACTTCTAAAATCAAGCAGAGTCAGTGGATTCCAAACCAGAAGAGGGGAGAAATGAATTAGTAAAATAAATCCTAAGTCAATCAGCAAAGAGGTGATTAGAAAAAGAAACATAGAAGAATAGAAGAAATAGAAAGCATAAAGGGAGGCGGCAGTTTTAGGTGCAAATATATTCGTTAAGCATATTAAGTATAACTGGAATTATCAGTTAACAAGGATTGTCAGACTAGATTTTCCAAAAATGTGCCATTTATAATTGCTATCTATAAAACCTAAGGATGCAGAAAGTCTTAAAGTAAAATGATGGAAAAAGCGTGGCGTGAAAATACTAATCAAAAGAAGCGGATGCATCTATATTAATTTCAGAGGAACAAGGCTTGACATGAAAAGGTCTTGCTCGGTATAAAGAAGCAGTTTCATAATGATAAAAGACTGAATTCACCAAAAATACAAAAAGTCTTCATTTTAAGCCTCTATAAACATGGCTTCAAAATATATAATGCAAAAACAAAACAGGAAGAGTGGGCAATTCTAGAATTAAAAGTGGGAGTTAAGCAATTTCCTCAGTATTAATTTGTTAAAAGCTGAATTAATTTAGAAATGAATAGCAGGTCTGCCTACCACAAACAATAAACCTGGCCTTTTGGACTTTGCAGAATGTTGCTCTCATTGCTGACTACACCTCTTAAAGACACAAAAGGATTTACAAAATTCGACCACATATTGGGCCCAAAGTAAATTTGGCTGTAATCAAAGGATTTTTTAAAATATCAAACATATCCTCTAATTATAGTGCAATGAAGATAGAAATTGGTAGCGAATGTGTTAGCAAGTCTTCTTGAAAACAGCACTTGAAACAGTCATCCCTCAGTATATGCGGGTTCACCCCAGAATGCCCCATGAATACCAAAATCCATGTATGCTCAAGCCCCTTACATTTAACAATTGCACACAACCTACACACATCCTCTTGTATACTTTAAATCATCTCTAGATTACTTATAATACCTACTGCAATGTAAATGACTCAATGGATATGAGTTTGCACAAACCCAAGGAGACAGTGAAGTACAGGGAAGCCTGGTGTGCTGCAGTCCACGGGGTTGCAGAGAGTTGGACACAACTCAGCGACTGAACAATAAATGCAGCAAGTATAAGTTCTGATGTTTGAAACTTTCTGGAATATGTTTTTCCAAATACTTTTGACCCAAGGGTATGGAGGGCCAACCGGGGTGTAAATAACTTTCTGGAGAGGAGAGAAAACAATTCTATTTGATTCTTACAAATCCATTTACCTAGACCAGGGTAGCCAGACAGGGCTTAGTGGTGATTGCTTTTCAAAGAGACATAATTCATGTACCATAAAACTCACCTTTTTATAGGGCACAACTGCATAGGTGTTAGTATATTTATCAAGTGGTGGAACCATCTCCACTAACTCCAGGACATTTCATCACCTCCAGAAGAAACCTGATACCCATTAAGGAGTCATTGTCCATTGCCTGCCCCCGACCCCTGACCTCAGCTACTTTGTCTCCGGAGATTTACCTATGTGGACATGTCCTGTAAATGAAGGCATATCACATCAGCCTTTTTTGTGTGTCTCCTTTTGCCCAGCACAAACTTTTTTTTATTTTTATTTTTTCAGGTTCCAACATGTTATCGCACATGTCAGTGCTTCACTTATTTTTATAGCTAAGAAATATCCATTATATAGATGCATTTACCCATTCATCAGTTGATAAACATTTGAACGGGTTCCACATTTTGACTTGTGAACAATCTTACCAACATTTGTGTATGAGCTCTTGTGTGGCCATGTTTGCAGTTCCCTCGGGAATATGCCTAGCAGTGGAATTGGCTTGGTAATGTTTTCTGAAGTGGGGTGCACCATTTTACATCCTCATCAGCAGTATGAGGATTCCAGTACTCCCACAGCCTCACCAAACACCTGCTACCATCTGCAATAATACAAATGATTTTCATGTTGATCCTGTATCCTGCCGTCTTGCTAAACATGTTTGCCGCTGTGCTGTGCTGAGCTGTGTCCGACTCTCTGCGGCCCCGGGGACTGTAGCCCGCCAGGCTCCTCTGCCTGTGCAGTTCTCCAGTCAAGAATACTGGAGTGGGTGGCCATTTCCTTCTCCAGGGGATCTGGCTGACCCAGGATCAAACCCGCATCTCTTAAGTCTTCTGCATTGGTAGGTGGATTCTTTACCACTAGCACCACCTGGGAAGCCCAAACACAGGTAGCTTTTTTTCCTTAGTGGATTTGTTAGGATTTCTTATATATAAGATCATGTCACCTGCAAATAGCGTTACTTCTTCCTTTCCAATCTGCAAGCCTTTGCTTTTCCTTGATTAAATATTCTGGCTAGAACTTCCAGTACGGTGTGCAGAAGTGGCAAGAATGTTTTATTCCTGATCTTATGTGGAAAACACTCAGTCTTTCATCTCTAAGTATTGTTATCTGTGCGGTTTGGGAGATGCCTTTTATCAGTTAAGGAGGTTCCCTTCTGTTCCTAGCTTGAGAGTTTTTAATCACAAAAAGGGATTAGATTTTCCCAGATGATTTTTCTGCATCAATTGAGATGATCATGTGGTTCTCCCTGCATTTTATTCCACTGACATGGTATATTACATTGACATTCTTGACATTAAACTAACCTTTAATGTTTGAGATAATATACATTTGGTCATTGTATACAATTTTTTATATGCTGCTGGATTCGGGTTGTCAGCATTTTTTTTTTTTTTTTTTTTTAGCATTTTTGTATCTATGTTTTAAGGGATAAATGCTCTGTAGATTTCTTTCATTTTCGTGTTTTTGTCTGGCTTTAGTCATCAGGGCAATATTGGCCTCAAAGTAAGCTGGGAAGTGCTTCCTCTCCTTCTGTTTTTGGAAGAGTTTGAGAAGAACTGGTTATTAATTTTGCAAATGTTTTGGTAGAACTCAGTGAAACCATCGGGGCCTGTGCTTCTCTTTGGGGGTGGTTTTTACTATTAATTCAGTATATTCCATGTATTCCAGACACAAGGACATTTCTGCTGTACTTTCTATTCCACAGAAAAGGGATAAAACTCTACACAGCAGTCTCAGTTAGCTTTTGTCAATAGAGCAGTTCAGGTCAGATCAGGTTCTGCCCCCAGTGACTCATATAAAAGAATTTCTGCAATGCGCATCACAGCTCCTGCAGTGCTACTAAGCCAGCCATGGCCCACTTGTCCTCATCTAACTTGTAGGGCCAGCTTCTGTCTTTGGCTGGGCTGAAGAGGCTCTTAAACTACCAGAGGAAACTGAGGCATTTTCTTTCCTCTGGGAGATTTGTGGAGTTCTGGTCTGGTTGCTCTGTAAGAGCCCACATCACACCCACAACACACTCTGGGGCTGTTCTTCCGTCTGGAATACACAGCTGGGCAGGGGAGGACTGATGACAGGCGTGTGCTGAGACTTTGGATATTCTGATGAGAACCAGGGACAGGAGAGACGGGCCTTCCTTCTGGCTGCTCTTTGTGTAATTTCTTGTGGGTTTGGAAAGGGTTGGTGGCATCAAGTCCACTTTCTCGATCCCTCAGCCCTCTGTCCTCGACCACTGCCCAGCTGAGGTCTTCACTTCCAGGACCATCATCCCAGCCTCTTCCCTGGCTCCGGGCTTTGTTGACCCTGGAAAGATCTCCCCAAGTCTTACTGGTCCCCATCCCTCAGGGAAACTTCAAGCCCCTCGCCATGCTATTTAGAGGCTCCTCAGGATCTGACCCCTACACTCTGACTCCTCCACATTCATTGTGCCACTCGATATCACTTTCCCACTCTGCACACTGAGTTACTCGTTCCCCTGACAAATGAGAAGGCAGGCCTTCCAAGTAGAGGTTCATGTTACACGCAAAAGACTGGAGATGCTGAACCATGTGTGGGTTTGCAGGAACCAAGAATGTTTCCCAGGGAGTGGGGGTTGCTGAGACAGGGAAGATCTGAGTCCTGGGTGCCAAGGTGACTGCATCCTTCCCTTTACTCCCCTAATCCAGGTGTCACCAAGTCCCAATATACCTCCTTGGGAATCTCGTCACCCTCATTACCTGCCACTTCCCTCACTCCACCTACTCCACCTCACTTAGACCAGAATTCTCTCAGGTTTCTTAGCCTCATCCTGCCCTTCAATTCGGATGCTGTCACTACTTTGCCAAAACCCTCTGCGATTTCTTCTGCCTTCCAGGCTAAAGCTTCCATCTTCAGCTCACTCCAAAATACACGCCCTGGAGTCAGCCTCATCTCCTTATGCTCTCAATGCCTCTGCACATCAGCAGTGGAGCTCAGATATCTCTGGACCACACATGTGAGGACTGTGACATCAGCAGTCTGCAAAGGACCACACTCGGCACTCACAATTTGAGCAGCCCCTCCCACACTGACTCGGGCCTGGCCATGTGACTTTACTTGGCCTGTGAGGCAAGCAGAGGTTTAAAGGCACTTGGAACCTGTGACTTGGTCTCTTAGAAACTGCTCTGGAGCCATCAGCCATTGAATAAAGAGGTCCAGCCACCCTGGACCCGCCAAATGCTGGGAGAGGATACACCAGGCCTTGGCTGAGGGCCAGACTCGGGAGTGAAGAAGTCACCTTGGACGTTGCAGGCCCAGCAGATATCACACGGAGCAGAACCTTCCCGATGAGCCAGGCCAGAGTGCAGAATGATAAGGGATGATACGTTTCACTGTTTTAAGTCACTAAGTGTTGGGGGATGGGTTGAAAGGCAGGAAAATGTAAGTGGGACACCAGGGATCATTCATTATTGGCAGGCTGCTGGCTAAGCCAGAACATCCAACATCATGCTCCAAGTGATTTCACTACCCATGTCCCCACCCCATTAACTCCTCACTCACTCAGTCCTTGAAGTATTTACATTTAGGAAGGCACATGTATGTGTGTGTGAGGCAGCGGGGTGCGGAGAGCATTAGGCTGAGGTTAAACCACAGGCCCTGTCCTTAGGAAATGAACGTCAGCTAGCATGAAGAAGAAAAGGGTCTCCTTCGACCTCATCCCCCAGGGTTTGCTGCTCTAACAAACAACAGGGACTCAGTAACACGAGAGCTGAGCTGGTGAAAGCAACCTGCCACCAAACACCAAGGTCCCCACCACCCTGCAAGGCCAGATTTCACTCGGGTGCCACGTCTTCTGTGAAACCTTACACATACCATCTGCATCATCTGCTGCTCCTTCCAAGGGCTCTTTGGCACCTGCATCAGTTAAAATCTGGGTGACATGCCAAGTGATGAAACCCCAAAGTAACATACGTTTAACTCTCCCAGGTGATGGGTAACCCAAGTGGGCCTTAACAGCATCAGGAACCCTGGGCTCTGCCCGTCTTGTCCTGCTGCCTTGCTGGGCCTGCACTTCTCAGATCACTTCCTGGCCTGGGATGGCTGCACCCACTCCTGCCATCAGGTCCACATTCCAGAGCACAGGAAGGAGGAGGAAGGATTATTTCCCCACTTAGGAATGCTTTCTAGAAGATGCCCATGTCACTTCTGTTCACATATTACTGGTTTGAATTTAGGATTGCCAGTTTTGATGTCAAAAAGTGTCTCAGGAGAGTCGTTGTTAGAATCATTAGGTTCCAGTGAAGGAGAGACTTTTGGATTTGTGCCTGCTGGCAGAGGAGGGGCCTTTGGAGCAGCCGGGGCAGGGCTTGTAGGAAAATTCTGAAACATGTTATGTTGTTCTAATTGGGCCTTTTGTAAAGTTATATCATTTAATTTATATTCATGTAATAAGTGTTCTGTCTGTTCTTGAATATTAGGAATGCTAGAAGTTACCTTGAAATGGCAGAATTACAGCTTTAATGAGAGCCCAAAGGGGCCAGAAATCTCCTGGAATATTTTTTTCTCCGTTTGGTGGCTTGTTCAACATTTTCTTTGACCCAGTGCCAAATTTCTAAATCAAAACTGTCTTTCTCAGGGAACCAAGGATTCCAATTAACCACTGTTGAAAGGCAACCCTCTACTTGTTGGTGCGAAACCAAACGTCCCTAGCTTTCAACAAATGGTGAAGAAAAGTAGAGAGATGATGGGGATTTCCAGCCGTTTGAAGCTGAGTAAAGAAATGAGGGGATTCCTGCATTGCAGGTGGATTCTTTACCAGCTGAGCTACCAGGGAAGCTATGATTAGATGACAAATTGTGGAATTCATGAATGGGTCCTCTGCCACGTCCTGCAGTTCCAGCTCCTCCTTCCTACAAGTAGATGTTACCAAGGTGAATTTGGGCCCATAGGAGACTTTCAATGTATTATTGCATGCAATTTTCTAATATTTTGTGAGGGTTCTTGCACCTATGTTTATGAGAGAATCTGCCCTGTAATTTTCTTCATATATATTGCCATTTTGGGCTTTTGGTATCAGTCATGTTGGCCTCATAAAATGAGGTAAGAAGCATTCTCTACTCCTCAGGGTTTTTTTGTTTTTGTTTTAGAAGTGCTTGGGAAGCATAGGTATTAACTCCTTGAATGTTTGATAGAATTCACCTGTGAAGCCATCTCGTCCTGAACTTTTGTTTGGGGAAGTTTTCTATGACTATTTCAAGCACTGGACGAATGATCAGTCTAGTCAGGTTTTCTACTTCATGATTTAGTCTTGGAAGGTTGTATTATTCTAAAAATTGGTCCATTTCTCCTGGTCTGTCCAAGTTTGTTGGCATAGATAGATGTTCACAATATTGGCATAATTCTTTGTATTGTTGTGTAATATTGCTCTTTTTCCTCTTGTTTCATAATTTATTGATCAGAGCCTTCTCTCTCTCTCTCTGTTTTCTTAAAGTGAGTCTAATTAAATGTTTCTCAATGTTGTTTCCCTTTTCAAACAACCAGGTTTTAGTTTGATTGATCTTTTTAAAAAAATGCTAATGCTAAGTCTCTTCAGTCGTCTCTGACTCTGTGTGACCCCATGGATAGCAGCCCACCAGGCTCCTCCATCTGCAGGATTCTCCAGGCAAGAATACTGGAGTGGGTTGCCAGTTCTTTCTCCAAAATATATTTTTAAAATATTTGTAAAGAATATTTTAACAATATTTATTCATTTATCTGGGTGCACTATGTCTTAGTTGTGGCACTAGGCATCTTTAGTTTCAGCATGTGAAGTCTTAGTTGTCCAATGTACTATTGAGATTCTGGACCATGGATCAAACCCAGGGCCCCTGCATTGGGAGCTTGGAGTCTTAGCTACTGGAACACCAGGGAAGTCCCTGATTGATCTTTTCTACACTTTCTAGTGTCTGCTTTATTTATTTCGACACTGATTTTATCATTTCCTTCATTCCTGACTCAGGGCTTTGTTTGTTCCTCTTCTTCTAGTTTCTTTAGATGTATGGCTAGAACATTATTCGAGATTTTCTTTCTTTCATTAGGTGGGCCCGTTTTGCTGTAAACTCCCCTCTCACTTTTCTAGTTCTCGAATCAAAGATGGCTTCTTCATTTCATACCATTGTGAGTGGAATATAGGTTATATGTGACTTCTACTTAAATTTGTTGAGATTTTTGTGTTCCAATATATGATCTATCTGTGAGCAATGGAGCCAGGAGCTGAACCCATGACTGACAACTCAGAGAAATGGATACCCTGGTGAGTGAGTAGTTTGAACCACAGATTGGTACCCCAGTCCTAGAGTCCTGTGTGTTTGATGCAAACCACATTTTCTGGTGGGAGAAGTGCTGGGATGAGAAGAAGGGCTATAGGAAGGCAGGACTATGCTCATGAGGAGCACACATTGCCTAGCCCGTGAGGCAGGGAAGACAGAGTTCTACTCAAGGAGCTGCTGATTTCCCACAATCAACTCACCACACACCCCAGCCCCAGTGGAATGAATACACCAGTCCTCCTCCCTCCATGGCACTGTATCTGCAAAAGCCACTATGAAGGAAGAGTTGATGGAGGGACACAGAGGTAACCAACAGCCAGGGCAGTGCCTGGGTGGAGCAGTGGCAGCCACTGTTGCTGTTGATTCAAGAAACCCCCCAGAAGCAACCCGGAGAACATATGACAGCTCCTTCACTACAGCTCATTCCCTGATATCACATGCAAAGAACTGCCAGCCCTGAGGACCAGTTTCACAACAGTGCAGGAGTGACAGAGGATGGGGAAAGTTTAGAGGCACAGGGGACCTGTTGCCTAGACAAGACAGACAGGTCTGCTCTCGTGGCTGCAGAGTTTCCTAGGACCGCCTACCACCTACTGATGTGCCCCAGCCTGAACACAGCAAATGCTTCTGCCCAACTCAATCCATGTGATATCCCTGCACTGGATGCAGAGCGCCTACAACCAGAGAGAAAACTTCACCTAAGGACACAGAGCAACCTGGTTCTGGGACAGAGCTGTTCGGCAACAGCTCACTTCTCAACCAACGCTTAGGATCCATGTGATCTTCTGCAAGCTGTAAAGAGCAGCTCCATAACAGGGTGGGGGCTGCAAAGACAGGGAGCAGGCTTCAACTGGGAAGGACAATGGGAACTTACACTTGAGGCTGCGACAGCACAGCCATTGGTAACTACATAGACCAAGCATCAGACCCCTATCTGCCCTTGGTTCCCAATTGATTCAGAGGTCATTTTCCCCTGGGGAAATGCACCCACTGTGTGGAGAGGAAAAACACACACTTAGAAGAAAGAAATTCACCTTAGGCCCGACCCACAGGGTTTCTGTTCCAGCACCTGACTGGATTCAAAACAAAAAACGAGCTCCTTCACTATGATTCCTGCAAGAGACTTTTCTCAGATGTAAATCTGCAAAGAGACAAACACATAGAGACTAAACAACACACTACTAAAATATGATAGGTTCAAAAAAGAAATCAAGAGTAAATCAGAAATTACCAGAAGACAAATGGGAACAAAAACACAACTTTCCAAAATTGATGGAACACAGTAAACACAGTTTGAAGAGAAAACTTTATATCAATACAGGCCTACTTCAAATGTGTGAGAAAAATCTAAAGAAAAAACCCAAACCCACTTAATTGACCAAATTTCTAGGAAAAGTCGTTAAAGGCTGAATTAGGAGGAAATAGATAATCTTGAATGAAAAGAAGCAAAATGGCTGTCTGAGGAGGCCTTAGAAATAGCTGTGAAAGAAGAGACGCAAAAAACAAAGGAGAAAAGGAAAGATATACCCATCTGAATGCAGAGTTCCAAAGAATAGGCAGGAGAGATAAGAAAAGCTTCCTTACCAATCAATGCAAAAAATACAGGAAAAAAAAAAATAGAATGGGAAAGACTAGAGATCTCTTCAAGAAAATTAGATACCAAGGGAACACTTCATGCAAAGATGGGCTCAGTAAAGGACAGGAATCGTATGGACCTAACAGAATCAGAAGATATTAAGAAGAGGTGGCAAGAATACACAGAAGAACTGTACCAAAGAAATCTTGATGACCCAAATAATCATGATGATGTGATCACTCAAACTCACCTAGAGCCAGACATCCTGGAATGTGGAGTCAAGTGGGCCTTAGGAAGGATCACTACAAACAAAATTAGTACAGGTGATGGAATTCCAGTTGAGCTGTTTCGACTCCTGAAAAATGATGCTGTGAATGTGCTGCACTCAATATGTCAGCAAATTTGGAAAACTCAGCAGTGGCCACAGGACTGGAAAAGGTCCATTTTCATTCCAGTCCCAAAGAAAGGCAATGCCAGAAAATGCTCAAGCTACTGCAGAATTGCTCTCATCTCACACACTAGTAAAGTAATGCTCAAAATTCTCCAAGTCAAGCTTCAGCAACACATGAACTGTGAACTTCGAGACGTTCAACTGGTTTTAGAAAAGACAGAGGAATGGGTGATCAAATACCAACATCCTCTGGATCATCGAAAAAGCAAGGGAGTTCTGAAAAACATCTATTTCTGCCTTATTGACTGTGCCAAAGCCATTGACTGTGTGGATCACTATAAAGTGTGGAAAATTCTGAAAGTGTTGGAATACCAGACCACCTGACCTGCCTCTTGAGAAACGTGTATGCAGGTCAGGAAGCAACAGTTAGAACTGGATATGAAACAACAGACTGGTCCCAAATAGGAAAAGGAATACATTAAGGCCGTGTATTGTCACCCTGCTTATTTAACTTATATGCAGAATACATCATCAGAAGTGCTGGGCTGGAAGTAGCACAAGCTGATCTCAAGATTGCCTGGAGAAATATCTATAACCTGAGATATGCACATGGCACCACCCTTATGGCAGAACGTGAAGAAGAACTAATGAGCCTCTTGAGGAAAGTGAAAGAAGAGAGTGGAGAAGTTGGCTTAAATCTCAACACTCAGAACACTAAAATCATGGCATCTGGTCCCATCACTTCATGGCAAATAGATGGAGAAACAGTGGAAACAGTATCAGACTGTATTCTGAGGTCTCCAAAATCACTGCATATGGTGATTGCAGCCATGAAATTAAAAGACACTTACTCCTTGGAAGGAAATTTATGGCCAACCTAGACAGCATATTAAAAAGCAGAGACGTGACTTTGTCCACAAAGGTCCATCTAGTCAAGGCTGTGGTTTTTCCAATAGTCATGTATTTATGTGAGAGTTGGACTATAAAGAAAGCTCAGTGCAGAAAAATTGGTGATTTTCAACTGTGATGTTGGAGAAGACTCTTGAGAGTTCCTTGGTCTGCAAGGAGATCCTATCAGTCCATCCTAAAGGAAATCGGTCCTGAATATTCATTGGAAGGACTGATGTTCAACCTGAAACTCCAATACTTTGACCACCTGATGTGAAGAGCTGACTCACTGGAAAAGACCCTGATACCTGAAGTAACAGGCAAGTTTGGCCTTGGAGTACAAAATGAAGCAGGGCAAAGGCTAACAGAGTTTTACCAAGACAACCCACAGGTCTTAGGAACACCCTCTTTCAACAACACAAGACACAACTCTACACCAGATGGACATCACCAGATGGTCAACACCAAAAGCAGATTGATTATATTCTTTGCAGCCAAAGATGGAGAGGCTCTATACAGTCAGCAAAAACAAGACCAGGAGCTGACTGTGGCTCAGATCATGAACTCCTTACTGCCAAATTCAGAATGAAATTGAAGAAAGTACAGAAAACCACTAACCATTCAGGTATGACCTCAATCAAATCTGTTACAATTATACAGTGGAAGTGACAAACAGTTTCGAGTGATTAGATCTGACAGACAGAGTGCCTCAAGAACTGTGGACGGAGGTTGGTGACATTGTAAAGGAGGCACTGTTCAAGACCATGCCCAAGAAAAAGAAATGCAAAAAGTCAAAATGGTTCTCTGGGGAGGCCTTACAATCAGCTTAGAAAAAAAGACACGATAAAGGAAAAGGAGAAAAGGACAGATATACCCATCTGAATGCAGACTTCCAGGGAATAACAAGGAGAGATAAGAAAGCCTTCCTCAGTGATCAATGCAAAGAAATAGAGGAAACCAATAGAATGAGAAAGGCTAGGTATCTCCTCAAGAAAATTGGAGATACGAAGGGAACATTTCATGTAGAGATGGGCGCAGTAAAGGGCAGAAATGGTATGGACCTAACAGAAGCAGAAGATATTAAGAAGAGGTGGCAAGAATACACAGAAGACTATACAAAAAAATCTAATAACCGAGATAACCATGATGATGTGATCACTCATACTCACCTAGAGCCAGACATCCTGGAGTCTGAAGTCAAATGGGCCTTAGGAAGCATCATGATGAAAAAAGCTAGTGGAGCTTATGGAATTCCACTGAGCTATTTCAAGCCGAAATAGATGTCACTGTGAACGTGCTCCACTCAATACACCAGCAAATTTGGAAAACTCATCAGTGGCCACAGTACTCGAAAAGGTCTATTTTCATTCCAATCCCAAAGAAAGGCAATGCCAAAGAGTGTTCAAACTACCACACGATTGCACTCATCTCACAGGCTAGCAAAGTAATGATCAAAATTCTCCAAGCCAAGATTCAACAGTATGTGAACCAAGAACTTCCAGATGTACAAGCTGGATTTAGAAAAGGTGAATGTGGGCCATACACTGTTACAGCCTTTTTCATTTGTTGCCTGTAAAAGAAACTAATACCTTCATATTGAGGTATTATGTGCCCTTGAGCATCAGGATTTCTTACAACTGGAAAGGCGGACAAACCATAGGGTTCAGATACTTGTGATTGCAAAGCCAGTAATTCAGAGAGTTTCTGTCATGGTGGAGAGTGAGTACGAACTGAGTTTTTGCAAATATGAGCCTGTACTAAGGACTTATCATTATTATCTAAAAATAGATTGCCAGTTTTGATGTCAAAAAGTGTCTCAGGAGAGTCGTTGTTAGAATCATTAGATTCTAGCGAAGGAGAGACTTTTGGATTTTTGCCTGCTGGCAGAGGCAGAGCATTCAGAGCAGCCGGGGCACGGCTTGTAGGAAAATTCTGAATCATGTTATGTTGTTCTAATTGGGCCTTTTGTAAAGTTATATCATTTAATTTATATTCATGTAATAAGTGTTCTGTCTGTTCTTGAATATTAGGAAGGCTAGAAGTTACCTTAAAATGGCAGAATTACAGCTTTAAAGAGAGCCCAAAGGGGCCAGAAATCGCCTGGAATATTTTTTTCTCCATTTGATGGCTCAATCAACATTTGCTTTGACCCAGTGCCAAATTTCTAAATCAAAACTGTCTTTCTCAGGGAACCAAGGATTACAATTAACCACTGTTGAAAGGCAAGATTCTATTTATTGGCGTGAAACCAAAAAGTCCCTGAACTTTAAACAAATGATGAATTAAAGTAGAGAGATGATGGGGCTTTCCAGCTGTTTGAAGTTAAGTAGAGAAATGGGGTTTTTTTTTTAGCCGTTTGACCCATCTCTTAGTACTTACTGACCTCAATAGGCCCTGAGTCACTCCGTCTGAAATGCCACGTATACCAGAGTCCCTGTTCTGGGCACCACATGTTGGGGTCCTTTAATGGATAGAGAGAGAGTCAAAAAAGGCATGGGGACCTAAGCTCAGATGGAGCAAAGGCGCTTTAATTATCTTTTTGTGAGTATATGTAGGCTGTTGTACAAGGAATTTCTTTCGACAATGATAAAGATCAGAAAACTAAACATACAGAAATTACCAAGGGAAAAAGGGATTAACGATGGTCATAAGGTCAAGAGACAATCCATAGCTCATGAAAGAGGATCGAGACAAAGCAGTTTTCTCATAAAGAGAATATTTACTGACGGAGACCCAAGCCTGTCTCACATACTGACCCCAGCCCTGGGAGCAGCTTGCTGTTCCACTGATAAGGAACAGAGGATTTATGAGTAACAGCACGTAGGAATCCTTCTGTTAAACATTCCCTGACAGACAGGGTGGCCTGGTGTACTGCGGTGCAATGGGTCGCAAAGAGAAGGACAAGATGAGTGACTGAACTGAACTGAACTGAAGCAAAAACCACCCAGAAAACAATGTCCAGGACTTGATGGTGTCACATGTGATCCTATGAAACATTTTTAAAACTAACATCTATCCTTCTTAAACTCTTCCACAAAGTTGAAGAGGAGGGGAACACTCTTACAATTATTCTATCAGGCTATCTCTACACTGATATCAGTACTATAAAGAGACCCTACATAAAATTACAGATCATTTTCTTGAAGAATATGGTGGAAAAAGTTTTCAAGAAAATATTAGCAGACAGACTTGAACAATCTATAAAATGTATCATAAAAGATTATCATGTATCATTCTTCCAGAGATACAGGGATGTTTAAAAATCCACAAATCAATCCACTTGATACATTACATTAAGAAAAGGAAGAGAAACACGAGATTGTGTCAGTAGATGTAGAAAAAGCATTGACAAAATCTAGCATCCATTCATGGTAAATACTCTCAGAAAAATGGGCATAGAGAAAATACATCTCAACAAAATAAAGGCCATTTATGGCAAACCCATATCTGAAGGCTTTTTCCTCTAAAATTAGGACCAAGGGGAGGATGCTCACTCTTGCCATTCTGGTTTAACAGTGTGCAGGTCCTAGCCACAGCATTTGGACAAAGATTTAATAAGAGACTTCCAACGCCTAAGAGAAGAAGTAACACTGTCACTACTATAGAGAAATGATACTTTATATAGAAAACCCTAAAGTATCTACCAGAAAACTAACTAATGAATTCAGTACACACACACGCACACACACACACACAGAATGGAATATTCCTCACCCCTTAAGAATAAAATTTTGCTGCTTCTAACATAGATGGACCTGGATATCATTCTGTTTATTGAATTAAGTCAGACAGAGAAAGACAAATACTGTATATTTTCACCTGACATATGAAATCTAAAACTAGTACAAATGGATGAAAATAATGGAGTAGAAAAAGACTCTCACACATAGGGAATAAACTAGTGTTCACCAGTGAGGAGAGAAAGTGGGAAGGGGCAAGACAGAGTAAAGATTCAGAAGTACACACTACCACACATAAAATAAATAAACTACAAGGGCATACTTTACAGCACAGGGAATATGGCCAGTAGCTCATAATAGCTTAAAACAAAATATAACCTATATATTGAAGCACAATGTTGTACCTCTGCCACTACCATAATACTGTAAATCAACTAAAATTCAATGAAAAAATTAACATAAAGGAAGAGTTCTGCATTGTGATATGTGGTTGTAATGGCAGTCACATTACAATAATTACATGTAACAAATTACCAAATCTTTCACTTTAAATTTACACAATGTTATATGTCAAATATATTTAAGTTTGAAAAATCTGCTGAAATATAGTTTTCTTTCGGCATGTTTTTTATTGTACTTCACTTCAAACTGCTCATTTCTATATGAAAATATTTTAATGTGCTAATCTCCCTGCAAGACTCTTTCTAATAAATACTGCCATCTCTCTTAACATTTAAATCAGTTCTAATGAGGTGGATGAAACTGGAGCCTGTTATACAGAGTGAAGTAAGCCAGAACGAAAAACATCAATACAGTATACTAAGACATATATATGCAATTTAGAAAGATGGTGATGATAACTCTATATGCAAGACAGAAAAAGAGACACAGATGTATAGAATAGACTTTTGGACTCTGTGGGAGAAGGCGAGGGTGGGATGATCTGAGAGAATAGCATTGAAACATGAATATTGTCAATTGTGAAACAGATTGCCAGTCCAGGTTTGATGCATGAGACAAGTGCTCAGGGATGGTGCCCTAGGATGACCCTAAGAGGGAGGTGGGAGGGGAGTTCAGGATGAGGAACACATGTTAATCCATGACTGATTCACATCATGTATGGGAGAAAAACACTACAATATTGTAAAGACCTGTTGTTATTGCATAAACCTGAACTCCTTTTCTACAAGAAAACTTCACTGATATATTCATATTTCATGACAATATATTTCAAATGGTCTTTATATTGAAGAAGATATTTGACATGTCCAGTATAATATTATCTTGAGATTTCAAAATTTAAAGTAGGATTCTGAGGGTGAATAAATGAACTGGCAACTGCTCATTATAGAAATAAATAAAACTCACACTTTTCTCATAATAGTAGAGGACTTTGCACTTCTTATCCCGGCAAAATAGAGCCTGTGTACACTGGAGTTATGGGTCATGAGCAGAAAGGGGCTGACAGTTGGGAAACACGCTGCAATGATTATAGTGATGTCCACAAGGAACTGGCTGGGCTGATCTAAAAGAGCCAAAAGAACTTGACAGGTGGAGGAAAGAATATAAAAGTACACAAAGGTGCTCCCGAGGAGAAGGATGAATTTAGTAGCTCTGGACTCAGGGGAGGACCTGGAGGAGGCGTCAGTCCTACGAATGTGCTGGACCTGCTGCTTATGTCTGTACAGGATGAGAACCATGGAGCCGCCGGCCCAGAGCGTGAGCCCCAAACATAAAACATCAGGGAATAATAGCAATGCTGCATACAAGGCATCTCCAGTTTTGTCAGTAAGAATAGAAATACAATAGCCGAAATCTTTTTCCTCTGTGATGTTTTTGCCACTCCATTTGCCAGTCATATGGAAAGGAAAAATGACATTTACCAGCATTTGCAGGATCCAACACAGGAAAATAGAGAGAACCACGTACTTGGGAGCCGTTACTTTCAACACTGCCCACCTGGAGTTCCAGGGACTGATCGTGATCACCTGAAAGACACTCAAGAGGCAGATGCTACTGATGGACACTCCCCTCCCCACTCTGTGCAGAAAGAAGAGAAGTTTGCAGCCAAAATCACTGCGGATATGCTTCCACCCAAAGACTGCCATTGTGTGTGGCACTCCTTTACAGAGGAGGACCAAGGAGTTGGCCACAATCAGGTGCTTAAGGAACAAGTCTGTGGACCTTAATCTATAACCCATGAAGTGAAGGATGATATAACTGCAAAGGAGTGAGAAATTCCCCAGAATTCCAACCACGGTCTGTGTTACGATGATCATGCCTATTATGAGAAAGCTGCTGGCCATCCTCTCAGTTCACAGTCACTGGTACTTTTGAGTTAGAATGTCCTGCATGGAAATATGAGGCATGCGTTACGTGCATCATGTCAACTGAAATCCAATATTCTCCACTTAACAATAGTTCCCACTTGGAAATATTTGCTTCTTGTGTTTCTCTTACCAGCAGCCTTTAAAAGGTTCCATGTATAACATTTAATGAACTAATATGTAAAATTAATCAATGAAGACTCATGTGATCACTTCTTTATTCTTCCCAAATTTATTAGGCAGGAACAGAAGAGACCTTAGTTATACAGGTGAGCGTTACCTACCCCCAGACAGGTTAAGTCTTTGTCAAACCTGCTTCTTAGTGCAGAGTGAGGACTGAATCCCACTGGGATACTCAAGACAGTGGTTTGAGGAACCTCCCAGGTGCTTAAATGATTAACACGCTGCATTCCACCACAGAGGGTCCAAGTTCAATCCCTGGTCCAGGATCTAAAATCTCATGAACTTTGATGCCTGGCCAAAAGCAAAAAGAGAGTGCACTGATCACCAGCAAAGCCAAACATCTAGTTTGTTGCAGGCATATAATAAACCAGATCTATATTGGATTTTGATTTCACAGTTTTTCTGTTTATAGACCTGTGGTATTTTTAAATTTTCATATCACATGCTTCCACTTATTTGCAAAGCTTTATTCTATGGTACCATGTATTATGAATTAACTCTTAGCATCTTAACACATGAAAATCACTGCTGGCAGTAGAATACAGCAGAAACCTGCCTCACGAAAAGGCAATGTCATGAAGATGAGAAGGTGTAACTCGGAGGATGGCAATAGAAAGACTCTTTAGTTCCCATGACAGAATCACAACTAAAATAACATGTATTATAGAAATGTTTGAATAATCATATGTAGGCAATAAACCTTAGGGCATAAAACACTAACATGTGATAAAACAATTTAAGACAAAACAAAATTATTATTGTCCAGTCATACACTGTATCAGTATGTTATTTTCAGAGCTGAGTGAATATATTAGCAATGAATTAATATTTGCAGTTGACATTAACATACAAGACACAGAGGAAAATTGGGCACTTATAAAGCATGTATTCTTGTGTCCTTCATAAACCGAAGTACCAGATTTGTTAGAATGTCAACAAATTGCTTTTGGTGTCAGTTTCTGATGTGATCACTTACCAAGAATCTTGAACTTCCTTTCTCTCACAGACTCTGCTGCTCAGTCAAAAGTACAATGAATATACCTTCCAGCTGCCAGGACAAGGGCTCGGTGGGATGGTCATTATACCCAGTATGTGTGTGGGAGGGAGGCAGCCAGATCCTGATATATGGGTTTGAGACGCTGTGCTCCCCTCCCCTCCCATCAGAACTGCAATTATCATTTCACCTGCAGCAGCGATGGGAGTAAAGACTTGGGAGCTGAGAACATTTATGGAAACTTTTTTCTCAGTTGTTAATTACTGGAAACAATTACAAGTTTCTAATTAGCAGCCTTAGGAGACAACTGGCTCTACTTGACAGGCAATTTCTTTTCCATGATCCCTGAAAATAATGGTCTCACGAGGAAGAAATGCTGAAATCACACACATTAGGGATTGACACAAACCATGTGCATCCCTCTGGATTCTTCACTTCCCTGACATGAGTCTCTCCCCTAATACTAGTACTTTCCTCACCTTCACCCATTGAATGGAACTGTCAATGAAAGTATTGGTAAAGAAATGGAATGAGACAAAATACCTGGGAAGTATATTGGAAGAGACAAAAGGAAAAGGAGGAATATCATCAAGAATTCATGATAGGAACCACTGGCACAACTTATATCAATTTAGACTCATTTTCATAATTCAGTGCCAATTATTATGGAAATTTTGTAGGAAATAAACTTTATTATTTTTGAACCCTTTGATAGGAATTAGGTCCAGAACAAATAAATAGAAAAAATAGTGAGGGTTTCAAAATAGCTATAAAATAAAAGCACACAGATCTGATGGCTCAAATATTTTATCAAGTACTTAATTCAGGAGCATCCTGTAGAGGAAACAATATGCCACTAAAACCAAGTGCATCAGTGCAAAATTAAAAGAAATTCTGAAATGCAAGTAAGAGGCTTCACAAAAAGCAAACACACCGACAAATTGATCATGTACTTCTAGCCTCTAGAACTGTGAAAAACTGTCTCTGTGAAAAACTGTGAAAACTATCTATGTTTAAATCTCCCAGGCTGTTGTATTTTATTAAGGCAGACCTAAACTGTAATATAAACTGTAAGAGTCTGTCTGTTTCATCCTGGGACTTCCAACGGTGATCCTGCAATTTATGTCGGAGAAAGTTTTGCCTGTGTTCTCTTCTAGCAGGTTTATGGTGTCATGTTTTCTATTTAACCCTTGGATCCATGTTGAGTTTATTTTTGTGTATCGTGTGAGGGTGTGATTTGACTTCACAGATTTACATGAGGCTGTCCAGCAACTGGAGAAAAGTGGAGAAATAACTCAAGAAAGAACGAAGAGAAGGAGCCAAAGCGAAAACAATGCCCAGCTGTGGATGTGACTGATGGTGGAAGTAAAGTCTGATGCAAAGAACAGTATAGCATAGGAACCTGGAATGTTAGATCCATGAACCAAGGTACATTGGAAATGGAAAATATCAGATGGGAGGGGTGAACGTTGATATTTTAGGAATCAGTGAACTGAAATGGGCTGGAATGGTCGAATTTAATTCAGATGACCATTATATGTACTACTGTGTGCAAGATCCCTTAGAAGAAATGGAGTAACACTCATAGGTAACAAAAGAGTCTGAAATGCAGTATTTGGGTGTAATCTCAAAAATGACAGAATGATCTCTGTTCGTTTCCAAGGCAAAGCATTCAGCATCACAGTAATCCAGGGCGATGCCCCAACCAGCAATGCTGAAGAAGCTGAAGTTGAATGGTTTGATGAAGACCTACAAGACCTTCTAGAACTAACACCAAAAAAGATGTCCTTTTTACCATAGGGGACTGGAATACAAAAGTAGGAATTCAAGAGATATCTGAAGTAACAGGCAAATTTGGCCTTGGAGTACAAAATGAAGCAGGGCAAAGGCTAACAGAATTTTACCAAGACAACGCAATGGTCATAGAAAACACCCTCTTTCAACAACAAAAGAGACAACTCTATACCAAGTGGACATCACCAGATGGTCAACACCAATATCAGATTGATTATATTCTTTGCAGCCAAAGATGGAGAGGCTCTATACAGTCAGCAAAAACAAGACCAGGAGCTGACTGTGGCTCAGATCATGAACTCCTTATTGCCAAATTCAGGCTGAAATTGAAGAAAGTGTGGAAAACCACTAACCATTCAGGTATGACCTCAATGAAATGCATTTGAATTATACAGTGGGTGTGACAGTTTCAAGTGATAGATCTGATAGACTGAGTGCCTGAAGAACTGTGGATGTAGGTTGGAGACATTGTACAGGAGGCACTGTTCAAGACCACACCCAAGAAAAAGAAATGCAAAACGTCAACATGGTTCTCTGGGGAGGCCTTACAATTAGCTGAGAAAAAAAGAGACGATAAAGGAAAAGGAGAAAAGAACAGATATACCCATCTGAATGCAGACTTCCAGGGAATAACAAGGAGAGATAAGAAAGCCTTCCTCAGTGATCAATGCAAAGAAATAGAGGAAAACAATAGAAAGAGAAAGGCTAGGTATTTCCTCAAGAAAATTGGAAATACCGAGGGAACATTTCATGCAGAGATGGGCGCAGTAAAGGACAGAAATGGTATGGACCTAACAGAAGCAGAAGATATTAGGAAGAGGTGGCAAGAATACACAGAAGACTATACAAAAAATCTCATGACCCAGATACCACGATTGTGTGATCACTCACACTCACCTAGAGCCAGACAACCTGGAATCTGAAGTCAAATGGGCCTTAGGAAGCATCATGACGGAAACAGCTAGTGGAGCTGCTGGAATTCCACTGAGCTATTTCCAGTCGTAATAGATGACGCTGTGAACGTGCTTCACTCATAACACCAGCAAATTTGGAAAACTCAGCAGTGGCCACAGGACTGGAAAAGGTCTGTTTTCCTTCCAATCCCAAAGAAAGGCAATGCCAAAGAGTGTTCAAACTACCACACGGTTGCACTCATCTCACACGCTAGCAAAGTAATGATCAAAATTCTCCAAGCCAGTCTTCAACACTATGTGAACCAAAAACTTCCAGATGTACAAGCTGAATTTAGAAAAGGCTGAGGAGCCAGATATTAAATTACCAACATCCACTGGATCATCAAAAATGCAAGAGAGTTCTGGAAAAACATCTACTTATGCCTTTTTGAATACAACAAAGCCTTTGACTGTGTGGATCATGATAAACTGTGGGAAATTATTCAAGAGATAAGAGTTCCAGACCACCTAACCTACCTCCTGTGAAATCTGCATGCATGTCATAACCAACTGTTAGAATGGACATGGAAGCATAGACTGGTTCCAATTTGGGAAAGGAGTACGTCAAGGTTGTATATTGTCACCCTGCTTATTTCACTTATATGCAGAGTACATCATGCAAAATGCCAGGCTGGATGAAGCACAAGCTGGTATCAAGATTGTTAGAAGAAATGTCAGCAACTTCAGATATGCAAATGACACCACCCTTATGGCAGAAAGTGAAGAGTAACTACAGAACCTCTGGATGCATCTGAAACAGGAGAGTGAAAAAAACTTGCTTAAATCTCAAGATTTGAAACACGAAGATCATGGCATCTGGTCAGACTATTTCAGAAAAAATAGATGGGGAAACATTGGAAATAGTGACAGAAGTTATTTCCTTGGGCTCCAAAATAACTGCAGATGGTCATGCAGCCATGAAATTAAAAGATGCTTGCTCCTTTGAAGAAAAGTTATGATGAACTTAGATAGCATATTAAAAAGCATAGACATTACTTTGCTGACAAAGGCCCATCTAGTCAAAGCTGTGGTTTTTCCTGTAATGTATGACTGTGAGAGTTGGACCACAAAAAAGCAGAGCACTGAAGAATTGATGTTTTTGAACTGTGGTGTTGGAGCAGAGTGTTGAGAATTCCTTGAACTGCACAGAGATCAGAACAGCCAGTCCTAATGGAAATCAGTCCTGAATATTCACTTGAAGGACTGATACTGAAGCTGAAGCACCAATACTTTGGCCACCTGATGTGAAGAATGGACTCTTTGGAAAAGACCCTGATGCTGCAAAGGATTGAAGGCCAGAGAAGGGGACGACAGGATGAGATGCTTGGATGGCATCACTGACTTGATGGACATGAGCCTGAGCAAGCTCCAGCAGTTGGTGCTGGACAGGGAAGCCTGGCAGCTGCAGTCTGTGGGCCCACAAAGTGTTGGATGTGACTGAGCAACTGAGCTGAACTAATTACATTTGGCCCACGGATACTGCGAAAAATTCTCTATCTTGAATCAACTCATTAGGAAACTTGATGAACCTGAAAAATCCACTTGCCATGTAGTATAACATGACTACCCAGATGATGTCACATCCATGGGAGGAGAACTGTTTATTATTTATATAATTATCAATAGGTTTTCAACACTATGAGCATTCTTTACCTCCTGTGATGGTTTCTTATGAGGAAGAAGCTAGTAAAGGGGATATGCCTTCACAAATTTTAGTAGCCTTATCTTTTGACCAATTCTTTGTGATCCCATGGATTGCACAATCTGAGACATCCCTGTCCATCACCAACTCTTGGAGCTTACTCAAACTGATGTCCATAGAGGTCAGTGATGCCATCCAGCCATCTCAACCTCTGTCGTCCCCTTCTCCTCTTGCCTTCAATCCTTCCCAGCATAATGGTCTTTTCAAATGAGTCAGTTCTTCTCATCATGGGCCAAAATATGGGGGTTTCAGCCAGCATCAGTTCTTCCAATGAATATTCAGGACTGATTTCCTTCAGGATAGACTGGTTGGATCTCCATGCAGTCTAAGGGAGTCTCAAGAGTTTTCTTCAACACCACAGCTCAAAAGCATCAATTCTTCAGTGCTCAGCTTTTATTTACAGTGAAACTCTCACATCCATACATGACTACTAGAAAAAGCATCGCCTTGACTAGATGGACCTTTGTTGGCAAAGTAATGTCTCTGCTTTTTAATATGCTGTCTAGGTTGGTCATAACTTTATTTCCAAGGAGCAAGCGTCTCTTAATTTCATGGCTGCAATCTCCAATTTCAGTGATTTTGGTAGCCCCCCACAATAAAGTCTCTCACTGTTTCCATTGTTTCCCCATCTGTTTGCCATGAAGTGATGGGACCGGATGCCATCATCTTCGTTTTCTAAATGTTGAGTTTTAACCCAAGGTTTTCACTCTCCTCTTTCACTTTCATCAAGAGACTCTTTAGTTCTTCTCCACTTTCTGCCATAAGGGTGGTGTCATCTGCATCTCTGAGGTTATTGATATTTCTCCCTGCCACCTTGATTCCAGCTGGTGCTTCATCCAGCCCAGCATTTCGCATGATATGCGCTGCATTTAAGTTAAATAAGCAGGGTGACAATAAACAACCTTGACATACTCCTTACTCGATTTGGAACCAGTCTGTTGTTCCATGTCCAGTTCTCACTGTTTCTTCTTGATTAGCATACAGATTTCTCAAGAGGCAGGTCAGGTGGTCTGGTATTCCCATTCTTTAAGAATTTTCCACAGTTTGTTGTGATCCACACAGTCAAAGGTTTTGGCGTAGTCAATAAAGCAGAAGTAGATGTTTTCCGGTAACTCTCTTGCTTTCTCGATGATCCAGTGGATGTTGGCAGTTTGATCTCTGGATCCTCTGCCTTTTCTAATTCCCGCTTGAACATCTGGAAGCTCACAGTTCACATACTGTTCAATTGGTTACAGTAAAGCTTAAAGGGTTTTTTTTTTGTTTGTTTGTTTCTTTGTTTTATTTGTTTGTTTTGTTTTTTCATTTATTTTTATTACTTGGAGGCTAATAACTTTACAATATTGTAGTGGTTTTTGCCATACATTGCCATGAATCACCCATGGGTTTACATGTGTTCACCATCCTGATCACCCCTCCTGCCTCCCTCTCCATCCCATCCCTCTGGGTCTTCCCAGTGCACCAGCCTTGAGCACTTGTCTCATGCATCCAACCTGGTTTGGTGGTCTGTTTCACCCTTGATAGTATACTTGTTTCAATGCTCTTCTCTCAGAACATCCCACTCTTGCCTTCTCCCATAGAGTCCCAAAGTTGATTCTGTACATCTGTGTCTCTTTTCTATTTTGCATATAGGGTTATCATTACCATCTTTCTAAATTCCATATATATGCATTAGTGTACTGTATTGGTCTTTATCTTTCTGTCTTACTTCACTCTGTAAAATGGGCTCCAGTTTCATTCATCTCATTAGAATGGATTCAAATGAATTCTTTTTAATGGCTGAGTAATATTCCATTGTATATACATAACATAGCTTCCTTATCCATTCGTCTGCTGATGGGCATCTAGGTTGCTTCCATGTCCTGGCAATTATCAAGAGTGCTGTGATGAACATTGGGGTTCACATGTCTCTTTCAGACCTAGTTTCCTCAGTGTGTATGCCCACGAGAGGGATTGCTGGGTCATATGTCAGTTCTATTGCCAGTTTTCTAAGGAATCTCCACACTGTTCTCCCTAGTGGCTGTACTAGTTTGCATTCTCACCAACAGTGTAAGAGGTTCCCTTTTCTCCACACCCTCTCCAACATTTATTGCTTGTAGGCTTTTGGATAGCAGCCATCCTGACTGGCGTGTAATGGTACCTCATTGTGGTTTTGATTTGCATTTCTCTGATAATGAGTGATGTTGAGCTCCTTTTCATGAGTTTGTTAGCCATCTGTATGTCTTCTTTGGAGAAATGTCTGTTTAGTTCTTTGGCCATTTTTTGATTGGGTCTTTTATTCTTCTGGAATTGTTTTGAAGGAATTGCTTGTATATTTTTGAGATTAATTCTTTGTCTGCTGATTCTTTTGCTTTTATTTTCTCCCATTCTGAGGGCTGACTTTACACCTTGCTTATCATTTCCTTTGTTGTGCAAAAGCTTTTAAGTTTCATTAGGTCCCATTTGTTTATTTTTGCTTTTATTTCCAATATTCTAGGAGGTGTGTCATAGAGGACACTGCTGTGATTTATGTCGGAGAGTGTTCTGCCTATGTTCTCCTCTAGGAGTTTTATAGTTTCTGGTCTTACATTTAGATCTTTAATCCATTTTGAGTTTATTTTTGTGTATGGTGTTAGAAAGTGTTCTAGTTTCATTTTTTTACAAGTGGTTGACCAGTTTTGCCAGCACCACTTGTTAAAGAGGTTGTCTTTTTCCCATTGTATATTCTTGCCTCCTTTGTGAAAGATTAGGTGTCCATAGGTACATAGATTTATCTCTGGGCTTTCAATTCTGTTCCACTGATCTATATTTCTGTCTCTGTGCCAGGACCATACTGTCTTGATGACTGTGGTTTGTAGTAGAGCCTGAAGTCAGTCAGGTTGATTCCTCCATTTCCATTCTTCTTTCTCAAGATTGCCTTAGCTATTCAAGGCTTTTTGTATTTTGATACAAATTGTGAAATTATTTGTTCTAGTAATACTGTTGGTAGCTTGATAGGGATAGCATTGAATCTATAGATTGCTTTGTGTAGTATAGCCATTTTGACAATATTGATTCTTCCAATCCATGAACACGGTATATTTCTCCATCTATTTGTGTCCTCTTTGATTTCTTTCATCAGTTTTCTATGTATAGGTCTTTTGTTTCTTTAGGTAGATATACTCCTAAGTGTTTTATTCTTTTCGTTGTAATGGTGAATGGTATCGTTTCCTTAATTTAGCTTTCTCTTTTCTCATTGTTAGCGTATAGGAATGCAAGGGGTTTCTGTGCGTTAATTTTATATCCTACAACATTATGTAGTCATTGTTTAGCTGTAATAATTTCCTGGAAGAGTCTTTAGGGTTTTCTATGTAGAGGATCATGTTTTCTGCAAACAGTAAGAGTTTTACTTCTTCTTTTCCTATCTGGATTCCTTTTATTTCTTTTTTTGCTCTGATTGCTGTGGCCAACACTTCCAAAACTATGTTGAATAGTCGTGGGAGAGTGGACACCCTTGTCTTGTTACTGACTTTAAGGGAAATGTGTTCCTGACTTTAAGGGAAATGAGTAAAGCTTAAACGGTTAAAAGACGTGTATATCTGCATTTAAAATGGTATGTTTCAGAAATACCAGAACACATAAATGTATTTTCATCATATCAGTAGAAAAGCATAGAGTTTCTTTGAGGTATAGGAAATATTGAATGACACAGCGGACTTGTACACAATGAGCTGACATCACTCCCCAACACCTGCATCACTGAACACCCGTAAACAGTCTGTCTTCCTGACCCTGTGTGTTCATCCTATGGCTGATATTGTGAAGGAGGAGGGAGAATGCTGTTGAGTGTTGTTTCCTCAAAATTTTATCTTTCCTCTGTTACTTTTAAAACAGTTTTGAGGGTATTTTAAATAAGCAAGCTATTTTTCCCCGAGCTGAAATTAGAAAGTGACCCTGACTGATTAAATACTATGTGGTGTATGTGTACAATAGAATACAACTCGGCCATGAAAAGAATGAAATAATGCCTTTTTCAGCAACTTGGATAGAGTTCGAGATGACCATACTAAGGGAAGTAAGCCAGAAAAAGAATGACAAATATCATGTTATATCATTTATGTATGGAAACTAAAATACTGGGGCTTCCCAGGTGGTACTAGTGGTAAAGAACCGTCCTGCCAATGACGGAGACATAAAGAGTCGTGTGTTCCATCCAAGTTTGATCCACTACTTGGGTCAGGAAGATTCCCTGAGTAGTGCATGGCAACCCACTCCAGTATTCTTGCCTGGAGAATCCTCATGGACAGAGAAATCTGGTAGGCTGCAGTCTGAAGGGTTGGACATGACTGAAGCAACTCAGTGAGTGAAAACATGACACACATGAATTATCGATGAATAAAGAAACAGACTCATGGACCTATAAAACCAAATTGTGGTTCGCAAGGGGGAAGGTGGGGGAAGGATGCATTGGGAGTTTGAGATTAGTAGATGAAAACTATTAAACACAGAATGTATCAAAAACAATGTCCTACTGCATAGCACATGTAACTATAGTTACTATCTTGTGATATGTCATGATGTGAAAGAGTATGAAAAAGATTGTCACTAAATCACCTTGCAGTACAGCAGACATTGACACCATACTGTAAATCAACACTATATATCAGTAAAATAAATTTTAAAAAACTGAATGTGTCAGATGTGAAGTGAAGTGAAAGTTGCCCAGTCGTAGCCAACTCTTTGAGACCCCATGGACTGTAGACTGCCAGGCTCCTCTCTCCGTGGAATTCTCTAGGCCAGAAGACTAGATTGGGTAGGCGATCCTTACTCCAGGGAATCTCCCCAACCCAGGTATTGAATCCAGGTCTCCTGCATTGCAGGCAGATTCTTTACCATCTGAGTCACCAGGGAAGACCAACCATCCGGGAGTGGGTAGCCTATCTCTTCTCCAGTTGATCTTCCTGACCCAGGAATTATACTGGGGTTTCCTGCATTGCAGGTCGGTTTTTTTTACCAGCTGAGCTACCAGGGAAGCTATGATTAGATGACAAATTGTGGAATTCATGAATGGGTCCTCTGCCACGTGCTGCATTTCCAGCTCCTCCTTCCTACAACTAGATGTTACCAAGCTGAATTTGGGTCCATATGAGTCTTTCCATGTATTGTTGCATGCAATTTTCTAATATTTTGTGAGGGTTCTTGCATCTATGTTTGTGAGAGATTCTGGCCTGTAATTTTCTTTATATATATTGCCATTTTGTGCTTGTGGTATCAGAGTGATGTTGACCTCATAAAATGAGGTAAGAAGCATTCTCTACTCTTCAGTTTTTGTGGAAGTGCTTGGGAAGCATAGGTGTTTTTTTTTCTACTTTTTATTTGTTTATTTTTTTTTACTTTTTATTTTTTTCATTTATTTTTATTAGTTGGAGGCTAATTACTTCACAATATTGTAGTGGGTTTTGTAATACATTGACATGAATCAGCCATGGAGTTCATGTATTCCCCATCCCAATCCCCCCTCCCACCTCCCTCTCCACCTGATTCCTCTGGGTCTTCCCACTGCACCAGGCCCGAGCACTTGTCTCATGCATCTCACCTGGGCTGGTGATCTGTTTCCCTATAGATAATGTACATGCTGTTCTCTCGAAACATCCCACCCTCGCCTTCTTGCACAGAGTCCAAAAGTCTGTTATGTACATCTGTTTTTCTGTTTTGCATATAGGGTTATCATTACCATCTTTCCAAATTGCATATATATGTGTTAGTATGCTGTAATGATCTTTATCTTTCTGGCTTACTTCACTCTGTATAATGGGCTGCAGTTTCATCCATCTCATTAGAACTGATTCAAATGATTCTTTTTAATGGCTGAGTAATATTCCATGGTGTATATATACCACAGCTTCCTTATCCATTCATCTGCTGATGGGCATCTAGGTTGCTTCCATGTCCTGGCTATTATAAACAGTGCTGCAATGTACATTGAGGTGCACATGTCTCTTTCAGATCTGGTTTCCTCAGTGTGTATGCCCAGAAGTGGTATTGCTGGGTCATATGGCAGTTCTATTTCCAGTTTTTAAAGAAATCTCCACACTGTTTTCCATACCGGCTGTACTAATTTGCATTCTCACCAACAGTGTAAGAGGGTTCCCTTTTCTCCACACCCTCTCCAGCATCTATTGCTTGTATGCTTTTGGATAGCAGCCATCCTGACTGGCCTGTAATGGTTCCTCATTGTGGTTTTGATTTGCATTTCTCTGATAATGAGTGATGTTGAGCATCTTTTCATGTTTTTGTTGGCCCTCTGTATGTCTTCTTTGGAGAAATGTCTGTTTAGTTCTTTGGCCCATTTTTTGATTGGGTCATTTATTTTTCTGGAATTGAGCTTCAGGAGTTGCTTGTATATTTTTGAGGTTAATCCCTTGTCTGTTGCTTCATTTGCTATTATTTTCTCCCAGTCTGAGGGCTGTCTTTTCACCTTACTTATAGTTTCCTCTGTTGTGCAAAAGCTTTTAAGTTTCATTAGGTCCCATTTGTTTATTTTTGCTTTTATTTCCAATATTCTGGGAGGTGGGTCATAGAGGATCCTGCTGTGATTCATGTCGGAGACGGTTTTGCCTATGTTCTCCTCTAGGAGTTTTATAGTTTCTGGTCTTACATTTAGATCTTTAATCCATTTTGAGTTTATTTTTGTGTATGGTGTTAGAAAGTGTTCTAGTTTCATTCTTTTACAAGCGGTTGACCACTTTTCCCAACACCACGTGTTTAAGAGTTTGTCTTTTTTCCATTGTATATCCATGCCTCCTTTGTCAAAGAGAAGGTGTCCATAGGTTCGATAGGTTCGTGGATTTATCTCTGGGCTTTCTTCTGTTCCATTGATCTATATTTCTGTCTTTGTGCCAGTACCATACTGTCTTGATGACTGTGGCTTTGTAGTAGAGTCTGAAGTCAGGCAGGTTGATTCCTCCAGTTCCATTCTTCTTTCTCAAGACTACCTTGGCTATTCGAGGTTTTTTGTATTTCTATACAAATTTTGAAATTATTTGTTCTAGTTCTGTGAAAAATACCGTTGGTAGCTTGACAGGGATTGCATTGAAACTATAGATTGCTTTGGGTAGAATAGCCATTTTGACAATATTGATTCTTCCAATCCATGAGCATGGTATGTTTTTCCATCTGTTTGTGTCCTCTTTGACTTCTTTCATCAGTGTTTTATAGTTTTCTCTGTATAGGTCTTTTGTTTCTTTAGGTAGATATACTCCTAAGTATTTTATTCTTTTTGTTGCAATGGTGAATGGTATTGTTTCCTTAATTTCTCTTTCTGTTTTTTCATTGCTAGTGTATAGGAATGCAAGGGATTTTTGTGTGTTAATTTTATATCCTGCAACTCTATTATATTCATTGATTAGCTCTAATAATTTTCTGGGGGAGTCTTTAGGATTTTCTATGTAGAGGATCATGTCATCTGCAAATGGCAAGAGTTTCACTTCTTCATTTCCTATCTGGATTCCTTTTACTTCTTTTTCTGCTCTGATTGCTGTGGCCAAAACTTCCAACACTACGTTGAACAGTAGTGGTGAGAGTGGGCACCCTTGTCTTGTTCCTGATTTCAGGGGAGATGCTTTCAATTTTTCACCATTGAGGGTGATGCTTGCTGTGGGTTTGTCATATATAGCTTTTATTATGCTGAGGTATGTTCTTTCTATTCCTGCTTTCTGGAGAGTTTTAATCATAAATGAGTGTTGAATTTTGTCAAAGGGTTTCTTTGAATCTATTGAGATAATCATATGGTTTTCCTCTTTCAATTTGTTAACGTGGTTTATTACATTGATTTGTGGATATTAAAGAATTCTTGCATTCCTGGGATAAAGCCCACTTGGTCATGGTGTATGATTTTTTTAAAATATGTTATTGGATTCTATTTGCTAGAATTTTGTTAAGGATTTTTGCATCTATATTCATCAGTGATATTGGCCTGTAGTTTTCTTTTTTTGTGGCATCTTTGTCTGGTTTTGGAATTAGGGTGATGGTGGCCTCATAGAATGAGTTTGGAAGTTTACCTTCTTCTGCAATTTTCTGGAAGAGTTTGAGTAAGATAGGTGTTAGCTCTTCTCTAAATTTTTGGTAGAATTCAGCTGTGAAGCCATCAGGTCCTGGGCTTTTGTTTGCTGGAAGATTTCTCGTTACAGTTTCGATTTCCTTGCTTGTGATGGCTCTGTTAAGATCTTCTGTTTCTTCTTGGTTCAATTTTGGAAAGTTATACTTTTCTAAGAATTTGTCCATTTCATCCAAGTTGTCCATTTTATTGGCATAGAGCTGCTGGTAGTAGTCTCTTATGATCCTTTATATTTCAGTGTTGTCTGTTGTGATCTCTCCATTTTCATTTCTAATTTTGTTAATTTGGTTCTTCTCTCTTTGTTTCTTAATGAGTCTTGCTAATCGTTTGTCAATTTTCCTTATTTTTTCAAAAAAACATGTTTTACCTTCGTTGACTTTTGCTATGGTCGCTTTAGTTTCTTTTGCATTTATTTCTGCCCTAATTTTTAAGATTTCTTTCCTTCTACTAACCCTGCGGTTCTTCATTTATTCCTTCTCTAATTGCTTTAGGTGTAGAGTTAGGTTATTTATTTGGCTTTTACCTTGTTTCTTGAGGTAAGCTTGTAATGCTATGAACCTTCCCCTTAGCACTGCTTTTACAGTGTCCCATAGGTTTTGGGTTGTTGTGTTTTCATTTTCATTTATTTCTATGCATATTTTGGTTTCTTTTTTGATTTCTTCTATGACTTGTTGGTTATTCAGAAGCGTGGTATTTAGCCTCCATATGTTTGAATTTTTAACAATTTTTTTCCCTGTAATTGAGATCTAATCTTACTGCACTGTGGTCAGAAAAGATGACTGGAATGATTTCAATTTTTTTGAATTTTCCAAGACCAGATTTATGGCCCAGGATGTGATCTATTCTGGAGAAGGTTCCGTGTGCACTTGTGAAAAAGTTGAAGTTGATTGTTTTGGGGTGAAATGTCCTATAGATATCAATTACGTCTAGCTGGTCCATTGTGTCATTTAAGGTTTGTGTTTCCTTGTTAATTTTCTGTTTAGTTGATCTATCCATAGTTGTGAGTGGGCTATTAAAGTCTCCCACTATTATTGTGTTACTATTAATTTTCTCTTTCATACTCATTAGCGTTTGCCATACATATTGCGGTGCTTCTATGTTGGGTGCATATATATTTATAATTGTATTATCCTCTTCTTGGATTGATCCTTTGATCATTATGTAGTGTCCTTCTTTGTCTCTTTTCACAACCTTTATTTGAAAGTCTATTTTATCTGATATGAGTATTGCGACTCCTGCTTCCCTTTGTTCTCCATTTGCGTGAAATATTTTTTTCCAGCCCTTCACTTTTAGTCTGTATGTGTCTCTTGTTTTGAGGTGAGTCTCTTGTAGATAGCATATATAGGGGTCTTGTTTTTGTATCCATTCAGCCAATCTTTGTCTTTTGGTTGGGGCATTCAAACCATTTGCATTTAAGGTAATTATTGATAGGTGTGGTCCAGTTGCCATTTACTTTGCTGTTTTGGGTTCACGTTTATACAACCTTTCTGTGTTTCCTGTCTAGAGAAGATCCCTTAGCATTTGTTGAAGAGGTGGTTTGGTGGTGCTGAATTCTCTCAGCTTTTGTTTGTCTGTAAAGCTTTTGAATTCTCCTTCATATCTGAATGAGATCCTTGCTGGGTACAGTAATCTAGGTTGGGAAACATAGGTATTAACTCTTTGAATGTTTGGTAGAATTCACCTGTGAAGCCATCTGGTCCTGAACTTTTGTTTGGGGAAATTTTCTATTACTATTTCAAGCACTGGACTAGTGATCAATCTAGTAGGTTTCCTATGTCATGATTCAGTCTTGGAAGGTTGTATGATACTCTTTTTTTAAATGTATTTATTGTATTTTACAATATTGTATTGGTCTTGCCATACATTGACATGAATCCAATATGGGTGTATATGTGTTCCCCATCCTGAACCCCCCTCCCACCTCCCTCCCCATCCTATCTCTCTGGGTCATCCCAGTGTGTCAGCCCCTAGCATCCTGTCTCATGCATAGAACCTGGACTGTCAATTCATTTCAAATATGATAATTTACATGTTTCATTGCCATTCTCCCATATCATCCCACCCTTGCCCTCTCCCACAGAGTCCAAAAGACTCTTCTATACATCTGTGTCTCTTTTGCTGTCTCGCACACAGGGTTATCATTACCATCTTTCTAAATTCCATATATATGCGTTAGTGTACTGTATTGGTGTTTTTCCTTCTGGCTTACTTTACTCTCTAAAATGGGCTCCAGTTTCATCCACCTCATTAGAACTGATTCAAATGTATTCTTTTTAATGGCTGTGTAATATTCCATTGTATATATGTACCACAGCTTTCTTATCCATTCTTCTGCTGATGGGCATCTAGGTTGCTTCCATGTCCTGGCAATTATAGACAGTGCTGCGATGAACTTTGGGGTGCATGTGTCTCTTTCAATTCTGGTTTCCTCAGTGTGTATGCCCAGGAGTGGGATTGCTGGGTCATATGGCAGTTCTATTGCCAGTTTTCTAAGGAATCTCCACACTGTTCTCCATAGCGGCTGTACTAGTTTGCATTCCCACCAAAAGTGTAAGAGGGTTCCCTTTTCTCCACACCCTATCCAACATTTATTGCTGGTAGGCTTTGGGATAGCAGCCATTCTGACTGGTGTGCAGTGGTACCTCATTGTCGTTTTGGTTTGCATTTATCTGATAATGACTGATGTTGAGCATCTTTTCATGTGTTTGTTAGCCATGTGTATGTCTTCTTTGGAGAAATGTCTGTTTAGTTCTTTGACCCACTTTTTGATTGGGTCTTTCATTTTTCTGGAATTGTGCTGTAGGAATTGCTTGTATATTTTTGAGATTAATTCTTTGTCCGTTGCTTCATTTGCTATGATTTTCTCCCATTATGAAGGCTGTCTTTCACCTTGCTTATAGTTTGCTTTGTTGTACAGAACCTTTTAATTTTAATTAGGTCCCATTTGTTTATTTTTGCTTTAATTTCCAATATTCTGGGAGGTGGATCATACAGGATCGTGCTACGGTTTCCAGAGAGGGTTTTGTCTATGTTCTCCTCTAAGAGTTTTATAGTTTCTGGTCTTCCATTTAGATCTTTAATCCATTTTGGGTTTATTTTTGTGTATGGTGTTAGAAAGTGTTCTAGTTTCATTCCTTTCCATTTGGTTGACGAGTTTTTCCAGCAAGACTTGTTAAAGAGATTTTCTTTTCTCCATTGTATATTCTTGTCTCCTTTGTCAAAGATAAGGCATCCATAGGGGCGTGGATTGATCTCTGGACTTTCTATTTTGTTCCATTGATCTATATTGCTGTTTTTGTGCCAGTACCACACTGTTTTGAAGACTGTGGCTTTGTAGAAGAGACTGAAGTCAGGCAGGTTGATTCCTCCAGTTCCATTCTTCTTTCTCAAGATTGCTTTGACCATTTGAGGTTTTTTGTATATCGATACAAATTGTGAAGTCATTTGTTCTAGTTCTCTGACAAATACCATTGCTACCTTGATAGGGAGTGCATTGAATCTATAGATTGCTTTGGGTAGTATACTTATTTTCACTATATTGATTCTTCCAATCCATGAACACGGTATATTTCTCCATCTATTTGTGTCCTCTTTGCTTTCTTTCACCAGTAGTTTATAGTTTTCTATATATAGGCCTTTCATTTCTTTAGGTAGATATACTCCTAAGTATTTTATTCTTTTCGTTGAAATGGTGAATGGTATTGTTTCCATAATTTCTCTTTCTCTTTTCTCATTGTTAGTGTATAGAAATGCAATGGATTTTTTTGTGTTAATTTTAAATCCTGCAACATTACTATATTCATTGATTAGCTGTAGTAATTTTCTGGAAGAGTCTTTAGGGTTTTCTCTGTAGAGGATCATGTCGTCTGCAAACAGTGAGAGTTTTACTTCTTCTTTTCCAATCTGGATTCCTTTTATTTATTTTTCTGCTCTGATTGCTGTGGCCAACACTACCAAAACTATGTTGAATAGTAGTGGTGAGAGTGGGCAACCTTGTCTTGCTCCTGACTTTAGGGGAAGTGCTTTCAATTTTTACCACTGAAGATAATGTTTGCTGTGGGTTTGTCATATATAGCTTTTATTATGTTGAGGTGTGTTCCTTGTATTCCTTCTTTCTGGAGGGTTTTTATCATAAGTGGATCTTGAATTTTGTCAATGGCTTTCTCTGCATCTATTGAGATAATCATATGTTTTTATCTTTCAATTTGTTAATGTGGTGTATTACATTGATTCATTTGCAGATATTAAAGAATCCTTGAACCTGGGATAAAGCCCACTTTGTCATGATGTATGATCTTTTTAATATGTTGTTGGATTCTGTTTGCTAAAATTTTGTTAAGGATTTTGTATCTATATTCATCAGTGATTTTTGGCTACAATTTTCTTTTTTGTGGCATCTTTGTCAGATTTTTGTATTAAGGTGATGGTGGTGTCATAGAATGAGTTTGGAAGTTTATCTTCTTCTGCAATTTTCTGGAAGAGTTTGAGTAGGATAGGCATTAGCTCTTCTCTAAATTTTTGGTAGAATTCAGCTGTGAAGCCATCTGGTCTTGGGCTTTTGTTTGTTGGAAGATTTCTGATTAAAGTTTCAATTTTCATGCTTGTGATGGGTCTGTTGAGATTTTCTATTTCTTCCTGGTTCAGTATTGGAAAGTTGTCCTTTTTGAAGAAAAGGCATCTGGTCCCATCACTTCATGGCAAATAGATGGGGAAACAGTGGAAACAGTGGCTGATTTTATGTTGGGGGGCTCCAAAATCACTGCAGATGGTGATAGCAGCCATGAAATTAAAAGATGCTTACTCCTTGGAAAGAATGTTATGACCAACATAGACAGCATATTAAAAAGCAGAGACATGACTTTGTCCACAAAGGTCCATCTAGTCAAGGCAATGGTTTTTCCAGTAGTCATGTATTTATGTGAGAGTTGGACTAGAAAGAAAGCTGAGTGCTGAAGAATTGATGCTTTTAAACTGTATTGAAGAAGATTCTTGAGAGGCCCTTGGCCTGCAAGGAGATCCAACCAGTCCAACCTAAAGGAAATCAGTCCTGAATATTCATTGGAAGAACTGATGTTCAGCCTGAAACTCCAAAACTTTGGCCACCTGATGCAAAGAGCTGACTCATTGGAACAGACCCTGATGCTGGGAAAGATTGAAGGCGGAAGGAGAAGGGGATGACAGAGGGTGAGATGGTTGGGTGGCATCACCGACTCGATGGATATGAGTTTGGGTAAATTCCCGGAGTTGGTGATGGACAGGGAGGTTTGGTGTACTGCAGTTCATGGGGTTCAAAGAGTCGGACATGACTGAGCGACTGAATTGAACTGAACTGAATAAAAAACCTGCCAGAAAACAATGTCCAGGATTTGAGCATGTCACAAGTGATTCTATGAAATAATTTTTAAAATAACATCTATCCTTCTTAAACTATTCCAAAAAATTGAGGAGGAGGGAAACACTCTTAAATTTATTCTATCAGGCTATATCTACACTGATATTAGTACTATAAAGAGACCCTACAGAAAATTACACATCATTTTCTTGATGAATATGATTGAAAAAAATTTTCAAGAAAATATTAGCAGACAGAATTCAACAATCTATAAAGTGTATCATAAATGATTATCACATAGCATTCTTCCAGAGATGCAAGGATGCTTAAAAATCCACAAATCAATCGATGTGATACACCACATTAAATAAAGGAAGAGAAACACAAGATTGTGTCAGTAGATGTAGAAAAAGCATTAACAAAATCTAACATCCATTCATGGTAAATACTCTCAGAAAAATGGGCATAGAGAAAATACATCTCAACATAATAAAGGCCATTTATGACAAACCTATAAAGGTGGATATCTGAAAGCTTTTTCCTCTAAAATCAGGACCAAGGGAAGGATGCTCACTCTTGCCACTCTGGTTTAACAGTGTGGTGGTCCTAGCCACAAAATGTGTACAAAAATGTAATAAGAGACATCCAACGCCTAAGAGAAGAAGTAACACTGTCACTACTATAGAGAAATGATACTTTTTATAGAAAACCCTAATATCTCCACCAGAAAACTAACTAATGAATCCAGTAAACAAATACATACACATGCACATGCGCACACACACACACACACACACACACACACACACACACAAACACAATTGAATATTCCTCACCCCTTAAGGATAAAATTTTGCTGCTTCTAACATAGATGGACCTGAATATCATTCTGTTTAGTGAATTAAGTCAGACAGAGAAAGACAAATACTGTATATTATCACTTGACATATGGAATCTAAAACTAGTACAAAAGGATGAAAATAATGATGTAGAAAAAGACTCTCGCACACAGAGAATAAACTAGTGTTTACCAGTGGGGAGAGAAAGTGGGAAGGGGCAAGACAGAGTAAAGATTCAGAAGTACACACTACTATGTGTAAACTAAATAAACTACAAGGACATACTTTACAGCACAGGGAATATAGCCAACAGTTCATAATAGCTTTAAAAAAATAACCCATATATTGAACCACAATGTTGTACCTCTGCACTACTATAGTACTGTAAATCAACTATAATTAATTGAAACCTTTAACATAAAAGAGTTCTGCATTGTGATATGTGGTTGTAATTGCAGTCATATTACAATATTTACATGTAACAAATTACCAAATCTTACATTTTATATTTACACAATGTTATATGTCAAATATATTTCAGTTTAAAAATCTACTGAAATATAGTTTTCTTTCAGTGTGTTTTTTTATTGTACTTCACTTCTAACTGCTCATTTCTACATGAAAATATTTTAATATGCTAATCTCCCTGCAAGACTCTTTCTAATACATACTGCCATCTCTCATAAAAATGTTAACTATAAACTTGTAACTAGCTCCCAAACTCTTACCTGATTTTATCTTCGAGTGCTAACCAGGGTATTCTTTACTCTCTGAGGACATTAATTTCCTCAGTTTTATTTCTGACGACTGTACACACTGATCCATTTTCTTGTATACTTTTATCTATAATTCCATACCTACTTCATTTTTGGGAAATTCGTTTTGTTAGACTGAAAGTAACACATTTGAACACTTTATAATATGCACATCATTTCTAGACCTGTTGTTTATTGCATAAAAATGAACTTTTCTACAAGAAAACTTCATTGATATATTCATATTTCATGACAATATATTTCAATTGGTCTTTATATTGAAGAAGACACTTGGCATGTCTGGTATAATAGTACCTTGAAATTAAAATAATAATTAGGAGTCTGAGGGTGAATAAATGAGCTGGCAATGGCTAATTATAGAAATAAATAAAATTCACACTTTCCTCATAATAGTGGAGGACTTTGCATTTCTTCTTCAGGCAAAGTAGAGCCTTTGTACACTGGAGTTATGGCTTATGAGCAGAAAGGGGCTGAAACTTGGGAAGCATGCTGCAAAGATTATAGTGATGTCCACAAGGAACTGGCTGGGTGGATCAAAAAGAGCCAAAAGATCTTGACAGATGGAGGAAAGTATATAAAATAGACAAAGGTGCTCCCGAGGAGAAGGATGGATTTAGTAGCTCTGGACTCAGGGGAGGACCTGAAGGAGGCGTCAGTCCTACGAATGTGCTGGACCTGCTGCTTATGTCTGTACAGGATGAGAACCATGGAGCTGCCAGCCCAGAGTGTGAGCCCCAAACATAAAACATCAGGGAACAACAGCAATGCTGTAGACAAGGCGTGTCTGGTTTTTCTACTCTTCTGGTCAGTAAGAATAGTAGAACAGTATCCAAAATCTTTACTGCTTGTGTTGTTTCTGTCACTTATTTTGCTATTTATATAGATAGGAAAAATGACATTTACCAGCATTTGCAGGATCCAACACAGGAAAATAGAGGGAACCATGTACTTGGGAGCTGTTACTTTCAGTGCTGCCCACCTGGACTTCCAGGGACTGATCGTGATTGCCTGAAAGACATTCAAGAGGCAGATACTACTGATGGACTCTCCCCTCCCCACTCTGTGCAGAAAGAAGAGAAGTTTGCAGCCAACATCACTGCGGATATGCTTCCACCCAAAGACTGCCATTGTGTGTGGGACTCCTTTAGAGAAGAGGACCAAGGAGTTGGCCACAATCAGGTGCTTAAGGATCAAATCTGTGGACCTTAACCTGTAACCCATGAAGTGAAAGATGATAGAACTGCAAAGGAGTGAGAAATTCCCCGGAATTCCAACCACGGTCTGTGTTAAGATGATCATGCCTATTATGAGAAAGCTGCTGGCCATCCTTTCAGTTCACAGTCACTGCTACTTGTCTCATGAGTTAGTGTCTGTATGGGAACATCAGGCGTGGGCTGCGTGCATCATGTCTATTGAAATCCAATATTCTCCACTTATCCTCAGGTCCCACTGGGAAGATTTTGCTTTATGCTTTTCTGCTCCTAGTAGCCTTAAAAGGGTTCAATGTATAACACTGAAAGAGCACTTAAAATGCAGAATTACTTGCTGAAGGCACTCCACGGTATCACTTCATTCTTCACAAATCCACGAGCCCAGGATGTCTGTGACTTCAATTTTTTCAGGGAAAGGTAACACAGAGAGGTTCCGTATTTGTTGAGATTTGCTGCACAGGGCAGAGCGAAGACTTGAGAAACTCATTAGGCTGGTCAAGAGAGTGCACTGAACTACCAGCTCTGCCGAAAAACAGTTAGTTGTGTTCAAGTAATAATCCATACCTATGCTTAGTTTTGATTTCACAACTTCTTAACTTGATTTTAGACTGATGGTCTTTTATATTTTCATTATAAGAAGATTCCATTTTTGTAAAGCGTTATTCTGTAGGGCACTATGTACTATGTGTTACGTTTTAGATGTCTTAATACATATACATGGACTGCTGGCAGTAGAAAATGTCATATGGCAGGAACATGCCCAAGATTACGTAATGTCACGAAGATGAGAATGGCTCAGTATTGGGATGGTATTAGGATGTTTTTATGTCTGAAAAGCAGGTACAATGTACCCATCACAGGAATTATTGAATAAGCACAAGTAACATTGTAAACTTTCAGCCAGAAAATATAATACATGATAAAAGAAGGTAAGCAAAAACTGAATTATTATTGCTTTCAATTCATATACTTATCTATTCGTTAATTCCAGAGCTAAACAAAAATAGCAACAAAGAAATAAGATTTGTGCATGCCACTGACGTACCAGACATATATGTATGCCTTGCATCTGCAAGTCATGTATTCTTGTGCATTTTATAAATTCAGAGACTGGATTTTTAGATTGATAGTAGCCTATTTAAAAAAAAAAAAGAATCAACATGCTAGGAGACTGCCAGCTGCTGCCTCTAACTTGCAGTTACCATGTCAACTGTTCTTGAAATCTAAGAATAACAATAACCTCACCAGAATGAACACACTACAGAGGTTTTCAGTAGAGGCAAACTTACTGTCTACACTAATTGCATCAGACATTCAGGATTGGAGCAACCCTTTCTGTTCAAGTTGTTTCCATTTAGATACACTTTCTGCATGGGATTACCTGATTTCTTCAGATCCATCATACATTTTATTGCAAACCTGTATGGATTAGTGGTGAACTTTTGGTCATCCTGAACATAGAGTCTATAATTCCTGTAAGGTAGACTCAACAGCAGATCGATTTTACAAATGTATTTTGCCACTTAAAATACAATTGTTTTAAGTTGAGAAAAATATCTTTATGGGAATTGTTTCACGTGGGAGTTTCATTCTTTGTCTAGAAAACGCTTTGATGGACATGAATGAGTTAAATCCAAGAGCTTTAACTCAGTGAGAAGCAAAGCTTTTTTCAGTATTGTTATCAAATAGCTTAAATATTACCAAATGATAGACCATACACTTATTTACAAATGACATTTCCCCAATGTGGACTAGCATCCTTCTCATCACAAATATTTTTAAGCACCTTAAAAATCAGGTTTTGCTGTAACTTGGGTTGAGTCACAACAGAAACTGTCAGAGGATTACATTTGATTGCATGAAGGGTCTTTAGAGAGTGCTCTGGGTTCAAAAAACCCATCTCTCAATATTAGCTCAGCTCGCGCCTCAGACTTACTCCATCTTTCTGCCTGCTGTTGGCACTGAATCAAGTTACTACACAGAAGATTGCCTTTGTCCGATATGATCTCTTCTCCAGACTCTTGATCTGACTTTCTCTTCCAGACGCTGCTGCTTAGAATGAGATGGAAAACACTTACCTGACACCTTCCTGCTGTCAGAAGAGGGGGCTTCCTGGTGGTCATTATACCCAATGTCTGTGTGGGAGGGCGGCAACTAGATCCTGATTTATGGGTTTGAGATGCTGTATCCTCCCCCCTTCTCCCATCAAAGCTGCAATTATCATTTCACCTGCAGCAGTAATGGGAGTGCAGGCCTGGGATCTGAGAACACTTCTGGAAACTTCTCTCTCAGTTGTTAATTACTGGAAACAATTACAAGTTTCTAGATAGCACCCTTAGGAAACTAAAAGAGGGTTTCCAAGAGCCTTCTTAATTTCCATGATCCCTGAAGGCAGACAGGGTCTCACACTGAGGAAAGCTGGACTTTCTGAAGTCACACACATAAAGGACTGGCATAAACTGTGTGTCCCTCTGCATTCTGTATTTCCCTGAGATACATCTCTACCTTGAAACTAGTGCTCTCCTAATCTTCAGACCATTAAACTGAATGATCAATTAAAATGTTGTTAGAGAAATGGAATGGGACAAAATACCTGGGAAAAACATTCAAAGAGATACAAGTAAAAGGAAGAACAGGACACATCACTCATGATAGAAAATGTCAGCACAAATCACAGCCAATTAATTGGGTGACTTGCATAAATCAACAACAATCAATATGGAGATGTTGTAGGAAAATTTACTTTATGATTATTGCCCTCCATTAGCAAGTAGAATCAGACACAGAACAATATGAGGCTTCCCTAGTAGCTTCAATGGCAAAGCATCTGCCTGACATGCAGGTTCCATCCCTGGGTTGGGAAGATCCCCTGGAGATGGAAATGGCAACCCACTCCAGTATTCTTGCCTTGAGAACTCCATGAACAGAGGAGCCTGGTGGGCTGCCATCCATGGGGTCGCAAAGAGTCAGACACGACTGAGCGACTGACACACAACAGAACAACATACATGGAAAAAAATGAGAAAGTTCAAAATGAGTGTCTCACAAATGAGCAGTTAGTTCTGATGGCTCAACAGACAGATTCTACCATTCTTGTAAATACCAAAGGAACCAATGCTCAATTACTTCATTCAAAGAGATAAAATAGTTACCACTGTGCTCTACATTAATTAATTAATTATGCTATTTTTCCAGAATAAGCACCTGATACTCTGATAATTAAGAAATATAAATTAGGAGTTGCAAGAAATCTGGTTTTTCATACAAATACATTTACATTTGATGCAGTGACACGATGTAATCACTGACGATTTTCAAGTTAGGGGTTTGGAGCCACACATGGTGGGCAACCATGTCTGCACACAAACTCATTTAAATACTTACAGGCAGATGCAAACACCCATGTGCATTAATACACACATACATATGTATATAGTACTTTCACAATTATAGTTTAAAACTCACACATTTGTGCACATGCTCACCACACACAAACTCAGACCATATTCCTAAACTCACGACACATATTCATATGAACTCACACGGTCACGTTCACCTTCATGAAATCAACTTACATGGTCTCTGTGTATCTCTGGATGATGATTTCATATACAGAAGAACAGGTATATCTCCCGATTTCTGGATGCAGGAAAATGGCATCCTTTCCTCTGCTTGTAATCCTTTCACCCTGCAACAATCCACAGACAATATCTGCTATAAGCTGCCTTAAAATTGGGCTTCCCTGGTGGCTCAGCTGGTGAAGAATATGCCTGCAATGTGGGAGACCTGGGTTTGATCCCTGGGTTGGGAAGATCCCCTGGAGAAGGGAACGGCTACCCACTCCAGTATTCCGGCCTGGAGAATTCCATGGACTTTATAGTGCATGTGAGCATTACCTACTCATGGGTCAGGGGGTAAGAAAGATAGCGTGTTTCAGGGCATAACAGTGAACAGGTATGTATTCATCCCCAAATAAAACCATGGTGGGGAAAGCCTGGAGTGAAGGCATAAAGTCTGTATGGAAACACAGAAGACCCTGAATAGCCAAAACAATCTTGAGAAGGAAAAACAAATCTGTAGCTATCTTGCTCCCAATTTCAAACTACACTATAAATAAAACTATAGGCATCAAAACAGTGTGGTACTGAGACAAGATCAATGGACACATAGATCAATGGAACAGAATACATAGAACAGAAGTGAATCTACACTTAATGGTCAATTTCTCTATGACAAAGGAGACAAGCAGATACAATAAGGCAAGGACAGCCTCTTCAATAGATGGTGTTGGGAAACTGGAGAGCTACATGCAAAACAATCAGATTGGAATCGTTTCTTATATCATATACAAAAATAAACTGGTATATACATACAATGGAACATCATTTAGGCTTAAAGAGGAGGAAATAATGATATATGCCACAACATGGATAAACTTTGAGTATACCATATAAAGTGAAATAAGCCAGTCACAAAAAGACAAACACAGTACGATTCCACTTTTATGAGATATTTATCATAGTAAAAATCACAGCAGTAAGAGCTGGAAGGGAGTTGTTAGGGTACTGAGGAAGGAGAGATGGGTAGTTACTGTTTCAGTTTTGCAAGCTGCAACAAATTCTCTATCTTGTTTTCTATCTTCTCTTTTCATGAGTAGGAGCACATAACTCCAATACAAGCTCATTTGTCATATCCTCCTTTATAGTTGATATTTTTGCTCTGTTTAAGAACCGTCTTTTCCTATGAGAGCTCAGAAATGTTCTCTGTCTTCCTCTAAAAGTATCATTTTATATCTTTAAAATTTACATCAGCAAACTATTCAGAATAATTTGTGATATAGGTCAGTAGTAACTTGTCTCTTTACACTTCAAGATAACCCACTTCCATTTCTTCTGAAAATGCTGTGCTTGCCTTGCTTTTTATTTGCTGTCATCTATCGTTGCCTCATCCAGTTTGACATCGCCTCACCCTTGGAGCTGGTTTTCTGTCAAACTTCCTGGTGACCCCATCTCTTCTTGTCTCTTCCAATATTTACAACTCCAGTGTGTCACACAGTCAAGTTTAGTCTTGGGACCAGAAAGCTCCAGGGGGCCTTTTTGTGTAGAAGGTTAATTAGGCTCACGTTTTAAAGGGAATGTTGCACGGTGCTGAGAGACAAGTTTTGCTCTCTTAAGTTTCCTCACAGCTTGTGTCAGCTTCTGTCCTAAATTAGCAAGAACTTCTCATACAACAATCAGCTTCAGATAATGTCTACAGTGTATTCTCCAGGGAAAAGGACAGGTTAATTATTTGATCGGCATAATAAAAATAATGCCTTCTTCTGAGGCAAAATTTGGGCAGGTTGTTCATGACCAACATTAAAATATTTGGATTTCTTAGCCTTCACACCTGCACTTGTGATGTAAACCTATTATGTGTATCATATCCAACTGGGCCTCTTTTTATCACCTCTGAGAAGGCTGATACAGACCAGAAGAACAAATAAGAACACAAAGCTCTTGCTGTTCTTGTGTCATGAATAATAAAATCTTTCTTCTCAGACCCAGGAGTCTCATGCCTTCTGACAGCATCCATGAAGTTGACAGGATAATTTCTTATCTTGCATGTAGGATAAAATCTAAGACATTTCCTCACATTCTTTAATAGTCATGATGATAAGGATGTGATGCTGAGACAGACATGACTTTCTCAAAGAGAAAATTACAAAGATCTTACACAATCCTGGTTAGGGGATACAAGAATGCTTCCTGGAACAAGTGGAAATCTTCTTACCCAAGTTCTGGGCAATGTGGGAAAAGGACAGTTCTTTCAACAAATGAGGCTGCAAAAATTGGATATCCACATGCAAAAGAAGGAATTTGGACCCTTACTTAACCCTACATACAAAAATTAACTCAAAATGGATCAAAGACCTAAATGTAAGACCTAAAACAATAAAACTCTTAGAAGAAAATACAGGGAAAAATTCGCAACATTAGACTTGGCAATGATTTCTTTGGATTTGACACTAAAGGCACAGGTAACACACACTGAACCTCCTAAGATTTAAAAAGCTTTTGTGTATCAAAGACAGAATCATCAGAGTAAAAAAGAATTCACTGAATAAGAGAAAACATTTGCAAATCATATACCTGATAAGACATTAATATCCAAAATATGGAGAAAATTCTTAAACCAAAAAAAAAAAAAAAAAAAAAACCAACCGAGAAATAACCCAATTCAGGACTTGGGAAAGGCCATTTCTCCATAGAAGATATACAAAAGACAAATAAGCACATGAAAAGATGATCAACATCACTATCCATTAGGGGAATGCAGATCAAAACTACAATGAAATGCCATCTTGCAGCCATTAAGATAGCCACTATCAAAACAATAGAAGACAACAATTGATGACAAGAATGTGGAGAAATTGGAGTTCTATGCACTGTTGGGCAGAAAGGTAAGATGGCACAGTCATTGGAAAACAGGATGGCAGCTCCTCGGGAAATCAAAAACAGAATAACTATATGATCAAGCAATTCTACTTCTGGGTATCTATACAAAAGAATCAGAAGCAGGGTCCCAGACAGATGTTTGATAGCTAAAACATGGAAACAATGCAACAGTTCGTCAACAGATGGACAGATAAGTAAAATACAGTATAGACATAAAATTTAAAGAAAGGAAATTCTGCAATATAATGCAATGTGAATGAAACTTGAGAAATGTGAACAATAAAGGAAAATCTCACTAAAATGATGTTGGGTGACCAGCAGGGGGAGCACTCACACATGTACCGCTGGATCGCAATACAGATCCCAGCAAGAAAGAGATGCTTGTTACCTTGCATTTTCTGGCAGGAAGTGACACTACTTGACTACTACCACTAGCAACAGGAAGCCAGACAACAGCTCAACCAATGAGAGACTGTCACAACGCAATGAAAAGCCACTGCACTTTAAACTCTCAGTTTCCTCCAAAGGACTGTTTCTTTATAACAGCCCCTCTCAACTGCCTCTTCTCCTCTATAAAAGTTTCCTCTTACTTGCTTTACTGGATTTCTATATGTTTCACCAGAGTTTGCTTGTCCCAAATTGCAATTTTCTGCTGCTCCTGCATAAACCCACTTGTCTGGTAAAATGCTGTTTTGTTGTTTTCGGTTAACAAGGGCATTAAGCTAGGAGAAATAGACCAGTCACAAAAGGGCAAATACGGTATGATTCCACGTATGTGAGATACTTAACAGCAGTCAAAATCATAAGAGACAGAAAGTAGAGTAGTAGTTTCCGGGGACTGGGGGAAGGGGAAAATGAAAAGTTAATGAATTGTTGTTTAATGGGCATAGAGTTTCAGTTTTACAAGATGAAATGAATTATGGAGCTGGATATGGTGATGTTTGCATAACATTATGGATATATTTAATACCACTTATCTGTACAATTTAAATCGTTAAGATGGTAAATTCTATGAGTATTTTTACTATGAATTTTCAAACCTCAAAAAAAAAAACACAAAATCCGTGACATGTGCAGACTACATGCCTGTCATGATGATTTCACTGTGGGGTAAAGAAATCCTCCAGTAGTGGTGTGAGTGTTCATGAGGTAAGCACATGCTGCCTTGGGGGAAAATGAGGCAGACAGTGAGAAAGAGGCTGAGGCAGAATGCCTAGGAAATGAACAAAGTGGGGGCAAAGAACAGCCAGCCTGGTGGTAATGAATGGAAACACCCCCATCATCTTCATCTTCACCATCCACTCACACACACTACAGGATCCAGGAGCCAGGTCCTTGTGGCTCCACGATAAACTCCAGACCACACTGATGCATCCCTGCCAGACTGTGTGTGGAACTTGTCTTTGAGCACAAAGATGTGAGAAATGTCTTCAGGCCTGTCATCACTCGTTTGGGAAGATGAACCTGGTGCCTTCCATCCATACTTGATGATAGTATGCAAGAGCTTGTCCTTCACCTGGACAATTTGCACATCAGGAACACAGTGTCCTCGTGTGGCCCTTATCTGCTTGGGCAGCCATGGTAATTCTCCAGCGCCTGTGGGCTCAGTCGCTTCAGTCATGTCTGAGATACCATGGACTGTAGCCCGTCAGGTCTCCTCTGTCCATGGGGTTCTCCAGGCAAGAATACTGGAGTGGCTTCCCATGCCCATCTCCAGGGGATCTTCCTGACCCAGGGATCAAAACTGCATCTCCTGTGTCTCCTGCCTTGCAGGTGGATTATTTACCCACTGAGCCAACTGCAATAACTGCATCTCATGCACCACAGGCAGACCTCGTGAGAGCACAGTGATTCTGGGGCTCCGCTAGAACCTCTACTCTGACCATTCAAGTTAAAGCAGCCAAAGGTACTAAATGGCTCCCCAAACTCATACACTTTCAGGTCATCTAGGTTGAAGCAGTTGGAGGGCTGAATGGAGAAGCTGGTGGTTAAAAAAAAGAAAAGTTCCAGCCAAAGTGGAGTCATCAAATAGGGAGACAATGTTAGTGTGGCGGTTCTCATGAACAGTGTCATGGAAGAGACGAGTGATGCACCATTGCTGGTTTGGGCCTGCAGGGGATGAGAAATTAGGGCCATGTAGCTCATCCCAGCTCCACCCTGGGCTTTTCACTCTGACGGGATCAACGACCTGGAGCAGCAAACTGCAGCTTTTAAAGAAAGGGTCAGGCTTACACAGCAAGCAAACCTGTGGGCTGGGGTGCTGCTCATAGCAGTACACTTATCACCACGCATTCATCACTTTATCCTCTGAACATGAAGTTCACAGAAGCCAAGTCACCCTCCAGGTGGAAAAGATAGGACTGGGGAACATAGAGGATGGGGCCCTCAGCCAGTGACCTTTTCCACATACCCCATGGCTGAAGCACTTCTCAAGTGTGAGTGGGTGGGTGAGAAGGGCCATGTGACCAACTTCAGGTCACATTAAGTGTGAAATTTCTTCCAAAAAATGAGCCATAAAGAATATGTTAAGCTATACTCAGTAGACTATTTGTAAATTTGTTAGTCATTCTGGAAATATTACAGGTGTTGTATGTGCGTTCCTGATATATGGAATGTGTAACTAACATATAATCTACTTGTGATACTTTTATATCTTATATATTTCATTAAAAACTAAGATTTCTAGCATACAAGACAAAAGAAGTATTCTAAATATAAAATCAAACAGGTCTGGGTTGTAGTCAGACATTCTGCACTTCTAATGGCTTCTGGGGCAGCTGAGGCTGTTGGTCCATTCTGTACTCTGAGCATCAAGATTCTAAGGTTCTCACATTAACCATGAGGATGAAGGTCTTGATGTTAGACTTTAATGTGTTGGTTATGCGTGTGGTAATTTCTAGGGCAGAGGTTCTCAGCCAGGAGGGATTTTGCCTTCCACTGTGTATGCCATGCTGGAGACATTTCTGTTCACGGAGAAGGGGTGGTGCTGTGACTGCTGACTAGTGGGTGGATGCTAGGGATGCTGACAAACTTCCTAAAGCACAGCCTGCACAAGAAACTATCCAGCTGAAAACCTCAGTAAGTACTCTGGTGGGGAAATGCTGCACTAGGGGAACTTCTAAAAGCAAGCAGAGTCAGTGGATTCCAAACCAGAAGAGGGGAGAAATGAATTAGTAAAATAAATCCTAAGTCAATCAGCAAAGAGGTGATTAGAAAAAGAAACATAGAAGAATAGAAGAAATAGAAAGCATAAAGGGAGGCGGCAGATTTAGGTGCAAATATATTCGTTAAGCATATTAAGTATAACTGGAATTATCAGTTAACAAGGATTGTCAGACTAGATTTTCCAAAAATGTGCCATTTATAATTGCTATCTATAAAACCTAAGGATGCAGAAAGTCTTAAAGTAAAATGATGGAAAAAGCGTGGCGTGAAAATACTAATGAAAAGAAGCTGATGCATCTATATTAATTTCAGAGAAACAAGGCTTGACATGAAAAGGTCTTGCTTGGTATAAAGAAGCAGTTTCATAATGATAAAAGACTGAATTCACCAAAAATAAAAAATGTCTTCATTTTAAGCCTCTATAAACATAGCTTCAAAATATATAATGCAAAAACAAAACAGGAAGAGTGGGCAATTCTAGAATTAAAAGTGGGAGTTAAGCAATTTCCTCAGTATGAATTTGTTAAAAGCTGAATTAATTTAGAAATGAATAGCAGGTCTGCCTACCACAAACAATAAACCTGGCCTTTTGGACTTTGCAGAATGTTGCTCCCATTGCTGACTATACCTCTTAAAGACACAAAGGGATTAACAAAACTCGGCCACATATTGGGCCCAAAGTAAGTTTGGCTGTAATCAAAGGATTTTTTAAAATATCAAACATATCCTCTAATTATAGTGCAATGAAGATAGACATTGGTAGCGAATGTGTTAGAAAGTCTTCTTGAAAACAGCACTTGAAACAGTCATCCCTCAGTATATGTGGGTTCACCCCAGAATGCCCCATGAATACCAAAATCCATGTATGCTCAAGCCCCTTACGTTTAACAATTGCACACAACCTACACACATCCTCTTGTATACTTTAAATCATCTCTAGATTACTTATAATACCTACTGCAATGTAAATGACTCAATGGATATGAGTTTGCACAAACCCCAGGAGACAGTGAAGTACAGGGAAGCCTGGTGTGCTGCAGTCCACGGGGTTGCAGAGAGTTGGACCCGACCGAGCGACTGAACAATAAATGCGGCAAGTACAAGGTCTCATGTTTGAAACTTTCTGGAATATGTTTTTCCAAATACTTTTGACCCAAGGGTATGGAGGGCCAACGGGGGTGTAAATAACTTTCTGGAGAGGAGAGAAAACAATTCTATTTGATTCTTACAAATCCACTTACCTAGACCAGGGTAGCCACACAGGGCTTGGTGGTGATTGCTTTTCATAGAGACATAATTCATATACCATAAAACTCACCTTTTTATAGGGCACATCTGCATAGGTGTTAGTATATTTATCAAGTGGGGGAACCATCTCCACTAACTCCAGGATATTTCATCACCTCCAGAAGAAACCTGATACCCATTAAGGAGTCACTGTCCATTGCCTGCCCCCGACCCCTGACCTCAGCTACTTTGTCTCCAGAGATTTACCTATGTGAACATGTCCTGTAAATGAAGGCACACCACATCAGCCTTTTGTGTGTGTCTCCTTTTGCCCAGCACAATCTTTTTTTTTTTTCCCAGGTTCCAACATGTTGTCGCACATGTCAGTACTTCACTTATTTTTATAGCTAGGAAATATCCATTATATAGATACATTTACCCATTCATCAGTTGATAAACATTTGAACGGGTTCCACATTTTGACTTGTGAACAATCTTACCAACATTTGTGTATGAGCTCTTGTGTGGCCATGTTTGTGGTTCCCTTGGGAATATGCCTAGCAGTGGAATTGGCTTGGTAATGTTTTCCGAAGTGGGGTGCACCATTTTACATCCTCATCAGCAGTATGAGGATTCCAGTACTCCCACAGCGTCACCAACACCTGTTATCATCTGCAATAATACAAATGATTTTCATGTTGATCCTGTATCCTGCCGTCTTGCTAAACATGTTTGCCGCTGTGCTGTGCTGAGCTGTGTCCGACTCTCTGCGGCCCCGGGGACTGTAGCCCGCCAGGCTCCTCTGCCTGTGCAGTTCTCCAGGCAAGAATACTGGAGTGGGTGGCCATTTCCTTCTCCAGGGGATCTGGCTGACCCAGGATCAAACCCGCATCTCTTAAGTCTTCTGCATTGGTAGGTGGATTCTTTACCACTAGCACCACCTGGGAAGCTCAAACACAGGGAGCTTTTTTTCCTTAGTGGATTTGTCAGGATTTCTTATATATAAGATCATGTCACCTGCAAATAGCGTTACTTCTTCCTTTCCAATCTGCAAGCCTTTGCTTTTCCTTGACTAAATATTCTGGCTAGAACTTCCAGTACGGTGTGCAGAAGTGGCAAGAATGTTTTATTCCTGATCTTACATGGAAAACACTCAGTCTTTCATCTCTAAGTATTGTTATCTGTGTGGTTTGGGAGATGCCTTTTATCAGTTTAAGGAGGTTCCCTTCTGTTCCTAGTTTGAGAGTTTTTAATCACAAAAAGGGATTAGATTTTGCCAGATGCTTTTTCTGCATCAATTGAGATGATCATGTGGTTCTCCCTGCATTTTATTCTCCTGACATGGTATATTACATTGACATTCTTGACATTAAACTAACCTTTAATGTTTGAGATAATTTACATTTGGTCATGGTATACAATTTTTTATATGCTGCTGAATTCGGGTTGTCAGCATTTTTGTATCTATGTTCTAAGGGATAAATGCTCTGTAGATTTCTTTCATTTTCGTGTTTTTGTCTGGCTTTAGTCATCAGGGCAATATTGGCCTCAAAGTAAGCTGGGAAGTGCTTCCTCTCCTTCTGTTTTTGGAAGAGTTTGAGAAGAACTGGTTATTAATTTTGCAAATGTTTTGGTAGAACTCAGTGAAACCATCGGGGCCTGTGCTTCTCTTTGGGGGTGGTTTTTACTATTCATTCAGTATATTCCATGTATTCCAGACACAAGGACATTTCTGCTGTACTTTCTATTCCACAGAAAAGGGATAAAACTCTACACAGCAGTCTCAGTTAGCTTTTGTCAATAGAGCAGTTCAGGTCAGATCAGGTTCTGCCCCCAGTGACTCATATAAAAGAATTTCTGCAATGTGCATCACAGCTCCTGCAGTGCTACTAAGCCAGCCATGGCCCACTGGTCCTCATCTAACTTGTAGGGCCAGCTTCTGTCTTTGGCTGGGCTGAAGAGGCTCTTAAACTACCAGAGGAAACTGAGGCATTTTCTTTCCTCTGGGACATTTGTGGAGTTCTGGTCTGGTCGCTCTGTAAGAGCCCACATCACACCCACAACACACTCTGGGGCTGTTCTTCCGTCTGGAATACACAGCTGGGCAGGGGAGGACTGATGATAGGCATGTGCTGAGACTTTGGATATTCTGATGAGAACCAGGGACAGGAGAGACCGGCCTTCCTTCCGGCTGCGCTTTGTGTAATTTCTTGTGGGTTTGGAAAGGGGACATGGCATCAAGTCCAGTTCCTCGATCCCTCAGCCCTCTGTCCTCGACCACTGCCCAGCTGAGGTCTTCACCTCCAGGACCATCATCCCAGCCTCTTCCCTGGCTCCGGGCTTTGTTGACCCTGGAAAGATCTCCCCAAGTCTTACTGGTCCCCATCCCTCAGAGAAACTTCAAGCCCCTCACCCTGCTATTTAGAGGCTCCTCAGGATCTGACCTCTACACTCTGACTCTTCCACATTCATTGTGCCGCTCGGTCTCACTTTCCCACTCTGAACATTGAGTTACTTGTTCCCCTGACAAATGAGAAGGCAGGCCTTCCAAGTAGAGGTTCATGTTACAGGCAAAATACTGGAGATGCTGAAGCATGTGTAGGTTTGCAGGAACCAAGAACGTTTCCCAGGGAGTGGGGACTGCTGAGACTGGGAAGATCTGAATCCTGGGTGCCAAGGTGACTGCATCCTTCCCTTTACTCACCTAATTCAGGTGTCACCAAGTCCCAATCTGCCTCCTTGGGAATCTTGTCACCCTCATTACCTGCCACTTCCCTCACACCACCTGCTCCACCTCACTTAGACCAGAATTCTCTCAGGTTTCTTAGCCTCATCCTGCCCTTTATTTCAGATGCTGTCACTACTTTGCCAAAACCCTCTGTGATTTCTTCTGCCTTGCAGGCTAAAGCTTCCATCTTCAGCTCACTCCAAAATACACGCCCTGGAGTCAGCCTCATCTCCTTATGCTCTTGATGCCTCTGCGCATCAGCAGTGCAGCTCAGCTATCTCTGGACCACATACGTGAGGACTGTGACATCAGCAGTCTGCAAAGGACCACACTCAGTGCTCGCATCTTGAGCAGCCCCTCCCACACTGAGTCGGGCCTGGCCATGTGACTTTACTTGGCCTGTGGTGCAAGCAGAGGTTTAAAGGCACTTGGAAACTGCCACTTGTCCTCTTAGAAAATGCTGTGGAGCCATCAGCCATTGAATAAAGAGGTCCAGCCACCCTGGAGCAGCCAAATGCTGGGAGAGGTACACCAGGCCTTGGCTGAGGGCCAGACTCGGGAGTGAAGAAGTCACCTTGAACGTTGCAGCCCCAGCAGACACCACACGGAGCAGAACCTTCCCGATTAGCCAAGCCCAGACTGCAGAATGATGAGGGATGATACGTTTCACTGTTTTAAGTCACTAAGTGTTGGGGGATGGGTTGAAAGGCAGGAAAATGTAAGTGGGACACCACGGATCATTCATTATTGGCAGGCTGCTGGCTAAGCCAGAACATCCAACATCATGCTCCAAGTGATTTCACTACCCATGTCCCCACCCCATTAACTCCTCACTCACTCAGTCCTTGAAGTATTTACATTTAGGAAGGCACATGTATGTGTGTGTGAGGCAGCGGGGTGCACAGAGCATTAGGCTGAGGTTAAACCACAGGCCCTGTCCTTAGGAAATGAACGTCAGCTAGCATGACGAAGAAAAGGGTCTCCTTCGCCCTCACCCCCAGGGTTTGCTGCTCTAACAAACAACAGGGACTCAGTAACATGAGAGCTGAGCTGGTGAAAGCAACCTGCCACCAAACACCAAGGTCCCCACCACCCTGCAAGGCCAGATTTCACTCGGGTGCCACGTCTTCTGTGAAACCTTACACATACCATCTGCATCATCTGCTGCTCCTTCCAAGGGCTCTTTGGCACCTGCATCAGTTAAAATCTGGGTGACTTGCCAAGTGATGAAACCCCAAAGTAACTTATACGTTTAACTCTCCCAGGTGACGGGTAACCCGTGTGGGCCTCAACAGCATCAGGAACCCTGGGCTCTGCCCATCTTGTCCTGCTGCCTTGCTGGGCCTGCACTTCTCAGATCACTTCCTGGCCTGGGATGGCTGCACCCACTCCTGCCATCAGGTCCACATTCCAGAGCACAGGAAGGAGGAGGAAGCATTATTTCACCACTTAGGAATGCTTTCTAGAACATGCCCATGTCACTTGTGTTCACATATTACTGGTCCAAATTTAGGATTGCCAGTTTTGATGTCAAAAAGTGTCTCAGGAGAGTCGTTGTTAGAATCATTAGGTTCCAGTGAAGGAGAGACTTTTGGATTTGTGCCTGCTGGCAGAGGAGGAGCCTTTGGAGCAACTCGGGCAGGGCTTGTAGGAAAATTCTGAAACATGTTATGTTGTTCTAATTGGTCCTTTTGTAAAATTGTATCACTTAATTTATATTCATGTAATAAGTGTTCTGTCTGTTCTTGAATATTAGGAAGTTACCTTGAAATGGCAGAATTACAGCTTTAATGAGAGCCCAAAGGGGCCAGAAATTGCCTGGAATATTTTTTTCTCCGTTTGGTGGCTTGTTCAACATTTTCTTTGACCCAGTGCCAAATTTCTAAATCAAAACTGTCTTTCTCAGGGAACCAAGGATTCCAATTAACCACTGTTGAAAGGCAACCCTCTATTTGTTGGTGCGAAACCAAACGTCCCTAGCTTTCAATAAATGGTGAAGAAAAGTAGAGAAATGATGGGGCTTTCCAGGCTTTTGAAGTTGAGTAGAGATATGAGGGGTTTCCTGCATTGCAGGTGGATTCTTTACCAGCTGAGCTACCAGGGAAGCTATGATTAGATGAGAAATTGTGGAATTCATGAATGGGTCCTCTGCCACGTCCTGCATTTCCAGCTCCTCCTTCCTACAAGTAGATGTTACCAAGGTGAATTTGGGCCCATAGGAGTCTTTCAATGTATTATTGCATGCAATTTTCTAATATTTTCTGAGGGTTCTTGCACCTATGTTTATGAGAGAATCTGCCCTGTAATTTTCTTCATATATATTGCCATTTTGGGCTTTTGGTATCAGTCATGTTGGCCTCATAAAATGAGGTAAGAAGCATTCTCTACTCTTCAGGGTTTTTTTGTTTGAGTTTTTGTTTTGTTTTTGTTTTTTTTTAGAAGTGCTTGGGAAGCAAGTATTTGGTAGAATTCACCTGTGAAGCCATCTGGTCCTGAACATTTTTGGGGGTAGTTTTCTATTACTTATTCAAGCACTGGACGAGTGATCAGTCTAGTCAGGTTTTCTACTTCATGATTCAGGCTTGAAAGGTTGTATTATTCTAAAAATTGGTCCATTTCTCCTGGTCTGTCCAAGTTTGTTGACATAGATAGATGTTCACAATATTGTCATAATTCTTTGTATTGTTGTGTAATTATTGCTCTTTTTCCTCTTGTTTCATAATTTATTGATCAGAGCCTTCTCTCTCTCTCTCTTTTCTTAAAGTGAGTCTAATTAAAAGTTTCTCAATGTTGTTTCCCTTTTCAAAGAACCAGGTTTTAGTTTGATTGATCTTTTTAAAAAAATGCTAATGCTACGTCACTTCAGTCATGTCCGACTCTGTGTGGCCCCATGGATAGCAGCCCATCAGGCTCCTCCATCCTCAGGATTCTCCTGGCAAGAATACTGGAGTTCGTTGCCAGTTCTTTCTCCAAAATATTTTTTAAAAATATTTCTAAAGAATATTTTTAAAATACTTATTCATTTATCTGGGTGCACTATGTCTTAGTTGTGGCACTCGGTATCTTTAGTTTCAGCATGTGAAGTCTCAGTTGTCCCATGTACTATTGACATTCTGGACCACGGATCAAACCCAGGGCCCCTGCATTGGGAGCTTGGAGTCTTAGCTACTGGAACACCAGGGAAGTCCCTGATTAATCTTTTCTACACTTTTTAGTCTCTGCTTTATTTATTTCCACACTGATTTTATCATTTCCTTCATTCCTGACTCTGGGCTTTGTTTGTTCCTCTTCTTCTAGTTTCTTTAGGTGTATGGCTAGAACGTTATTCGAGATTTTCTTTCTTTCGTTAGGTGGGCCCGTTTTGCTGTAAACTCCCCTCTCACTTTTCTAGTTCTCCACTCAAAGATGGCTTCTTCATTTCATACCATTGTGAGTGGAATATAGGTTATATGTGACTTCTACTTAAATTTGTTGAGATTTGTTTTGTGTTCCAATATATGATCGATCTGTGAGCAATCGAGCCAGGAGCTGAACCCATGACTGACAACTCAGAGAAATGGATACCCTGGTGAGTGAGAGGTTTGAGCCACAGATTGGGTACCCCAGACCTAGGGTCCTGTGTGTTTGATACAAGCCACATTGTCTGGTGGGAAAAGTGCTGGGATGAGAAGAAGGGCTATAGGAAGGCAGGACTATGCTCATGAGGAGCACACATTGCCTAGGCCATGAGGCAGGGAAGACAGAGGTCTACTCAAGGAGCTGCTGATTTCCCACAACCAACTCACCACACAGCCCAGGCTCAGTGGAATGAACACACCAGTCCTCCTCCCTCCATGGCACTGTATCTGCAAAAGTCACTATGAGGGAAGAGTTGATGGAGGGACACAGAGGTACCAACAGCCAGGGCAGAGCCTGGCTGGAGCAGTGGCAGCCACTGTTGCTGTTGATTCAAGAAACACCCCAGACGTAGCCCAGAGATCATATGACAGCTCATTCCCTACAGCTCATTCCATGATATCACATGCAAAGAAATGCATACCCTGAGGAGCAGTTTCACAACAGTGCAGGAGTGACAGAGGATGGGGAAAGTTCAGAGACACAGGGGACCTGTTGCCCAGACAAGACAGACAGGTCTGCTCTCGTGGCTGCAGAGTTTCCTAGGACCGCATACCACCTACTGATGTGCCCCAGCCTGAACACAGCAAATGCTTCTGCCCAACTCGATCCATGTCATATGCCTGTTCTGGATGCAGAGCGCCTACAACCAGAGAGAAAACTTCACCTAAGGACACAGAGCAACCTGGTTCTGGGACAGAGCTGTTCGGCAACAGCTCACTTCTCAACCAACGCTTAGGATCCATGTGAGCTTCTGCAAGCTGTAAAGAGCAGCTCCATAACAGGGTGGGGGCTGCAAAGACAGGGAGCAGTCTTCAACTGGGAAGGACAATGGGAACTTACACTTGAGGCTGCAACAGCACAGCCATTGGCACCTACATAGACCGAGCATCAGACCCCTGTCTGCCCTTGGTTCCCAATTGATTCAGAGGTCTTCTTCCTCTGGGGAAATGGACCCACTCTGTGGAGAGGAAAAACACACACTTAGAAGAAAGACATTCACCTTGGGCCCGACCCACAGGGTTTCTGTTCCAGCACCTAACTGGATTAAAAACAAAAAAAAACAAGCTCTTCCACTCTGATTCCTGCAAGAGACTTTTCTCAGATATAAATCTGCAAAGAGACAAACACATAGAAACTGAACAACACACTACTAAAATATGATAGGTTCAAAAAAGAAATCAAAAGTAAATCAGAAATTACCAGAAGACAAATGGGAACAAAAACACAACTTTCCAAAATTGATGGAACACAGTAAACAGTTCTAAGAGAAAACTTTATATCAATACAGGCCTACTTCAAATGTGTGAGAAAAATCTAAAGAAAAAACCAAACCCACTTAACTGACCAAATTTCTGTGAAACGCCTTTAAAGACTGAATTAGGAGGAAATAGACAATCTTGAATGAAAAGAAGCAAAATGGCTGTCTGAGGAGGCCTTAGAAATAGCTGTGAAAAGAAGAGATGCAAAAAGCAAAGGAGAAAAAGAAAGATATACCCATCTGAATGCAGAGTTCCAAAGAATAGGCAGGAGAGATAAGAAAAGCTTCCTTAGCAATCAATGCAAAAAATACAGGAAAACAATAGAATGGGAAAGACTAGAGATCTCTTCAAGACAATTAGATACCAAGGGAACACTTCATGCAAAGATGGGCTCAGTAAAGGACAGGAATCGTATGGAACTAACAGAATCAGAAGATATAAAGAAGAGTTGGCAAGAATACACAGAAGAACTGTACCAAAGAGATCTTGACGACCCAAGTAATCAAGATGGTGTGAACACTCAAACTCACCTAGAGCCAGACATCCTGGAATGTGGAGTCAAGTGGGTCTTAGGAAGGATCACTACGAACAAAATTAGTAGAGGTGATGGAATTCCCATTGAGCTGTTTCGACTCCTGAAAAATGATGCTGTGAATGTGCTGTACTCAATATGTCAGCAAATTTGGAAAACTTACCAGTGGCCACAGGACTGGAAAAGGTCCATTTTCATTCCAGTCCCAAAGAAAGGCAATGCCAGAAAATGCTCAAACTACTGCACAATTACTCTCATCTCATACACTAGTAAAGTAATGCTCAAAATTCTCCAAGTCAAGCTTCAGCAATAGGTGAACTGTGAACTTCCAGATGTTCAACTGGTTTTAGAAAAGGCAGAGGAATCAGTGATCAAATATCAACATTCTCTGGATCATCAAAAAAGCAAGAGAGTTCTGAAAAAGCTCTATTTCTGCCTTATTGACTGTGCCAAAGCCATTGACTGTGTGGATCACAATAAACTGTGGGAAATTCTGAAAGAGATGGGAATACCAGACCACCTGACCTGCCTCTTGAGAAACCTGTATGAAGGTCAGGAAGCAACAGTTAGAACTGGATATGAAACAACAGACTGGTCGCAAAAAGGAAAAGGAATACATTAAGGCCGTGTATTGTCACCCTGCTTATTTAACTTATATGCAGAGTACATCATGAGAAGGGCTGGGCTGCAAGCAGCACAAGGCAATCTCAAGATTGCCTGGATAAATATCTATATTGTCCCAGAACCAGGTGCAGATGGCACCACCCTTATGGCAGAAGGTGAAGAAGAACTAATGAGCCTCTTGAGGAAAGTGAAAGAAGAGAGTGGAGAAGTTGGCTTAAAGCTCAACACTCAGAAAACTAAGATCATGGCATCTGGTCCCATCACTTCATGGCAAATAGATGGAGAAACAGTGGAAACAGTGTCAGACTGTATTCTGGGGTCTCCAAAATCACTGCATATGGTGATTGCAGCCATGAAATTAAAAGATGTTTACTCCTTGGAAGGAAATTTATGACCAACCTAGACAGCATATTAAAAAGCAGAGACATGACTTTGTCCACAAAGGTCCATCTCGTCAAGGCTGTGGTTTTTCGAATAGTCATGTATTTATGTGAGAGTTGGACTATAAAGAAAGCTGAGTGCAGAAGAATTGATGCTTTTGAACTGTGGTGTTGGAGAAGACTCTGGAGAGTCCCTTGGCCTGCAAGGAGATCCTATCAGTCCATACTAAAGGAAATCAGTCCTGAATATTCATTGGAAGGACTGATTTTCAACCTGAAACTCCAATACTCTTGCCACCTGATGTGAAGAGCTCACTCACTGGAAAAGACCCTGATGCTGGGAGGGATTGAGGGTGGAAGGAGATGGGGACGACAGAGGATGAGATGGTTGGATGGCATCACCTACTCGATCGGCATGAGGTTGAGTGAACTCCAGGAGTTGGTGATGGACAGGGAGGCCTGGCCTGCTGCGATTCATGGGGTCACAAAGAGTCAGACACGACCGGGTGACTGAACGAACTAACTAAGGCAAAAGAAGTAATTGAGCATTATTGTGCCCCTTTTTGAATTGCCATAAAATGTGAGATGACATCATTATTTGAACTTCTCCTTTAAAATTTGAATTAATTATTCCAGGGTGAACAGCAATTCCTTTACAAGTCAAACTAGATCGGTTGAGTAAAAGACCGAAGGTTTGTGAGGGTGAGGGCCAAAAAAGTCTGGTAGGTATTCTAGAGAGGACTACTTGAGGGTAAAGGAGAAAATCATTTAGGGCTGATATGTTGACGGCAACACTGCCGGAAGTTGAGGGTTTGAGGGAAAACATGGAATTTGCCCCTGGTTTTTGCTGAAGAGGACTTGGGGGGTCCCATGCTTGGAGATTCCTGGAATAGGTCTTCCTTCAATATCGAATTTAGATTTACAATCTTTGGCCCAATGCATTCCTCTATGGCATGAGGGCAAATTTTGGAGGTTTGTTTATTAACCCTCTTAGGGCAGTCACTTTTTAAATGGTTTTTATCTCTACTTGTAAAGCATCCTTCATTTTACTTTCTAAAGGCAGCAGCCATTGTCTCAGCTACCATTTGCATCTTTTGAGATTCTGATCCTAGATTGAGACAAGCCTTGAAATAATCAATAATAGTCCCAGTCTCATGAATTGGAGTGATAGCTCTTTGATATTCCTGATTTGCATTCTCATAAACAAGTAATTTCTCTAGCTGTCTTTTGACTTCCTCTCCAATTACAGTATGGGAAATAGCAGTTTCTAATCTTGTTTAAAAATCAGCATAATTTTTATTAAGTCCTTGTAATATTTTGGTGTACCTACCTGTAGGCTCTCCTTGAGGAGTAATTCGATCCCAAGTTTCAAGGGCCACTGTTTTTAATTGTTCATGCAGCAAGGAAGGGCATTGTATTTGAGTTTCTATGGCATCAAATTGTCTGGTGTCAGTTAACATTTCAAAAGTCATTTGGTTTTGGGAGTGCCAGCTCAGGCATTCTCGTTAGCATGATCTCTGGCTATATCATGAAATCACATTGTCCATTGAAGATATTCTCCTGGTTTAAGGAGAGCTTTTACTAGAATTCGCCAATCATAGGGAATAAAGTTTCCAATATAAGATGCCACAGCATTTAGAAGCTCTTTAGTAAAAGGCAAATGTGGGCCATACACAGTTACAGCCTTTTTCATTTGTTGCATGTAAAAGAAACTAATACCTTCATATTGAGGTATTATGTGCCCTTGAGCATCAGGATTTCTTTAAACTGGAAAGGCAGACAAACCATCAGGTTCAGAGACTTGTGATTGCAAAGCCAGTAATTCAGAGAGCTTCTGTCATGGAGGAGAGTGAGTACATACTGATTTCTTGCAAATAGGAGTCTGTACTAAGGACTTCTCATTATTGTCTAAAAAAAGATTGCCAGTTTTGATGTCAAAAAATGTCTCAGGAGAGTCGTTGTTAGAATCATTAGGTTCTAGAGAAGGAGAGACTTTTGGATTTGTGCCTGCTGGCAGAGGAGGAGCCTTTGGAGCAGCCAGGGCAGGGCTTGTAGGAAAATTCTGAAATATTTTATGTTGTACTAATTGGGCCTTTTGTACAGCTATATCATTTAATTTATGTTCATGTAATAAGTGTTCTGTTGTCGAACATTAGGAGGGCTAGAAGTTACCTTCAAATGGCAGAATTACAGCTTTAATGAGAGCCCAAAGGTGCCAGAAATTGATTGGAATACTTTTTTGTCCATTTGGTGACTTGTTCAACATTTTCTTTGACCCAGTGCCTAATTTCTAAATCAAAACTGTCTTTATCAGGGAACCAGGGATTCCAATTAACCACTGTTGAAAGGCAAGCTTCTATTTATTGGCGTGAAACCAAAAGTCCCTGAGCTTTAAACAAATGGTGAAGTAAAGCTTAGAAATGATGGGGCTTTCCAGCCGTTTGAAGTTAAGTAGACAAACGAGGGGTTTTTTTAGCCGTTTGACCAATGTCTCAGTACTTACTGACCTCAATAGGCCCTGAGTCACTCCGTCTGAAATGCCATGTATACTAGAGTCCCTTTTCTGAACGCCACATGTTGTGGTCCTTTAATGGATAGAGAGACAAAAAAGGCATGGGGACCTAAGCTCTGATGGAGAGAAGGTGCCTTAATGATCTTTTTGTGAGTATATGTAGGCTGTTGTACAAGGAATTTCTTTTGACAATGATAAAGATCAGAAAACTAAACATACAGCAACCATTACCAAGGGACCAAGGGATTAACGTTGGTCATAAGGTCAAGAGACAATCCATAGCTCATGAAAGAGGATCGAGACAAAGCAGTTTTCTCATAAAGAGAATGTTTACTGAGGGAGACCCACGCCTGTCTCACACACTGACCCCAGCCCTGGGTGCCCTGGGAGGAAGAGAGGATTTATGAGAAACAGCACAAAGGAATCATCCTGTTAAACATCCCCTGACAGACAGGGAGCCCTGGTGTCTGCGGTTCAAGGGGTTGCGACAAGTGACTGAACTGAACTGAACTGAACTGAATCAAAAACGTCCCAGAAAACAATGTCCAGGACTTGAGGGTGTCACATGTGATCCTATGAAACATTTTTAAAAATAACATCTATCCTTTTTAAACTATTCCAAAAAGGTTAAAAGGAGGGGAACACTCTTAAATTTAATCTGTCAGGCTATCTCTACACTGATATCAGTACTAAAAAGATACCCTACAGAAAATTAAAGATCATTTTCTTCATGAATATGGTTGAAAAAAGCTTCCAAGAAAATATTAGTAGACAGAATTCAACAATCTATAAAAGGCATCATAAATGATTATCATGTAGCATTCTTCCAGAGATGCAAGGAGGGGTAAAAATCCACAAATCAATCCACCTGATACACCACATTTAAAAAAAGGAAGAGAAACACAAGATTGTGTCAACAGATGTAGAAAAAGCATTAAAAAAATCTAACATCCATTCATGGTAAATACTCTCAGAAAAATGGGCATAGAGAAAACACATCTCAACATAATAAAGGCCATTTATGGCAAACCCATAGAGGTGGATATCTGAAAGCATTTTCTCTAAAATCAGGACCAAGGGAAGGATGCTCACTCTTGCCACTCTGGTTTAAAAGTGTGGAGGTCCTCGCCACCACATTTGGACAAAAATGTAACAAGAGATATCCAACGCATAGGAGAAGAGGTAACACTGTCACTACTATAGAGAAATGATACTTTATATAGAAAACCTTAATATCTCCACCAAAAAACTAACTAATGAATTCAGTACACACACACACACACACACACACACACACACACACACACACACACAATGGAATATTCTCCACCCCTTAAGAATAAAATTTTGCTGTTTCTAACATAGATGGACCTGGATATCATTCTGTTTAGTGAATTAAGTCAGACAGAGAAAGAAAAATACTGCATATTATCACCTGACATATGCAATCTAAAACTACTACAAATAGATGAAAATAATGAAGTAGAAATATACTCTCGCACATAGAGAATAAACTAGTCTTTACCAGCGCAGAGAGAAAGTGGGAAGGGGCAAGACAGAGTATAGATTCAGAAGTACACACTACTATATATAAAATAAATAAACTACAAGGACATACTTTACAGCACAGGGAATATGGCCAATAGTTCATAATAGCTTAAAACAAAGTATAGCCTATATATTGAACCACAATGTTGTACCTCTGCCACTACCATAATACTGTAAATCAACTATAATTCAGTGAAAAATTTAACATAAGAGCTCTGCATTTTGATATGTGGTTGTAATGGCAGTCATATTACAATATTTACATGTAACAAATTACCAGATCTTACACTTTAAATTTACACAATGTTATATGTCAAATTATGTCAGTTTGAAAAATCTGCTGAAATATAGTTTTCTTTTGGCATGTTTTTTATTGTACTTCACTTCAAATTCCTCATTTCTACATGAAAACATTTTAATGTGCTAATCTCCCTGCAAGACTCTTTCTAACAAATACTGCCATCTCTCTTAACATTTAAATTAGTTCTAATGAGGTGGATGAAACTGGAGCCCATTATACACAGTGAAGTAAGCCAGAAAGGAAAACACCAATACAGTATACTAAGGCATATATATGGAATTTACAAAGATGGTGATGATACCTCTATATGCAAGACAGAAAAAGAGACACAGATATATAGAATAGACTTTTGGACTCTGTGGGAGAAGGCGAGGGTGGGGCGATCTGAGAGAACAGCATTCAAACATGTATAGTATCAACTGTGAAACAGATTGCCAGTGCAGGTTTGATGCATGAGACAAGTGCTCAGGGCTGGTGCCCTAGGATGACCCTAGGAGGGTGGTGGGAGGGAGGTGGGAGGGGGGTCCAGGATGAGGAACACATGCAAATCCAGGACTGATTCAGATCAAAGTATGGCAAAAACCACTACAACATTGTAAGGTAATTAGTCTCCAACTAATATAAATAAAGGAAAAGGAAAACAAAACACAAACAATATTAACTATAAACTTGTAACTGGCTCCCAAACTCTTACCTGATTTTACCTTCCAGTGCAAACCCGGGTATTCTTTACTCTGTAAGGACATCAATTTCTTCAAATTCATTTCTGACTACTGTACACATTGATCCATTTTTCATGTATACTGGAATCTATAATTCCATACCTACTTCATTTCTGGGAAATTTCTTTGGTTAGACTAAAAGTAACATATTTGGACACTTCATAATATGCAGATTATTTCAAGGCCTGCTGTTTATTTCATAAACCTGAACTCCTTTTCTATAAGAAAACTTCATTGATATATTCATATTTCAAGACAATACATTTCAATTGGTCTTTATGTTGACGAAGATACTTTGCATGTCCAGTATAAGATTATTTTGAGATTCAAAATATAAATTAGGATTCTGAGGGTGAATAAATAAACTGGAAACCAACCATTATAGAAATAAATAAAATTTACACTTTTCTCATAATAGTAGAGGACTTTGCACTTCTTATCCCGGCAAAATACAGCCTGTGTACACTGGAGTTATGGCTCATTAGCAGAAAGGGGCTGACAGTTGGGAAACACGCTGCAATGATTATAGTGATGTCCACAAGGAACCGGCTGGGCTGATCAAAAAGAGCCAAAAGAACTTGACAGATGGAGGAAAGAATATAAAAGCAGACAAAGGTGCTCCCGAGGAGAAGGATGGAATTAGTAGCTCTGGACTCAGGGGAGGACCTGGAGGAGGCATCAGTCCTACGAATGTGCTGGACCTGCTGCTTATGTCTGTACAGGATGAGAACCATGGAGCTGCTGGCCCAGAGGGTGAGCCCCAAACATAAAACATCAGGGAATAATAGCAATGCTGCATACAAGGCGTCGTCAGTTTTGTCAGTAACAATAGAAGAACAGTAGCCATAATCTCTTTCCTCTGTGATGTTTTTGTCACTCCATTTGCCAGTCATATGGAAAGGAAAAATGACATTTACCAGCACTTGCAGGATCCAACACAGGAAAATAGAGAGAAACACGTACTTGGGAGCTGTTACTTTCAGCGCTGCCCACCTGGAGTTCCAGGGACTAATCGTGATCACCTGAAAGACACTCAAGAGGCAGATGCTACTGATGGACACTCCCCTCCCCACTCTGTGCAGAAAGAAGAGAAGTTTGCACCCAACATCACTGCGGATATGCTTCCACCCAAAGACTGCCATTGTCTGGGGGACCCCTTTAGAGAGGAGGACCAAGGAGGTTGCCACAATCAGGTGCTTAAGGATCAAATCCGTGGACATTAACCTGTAACCCATGAAGTGAAGGATGATATAACTGCAAAGGAGTGAGAAATTCCCCAGGATTCCAACCACAGTCTGTGTTAAGATTATCATGCCTATCCTGAAAAAGTTGCTAGCCATCCTTTCAGTTCACAGTCACTGGTACTTTTGAGTTAGAATGTCCTGCGTGGGAATATGAGGCATGGGTTACATGCATCATGTCAACTGAAATCCAATATTCTCCACTTAACAATAGTTCCCACTTGGAAATATTTGCTTGTGTTTCTGTCACCAGCAGCCTTTAAAGGTTTCATGTATAACATTTAAAGAGAACTAATATGTAAAATTAATTACTGAATATACTCATGTGATCACGTCTTCATTCTTCACAAATTTATTAGGCAGGAACTGAAGGGACCTCAGTTATACAGAGGATAGTAACCTATTCCCAGACAGGTTAAGTATTTGTCAAACCTGCTTCTTAGTGCAGAGTGAGGACTGAATCCCATTGGGCTACTCAAGACATTGGTTTGAGAAACCTCCCAGGTACTTAACTGATTAAGACACTGCCTCCCACTGCAGAGGGACCAAGTTCAATCCCTGGTCCAGGATCTAAGATCTCATGAACTTTGATGCACAGCCAAAAAAAAAAAAAAAAAAAAAAAGAGAGAGAGAGGGAGAGTGCACTGATCACCAGCCATGCCAAACAGATAGTTAGTTGCAAGCATATAATAAACCAGATCTATATTGGATTTTGCTTTCACAGTTTTTCTGTTTGTAGACCTGTGGTATTTTTTAATTTTCATATAACATGACTCCTTTTATTTGCAAAGCTTTATTTTACAGTTCCATGCATTATGAATTAAGTCTTAGTATCACAAGACATGAACATCACTGCCGGCAGTAGAATACAGCAGGAGCCGGCCTCACGAAAAGGCAATGTCATGAAGATGAGAAGGCCTCACTGTGAGGATTGCAACAGAAAGACTCTTTTGTTCCCGTGACAGAAACACAACTAAAATAGCATGTATTATAGAAATATTTGAATACTCATATGTAGGCAATAAACCTTAGGGCATAAAACACTAACATGTGATAAAAGAGTTGAAGATCAAACAAAATTATTATTGTCCAATCATACACTGAATCAGTATGTTATTGTCTGAGCCCAGGGAATATATTAGCAATGGATTAATATTCACAGTTGACATTAAAATACAAGACACAGTGGAAAATTTGGCCCTTATGAAGCATGTATTCTTGTGCCTTTCATAAACTGATGTACTAGACTTGCTAGAATGTGAACAAATTGCTGTTGATGTCAGTTTCTGATGTGATCACTTACCCAGAATCTTGACCTGCCTTTCTCTCATAGACTCTGCTGCTCAGACGAAAGTACAATGAATATATCTTCCAGCTGCCAGGACAAGGGCTCGGTGCGATGGTCATTATACCCAGTATGTGTGTGGGAGGGAGGCAGCCAGATCCTGATATATGGGTTTGAGATGCTGTGCTCCCCTCCCCTCCCGTCAGAACTGCAATTATCATTTCACCTGCAGCAGCGATGGGAATGCAGTCTTGGGAGCTGAGAACATTTCTGGAAACTTATCTCTCAGTTGTTAATTACTGGAAACAATTACAAGTTTCTAGTTAGCAGCCTTAGGACACAACTGGCTCTACTTGAGAGGCATTTTCTTTTCCATGATCCCTGAAGTGGATGGTCTCACGAGGAAGAAATGCTGAAATCACACACATTAGGGACTGACACAAACCATGTGCATCCCTCTGGATTCTCCACTTCCCTGAGATGAGTTTCTGCCCTAATACTAGTACTTTCCTCACCTTCACCCATTGAATGGAACCATCAATGAAAGTATTGGTAAGGAAATGGAATGAGACAAAATACATGGGAAGTATATTTGAAGAGACAAAAGGAAAAGGAGGAACATCATCAAGAACTCATGATAGGAACCACTAGCACAACTTATATCAATTTAGACTAATTTTCATAATTCAGTGCCAATTATTATGGAAATTTTGTAGGAAATAAACTTTATTATTATTGAACACTTTGATAGGAATTGGGTCCAGAACAAATAAATAGAAAAAAGAGTGAGGGCTTCAAAATAGCTATAAAATAAATGTACATAAATCTGATGGCTCGAATATTTTATCAAGTACTTAATTCACGAGCATCCTGGAGAGGAAACAATATGCCACTAAAACCCAGTGCATCGGTGCAAAATTAAAAGTAAATGTGAAATGCAAGTAGGAGGCTTCACAAAAAGCAAACATCCTAAACTTAATCACGTACTTCTAGCCTCGAGAATTGTGAAAAACTGTCTCTGTGAAAAACTGTGAAAACTATGAATGTTTAAATTACCCAGGCTGTTGTATTTTATTAAGGCAGACCTCAGATAGAATACAAACAGTAAGAATCTGTCTGTTTGATCCCGGGACTTCCAGGATGATCCTGCAATTTATGCCAGAGAAAGTTTTGCCTATGTTCCCTTCTAGAAGTTTTATGGTGTCATGTCTTCTATTTAACCCCTGGAGCCATGTTGAGTTTATTTTTTGTATGGTGTGAGGGTGTGATTTGACTTCACGAATTGACATGAGGCTGTCCAGCTACCGGAGAAGAGTGGAGAAATAACTCGAGAAAGAATGAAGAGAAGGAGCCAAAGCAAAAACAATGCCCAGCTGTGGATGTGACGGATGATGGAAGTAAATTCCGATGCAAAGGACAGTATAGCATAGGAACCTGGAATGTTAGATCTATGAACCAAGGTACATTGGAAATGGTCAAATAGCAGATGGGAGGGGTGAACACTGACATTTTGGGAATGAGTGAACCAAAATGGGCTGGAATGGGTGAATTTAATTCAGATGACCATTATATGTACTACTGTGTGCAAGATCCCTTTGAGGAAATGGAGTAACACTCATAGTTAAAAAAAGAGTCTAAAATGCAGTATGTGGGTGTAATCTCAAAAATGACAGAATGATCTCTCTTCATTTCCAAGGCAAAGCATTCAATATCAGAGTAATCCAGGGCGATGTCCCAACCAGCAATGCTGAAGAAGCTCAAGTTGAATGGTTTGATGAAGACCTACAAGACCTTCTAAAACTGACACCAAAAAAGATGTCCTTTTTACCATAGGGGACTGGAATACAAAAGTAGGAAGTCAAGAGATACCTGAAGTAACACGCAAGTTTGGCCTTGGAGTACAAAATGAAGCACGGCAAAGGCTAACAGAGTTTTACCAAGACAACACACAGGTCTTAGAAACAGCCTCTTTCAACAACACAAGAGACAACTCTACACCAGATGGACATCACCAGATGGTCAACACCGAAATCAGATTGATTATATTCCTTGCGGCCAAAGATGGAGAGGCTCTATACAGTCGGCAAAAACAAGACCAGGATCTGACTGTGGCTCAGATCATGAACTCCTTATTGCCAAATTCAGACTGAAATTGAAGAAAGTAGGGAAAACCACTAACCATTCAGGTATGACTTCAATCAAATCCATTACAATTATACAGTGGAAGTGACAAACAGCTTCATGTGATTAGATCTGATAGACTGAGTGCCTGAAGAACTGTGGACGGAGGTTGGTGACATTGTACAGAAGGCACTGTTCAAGACGATGCCCAAGAAAATGAAACGCAAAAAGTGAAAATGGTTGTCTGAGGAGGCCTTACAATTAGCTGAGAGAAAAAGAGACGATAAAGGAAAAGGAGAAAAGGACACATATACCCATCTGAATGCAACCTTCCAGGGAATAACAAGGAGAGATAAGAAAGCCTTCCTCAGTGATCAATGCAAAGAAATAGACGAAACCAATAGAATGAGAAAGGCTAGGTATCTCCTCAAGAAAATTGGAGATACCAAGGGAACATTTCATGCAGAGATGGGCGCAGTAAAGGACAGAAATGGTATGGACCTAACAGAAGCAGAAGATATTAAGAAGAGGTGACAAGAATACACAGAGACTAAACAAAAAAATCTCATGACCGAGATAACCACGATGGTGTGATCACTCACACTCACCTAGATCCAGACATCCTGGAGTCTGAAGTCAAATGGGCCTTAGGAAGCATCATGATGAAAAAAGCCAGTGGAGCTTATGGAATTCCATTAAGCTATTTCAAATCGTAAATGATGACACTGTGAACGTGCTGCACTCAATACACTAGCAAATTTGGAAAACTCATCAGTGGCCACATGACTGGAAAAGTTCTCTTATCATTCCAATCCCAAAGAAAGGCAATGCCAAAGAGTGTTCAAACTACCACACGATGGCACTCATCTCACAGGCTAGCAAAGTAATGATCAAAATTCTCCAAGCCAAGATTTAACAGTATGTGAACCCAAGAACTTCTAGATGTACAAGCTGGATTTAGAAAAGGTTGAGGAGCCAGATATCAAATTACCAACATCCACTGGATCATCAAACAATCAAGAGAGTTCTGGAAAAACATCTACTTATTCCTTATTGGATACAACAAAGTCTTTGACTGTGTGGATCACAATAAACTGTGGAAAATTATTCACGAGATAAGAGTACCAGACCACCTGACCTGCCTCCTGTGAAATCTGCATGCATGTCATAAGCAACTGTTAGAATGGACATGGAAGCATGGACTGGTTCCAAATTGGGAAAGGAGTACATCAAGGCTGTATATTGTCACGCTGCTTATTTAACTTATATGCAGAGTACATCATGCGAAATGCCAGGCTGGATGAAGCACAAGCTGGTTTCAAGATTGCCAGCAGAAATGTCAGCAACTTCAGATATGCAGATGACACCACCTTTATGGCAGAAAGTGAAGAGTAACTACAGAACTTCCGGATGAAAGTGAAAGACGAGAGTGAAAAAACTGGCTTAAATCTCAAGATTTGAACCAGGAAGATCATGGCATCTGGCCCCACTATTTCACATAAAATAGATGGGGAAACAATGGAAACAGTGACAGAATTTATTTCCTTGGGCTCCAAAATCACTGCAGATGGTCATGCAGCCGTGAAATTAAAAGATGCTTGCTCCTTTGAAGAAAAAGTTATGATTAACTTAGATAGCATATTAAAAAGCAGAGACATTACTTTGCTGACAACGGTACCTCTAGTCAAAGTTTTGATTTTTCCTGTAATGTATGAATGTGAGAGTTGGACCACAAAAAAGCAGAGCACTGAAGAATTGATGCTTTTGAACTGTGGTGTTGGAGCAGACTGTTGAGAATTCCTTGAACTGCACGGAGATCAGAACAGCCAGTCGTAATGGAAATCAGTCCTGAATATTCACTGGAAGGACTGATACTGAAGCTGTAGCACCAATACTTTGGCCAACTGATGTGAAGAATGGACTCATTGGAAAACACCCTGATGCTGTGAAGGATTGAAGGCAGGAGAAGGGGACGACAGGATGAGATGCTTGGATGGCATCACCAACTTGATGGACATGAGTTTGAACAAGCTCCAGCAGTTGATGCTGGACAGGGAAGCCTGGCAGCTGCAGTCTGTGAGCCCACAAAGTGTTGGAAGTGACTGAGCAACTGAGCTGAACTAATTACATTGGGCCCATGGATATTGGGGAAAATTCCCTATCTTGAATCAACTCATTAGTAAAATTAATGGACCTGAAAAATCCACTTGCCATGTAGTATAACATGACTACCCAGATGATGTCACATCCATGGGAGGAGAACTGTTTATTATTTATATAATTATCAATATGTTTTCAACACTGGAGCAATCTTTACCTCCTGTGATGGTTTCTTATAAGGAAGAAGCTAGTATAAGGGGATATGCCTTCACAATTTTTAGTGGTCTTATCTTTTGTCCGATTCTTTGCTACCCCATGGATTGCACCATGACAGACTTCCCTGTCCATCACAAACACCTGCAGCTTACTCAAACTGATTTCCATAGAGTCAGTGATGCCATCCAACCACCTCAACCTCTGTCATCCCCTTCTCCTCCTGCCTTCAATTTTTCCCTGCATAATGATCTTTTCAAATGAGTCAGTTCTTCTCATCAGGGGCCAAAATATTGGGGTTTCAGCCAGTGACAGTTCTTCCAATGAATATTCAGGACTGATTTCCTTTAGGATGGACTGGTTGGATCTCCTTGCAGTCTAAGGGAGTCTCAAGAGTTTTCTTCAACACCACAGCTCAAAAGCATCAATTCTTCAGTGCTCAGCTTTTTTTTTTTTACAGCCAAACTCTCAAATCCACACATGACTACTAGAAAAAGCATAGCCTTGACTAGACGGAACTTTGTTGGCAAAGTAATATCTCTGCTTTTTAATATGCTGTCTAGGTTGGTCATAACTTTATTTCCAAGGAGCAAGCATCTCCTAATTTCATGGCTGCAAGCACCATCTGCACTGATTTTGGAGCCACGAAAATAAAGTCTCTCACTGTTTCCATTGTTTCCCCATCTCTTTTCCATGAAGTGGTGGGGCTGGATGCCATGATCTTAGTTTTCTAAATGTTGAGTTTTAAGCCAACTTTATCACTCTCCTCTTTCACTTTCATCAAGAGGCTCTTTTGATCTCCACTTTCTGCCATAAGGGTGGTGTCCTGTGCATCTCTGTGGGTACTGATATTTCTCCCTGCAACCTTGATTCCAGCTTGTGCGTCATACAGCCCAGCATTTCGCATGATGTACTCTGCATTTAAGTTAAATAAGCAGGGTGACAATAAACAACCTTGACATGCTCCTTTCTCGATTTGAAACCAGTCTGCTGTTCCATGTCCAGTTCTCACTGTTTCTTCTTGACCAGCATACAGATTTCTCAAGAGGCAGGTCAGGTGGTCTGGTACTCCCATTCTTTGAGAATTTTCCACAGATTGTTGTCAACCACACAGTCAAAGGTTTTGGCGCAGTCAATAAAGCAGAAGTAGATGTTTTCCTGGAACTCTCTTGCTTTCTCGATGATCCAGAGGATGTTGGCAATTTGATCTCTGGTTCCTCTGCATTTTCTAATTCCAGCTTGAACGTCTGGAAGTTCACGGTTCACATACTGTTGAATTGGGTACAGTAAAACTTAAAGGGTTTTTTTTTTAAAAATTTTTATTACTTGGAGGCTAATTACTTTACAATATTGTAGTGGTTTTTTTCCATACATTGCCATGAATCAGCCATGGATTTACATGTGTTCCCCATCCTGATCCCCCCTCCCACGTCCCTCCCTATCCCATCGTTCTGGATCTTCCCAGAGCACTAGCCCTGAGCACTTGACTCATGCATCCAACCTGGTTTGGTGGTCTGTTTCACCCTTGATAGTATACTATCAATGCTGTTCTCTCAGAACATCCCACCCTCGCCTTCTCCCACTGAGTCCCAAAGTCTGTTCTGTACATCTGTGTCTCTTTTACTGTTTTGCCTATTGGATCATCATTACCATCTTTCTAAATTCCATATATATGCGTTAGTGTACTGTATTGGTCTTTATCTTTCTGGCTTACTTCACTCTGTAAAATGGGCTCCAGTTTCATTCATCTCATTAGAACTGATTCAAATGAATTCTTTTTTATGGCTGAGTAATATTCCATTGTGTATATGTACCCTAGCTTACTTATCCATTCGTCTGGTGATAGGCATCTAGGTTGCTTCCATGTCCTGGCAATCATAAACAGTGCTGCGATGAACACTGGGGTGCAGGTGTCTCTTTAATATCTAGTTTCCTCAGTGTGTATGCCCAGGAGTTGGATTGCTGGGTCATATGGAAGTTATATTTCCAGTTTTTTTAAGGAATCTCCACACTGTTCTCCATAGTGGCTGTGCTAGTTTGCATTCCCACCAACAGTGTAAGAGGGTTCCCTTTTCTCCACACCCTCTCCAGCATTTATTGCTTGTAGACTTTTGGATAGCAGCCATCCTGACTGGAGTGTAATGATACCTCGTTGTCGTTTTGATTTGCATTTCTCTGATAATGAGTGATGTTGAGCATCTTTTCATGTGTTTGTTAGCCATCTGTATGTCTTCTTTGGAGAAATGTCAGTTTAGTTCTTTGGCCAATTTTCTGATTGGGTCATTTATTTTTCTTGAATTGTGCTGTAGGAATTGTTTGTATATTTTTGAGAGATGTCCTTTGTCTGCTGCTTCATTTGCTATTATTTTCTCCCATTCTGAGGGCTATCTTTTCACCTTGCTTATTGTTTCCTTTGTTGTGCAAAAGCTTTTAAGTTTCATTAGGTCCCATTTGTTTATTTTTGCTTTTACTTCCAATATTCTGGGAGGTGGGTCATATAGGTTCCTGTTGTGATTTATGTCGGAGAATATTTTGTCTATATTCTCCTCAAGGAGTTTTATAGTTTCTGGTCTTACATTTAGATCTTTAATCCAAATTGAGTTTATTTTTGTGTATGGTGTTACAAGGTGTTCTAGTTTCATTCTTTTACGAGTTGTTGACCAGTTTTGCCAGCACCACTTGTTAAAGAGGTTGTCTTTTTTCCATTGTATATCCTTGCCTCCTTTATCGAAGATAAGGTGCCCATAGGTACCTGGATTTATCTCTAGGCTTTCACTTCTGTTCCATTGATCTATATTTCTGTATGTGTGCAAGTACCACACTGTCTTGAGGACTGTGGCTTTTTAGTAGAACCTGAAGTCAGGCAGGCTGATTCTTCCAGTTCCATTCTCCTTTCTCAAGATTCCTTTGGCTATTTGGGGTTTTTTTGTATTTCCATACAAATTGTGAAATTATTTGTTCTAGTTCGGTGAAAAATACCGTTGGTAGCTTGATAGGGATTGCATTGAATCTATAGTTTGCTTTGGGTAGTATACTTATTTTCACTATATTGATTCTTCCAACCCATGAACACGGTATATTTCTCCATCTATTTGTGTCCTCCTTGATTTCTTTCACCAGTGTTTTACAGTTTTCTATATATAGGTCTTTTGCTTCTTTAGGTAGATTTATTCCTAAGTATTTTATTCTTTTAGTGGCAATGGTGAATGGACTTATTTCCTTAATTTCTCTTTCTCTTTTCTCATTGGTAGTGTATAGGAATACAAGGGATTTCTCTGTGTTAATTTTATATCCTGCAACATTACTATATTCATTGATTAGCTCTAGTAATTTTCTGGGGGAGTCTTTAGGGTTTTCTCTGTAGAGGATCATGTCATCTGCAAACAGTGAGAGTTTTATTTCTTCTTTTCCAATCTGGATTCTTTTTACTTCTTTTTCTGCTCTGATTGCTGTGGCCAACACTACCAAAACTATGTTGAATAATAGTGGTGAGAGTGGGCACCCTTGTCTTGCTCCTGACTATACGGGAAGTGCTTTCAATTTTTTCACCATTGAGGATAATGTTTGCTGTGGGTTTGTCATTTATAGCTTTTATTATGTTGAGGTGTGTTCCTTCTCTTCCTACTTTCTGGAGTATTTTTATCATAAATGGATGTTGAATTTTATCAAAGGCTTTCTCTGCATCTATTGAGATAATCATATGGTTTTGTCTTTCAATTTGTTAATGTGGTGTATTACATGGATTGATTTGCAGATATTAAAGAATCCTTGCATTCCTGAGATAAAGCCCACTTGGTCATGATGTATGATCTTTTTAATATGTTGTTGGATTCTATTTGCTAGAATTTTGTTAAGGATTTTGTATCTATATTCATCAGTGATATTGGGCTATAATTTTCTTTTTTTTTCTGGCATCTTTGTCAGATTTTTGTATTAAGGTGATTGTGGTGTCATAGGATGAGTTTGGAAGTTTTTCTTCTTCTGCAATTTTCTGGAAGAGATTGAGTAGAATAGGCATTAGTTCTTTTCTAAATTTTTGGTAGAATTCAGCTGTGAAGCCATCTGGTCTTGGGCTTTTTTTTTTGTTGGAAGATTTCTGATTAAAGTTTCAATTTCTGTGCTTGTGATGGGTCTGTTGAGATTTTCTATTTCTTCCTGGTTCAATATTGGAAAGTTGTCCTTTTTGAAGAAAAGGCATCTGGTCCCATCACTTCATGGCAAATAGATGAAGAAACAGTGGAAACAGTGGCTGACTTTATGTTGGGGGGCTCCAAAATCACTGCAGATGGTGGTTGCAGCCATGAAATTAAAAGACGCTTACTCCTTGGAAGGAAACTCATGACCAACCTAGACAGCATATTAAAAAGCAGACACACGACTTTGTCCACAAAGGTCCATCTAGTCAAGGCTATGGTTTTTCCAGTAGTCATGTATTTATGTGAGAGTTGGACTATAAAGAAAGCTGAGCGCAGAAGAATTGATGATTTTGAACTGTGGTGTTGGAGAAGACTCTTGAGAGTCCCTTGGTCTGCAAGGAGATCCAATCAGTCCATCCTAAAGGAAATCAGGCCTGAATGTTCATTGGAAAGACTGATGTTCAACCTGAAACCCCAATACTCTGGCCAGCTGATGTGAAGAGCTGACTCATTGGAAAAGACCCTGATGCTGGGAAAGATTGAAGGCGGGAAGAGAAGGGGACGACAGAAGATGAAATGGTTGGATGACATCACCGACTCAATGGAGATGAGTTTGGGTAAACTCTGGGAGCTGGTGATGGACAGGTGTTAGGATCCTTTAATGGACCAGAAACTGGTGTTCTGTAGTCAATCATAAGGAAGTGAAAGAACGAAAGTGGTTGATAGTCCCTGGTTTACACTGAGGACCAATAAAGCCCTTGACACAGGGGCTTGCATCACTCACGAAGGCACAGGGCGCCCTCTCAATGGGAACTTGAAAGCCAGTGCAGGAGACTGAGCATAATGGGTCTCTATGCTCCAGAGAAATAGCCGTGGGTGGAGTGTGGCATGTGTGGGGAGTGAGAGAGAGAAAAGACACGGGGACATAAGCTCTGATGGAGCAAATGTGCTTTAATGATCTTTTTGTGAAGATGTATATGTTGTTGTACAAGGAATTTCTTTCGAGAATGATAAACATCAGAAAACTAAATGTGCAGCAACCGTTACCAAAGGAACAAGGGATTAACAGCAGTCATAAAGTCAGGAGACAATCCATATCTCAAAAAAGAGGATCAAGACTAAGTTTTGTCATAAAGAGAATGTTTACTGAGGGAGACCCAAGCCTGTCTCCCACAATGACCCCAGCCCTGGGAGCGGCTTGCCTTTCCACTGATAAGGAACAGAGGATTTATGAGAAACAGCACGTAGGAATCCCCCCATTAAACATCCCCTGACAATTCTCCATTATTTATTTATAAAATTTGTAAAAAGGGCTCTGACCATTTGAGTTTGTTTTGTTTCAACAATTTTTGCATGAAGGCAACAGTAAATGACAAATATAATTCTCAAGACAATCAGCAAAGTCATAGTTACTGACCCGATGCTGTGAGTGATGCTTTGAAACCATCTGCATGGGTCCATCCCAATTAATTGATCTGCAAGTTGTTCAGCTAAAGTTTGCAAATTAGTGGAAAAGGCCAGATGTTTAGAAGAGGTTTCAAAGACTTCTTTTTGTAATATTGTACATTCAGAGAGATATTATCATGTATGTTTTGTAAAGGAAATATGATTTGTTCCCTGTTGTACACACTATGATTAAATTGAACAGGAGTAACACAAAATTTAGTAGAATTCCAATCACATTTTAGTATCACCTGTTTTTGTATATCTATTAATTGATCTCCAACCTATTCGATGGCTGTGTTTAGTTCTTGTATTTCATCTTAAATATCCTCATCTATCTGAGCCTGAGTGGCCCAAATAGTATGAGCATCTTTAGTCCAATTTTGGATAAAATTATGTGTTTGAACTGAGGTTTGTAATGCAATGCCAGTGATGGCAGCAGTGGTGGAAATAGCTATTAATCCCAAAATGCCAAGAATCAGCCATCCAATGAATCGTTTAGATCACTGGAGCAGTTTAGTAAGTAACCAGGAAGCAAGTCCAGCCATGGGGCCTTCTTCCCAGGGCCATTGTAGATTTATTGGTGTCCAGAGACTACATCGAGATCAATGAATCAAAAGGGAATCATTTCTTAAGGAAATAGAGGAGTTAAGAGAGCTATATAACTTGCAATTTATACAAGTTACAGAACGTAAAGTCTTAATGAATTCTAAGTTTCCTATAGCTACAACAAAAGGAAGTGGAACACAGGCTTTTATGAACTATGATTGATGATAGCAAAAGAAATAATTACTATGACTCTGATTGGTCCCTGTGAAATGTCCAGTCTAAGTCCCAAGTTCTTCAGTGCTTGCTGCAAGTTTCCAGATGTCCCATTGTTTAAGCCCAATCTGTTTATCAAGGACGATTTGAGAGCGAGTAGGTGTCATTTCGCCATCAAGCCAGCCAAGAGTCCTTTTCATGGCAGTGTTTCATTGAACTGTTGGTAATCTTTGATGTTACTTGAATAACATAATCACATATAGTACTGTTATTATAATCTGAGCAGTTAGATAGCCATATACCAGGGGGTCCCCAATGAAAAATGGTATAATAGGCCATAAACATTAATTTCCCTGATTCAGCTTGACATCTATCTCAGTAAATAGAGTATATTTAATGTCTTTATAAGTAAACCCCTTACATTCTAACTTTTGTCCTCTTCCTAGAGTTTTGGTAGTGCTGACATGGTTTTCAGAAAAGGACAGGGCACTAAACAGTTCAAGCAATGTGTCGAAGTTGTTTTATGGAGGCAGGACGGAAGCCCGTGTTTGTCGACTAACATTAATACATAATTTTATTGGGCCCATGCATAAAGGAAGGATTTCATAGCCTAGAGAAATGTCACTTAGTCTTCCTTTTTTCTCAAGATGAGAGGGCCCCTCCAAGCTCCAAGGAGGGGGCATATGTGTTGAGTCATTAGTGGATACGATTGGCCCTCTATCTGTCCATTCTAGAACCTAAAATAAAAAGGGAGGTTAGGTACATAAGCCCAATAAGTGTGATCAATCAAGTCAGCCTGAGCAGGGGAAACAAAAGCAAGCAAAGCAAGCATAGCAAAAAGAAATATTTTCAGGATTCCGAGGTATTCCCTGTTGAGAAATCAGATTTTCAGCTTGATTAGTAAGGGTTTTTATCTGTCCCCAAGTAGGGAGATAACAAGGTTGATGACGTCGAGTGTGGCAATTTTGGAAATGTTTTAAAGCCACGATGGCTTGTACTGGAATTTCTTCCTCCTGAGGTTTTTGTTGTTTCATCTCTAGTTTGAATGTTGGGGTCCCCCTTAGGTCGAATCTTCCAAAGAGGAAGCCATGTGAGTTCGTTGGATCCATCTGGAGAAATAGAAGCATACCCCTTTCCCTGTAAGATTAGTTTTTTAGATTTTGATTGATTAGTTAACCCATCTTGATACCAAATGGGAAGAGGAAGGGAGGTGTCCTTCAATGTCTCGAAATGTTTTTCTGCTTTTGTCAAAATATCTCCTTGCAGTAAGTTAAGAAACATTCAAAACAAAGCTACATTAACAATAGTTATAGGCTTAAAGAACATACTGAGTTGGAATCTAGTAGAGTCTGCTCTAGATAAGGAAGATAGAAGTGTTCCTATGCATTTCCTCCTGTTAAAAAACAATTGTAGTTTCTTTTTGTCATGTGTCTGTTTAACTGTGTCTCCTGTTTGTGGATTACAAGGAATGTCTGCAAAGTGTTTAATAAAGAATGAAATTAAAAACTCTTTGAACTGTCTAGAAATACAGGCGGGGCCATTGTCTGCTCTTATAGAATTAGGTGTTCTCATTATTGCAAAGTAAGCTAAAATGTGGATTATAACATGTCGTGTAACTTCACCTCGGAGAGGTGTTGCGCATATAAAAGAATAATTTGTATTGATTGAGACATGTAAGAAGGAAGAAGATGAAAGTTCAGGGCAATGAGGTATATGCATTTGCCATAAATATTTTTTATATTTTTGTATTCATCATTCCATTCATCATTCCTGATACCTTTTTATTAAAAATATATCTTATTTTTCTTTAGCAACCATGAACTGTCTTGTATATTAGCATTTTACAGATTGTTGAATATATTTATTATATTATATATTATAATATATATTTATATATATATGTAAATATATACACACATGTATATTTATACAATTATATTTAAACAATATATTTATTATAATATAACATATTTATATATTTATTAATAGTGCAAACCTCTTTAAGTTTTCTGTAAGAAAAACATTCTGTAAGAGGAAGTTAGTGGTCAGTAATTTATGTTTTCAAATCTTATTTTATTTGGAAATGACCTAGCTATTTATTGAATTTTTATTATTTAGTTTAGTATAACTCTAGAAATTTAAGTTATCCCAATCTTAAAAGATCATTTTAGATTATAATAATAGATTATTTCTTTTAATAGAGTTTATCTAAAAGTTTTCATCCCATTTATATATATATATATTATATTTATATATATATAATATATTTATATATATATTATATTTATATATAATATATTTATATATATATAATATATTTATATATACATGGAGAGAGAAATGGCAACCCAATCCAGTGTTCATGCCTGGAGAATCCCAGGGATGGGGGAAGCTGGTGGGCTGCCATCTATGGGGTTGCAGAGAGTTGGACAGGACTGAAGCGACTTAGCAGCAGCAATATACATATATATGTATATATATATATATAAAGTTACCTTTTGGTTGACATATTTAGTTTACATTAAACCTAGGCACAATAAAAGTATTATATAATGTTGATGACTTAAGACATGTCTTAATATATTAGCAAACAATTATATTTAAATTATATTTATATTTAAATAAACACTACATTTTATTTCAGCCTCTTGATGAAAGTGAAAGAGGATGGTGAAAAAGTTGGCTTAAAGCTCAACATTCAGAAAACTAAGATCATGGCATTTGGTCCCATCACTTTATAGAAAATAGGTGGGGAAACAGTGGAAACAGTGTCAGACTTTATTTTGGGGGGCTCCAAAATCACTGCCGATGGTGATTGCAGCCATGAAATTAAAAGACGCTTACTCCTTGGAAGGAAACTTATGACCTACCTAGACAGCATATTAAAAAGCAGAGACATTACATTGCCAACAAAGGTCCATGTAGTCAAGGCTATGCTTTGTCCAGTGGTCATGTATGGATGTGAGATTTGGACTCTGAAGAAAGCTGAGCACCGAAAAATTGATGCTTTTGAACTGTGGTGTTGGAGAAGACTCTTGAGAGTCCCTTGGACTGCAAGGAGATCCAACCAGTCCATCCTAAAGGAGATCAGTCCTGTGTGTTCACTGGAAGGACTGACGCTGAAGCTGAAACTCCAATTTTGGCCACCTCATGCAACCTGTTGACTCATTGGAAAAGACCCTGATGCTGGGAGGGATTGAGGGCGGGAGGAGAAGGGGACGACAGAGGATGAGATGGCTGGATGGCATCACCGACTTCATGGACATGAGTTTGAATAAACTCAGGGAGTTGGTGATGGACAGGGAGGCCTGGTGTGCTGAGATTCATGGGGTTGCAAAGAGCTGGGCACGACTGAGCGACTGAACTGAACTGAACTGAAACATTATATTTAATATTGAATATTTTTCAGTTCACAGGAATCTGAATTTAAATAGAGCTCATTTAGCTTCATATTATCTAAAAACATAGACATACATTGAGACCCAGATAAATTTAGATAGACGGATAGAGATAGATTTCCGCTTGAAATTAAAAGAATTTTTTTTTTCTTTTTTTTTTTTTTTTTAAATTTTTATTATTATTTTTTTTTCCAGTGGGTTTTGTCATACATTGCTATGAATCAGCCATGGATTTACATGTATTCCCAATCCCGATCCCCCCTCCCACCTCCCTCTCCACCCGATTCCTCTGGGTCTTCCCAGTGCACCAGGCCGGAGCACTTGTCTCGTGCATCCCACCTGGGCTGGTGATCTGTTTCACCATAGTTAGTATACATGCTGTTCTTTTGAAATATCCCACCCTCACATTCTCCCAGAGAGTTCAAAAGTCTGTTCTGTATTTCTGTGTCTCTTTTTCTGTTCTGCATATATGGTTATCGTTATCACCTTTCTAAATTCCATATACATGTGTCAGTATGCTATAATGTTCTTTATCTTTCTGGCTTACTTCACTCTGTATAATGGGCTCCAGCTTCATCCATCTCATTAGGACTGGTTCAAATGAATTCTTTTTAACGGCTGAGTAATATTCCATGGTGTATATGTACCACAGCTTCCTTATCCATTCATCTGCTGATGGGCATCTAGGTTGCTTCCATGTCCTGGCTATTATAAACAGTGCTGCGATGAACATTGGGGTGCACGTGTCTCTTTCAGATCTGGTTTCCTCAGTGTGCATGCCCAGAAGTGGGATTGCTGGGTCATATGGCAACAAAGGACCTATACATAGAAAACTATAAAACACTGATGAAAGAAATCAAAGAGGACACAAACAGATGGAGAAACATACCGTGTTCATGGATTGGAAGAATTAATATTGTCAAAATGGCTATTCTACCCAAAGCAGTCTATAGATTCAATGCAATCCCTATCAAGCTACCAACGGTATTTTTCACAGAACTAGACCAAAGAATTTCACAATTTGTATGGAAATACAAAAAGCCTCGAATAGCCAAAGTAATCTTGAGAAAGAAGAATGGAGCTGGAGGAATCAACCTGCCTGACTTCAGACTCTACTACAAAGCCACAGTCATCAAGACAGTATGGTACTGGCACAAAGACAGAAATATAGATCAATGGAACAGAATAGAAAGCCCAGAGATAAATCCACGAACCTATGGACACCTTATCTTTGACAAAGGAGGCAAGGATATACAATGGAAAAAAGACAACCTCTTTAACAAGTGGTGCTGGGAAAACTGGTCAACCACTTGTAAAAGAATGAAACTAGAACACTTTCTAACACCATACACAAAAATAAACTCAAAATGGATTTTTTTTTTTTTTAGTTCTTCCAATTTTTTTATGACTGGAGTCCCAGATAGAGTGGGCTGTGTATCTCAAGGACATGATGAGAGTTAACTTCAGGCTTTTTCCTAGGCCTGTTTTTGTTTCCCAGTCAGAATTGAAGCTTCAAAAAAGTATTTTAACAAGTTAACCTTTTCATAAATGCATGTGTAAGAAGAACCAGTTTTGTAGTTTCAAAATAGATTTTATTTTAATCAGTTTTTTCTGGCTTCTAATGTACATCATGGCCATTCAGTGTCAAAAATGTCATTTTTCTTTCTTATAGTTACAGTATAACACTAATGATATACGCATGAGGAAATTGTTGTCACATTGGGAGCAAAGCTTTGGCTACAAAATTTTGACAAATAGTGAGACTGTTAAGCATATCTTGAGGTAAGATATTCCATTGAAATCTTTTATGAGACCCAATATGATTAGGATAAGGGAGAGTGAAAGTGAACCTCTCCCGGTCTAAAGGGTGTAGGGGTATACTGAAAAAGCAATCTTGTAAATCAGTAATAATAATATGCTAATTTTAAGGAACAGTAGTAGGTGATGGGATCCCTAGTAGCAATACACCCATAGGTTTCATAGATGCATTAACTTTTGTAAGGTCTGTTAGAGACGCCATTTGTTAGATTTCTTTTTTATAACAAAAATAGGAGAGTTCCAAGGAGAGCAAGATTCCTCAATATGTTTCGATTTTAATTGTATGTCTATAAGTTCTTTAGCAGCCTGTAATTTATCTTTCATAAGGGGCCATTACTCTGTCCAAATAGGCTCATCATTTTTCCCAGTTATTTTAATAATTGTTTTGTTTGTTAAATGAGCATTGGCCCCTAGGAAAAATGTGGAATGTATATCTGAGTTTGCCATTGCATAAGTCATTCCTTACCTATTAGATTAAGTGGTGCATTTATCACATAAGGAGAAGGAAATGGCAACCCACGCCAATATTCTTGCCTGGAGAATCCCATGGATGGAGGAGCCTGTTGGGCTACAGTACATGGGGTGGCAAAGAGTCGGACACAACTGAGTGACTTCACTACACTCACTTACCACATAAGGTCTTAATGTTGCAGGTTGGCCTTCTGGTCCCTCACAGGGGTATATGTGAACACTTTGATAGACTTCTTGCATTTTGGTTTGAGAAATTCCTGCAATTTGGCAACAGACTTTTTTGTAGAGGCCATGATTTGGGCCATAAGTGTTTGGAAATAATAGTAATATCAGATCCAGTGTCAAGGAGACAAGAAAAATTTTTACCATTAATTTTGAAATTTATAATTGGTCAGGCATATTCAGATACCAATGATGTCCATAAGGATTGTTTTTTGTCTGTATGGTTGAATCTGCCTGTCCATATATCATTAGAGGAGTTAATAGAAATGTGTTGCCAACAAAGGCCCATCTGGTCAAGGCTATGCTTTTTCCCGTGGTCATGTATGGATGTGAGAGTAGGACTGTGAAGAAAGCTAAGTGCCGAAAAATTGATGTTTTTGAACTGTGATGTTGGAGAAGACTCTTGAGAGTCCCTTGGAGTACAGGGAGATCCAACCAGTCCATCCTGAAAGAGATAGGTCCTGGGTGTTCATTGGAGAGTCTGATGCTGAAGCTGAAACTCCAATAGTTTGGCCACCTCATGTGAAGAGTTGACTCATTGGAAAAGACCTTGATGCTGGGAGGGATTGGGAGCAGGAGGAGAAGGGGATGACAGAGGATGAGATGGTTGGATGGCATCACCGACTCGATGGGCATGAGTTTGAGTGAACTCCGGGAGTTTGTGATGGACAGGGAGGCCTGGCGTGCTGCGATACTTGGGGTCACAAAAAGTTGGACACGACTGAGCAACTTAACTAACTAGCTAAGGCAAAAAAGTAATTGAGCAATCTTTTCCCCCTTTTAGAATTGTCATAGAATCTGAGATGACATCATGAATTGAACTTCTCCTTTAAAACCTGAATTAATTATTCCAGGGTGGACAGCAATTCCTTTACAATCAAACTAGATCAGCTGAGTAAAAGACCGAAGGTTTGTGGGGGTGGGGGCCCAAAAAGTCTGATAGATATTCAAGAATAGACTGCTTGAGGGTAAAGGAGAAAATCATTTAGCGCTGATATATTGATGGTAACACTGCCGGATGTTGAGGGTTTGAGGGAAAAGATGCAATTTGCCCCTGGTTTTTGTTGAAGGGGACCTAAGGGGTCCCCTGCTTGGTGTTTCCTGGAATAGTCCTTCCTTCAATATCAAATTTAGATTTACAATCTTTGGCCCAATGCATTCCTCTATGCCAGTGAGGGCAAATTCTTGGAGGTTTGTTTATTAACCCTCTTAGGGCAGTCCCTTTTTAAATGGTTTTTATCTCTACATGTAAAGCATCCTTCATTTTCCTCTCTAAAGGCAGCAGCCGTTGTCTCAGCTAGCATTTGCATCTTCTGAGTTTCTGATCCTAGATTGAGACAAGCCTTCATATATAATAGTCCCAGTCTCATGAATTGGAGTGATAGCTCTTTGACATTCCTGATTTGCATTCTCATAAACAAGTAATTTCTCTAGCTGTCTTTTGACTTCTTCTCCAATTATAGTATGGGAAATAGCAGTTTCTAATCTAGCTAAAATATCAGCGTAATTTTCTTTAGGTCCTTGTAATATTTTGGTGTAGCTACCTGTAGGCTCTCCGTGAGGAGTAATTCGACCCCAAGTTTCAAGGGTCACTGTCTTTAATTGTTCATGCAACAAGGAAGGGCATTGTACTTGAGCTTCTATGACATCAAGTTTTCTGGTATCAGTTAACATTTCAAAAGTCATTTGGTTTTGGGAGTGCCAGCTTGGGCATTCTTGTTAGCATGATCTCTGGCTATATCATGAAACCACATTGTCCATTGAAGATATTCTCCTGGTTTAAGGAGAGCTTTTACTAGAATTCGCCAATCATAGGGAATAAAGTTTCCAATATAAGATGCCACAGCATTTAGAAGCTCTTTAGTAAAAGGTGAATGTCGGCCATACACAGTTACAGCCTTTTTCATTTGTTGCCTGTAAAAATAAACGAATATCTTCATATTGAGGTATTATGTGCCCTTGAGCATCAGGATTTCTTAAAACTGGAAAGGCGGAGAAACCATCAGGTTCAGAGACTTGTGATAGCAAAGCCAGTAATTCAGAGAGCTTCTGTCATGGAGGAAAGTGTGTACATACCGATTTTTTTGCAAATATGACTCTGTACTAAGAACTTATCATTATTATCTAAAAAAGGATCACCAGTTTTGATGTCAAAAAGTGTCTCAGGAGACTCGTTGTTAGAATCATTAGGTTCTAGTGAAGGAGAGACTTTTGGATTTGTGCCTGCTGGCAGAGGAGGAGCATTTGGAGCAGCCGAGGCAGGTCTTGTAGGAAAATTCTGTAATATCTTATGTTGTTCTAATTGGGCCTTTTGTAAAGTTTTATCGCTTAATTTATATTCATATAATAAGTGTTCTGTCTGTTGTCGAATATTAAGAGGGCTAGAAGTTACCTTGAAATGGCAGAATTACAGCTTTAAAGAGAGCCCATAGGGGCCAGAAATCGATTGGAATATTTTTATCTGTTTTTGGTGGCTCATTCAACATTTTCTTTGACCCGGTGCCAAATTTCTAAATCAAAACTGTCTTTATCAGGGAACCAAGGATTACAATTAACCATTGATTAAAGGCAAGCCTCTATTTGTTGGTGTGAAACCAAAAGTCCCTGAGCTTTAAACAAATGGTGAAGTAAAGTAGAGAGATGATGGGGCTTTCCTGCCATTTGAAGTTAAGCAGAGAAATGAGGGAGCTTTGTTGCCATTTGTCCCATGTCTTAGTACTTACTGACCTCAATAGGCCCTGGGTCACTCCGTCTGAAATGCCACATATACCAGAGTCCCTGTTCTGGGTGCCACTTGTTGGGGTCCTTTAATCAATATATATATATAGAGAAAAAAGGCACGGGGACCTAAGCTCTGATGGAGCAAAGGTGCTTTAATGATCTTTTTGTGAGTATATGTAGGCTGTTGTACAAGGAATTTCTTTCGACAATGATAAAGATCACAAAAGTAAACATACAGCAACTATTACCAAGGGAACAAAGAATTAACGATGGTCAAAAGGTCAAGAGACAATCCATATCTCAAGAAAGAGAGACAGAGGTGGATATCTGAAAGTGTTTTCCTTTGAAACCAGGACCAAGGGAAGGATGCTCACTTTTGCCACTCTGGATTAACAGTGTGGAGGTCTTAGCAACTGCATTTGAACAAAAATGTAATAAGAGACATCAAAGCCTAAGAGAAGAAGTAACACAGTCACTACTATAGAGAAATGATACTTTATATAGAAAACCCTAATATCTCCACCAGAAAACTAACTAATGAATTCAGTACACACACTCACACACACAATGGAATATTCCTCACCCCTTAAGAATAAAATTTTGCAGCTTCTAATATAGATGGACCTGGATATCATTCTGTTTAGTGAATTAAATCAGACAGAGAAAGACAAATACTGTATATTTTCACCTGACACATGCAACCTAAAACTACTACAAATGGATGAAAATAATGGAGTAGAAAAATACTCTCGCACATAGAGCATAAACAAGTCTTTACCAGTGCGGAGAGAAAGTGGGAAGGGGCAAGACAGAGTATAGATTCAGAAGTACACACTACTATGTATAAAATAAATAAACTACAAGGACATACTTTACAGCACAGGGAATATAGCCAATAGTTCATAATAGCTTAAAACAAAGTATAACCTATATATTGAACCACAATGTTGTACCTCTGCCACTACCATAATACTGTAAATCAACTATAATTCACTGAAAAATTTAACATAAAAGAAGAGTTCTACGTTGTGATATGTGGTTGTAATGGCAGTCATATTACAATATTTACATGTAACAAATTACCAAATCTTACACTTTAAATTTACACAATGTTATGTGTCAAATATATTTCAGTTTGAAAAATCTGCTGAAATATAGTTTTATTTTGACGTGTTTTTTATTGTACTTCACTTCAAGCTTCTCATTTCTACATGAAAATATTTTAATGTGCTAATCTCCCTGCAAGATTCTTTCTAATAAATAATGCCATCTCCCTTAATATTTAAATCAGTTCTAATGAGGTGGATGAAACTGGAGCCCATTATACAGAGTGAAGTAAGCCAGAAAGAAAATCACCAATACAGTATACAAAGGCAGATATATGGAATTTAGAAACATGGTGATGATAACTCTATATGCAAGATAGAAAAAGAGACACAGATGTATAGAACAGAATTTTGGACTCTGTGGGAGAAGGTGAGGGTGGGATGATCTGAGAGAATAGCATTGAAACATGTATATTTTCAATTGTGAAACAGATTGCCAGTCCAGGTTTGATGCATGAGACAAGTGCTCAGGGCTGGTGCCCTGGATGACCCTAGGAGGGAGGTGGGAGTGGGGTTCAGGATGAGAAACACATGCAAATCCATGAGTGATTCATATTAATCTTAGGCAAAAACCACCACAATATTGTAAATTAATTAGTCTCCAACTAATATAAAGACAGGAAAATGAAAAACAAACAAACAAACAAACAATGTTAACTATAAACTTGTAACTGGCTCCCAAACTCTTACCTGATTTTACCTTCGAGTGCTTACCAGGGTATTCTTTACTCTGTAAGGACATTAATTTCTTCAATTTTATTTCTGACTACTGTACACATTGATCCATTTTCATGTATACTTTAATCTATAATTCCATACCTACTTCATTTCTTGGAAAATTATTTAGTTAGACTAAAAGAACATATTTGGACACTTCATAATATGCAGATTATTTCAAGGCCTGTTGCTTATTGCATAAACCTGAACTCCTTTTCTACCAGAAAACTTCACTGATATATTCATATTTCATGACAATATATTTCAATTGGTCTTCATATTGAAGAAGATACTTGGCATGTCCTGTATAAGATTATCTTGAGATTCAAAATTTAATTAGATTTCTGAGGGTGAATAAATGAACTGGCAATTGATCATCATAGAAATAAATTCACACTTTTCTCATAATAGTTGAGGAATTTGCATTTCTTATCCAGGCCAAATAGAGCCTGTGTACACTGGAGTTATGGCTCATGAGCAGAAAGGGGCTGACAGCCTGGAAGCACGCTGCTGTGATTATACTCATGTCCACAAGGAACCAGTTGGATTGATCAAAAAGAGCCAAAAGAACTTGACAGATGGAGGAAAGAAAATAAAAGCAGACAAAGGTGCTCCCGAGGAGAAGGATGGATTTAGTAGCTCTGGACTCAGGGGAGGACCTGGAGGAGGCGTCAGTCCTATGAATGTGCTGGACCTGCTGCTTATGTCTGTACAGGATGAGAACCATGGAGCTGCCGGCCCAGAGTGTGAGCCCCAAACATAAAACTTGAAGGAATAATAGCAATACTGCAGACAAGGTGTCTCTAGTTTTGTCAGTAACATAGAAGAACAGTAGCCAAAATCTCTTTCCTCTGTGATGTTTTGTGACTACATTTGCCAGTCACATGGAAAGGAAAAATGACATTTACCAGCATTTGCAGGATCCAACACAGGAAAATAGAGAGAACCACGTACTTGGGAGCTGTTACTTTCAGCGCTGCCCACCTGGAGTTCCAGGGACTGATCGTGATCACCTGAAAGACACTCAAGAGGCAGATGCTACTGATGGACACTCCCCTCCCCACTCTGTGCAGAAAGAAGAGACGTTTGCAGCCAGCATCTCCGTGGATATGCTTTGATGCAAAGACTGCCATTGTCTGGGGGACCCCTTTAGAGAGGAGGACCAAGGAGTTGGCCACAATCAGGTGCTTAAGGATCAAATCTGTAGACCTTAACCTGTAACCCGTGAAGTGAAGGATGATATAACTGCAAATGAGTGAGAAATTCCCCAGCATTCCAACCACGGTCTGTGTTAAGATTATCATGCCTATCATGAAAAAGCTGCTGGCCATCTTTTCAGTTCACAGTCACTGGTACTTTTGAGTTAGAATGTCCTGTATGGGAATATGAGGCATGGGTTACATGCATCATGTCAACTGAAATCCAATATTCTCCACTTTACAATAGTTCCCACTTGGAAATATTTGCTTGTGTTTCTGTTACCAGCAGTCTTTAAAGGATTTCATGTATAACATTTAAAGAGAACTAATATGTAAAGTTAATCACTGAAAATACTCATGTAATCACTTCTTCAGTCTTCACAAATTCATTAGGCAAGTATTGAAGGGACCTTAGTTATACAGAGGAGTGCAACCTACCCCTAGACAGGTTAATTACTTGTCAAACCTGCTTCTTAGTGCAGAGTGGGGACTGAATCCCATTGGGATACTCAAGACAGTGGTTTGAGGAACACCCCAGGTGCTTAACTGATTAAGACCCTGCCTTCCACCACAGAGGGTCCAAGTTCAATGCCTGGTCCAGGATCTAAGATCTCATGAACTTTGATGCACGGCCAAAAACAAAAAAGAGAGTGCACTGATCACCAGCCATGCCAAACAGCCAGTTACTTGCAGGCATACAATAAACCAGATCTATATTGGATTTTGATTTCACAGCTTTTCTGTTTCTATCTGTGGTATCTTTTAATTTTCAATTAAAATGATTCCATATATTTGTAAAGCTTTATTCTTTGGTACCATGTATTATGAATTAAGTCTTAGCATCTTAACACATGAACATCACTGCTGACATTAGAATACAGCAGGAGCCTGCCTCATGAGAAAGCAATGTCATGAAGATGAGAATGTCTCACTGTGAGGATTGCAATAGAAAGACTCTTTGGTTCCCTTGACAGAAACACAGGTAAAATAACATGTATTATAGAAATGTTTGAATAATCATATGTAGGCAATAAACATTAGGGCATAAAACACTAGCATGTGATAAAACAGTTTAAGACAAAACAAATTATTATTGTCCATTCATATGCTGAATCATTATGTTATTGTCTGAGCCCAGTGAATATATTAGCAATGAATTAATATTTTCAGTTGACATTAACATACAAGACAGAGAGGAAAATTTGGCACTTGTAAAGTGGATTCTCATGTCTCTCATAAACTGATATACTAGATTTGTTAGAATGTCAAAAAATTGGTTTTGGTGTCAGTTTCTGATGTGATCACTTACCCAGAATCTTGACCCGCCTTTCTCTCACAGACTCTGCTGCTCAGACGAAAGTACAACAAACATACCTTCCAGCTGCCAGGACAAGGGCTCGGTGCGATGGTCATTATACCCAGTATGTGTGTGGGAGGGAGGCAGCCAGATCCTGATAAATGGGTTTGAGACGCTGTGCTCCCCTCCCCTCCGGTCAAAACTGCAATTATCATTTCACCTGCAGCAGTGATGGGAATGCAGGCTTGGGAGCTGAGAACATTTCTGGAAACTTTTCTCTCAGTTGTTAATTACTGGAAACAATTACAAGTTTCTAGTTAGCAGCCTTAGAAGACAACTGGCTCCACTTGAGAGGCATTTTCTTTTCCATGATCCCTGAAGGGGATGGTCTCACGAGGAAGAAATTCTGAAATCACACACATTAGGGACTGACACAAACCATGTGCATCCCTCTGGATTCTTCACTTCCCTGAGAAGAGTCTGCCCTAATACTAGTACTTTCCTCACCTTCAACCATTGAATGGAACCGTCAAAGAAAGTATTGGTAAAGAAATGGAATGAGACAAAATACCTGGGAAGTATATTCGAAGAGACAAGAGGAAAAGGAGGAACATCATCAAGAACTCATTGGTATAAGAACAACTTATATCAAGTTAGACTCATTGTCATAATTCAATGCCAGGTATTATGGAAATTTTGTAGGAAATATACTTTATTATTATTGAACCCTGTGATAGGAATTGGGTGCCAAACAAGTAAATAGAAAAAAGTGTGATGGTTTGAAAACAGTTATGAATCAAAGCATGTAGATCTGATGGCTCGATTATTTTATCAAGTACTTAATTCAGGAGCATCCTGAAGAGGAAACAATATGCCACTAAAACCCAGTGCATCAGTGCAAAATTGAAAGAAAATCTGAAATGCAAGTAGGACGCTTCACAAAAAGTAAACACACTGACATCTTGATCATGTACTTCTAGCCTCCACAACTGTGAAAAACTGGGGAAACTATCTATGTTTAAACCTCCCAGGCTGTTGTATTTTATGAAGGCAAACATAAATGTAATAGAAACTGTAAGAGTCTGTCTGTTTGATCCTGGGATTCCAAGGGTGATTCTGCAATTTATGTCAGAGAAAGTGTTGCCTATGTTCTCTTCTAGAAGTTTTACGGTGTCATGTCTTCTATTTAACTCTTGGAGCCATGTTGAGTTTATTTTTATGTATGGTGTGAGGGCGTGATTCAACTTCCTGGATTTACATGAGGCTCTCCAGCTCCCGGAGAAGAGTGAGAAGAAATAACTTGATAAAGAACAAAGTGATGGAGCCAAAGTAAAACAATGCCCAGCTGTGGATGTGACTGGAGATGGAAGTAACGTCCAATGCTTCAAAGAACAGTATTGCATAGGAACCTGGAATGTTAGATCCATGAATCAAGGTACATTGGAAATGGTCAAATAGGAGATGGGAGGAGTGAACATTGACATTTTAGGAATCAGTGAATTAAAATGGGCTGGAACGGGCAAATTTAATTCAGATGACCATTATATGTACTACTATGTGCAAGAATCCATTAGAAGAAATGGAGTAACCCGCATAGTTAGCAAAATAGGCCAAAGTGCAGTATTTGGGTGTAATCTCAAAAGTGACAGAATGATCTCTGTTCGTCTCCAAGGCAAAGCATGCAATATCACAGTAATCCAGGTCAATGCCCCAACCATCAATGCTGAGGAAGCTCAAGTTGAATGGTTCAATGAAGACCTACAAGACCTTCTAGAACTAACACCAAAAAAGTTGTCCTTTTTATCATAGGGGACTGGAATACAAGGGTAGGAAATCAAGAGATACCTGGAGTAGCAGGCAACTTTGGCCTTGGGGTACAAAATGAAGCAGGGCAAAGGCTAACGAGTATGTTGCCAAGAGAACACACTGTTCATAGCAAACACCCTCTTTCAACAACACAAGGGACAACTCTACACCAGATGGACATCAGCAGATGCTCAACACCAAAATCAGATTGATTATATTCTTTGCGGCCAAAGATGGAGAGGCTCTATACAGTCAGCAAAAACAAGACCAGGAGCTGACTGTGGCTCAGATCATGAACTTCTTATTGCCAAATTCAGACTGAAATTGAAGAAAGTAGGGAAAACCTCTAACCATTCAGGTATGACTTCAATCAAATCTGTTACAATTATACAGTGGAAGTGACAAACAGCTTCATGTGAATAGATCTGATAGACTGAGTGCCTGAAGAACTGTGGACAGAGGTAGGTGACATTGTAGAGGAGTCAGTGTTCAAGAACACCCCCAAGAAAAAGAAATGCAAAAAAAAAAAAAAAGGTTGTTTGAGGAGGCCTTACAATTAACTGAGAAAAAAAGAGAAGAGAAATGAAAAGGAGAAAAGGAAAGTTATACCCATCTGAATGCAGGGAATAACAATGAGAGATAAAAAGCCTTCCTCAACTATCAATGCCAAGAAATAGAGGAAACCAATAGAATGAGAAAGTGTCGATATCTCTTCAATAAAATTGGAGATACCGAGGGAACATTTCATGCAGAGATGGGCACAGTAAAGGACAGAAATGGTATGGACCTAACAGAAGCAGAAGATATTAAGAAGAGGTGGCAAGAATATACAGAAGACTATACAGAAAAATCTCGTGACCCAGATAACCACGATGGTGTGATCACTCACACTCACCTAGAGCCAGACATCCTGGAGTCTGAAGTCAATGGGCCTTAAGAAGCATCAGGATCAAGGAAGCTAGTGGAGGTAAAGGAATTCCAGATGAGCTATTGAGAGGGTAACAGGCAGGAAGGCCGGGGGTCCTCAAATGGAAGAAATAGGCTGCAAGTGCCAGACATTTTTATCTCTCTTAAGAGGCAGGAGGAAACATCCTGGTGATATTTTTTTCCTTCTCTATAAAAATTTAAAAGGTGGCTTCTCTTAAAATGCTGTGTGCCATGACACCTGGTTTCACCTGAAACTAACTATTCTCAAACCTTGAGTCAACCAACACATTTTTCTTATGGAAATGTTTGTCTTAAGCTATGTTAATGTACCCCAGACTCTGTCTTCAATCCGCCAAGTGGCTCAGAACCTGCTTGACAAACCAGTATGTTATACTCAGATATTGTTCCCCTAATCTATGTAAATGAAACTCTTTGTATGGTAATCTGCCCTTCTACAAGATTCAAGTCAATCCTTTTATGGCCTGGGATGAATTATCTGGTGCGAAGATTATCACAAAATGCAGTTTATGGATGAAGGGCCTGGTGCCATTCTGAGTTTTACAACATAATTTCATTTCACAAAAAGACTGCTAGTGACTATATAACATCCAGCTGAAGACTAGCAGGGGGGTACTCTTTCTGCCCCCTTCTGATGCCTGTGTCAGAAGCTTTCTCTATCTCCTTTATACTTTAACAAAACTTATTACACAAAAGCTCTGAGCGATCCAGCCTCATCTCTGGCCCTGGATTGAATTAATCTCCTCCGGAGGCCAAGAATCCTGGCGTCTTATCATTCAGCAACAACCTATCACTATTTCAAGTCCTAATAGATGACGCTGTGAACATGCAGCTCTCAATACGAAAGCAAATTTGGAAAACTCAGCAGTGGCCACAGCACTGGGAAAGGTCTGTTTTCATTCCAATCCCAAAGAAAGGCAATGCCAAAGAGTGTTCAAACTACCACACGATTGCACTCATCTCACAGGCTAGCAAAGTAATGATCAAAATTCTCAAAGCCAAGCTTCAACAGTATGTGAACCAAGAACTTCCAGTGGTACAAGCTGGACTTAGCAAAGGCAGAGGAGCCAGAGATCAAATTGCCAACATCCACTGGATCATCAAATGAGCAAGAGAGTTCTAGAAAAACATCTACTTATGCCTTATTGGCTACAACAAAGCCTGTGACTGTGTGGATTACAATAAAGTGTGGAATATTATTCAGGAGATAAGAGTACCAGACCACCTGACCTGCCTCCTGTGAAGTCTGCATGCAGGTAAAGAACTAATAGAATGGACATGGAGCCATGGACTTGTTCCAAATTGGGAAAGGAGTACGTCAAGACAGTATATTGTTGCTCTGCTTATTTAATTTATATGCAGAGTACATCATGCGAAATGCCAGGCTGAATGAAGCACAAGCTGGTATCAAGATTGCCAGGAGAAATGCCAGCAACTTCAGATATGCAGATGACACCACCCTTATGGCAGAAAGTGAAGAGTAACTACAGAACCTCTGGATGAATGTGAAAGACAAGAGTGAAAAAACTGGCTTAAAACTCAAGATGTGAAACACAAAGATCCTGGCATCTGGTCCCACTATTTCACGTAAAATAGATGGAGAAACAATGGAAACAGTGACAGAATTTATTTCCTTGGTCTCCAAAATCACTGCAGGTGTTCATGCAGCCATGAAATTAAAAGATGCTTGCTGCTTTGAAGAAAAGTTATGATCAACTTAGATAGCATATTAAAAAGCAGAGATATTACTTTGCTGACAACGGTCCATCTAGTCAAGGCTATGGTTTTTCCTGTAGTGGTGGATGGATGTGAGAGTAGGACCACAAAAAAGCAGAGCACAGAAGAATTGATGCTTTTGAACTGTGGTGTTGGAGAGGACTCTTGAGAGTCCCTTGAACTACACAGAGATCAGACCAGTCAGTCCTAATGAAAATCAGTCCTGAATATTCACTGGAAGGCCTGATGCTGAAGCTGAAGCACCAATAGTTTGGCCACTTGATGAAGAATGGACTCATTGGAAAGGACCCTGATGCCCCGAAGGATTGAAGGCAGGAGAAGGGGACGACAGGATGAGATGCTTGGATGGCATCACCGACTTGATGGACATGACTTTGAGCAAGCTCCGGCAGGTGGTGCTGGACAGCGAAGCCTGGCATGCTGCAGCTCGTGGGCCCACAAAGAGTTGGACATGACTGAGCAACTACTGAACTAATTACATTGGGCCCACTGATAGTGGGGAAAATTCCCTATCTTGAATCAACTCACGAGTAAACTTAATGGACCTGAAAATTCCACTTGCCATGTAGTATAACATGACTACCCAGATGATGTCACATCCATGGGAGGAGAACCACTTATTATTTATATCATTATCAATATGTTTTCAACAGTATGAGCAATCATTACCTCCTGTGATGGTTTCTTACGAGGAAGAAGCTAGTATAAGGGGATATGCCCTCACAAAATTTAGTGGTCTTATCTTTTGTCCAATTCCTTTTGACCCCAAGGATTGCACCATGGCAGACTTCCCTGTCCATCACCAACTCCTGGAGCTTATTCAAACTGATGTCCATAGAGTGGTGATCAGTGGTGATGCCATCAGTGGTGATGCCATCCAACCATCTTAACCTCTATTGTCCCATTCTCCTCCTGCCTTCAATCCTTCCCAGCATAATGGTCTTTTCAAATGAGTCAGTTCATCTCATCAGGGCCCAAATATTGGGGTTTCAGCCAGCATCAGTTCTTCCCATGAATATTCAGGGTGGATTTGCTTTAGGATAGACTGGTTGGATCTCCTTGCAGTCTAAGGGAGTCTCAAGAGTTTTCTTCAACACCACAGCTCAAAAGCATCAATTCCTCAGTGCTCAGCTTCTTTACATCCAACTCTCAAATCCATACATGACTACTAGAAAAAGCATAGCCTTGACTAGATAGACCTTTGCAAAGTAATGTCTCTGCTTTTTAATATGCTGTCTAGGTTGGTCATAACTTTATTTCCAAGGAGCAAGCGTCTCTTAATTTCATGGCTGCAATCACCAACTTCAGTGACATTGGAGTCCCACAAATAAAGTCTCTTACTGGTTCCATAAGTTATGATGAACCTAGACAGAATAATAAAAAGCAGAGACATTACTTTGCTAACAAAGGTCCATCTAGTCAAGGCTATGGTTTTTCCAGTAGTCATGTATGCATGTGAGAGTTGGACTATAAAGAAACCTGAGCACAGAAGAATGGATTCTTTTGAACTGTGGTGTTGGATGGAGAAGACTCTTGAGAGCCCCATGGCCTGCATGGAGATCCAACCAGTCCATCCTAAAGGAAATCAGTCCTGAATATTCATTGGAAGGACTGATGTTCAACCTGAGACTACAATACTTTGGCCACCTGATGTGAAGAGCTGACTCCTTGGAAAAGACCCTGATGCTGGGAAAGATTGAAGGTGGGAGGAGAAGGGGATGAGAGGATGAGACGTTGGATGGATGGCATCACTGACTCAATGGACATGAGTTTGGAAAACTCTGGGAGTTGGTGATGGACAGGGAGGCCTGGTGTACTGCAGTTCATGGGGTCACAAAGAGTCGGACACGAGTGAGCGACTGAACTGAACTAAACTGAATCAAAAACCTCCCAGAAAAGAATGCAGGACCTGAAGGTATTACATGTGATCCTATTAAACATTTTAATAAATAACATCTATCCTTCTTAAACTATTCCCAAAAATTGAAGAGGAGGGAACACTCTTTAATGTTTTTTATCAGGCTATCTGTACACTGATATCAGTACTATAATGAGACATTACAGAAAATTACAGATCACTTTCTTGATGAATATGGTTGAGAAAATTTTCAAGAAAATATTAGCAGACAGAATTCACCAATCTATAAAAGGTGTCATAAATGATTGTCATGTAGCAATCTTCCAGAGATGCAAGGATGGTTAAAAAACCACAAATCAGTCCATGTGATGCACCACATTAAAAAAAGGAAGAGAAACACAAGATTGTGTCAGTAGACGTAGAAAAAGCATTGACAAAGTCTGACACCGATTCATGGTACATACTCTCAGAAAAATGGGCATAGAGAAAATACATCTCAACATAATAAAGGCTATTTATGACAAATCCACAGAGGTGGATATCTGAAAGCTCTTTCCTCTAAAATCAGGCCCAAGAGAAGGATGCTCACTCTTGCCACTCTGGTTTAACAGTGTGGAGGTCCTAGCCACAGCATTTGGACAAAAGTATAATAAGAGACATCCAACACCTAAGAGAAGAAGTAACACTGTCACTACTATAGATAAACGATACTTTATACAGAAAACCCTAAAGTATCCACCAGAAAACTAACTAATGAATTCAATACACACACACACACACACACACACACACACACACACATGCACACACACACACACAATGGAATATTTCTCACCCCTTAAGAATAAAGTTTTGCTGCTTCTAACATAGATGGACCTGGATATCATTCTGTTTAGTGAATTAAGACAGACAGAGAAGGACAAATACTGTATATTATCACTTGACATATGCAATTTAAATCTAGTACAAATGGATGAAAATAATGATGTAGAAAAAGACTCTCGCATATAGCGAATAAACTAGCGTTTACCATAGGGGAGAGAAAGTGGGAAGAGGCAAGACAGAGTAAAGATTCAGAAGTACACACTACTATGTAAAAAATAAATAAACTACAAGGACATACTTTACAGCACAGGGAATATAGCCAATAGTTCATAATAGCTTTAAACAAAGTATAACCTATATATTGAACCACAATGTTGTACCTCTGCACTACTATAATACTGTAAATCAACTATAATTCAATGAAAAACTTAACATAAAAGAAAAGTTCTACGTTGTGATTTGTGGTTGTAATGGCAGTCATGTTAAAATATTTACATGTAACAAATTACCAAATCTTACACTTTAAATTTTCACAATGTTATATGTCAAATATATTTCAGTTTGAAAAATCTGCTGAAATATAGTTTTCTTTCTATGTGTTTTTTATTGTACTTCACTTCAAGCTGCTCATTTCTACATGAAAATATTTTAATGTGCTAATCTCCCTGCAAGACTCTTTCTAATAAATACTGCCATCTCTCTTAACCATGTTAACTATAAACTTGTAACTGGCTTCCAAACTCTTACCTGATTTTACCGTCGAGTGATAACCAAGGTATTCTTTACTCTGCGAGAACATGAATTTCTTCAGATTTATTTCTGACGACTGTACACACTGGTCCATTTTCTTGTATAATTTTATCTATAATTCTATACCTACTTCATTTCTGGAAAACTTGTCTTGTTAGACTGAAAGTGACACATTTGAACACTTTATAATATGCACATCATTTCAAGACTTGTTGTTTATTGCATAAATCTGAACTCCTTTTCTGCAAGAAAATTTCATTGATATATTCATATTTCATGACAATATATTTTAATCGGTCTTTATATTGAAGAAGATGCTTGGCATGTCTGGTATAATAATATCTTGAGATACAAAATTTAAATTAGGATTCTGAGGGTGAATAAATGAACTGGCAATGGATCATTATATGAATAAATAAAATTCACATTTTTCTCATAATAGTAGAGGACTTTGCATTTCTTATCCAGGCCAAATAGAGCCTGTGTACACTGGAGTTATGGCTCATGAGCACAAAGGGGCTGACAGTTGAGAAGCACGCTGCTGTGATTATACTCATGTCCACAAGGAACTGGCTGGGCTGATCATAAAGAGCCAAAAGAACTTGAAAGATGGTGGAAAGAATATAAAAGTAGACAAAGGTGCTCCCAAGGAGAAGGATGGATTTAGTAGCTCTGGATTCAGGGGAGGACCTGGAGGAGTCATCAGTCCTGCGAATGTGCTGGACCTTCTTATGTCTGTACAGGATGAGAACCGTGGAGCTGCCGGCCCAGAGGGTGAGCCCCAAACATAAAACATCAGGGAATGACAGCAATGCTGCATACAAGGCGTCGTCAGTTTTGTCAGTAACAATAGAAAAACAATAGCCAAAATATCTTTCCTCTGTGATGTTTTTATCACTCCATTTGCCAATAATATTGAAAGGAAAAATGACATTTACCAACATTTGCAGGATCCAACACAGGAAAATAGAGAGAACCACATACTTGGGAGCTGTTACTTTCAGCGCTGCCCACCTGGAGTTCCAGGGACTGATCGTGATCACCTGAAAGACACTCAAGAGGCAGATGCTACTGATGGACACTCCCCTCCTCACTCTGTGCAGAAAGAAGAAAAGTTTGCAGCCAGGATCACCATGGATATGCTTCTACGCAAAGACTGCCATTGTCTGGGGGACCCCTTTACAGAGGAGGACCAAGGAGTTGGCCACAATCAGGTGCTTAAGGATCAAATCTGTGGACCGTAACTTGTAACCCATGAAATGAAGGATGATATAACTGCAAAGTAGTGAGAAATTCCCGAGGATTCCAACCACGGTCTGTGTTAAGATTATCCTGCCCATCATGAAAAAGCTGCTGACCATCCTTTCATTTCACAGACAGTGGTACTTTTGAGTTAGAATGTCCTGCATGGGAATATGAGGCATGGGTTACATGCATCATGTCAACTGAAATCCAATATTCTCCACTTAACAATAGTTCCCACTTGGAAATATTTGCTTCTTGTGTTTCTGTTACCTGCAGCTTTTAAAGGATTTCATGTATATCATTTAAAGAGAACTAATATGTAAAATTAATCACTGAAGATACTCATGTGATCACGTCTTCATTCTTCACCAGTTTTTCAGGCAGGAACTGAAGGGACCTTAGTTATACAGAGGAGTATAACCTACTCCCAGACAGGTTAAGTCTTTGTCAAACCTCCTTCTTAGTGCAGAGTGAGGACTGAATCCCTTTGGGCTACTTGAGACAGTGGTTTGAGGAACCTCCCAGGTGCTTAACTGATTAAGACCCTGCCTTCCACCACAGAGGGTCCAAGTTCAATGCCTGGTCCAGGATCTAAGATCTCATGAACTTTGATGCTCGGCCAAAAACAAAAATGGAAAAAAAGAGTCTGCACTGATCACCAGCCATGCCAAACAGATAGTTAGTTGCAAGCATATAATAAACCAGATCTATATTAGATATTGATTTCACAGCTCTTCTGTTTGTAGACCTGTGGTATCTTTTAATTTTCAATTAACATGATTCCATATATTTGTTAAGCTTTATTCTATGGAACCACATATTATGAATAAAATCTTAGCATCTTAACACATGCAAATCACTGCTGGCAGTAGAATAGAGCAGGAGCCTGCCTCAGGACAAGGCAATGTCATGAATGAGAATGCTTCACCCTGAGGATGGCAACAGAAAGACTCTTTTGTTCCCATGACAGAAACACAACTAAAATATCATGTATTATATAAATATTTGAATAATCATTTGTAGGCAATACACATTAGGGCATAAAACACTAACATGTGATAAAACACTTTAAGACAAAACAAAATTATTATTGTCCAATCATCCACTGAATCAGTATGTTATTGTCTGAGCCCAGGGAATATATTAGCAATGAATAAATATTTGCAGTTGACATGAACATAGAAGACACAGAGGCAAAATTTGGCACTTGTAAAGCATGGATTCTGGTGTCTCTCATACACTGATGTGCTAGATTTGTTATAATGTCAACAAATTGGTGATGGTGGCAGTTTCTGATGTGATCACTTACCCAGAATCTTGATCTGCCTTTCTCTCACAGACTCTGCTGCTCAGACGAAAATACAACGAACATACTTTCCAGCTGCCAGGACAAGGGCTCGGTGGGATGATCATTATACCCAGTATGTGTGTGGAAGGGAGGCAGCCAGATCCTGATAAATGGGTTTGAGACACTGTGCTCCCCTCCCTTCCCGTCAAAACTGCAATTATCATTTCACCTGCAGCAGCAATGGGAGTGCAGGCTTGGGAGCTGAGAACATTTCTGGAAACTTTTCTCTCAGTTGTTAATTACTGGAAACAATTACAAGTTTCTAGTTAGCAGCCTTAGGAGACAACTGGCTGTACTTGACAGGCAATTTTTTTTTCCATGATCCCTGGAGGTGATGGTCTCTCGAGGAAGAAATGCTGAAATCACACACATTAGGGATTGACACAAACCATGTGCGTCCCTCTGGATTCTTCACTTCCCTGAGATGTGTCTCTGCCCTAATACTAGTACTTCCCTCACCTTCAACCATTGAATGGGACCGTCAAAGAAAGTATTGGTAAAGAAATGGAATGAGACAAAATACCTGGGAAGTATATTTGAAAAGACAAAAGGAAAAGGAGGAACATCATAAGAACTCATGATAGGAACCACCAGGACAACTTAAATCAATTTAGACTCATTTTCATAATTCAATGCCAGTTATTATGGAAATTTTGTAGGAAATATACTTTATTATTATTGAACCCACTGATAGGAATCAGGTTCAGAACAAATAAATAGGAAAAAGAGTGAAGGTTTCAAAATAGCTATAAAATGAAAGCACTTAGAACTGATATCTCGATTATTTTATCAAGTACTTAACTCAGGAGCATCCTGGAGAGGAAACAATATGCCACTAAAACCCTGTGCATCAGTGCAAAATTAAAAGAAAATCTGAACTGAAAGTAGGAGGCTTCACAAAAAGCAAACACACTGACATCTTGATCATGTACTTCTAGCCTCCAGAACTGTGAAAAACTGGGAATAGTATCTATGTTTATACCTCCCAGGCTGTTGTGTTTTATGAAGTCAAAGCTAAACGTAATACAAACTGTTAAGAGTCTGTCTGTTTGATCCTGAGACTTCCAAGGGTGATCCTGCAATTTATATTGGAGAAAGTGTTGCCCATGTTCTCTTCTAGCAGTTTTATGGTGTCATGTCTTCTATTTAACTATTGAAGCCATGTTGAGTTTATTTTGTGTACAGTGTGAGGGCATGATTTGACTTCACGGGATTTACATGAGGCTCTCCAGCTACCAGAGAAGAGTGGAGAAACAGCTCGAGACAGAACAAAGAGAAGGTGCCAAAGTAAACAATGCCCAGTTGTGCATGTGACTGGTGATGGAAGCAAAGCCTGATGCAAAGAACAATATTGCATAGGAACCTGGAATATTAGATCCATGAACCAAGGGACATTGGAAGTAGTCAAATAGGAGATGGGAAGAGTGAACATTGACATTTCAGGAATCAGTGAATTAAAATGGGCTGGAACAGGCGAATTTAATTCAGATGACCATTATATGTACTACTATGTACAAGAATCCCTTCGAAGAAATGGAGTAACCCTCATAGTTAACAATGTTCTGCCCGTAGTCCGAGTCCCTGTCGGGAAAGAAGACTCCTTGAAACAACGCAACTTGCAATAGGGGAGTTTATTATTGACTCGAGCCAGGGCCTCCCACCCTCACCAAGGGTGTGAGGACGAAAAGGCCCCAGTTCTCTCGGGTATTTATTAGGTCAAAAAAAGCAGCAGGTAGTTGGCACAAGTGGATTGGTTACACAGTTGCAAGGTAATTTTTATTGGCCCAACGTGGGCCTTTCAGCTTTCCCCTGATAGGTTCCCTTTTTCTTGCTAGGCATATGTTGATTGGCTGGCTCCAGGTGGCCTGGTAATTATGTTACCCTGGGAAACCAGGCCTACTCCTAATCTAGGCTGCCTGTCATGGCGTTAGCCATGACAGCCTCACATTTCCCCCCTGTCTTTGTACTTTTGTAGAGGATTCTTTCTTTTCACCCTGTGAAACTGACTGATATCTTTGTCTCAATACCATAATTTGGATGGTATTTAGGCGCTCCCTAATAAATGAGACCAGGCGGTTTAAAATGCATGGACCAAAGATCAGTAACAATATTAATATTATGAGTGGACCCAGGGGGGAGGAAATCAAAGTGGTCAACCAGGGGGAGTGCTGAAACCAAGATTTAAACCAGCCTTGTTGGGCTTCTCATTCTCTCTTCCACTGGGCTAGTCTCTCTCTTACTTTCTGGAGAGATTTTTGTACCACCCCTGAATGGTCGATATAGAAACAGCATTCTTCTCCCAGTGCTGCACATAATCTTCCTTGTTGCAGAAACAACAAATCTAAACCTCCCCTATTCTGTAACACTACTTCAGCCAAGGAGCTCAAGGATTCTTGGAGGTGCAAAATGGACTGTTCCCGTGGTTTTGCAACCCCAAGTGGCGCTGTAAAAAGAGTCAACTCCCCCACATTTTTCAATTTGGTTCCGATCCCTTCTTCCCCCCGGGCAGACATAGACAGGCACCTGTTCATAGTACTGTGGGCCTTTTCGCTCACAGTTATGGGTGAACAGACGGATAGAGCCGTGGGCAAAGAACTTGGTCAGTTGGTTGGGACCAAACCCATTACCGTCAGCCGCCAGCACGCACAAATCAAAGGTCAGTACTGGCCACCATGTCCCTTTGGGGGCCATGTTGGAGCTCGAATTAAGCACTTCTCCAGTCTCAGGATTGTAGATCACCCAAGTCAGGTTAGCTGGCTGATGGGGGTTGTGGTTGGTTGCTCCTGGGCCGATGAAAACTGTTATCAGCAGGAGAGTTAAGAGGGCTCCCGTCGTACGAGTTTCAGTTTCAAAGGATTTGACGGGAGAAATCTTGCCTCCCATTCTGCTTGTGCCTTTTCCTGTTCTTCTGGGGTGGCTTGCCGCACGTGATTGCAGTGAACCCAGGGCCCGATTCTGTCGACCTTAACAGCAGTAGGAGTGACAAGGAGAACTACATAAGGGCCTTTCCATCTAGGTTCTAATGCTTTAGATTGGTGTCGTTTTACCCAAACCCAATCACCCGGGCCAATATTATGTGAGGGGATGGTCCCCTTGCTTGGACCCTCGTGTATCTCTCGAATTAATTTCCAAACATGGTGATGCACCTTACTTAATGCCATCAGTGTTTGCTGGAATTGTCCCAAGGTAGGGGGTGGTAGGCATTTTCCCTCGAATATAGGACACAGAGGAGGGGGTCTGCCATACAGAATCTCAAAAGGGGTAAGATTCAGCTTATAAGGGGTGTTACGCACTTGAAAGGGCACAAAGGGAAGGGGGGTCACCCAGTCCCCGCCAGTCTCTATTGCCAACATTGTCAAAGTTTCTTTTAGGGTCCGATTCATTCTCTCAACCTGTCCTGAGCTCTGGGGATTATATTCACAATGTAACTTCCATTTTGTCCCCAGAGCTTGGGCCAGCCCTTGTACAATCTGGCTCACAAAGGCAGGTCCGTTATCAGAGCCCATAGTCACTGGCAGCCCTTACCTAGGCACTATCTCTTCTAAGATTTTTTAGCAACCACTGTTGCTGTCTCTCCCTTAGTGGGGAAGGCTTTTACCCACCCCGAGAAGGTATCTACCAGAACAAACAGATAGCGATACCGGTACTTGCCTGGCCTTACCTCAGTGAAATCTATCTCCCAGTGTTGCCCTGGCTCTTCCCCTCGGTACCTCGTTCCAGTGTGCTGTCTTTTCCTTGCCCTCATCAGCTGGCATGCTTTGCAAGTCTGGATTATCTCTCGTACTGTTGCATTTTGTCGAGGGAAACTCAGGCAGGCCGTCTGGAGAAGTGTCAAGGTCTTTTTCTCCCCCAAGTGTGTAGTTGTGTGCAGGTGTTCACATAGGTGACGACCCAGGATGGCAGGCAATATCAGGTTGTTGTTTGGATCTCAGTACCATCCATCTTTGTCATCCTTCTGGAGGGTGGTATCCTCGTTGATCCAAATGAGGTCAGGGAGGGAATAGTCGGGGACTGGCGGCAGAGTCCCCATACCAGGAGGTGGAAGTCCCATGGCTAATATGGGGGCAGTGTAGTCCTGGCTGGCCGCTTCTCGAGCAGCCGCATCAGCAGCCTGATTGCCCCGTGCCCTAGGGTCTTCTCCTTTCTGGTGTTTATTTGGGTTAGGCAGGGCAAGGGCTGGGGCTTCAGTAAGCGCACTGATCTTTCTTTAGTGCCTGCCTTTTTGGTCTCTTTTTTTCTCCTGACGAAGTCATTCCTCCCTTTCTTCTGGGGTCTCCCTATTATTAAATACCTTTTCAGCTGCTTTCAGTAAGTCTTGTATTGTCTGTTCTCTTAACCCCTCTATCTTTTGTAATTTCCTCCTAATATCTGGGTCTGCCTGGTTCACAAACGCTAGTAGAACTGCAGTGCGTGATTCCTCAGCCTGGGGGTCCATGGATGTATATTGCCTAAAGGCTTCCATTAGCCTCTCTAGGAAGGCTGACAGGCTCTCAGTGGGCTCTTGCCTTACTAAATTTACCTTCGCCAAATTTGTTGGCTTCCTAGCTGCGGCCCGCAGGCCAGCAATTAGAGTCTGGTGGTACACTCGGAGACACTCCCTACCTTCCACTCGCTCAAAATCCCAGTTAGGCCGCAACAGAGGAAACCCCTCATCCATGAGATGAGGCTGGGCGGTTGGTCTCCCGTCGACCCCCGGGAGTCATTTCCGCACCTCTGCCAGGATCCGCTCCCATTCTTCTGTGGTGAAGAGCACCAGCAACAGCTGCTGACAATCATCCCAGGTGGGGTTATGAGTGAACAAAATGAAATCTAAGAGGTCAATGAGGCCTTGGGGTTTCTCCGAAAAAGGAGAATTTTGGGTTTTCCAATTATACAGATCACTCGTGGAAAAGGGCCAGTACTGATAGGTTCGCTCTCCTTCCGGGTTAGCTGGTCCCACTCGGACGGGCAGTGCCTGTACAGTAGATGAAGGTAACTCTGGGTCCCCATGATTCTGCTCACCCCTATTTCCTCTATTCCTTCTCTGGGGTCGGGGTTCCCTTATCCCTTCTGATTCATCGGGGGGGGGGGCTCTTCCCCCCTGGGGGAACCTGCAACGGAGGAGGGGCATATGGCGGGGGCCTAATTTCCGTCTCCAAGTCAATCAGGTTCTGGTACGAGGATTCCTGCAAGACCGGTTTTGGGCCCTTATTCTTCTTGGCTTCCTCTAGGGGAGTGGGGGTTTCCATAACCAGGGCTTGTACATTAGGAGAATCAGGGAGTTTGTGAACAAAAGGTTTTAACCATTTGGGCGGATCTTCTACTAGATCTTGCCAGACCATAACATATGGGACTTGGCTCAGGTGGCCCCAGGGATCAGGAGCCATAACTTTCTCTTTCACTGCCCGAATAATAGAAGGTTGAGAAGTTCCCTCTGGAGGCCATCCAACTTGGAAGGCGGGCCACTCTGCAGAGCAAAAGGTTATTAATTTACTCTTTGTAACCAGTAGCGACAGATCATACGCTCTAGCCCTGACATCCGAGAAATGATCAGTCATGAGAGAGAGTGGGGTAGATTCTCCTTCCCCCATAGCGAGAGTCAGAAGAAGGTCACCGAGAATTACCACCAAAAAATCCTATCGGGAGTGGTGGTGGCCAGGAGGTTGGGCTTGTAGTATGCTTCGTGGAACTATTTGAGTGTCTTAGTCATTGCACGGAAGTTTTCTTGTTGGGGGCGGGCACCCTAAGGGTTTCTAGCCCATTCCGTGACCCCCTTATCCTTTCACGGGAGTCTTCCAGTGGCAGGCGCCCTATCGGCTCTTAAGTGCCTGTCCTGTGCCCACACAGACGGGTTTTTATTTGGCCAGATTCTCGGTTTAGGATACGAGAAAAAAGAAAAGAGTTTCACCATCTCGGGCTCCCGTTACTGGGGCTGACTTGTTGGGAGGCCTTCAGAATCCGCCAGGGAGTAGCCCTGGCCAGGACTCGTCAGTTGCCCTGAAAACTGTCTGCCTGTTCACTGAAACTCTCAGAAACAGAAATGAGGCTCCAAGGCTTTATAGGAGGAAGTAGACAATGACACACCAGAGAACAACGAGACAGGAGACAATGCTGGCAGTTATACAGAAAAACACACAGACAGACACACATCGGCCGACAACACAGAACTGGAGGGCGAGACCCCCTGAGTTTCCCTATCCTCTGGAAAAAGGGTCATCCTACCGAATGGCGTCCACTGTTCCCCAGATCCGGGCTTAGGAGAGGGGGTTTCCTTCCCGCAGAGCTGGCTGCCTTCCAGCATGCTCGCTGGCCTTGGCCTCACGCCAACCGGAAAGGCCAATCCATCCCCTCATGGAAAGCTTTCCCTCACGCCAGACACCTTCCTGCCTTTTAGCAGGGCCTCGGATTTACACTGGGCTTCCTGTGCCAGATACATTCTTGCTTCACAGAAGGGCCCCGGATTTACACTGGACTTTTCCAGACCTGCCTGAGCACTGGTGCTATTACCTGTCCTTTTCCCCCTTTGTTCCAAAGAATGTTCTTTCCCGGTCAAGGGATCCTGGACGAGCCCCCCAAATGTTCTGCTCGTAGTCCGAGTCCCCGGTCAGGAAAGAAGACTCCTCGAAACAATGCAACTTACAATAGGAGAATTTATTACTGACTCGAGCCAGGGCCTCACGCCCTCACCAAGGGTGTAAGGACAAAAAGACCCCGAGCCCCAGTTCTCTCGGGTATTTATTAGGTCAAAAAAAGCAGCAGGTAGTTGGCACAAGTGGATTGGATACACAGTAGGTAGTTGGTGCAAGTGGATTGGTTACACAGTTGCAAGGTAATTTTTGTTGGCCCAACGTGGGCCTTTCAGCTTTCCCCTGATAGGTTCCCTTTTTCCTGCTAGGCATATGTTGATTAGCTGGCTCCAGGAGGCCTGATAATTATGTTACCCCGGGAAACCAGGCCTACTCCTAATCTAGGCTGCCTGTCATGGTGTTAGCCGTGACAGCCTCACAACAAAAGAGGCCAAAGTGCAGTATTTGGGTGTAAACTCAAAAGTGACAGAATGATCTCTGTTCATTTCCAAGGCAAAGCATTGAATATCAGAGTAATCCAGGTCGATGCCCCAACCAGCAATGATGAAGAAGCTCAAGTTGAATGGTTCGAGGAAGACCTACAAGACCTTCTAGAGCTAACACCAAAAAAGATGTCCTTTTGTCACTGGGGACTGGAATACAAAAGTAGGAAATCAAGAGATACTGGCGTAGCAGGCAAGTTTAGCCTGGAATACAAAATGAAGCAGGGCAAAGTCTAACAGATTTGCCAAGACAACGCACTGGTCATAGCAAACACCCTCTTTCAACAACACAAGAGACAACTCTACACCAGATGGACATCAGCAGATGCTCAACACCAAAATCAGATTGATTATATTCTTTGCAGCCAAAGATGGAGAGGCTGTATACAGTCAGCAAAAACAAGACCAGGATCTGACTGTGGCTTAGATCATGAACTCCTTATTGCCAAATTCAGACTGAAATTGAATAAAGTAGGGAAAACCACTAACCATTCAGGTATGACCTCAATCAAATCCGTTACAATTATACAGTGGAAGTGACAAACAGTTCAAGAGATTAGATCAGGTAGACAGAGTGTCTGAAGAACTGTGGAAGGAGGTTGGTGACATTGTACAGGAGACAGTGTTCAAGACCACCCCCAAGAAAATGAAATGCAAAAAGTCAAAATGGTTGTCTGAAGAGGCCTTACAATCAGCTGAGAAAAAAAGAAATGATAAAGAAAAAGGAGAAAAGGACAGATATACCCATCTGAATGCAACTTCGAGGGAATAACAATGAGAGAAAAGAAAGCCGTCCTCAGCGATCAATGCAAAGAAATAGAGGAAACCAATAGAATGAGAAAGTGTAGATATCTCTTGAAGAATATTGGAGATACTAAGGGAACATTTCATGCAGAGATGGGCACAGTACAGGACAGAAATGGTATGGACCTAACAGAAGCAGAAGATATTAAGAAGAGGTGGCAAGAATACACAGAAGACTATACAAAAAAATCTCCTCACCCAGATAACCAAGATGGTGTGATCACTCACACTCACCTAGATCCAGACATCCTGGAGTCTGAAGTCAAATGGGCCTTAGGAAGCATCATGATGAACAAAGCTAGTGGAAGTAATGGAATTCCAGATTAGCTATTTCAAGACCTAATAGATGACTCTGTGAACATGCTTAACTCAATATGCCAGAAAATTTGGAAAACTCAGCAGTGGTCACAGGACTGGAAAAGGTCTGATTTCATTCCAATCCCAAAGAAAGGCAATGCCAAAGAGTGTTCAAAGTACCACACGATTTCACTCATCTCACATGGTAGCAAAGTAATGATCAAAATTCTCCAAGCCACGCTTCAGCAGTATGTGAACCAAGAACTTCCAGATGTACAAGCTGGATTTTGAAAAGGCTGAGGGGCCAGATATCAAATTACCAACTTCCAGTGGATCATCGAAAGAACAAGAGAGTTCTAGAAAAACAGCTACTTAAGACTTTGACTGTGTGGATCACAATAAACTGTAGGAAATTATTCATGAGATAAGAGCACCAGATCACCTGACCTGCCTTCTGTGAAATCTGCATGCATGTCAAGAGGCAACTGTTAGAATGGACATGGAAGCGTGGACTGGTTCCAAATTGGGAAAGAAGTACGTCAAGGCTGCATAATGTCACCCTGCTTATATAACTTATATCCAGAGTACATCATGCAAAATGCCAGGCTGGATGAAGCACAAGCTGGTATCAAGATTGCCAGGAGAAATGTCAGTAACTTGAGATATGCAGATGACACCACACTTATGGCAGAAAGTGAAGAGTAACTATAGAACCTCTGGATGAATGTGAAAGAGGAGAGTGAAAAAACTGGCTTAAAACTCAAGATTCAAAACACAAAGATCATGGCATGTGATCCCATGATTTCACGTAAAATAGATGGGGAAACAATGGAAACAGTGACAGAATTTATTTCCTTGGTCTCCAAAATCACTTCAGATGGTTATGCAGCCATGAAATTAAAAGATGCTTGCTGCTTTAAAGAAAAGTTATGATCAACTTAGATAGCATATTAAAAAGCAGAGACATTACTTTGCTGACAAAGGTCCACCTAGTCAAAGCAATGGTTTTTCCTGTAGTGGTGGATGGATGTAAGAGTTGGACCACAAAAAAGCAGAGCACAGAAGAATTAATGCTTTTGAACTGTGGTGTTGGAGAAGACTCTTGAGAATTCCTTGAACTGCATGGAGATCAGACCAGTCATTCCCAATGGAAATCAGTCCTGAATATTCACTGGACGGACCGACACTGAAGCTGAAGCACCAATACTTTGGCCACCTGATGCAAAGAGTACACTCATTGGAAAAGCCCCTGATGCTGTGGAGGATTGAAGGCAGAAGGGGACGACAGGATGAGATGCGTGGATGGCATCACTGACTTGATGGACATGAGTTGAGCAAGCTCTGGCAGTTGGTGCTGGACAGGGAAGCCTGGCATGCTGCAGGTCGTGGGCCCACAAGGAGTTGGACATCACTGAGCAACTGAACTGAACTAATTACATTGGGACCACAGATACTTGGGGGAAATTCCCTGTCTTGAATCAACTCATTAGTAAACTTAATGGACCTGAAAAATCCACTTGCCATGTAGTATAACATGACTACCCAGATGATGTCACATACATGGGAGGAGAACTCTTTATTATTTATGTAATTATCAATATGTTTTCAACACTATGAGCAATCTTTACCTCCTGTGATGGTTTCTTACGAGGAAGAAGCTAGTATAAGGGGATATGCCTTCACAAATCTTAGTGGTCTTATCTTTTGTCTGATTCCTTGCGACCCCATGGATTGCACCATGGCAGACCTCCCTGTCCATCACCAACTCCTGGAGCTTACTGAAACTGATTCCATAGAGTCGGTGATGCCATCCAACCATCTCTACCTCTGTCGTCCGCTTCTCCTCCTGCCTTCAATCCTTCCCAGCATGACGGTCTTTTCAAATGAGTCAGTTCTTCTCATCATGGGCCAAAATATTGGGGTTTCAGGCAGCATCAGTTCTTCCGATGAATATTCAGGATGGATTTGCTTTAGGATAGACTCGTTGGATCTCCTTGCAGTCTAAGGGAGTCTCAAGAGTTTTCTTCAACACCACAGTTCAAAAGCATCAATTATTCAGTGCTCAGCTTTTTTTTACAGTCAAACTCTCACATCAAGACATGACTCCTAGAAAAAGCATAGCCTTCACACTGCGGACCTTTGTTGGCATAGTGATGTCTCTGCATTTCAATATGCTGTCTAGGTTGGTCATAACTTTATTTCCAAGGAGCAAGCATCTCTTAATTTCATGGCTGCAATCACCAACTTCAGTGATTTTGGAGCCCCCTAAAGTAAAGTCTCTCACTGTTTCCATTCTTTCCCCATCTCTTTGCCATGAAGTGATGGGACCGAAAGAATATGAAAAAGAACATCACTGAATCACGTTGCAGAACAGCAGACATTGACACCATACTGTAAATCAACAGTATATATCAGTAAAATAAATTAAAAAAACTGAATGTGTCAGATATGATGTGAAGTGAAAGTCGCCCAGTTGTAGCCAACTCCTTCAGACACCATGGACTGTAGACTGCCAGGCTCCTTTCTCCGTGGAATTCTCCAGGCCAGAAGACTTGATTGGGTAGGCGATCCCTTCTCCAGGGGATTTCCCCAACCCAGGGATCAAATCCAGGTCTCCTGCATTGCAGGCAGATTTTTTACCATCTGAGCCACCAGGGAACCCCAACAATCCTGGGGTAGGTAGCCTATCTTTTCTTCAGTTCATCCTCCTGACCCTGGAATTATACTGGGGTTTCCTGCATTGAAGGTGGATTCTTTACCAGCTGAGCTACCAGGGAAGCTATGATTAGATGAAAAATTGTGGAATTCATGACTGGGTCCTCTGCCACGTCCATCATTTCCAGCTCCTCCTTCCTACAATTAGATGTTACCAAGCTGAATTTGGGCCTATAGGAGTCTTTCAATTTATTATTTCATGAAATTTTCTATTATTTTGTGAGGGTTCTTGCATCTATGTTTATGAGAGATTCTGGCCTGTAAATTTCTTCATTAATATTGCCGTTTTGTGCTTTTGGTATCAGAGTGATGCTGGCCTCATAAAATGAGGTAAGAAGCATTCTCTACTCTTCAGGTTTTTTTTGGAAGTGCTCGGGAAGCATAGGTATTAACTCCTTGAATGTTTGGTAGAATTCACCTGTGAAGCCATCTTGTCCTGACCTTTTGTTTGGGGAAGTTTTCTGTTTCGATTTCAAGCACTGGACGAGTGATCAGTCTAGTAAGGTTTTCTACTTCATGATTCAGTCTTGGAATGTTGTATTTTTCTAAAAATTGGTCCATTTCTTCTGGTTTGTCCAAGTGTGTTGGCATAGATAGATGTTCACAATATTGTCACAATTCTTTGCATTGTTGTGTAATTACTGCTCTTTTTCTTCTTGTTTCATAGTTTATTGATCAGAGCCTTCATTCTCTCTTTCTTAAAGTGAGTCTAGTTAAAGGTTTCTCAATGTTTCCATTTTCGAAAAACCAGTTTTAGTTGGATTGATCTTTAAAAAAAGGCTAATGCTAAGTCACTTCAGTCGTGTCTGCCTCTGTGTGACCCCATGGATAGCAGCCCACCAGGATCCTCCATCCACAGGATTCTCCAGGCAAGAATAATGGAGTGCGTTGCCATTTCTTTCTCCAAAATATTTTTTAAATATTTTTTAAAATATTAAAAAACATTTATTTATTTATCTCGGTGCACTATGTCTTAGTTTCGGCTCTCGGTGGTTTAGTTTCAGCACGTGAAGTCTTAGTTATCACGTGTACTATCAGAATGTTGGACCACGGATCAAACCCAGGGCCCCTGCATTGGGAGCTTGGAGTCGTGGCTAATGAAATACCAGGTAAGTCCCTGATTGATCTTTTCTACAGTCTTTTTAGTCTCTGCTTTATCTATTTCCACATTGATTTTTCTCATTTCCTTCATTCCAGACTCTGGGCTTTGTTTGTTCCTCTTCTAGTTTCTTTAGGTGTATGGCTAGAATGTTATTCGAGATTTCCCTTCTTTCCTTAGGTGGGCCTATATTGCTGTAAACTCCCCTCTCACTTTTCTAGTTCTCAACTCAAAGATGGCTTCTTCATTCCGTACCATTGTGATTGGAATAGAGGTTATATGTGACTTCTACTTAAATTTGTTGAGATCTGTTTTGAGTTCCCATATATGATCTATCTGTGAGCAATGGAGCCAGGAGCTGAACCCATGACTGACAACTCAGAGAAATGGATACCCTGGTGAGTGAGTGGCTTGAGCCACAGACTGGGTACCCCAGTCCTAGGGTTCTGTGTGTTTGATACAAGCCACATTGTCTGGTGGGAGAAGTGCTGGGATGAGAAGAAGGGCTATAGGAAGGCAGGACTATGCTCATGAGGAGCACACATTGCCTAGCCCATGAGGCAGGGAAGACAGAGGTCTACTCAAGGAGCTGTTGTTTTCCCACAACCAACTCACCACACAGCCCAGGCTCAGTGGAATGAACACACCAGTCCTCCTCCCTCCATGGCACTGTATCTGCAAAAGCCACTATGAGGGAAGAGTTGATGGAGGGACACAGAGGTACCAACAGCCAGGGCAGAGCCTGGGTGGAGCATTGGCAGCCACTGTTGCTCTCATTTCAAGAAACCCCACAGAAGCAGCCCGGAGATCATATGACAGCTAGTTCACTACAGCTCATTCCCTGATATCACATGCAAAGAACTCCCTACCCTGAGGAGTAGTTTCACAACAGTGCAGGAGTGACAGAGGATGGGGAAAGTTTAGAGATACAGGGGACCTGCTGCCCAGACAAGACAGACAGGTCTGCTCTCGTGGCTGCAGAGTTTCCTAGGACCGCATACCACCTACTGATGTGCCCTCAGCCTGAACACAGCGAATGCTTCTGCCCAACTCAATCCATGTCATATCCCTGCACTGGATCTAGAGTGCCTGCAACCAGAGAGAAAACTTCACCAAGGGACACAAAGTAACCTGGTTCTGGGACAGAGCTGTTCAGCAACAGCTCACTTCTCAACCAATGCTTAGGATCCATGTGAGCTCCTGCAAGCTGTAAAGAGCAGCTCCATAACAGAGTGGGGGCTGCAAAGACAGGGAGCAGTCTTCAACTGGGAAGGACAATGGGAACTTACACTTGAGGCTGCGACAGCACAGCCATTGGCACCTACATAGACCGAGCATCAGACCCCTGTCTGCTCATAGTTCGCAATTGATTCAGAGGTCTTCTTCCTCTGGGGAAATGGACCCACTTGCAGAGAGGAAAACACACACTTAGAAGAAAGACATTCAGCTTGGGCCCAACCCACAGGGATTCTGTTCCAGCACCTGACTGGATTCAAAACAAAAAACGAGCTCCTTCACTATGTTTCCTGCAAGAGACTTTTCTCAGATATAAATCTGCAAAGAGACAAACAGAGAGAGACTAAACAACACACTACTAAAATGTGATAGGTTCAAAAGAGAAATCAAGAGTAAATCAGAAATTACCAGAAGACAAATGAGAACAAAAACACAACTTTCCAAAACTGATGGAACACAGTAAACACAGTTTGAAGAGAAAAGTTTATATCAATACAGCAGTACTTCAAATGTGTGAGAAAAATCTAAAGAAAAAACCCAAACCCACTTAACTGACCAGATTTCTAGAAACAGTCTTTAAAGACTGAATTAGGAGGAAATAGACAATCTTGAATGAAAAGAAGCAAAACAGCTGTCTGAGGAGACCTTAGAAATAGCTGTGAAAAAAAGAGATGCAAAAAGCAAAGGAGAAAAGGAAAGATATACCCATGTGGATGCAGGGTTCCAAAGAATAGGCAGGAGAGATAAGAAAAGCTTCCTTAGCAATCAATGCAAAAAATACAGGAAAACAATAGAATGGAAAGGACTAGAGATCTCTTCAAGAAAATTAGAGATACCAAGGGAAGACTTCATGCAAAGATGGGCTCAATAAAGGACAGAAATGGTATGGACCTAACAGAATCAGAAGATATTAAGAAGAGGTGGCAAGAGTACACAAAAGAACTGTACCAAAGAAACCTTGCAGACTGAGATAATCACGATGGTGTGATCACTCACACTCACCTAGAGGCAGACATCCTGGAATGTGGAGTCAAGTGGGACTTAGGAAGGATCACTACGAACAATGTTAGTGGAGGTGATGGAATTCCAGTTGAACTGTGTCAACTCCTAAAAGATGATGCTGAGAAAGTGCTGCACTCAATATGTTAGCAAATTCGGAAAATTCAGCAATGGCCACAGGACTGGAAAAGGTCCATGTTCATTCCAGCCCCAAAGAAAGGCAATGCCAAACAATGCTCAAGCTACTGCACAGTTGCACTCATCTCACACGCTAGTAAAGAATGCTCAATATTCTCCAAGTCAGGCTTCAGCAACACATGAACTGTGAACTTCCAGATGTTCAACTGGTTTTAGAAAAGGCAGAGGAACCAGAGATCAAATACCAACATCCTCTGGATCATCAAAAAAGCAAGAGAGTTCCAGAAACACATGTATCTCTGCCTTATCGATTGTGCCAAAGCCATTGACTGTGTGGATCACAATAAACTGTGGGAAATTCTGAAAGAGATGGGAATACCAGATCACCTGATCTGCCTTTTGAGAAACCTGTATGCAGGTCAGGAAGCAACAGTTAGAACTGGATATGAAACAACAGACTGGTCCCAAATAGGTAAAGGAATACATCAAGCCTGTGTATTGTCACCCTGCTTATTTAACTTATATGCAGATTACATCATGAGAAATGCTGGGCTAGAAGTAGCACAAGCTGAACTCAAGATTGCTGGGAGAAATATCAATAACCTGAGATATGCAGATGGCACCACCCTTATGGCAGAAGGTGAAGAAGAACTAATGAGCCTCTTGAGGAAAGTGAAAGAAGAGAGTGGAGAAGTTGGCTTAAAGCTCAACATTCAGAAAACTCAGATCATGGCATCTGGTTCCATCACTACGTGGCAAATAGATGGAGAAACAGTGGAAACAGTGTCAGACTTTATTCTTGGGTCTCCAAAATCACTGCAGATGGTGATTGCAGCCATGAAATTAAAAGACATTTAGTCCTTGGAAGGAAATTTATGACCAACCTAGACAGCATATTTAAAAGCAGACACATGACTTTGTCCACAAAGATCCATCTAGTCAAGGCTATGGTTTTTCCAGTAGTCATGTATTTATGTGAGAGTTGGACTATAAAGAAAGCTGAGCACAGAAGTATTGATGCTTGTGAACTGTGGTGTTGTAGAAGACTCTTGAGAATCCCTTGGCCTGCAAGGAGAGCCAACCAGTCCATCCTAAAGGAAATCAGTCCTGAATACTCATTGGAAGGACTGATGTTCAACCTGAAACTCCAATACTTTGGCCACCTGTTGTGAAGATCTGACTCATTGGAAAAGACCCTGATGCTGGGAAAGAGTGAAGGTGGGAGGAGAAGGGGACGACAGAAGATGAGATGGTTGGATGGCATCACCGACTCAATGGACATGAGTTTGGGTAAACTCGGGGAGCTGGTGATGAACAGGTGTTAGCATGCTTTAATGGACCAGAACCTGGTGGTCTGGAGTCAATCATAAGGAAGTTAAAGAGCGAAAGTGGTTGATAGTCCCTGGTTTACACCGAGGACCAATAAAGCCCTTGACACAGGGCTTGCATCACTCATGAAGGCACAGGTTGCCCTCTCGATGGGAACTTGAAAGCCCGTGTAGGAGAGTGAGCATGATGGGTCTCTATGCTCCAGAGAAATAGCCGGGGATGTCGGTGTGGTGGGGAGAGTGTGGGGAGTGAGAGAGAGAAAAGAAATGGGAACCTAAGCTCTGATGGAGCAAATGTGCTTTAATGAACTTTTTGTGATGATGTATAGGCTGTTGTACAAGGAATTTCTTTTGACAATGATAAAGATCAGAATACTAAATGTGCAGCAACCCTTACCGAGGGAACAAGGGATTAACAACAGTCATAATGTCAGAAGACAATCCATATCTCAAAAAAGAGGATCGAGACTAAGTTTTGTCATAAAGAGAATGTTTACTGAGGGAGACCCAAGCCTGTCTCCCACAGTGACCCCAGCTCTGGGAGCAGCTTGCCTTTCCACTGATAAGGAACAGAGGATTTATGAGAAACAGCATGTAGGAATCCTCCCATTAAACATCCCCTGACAATTCTCCCTTATTTATTTATAATATTTGTAAAAAGGGCTCTAACCATTTGAGTTTATTTAGTTTTAACCATTTTTGAATGAAGGCAACAGTAAATTACAAATATAATTGTCAAGACAACCACCAAATTATAATTCCTGACCTAATGCTGTGAGTGATGCTTGGAAACCATCTACATGGGTCTAGCCCAGATAATCGATCAGCCAGTTGTTCAGCTAAAGTTTCCAAATGAGTGGAAGAGGGCAGATTTTTAGAAGAGGTTTCAAAGATTTCTTTTTGTAATACTGTACATTCAGAGAGACATTAACATGTATGTTTTGTAAAGGAAATATGATTTGTTCCCTGTTGTACACACTATGATTAAATTGAACAGGAGTAAAATAAAATTGAGTAGAATTCCAATCACATTTTAGTATCACCTGTTTTTGTATATCTATTTATTGATCTCCAACCCATTTGATGGCTGTTTTCAGTTCTTGTATTTCATCTTAAATATCCTCATCTATCTGAGCCTGAGTGGCCCAAATAGTATGAGCATCTTTAGTCCAATTTTGGATAAAATTATGTGTTTGAATTGAGGTTTGTAATGCAATGCCATTGATGGCAGCAGTGGTGCAAATAGCTATTAATCCCAAAATGCCAAGAATCAGCCATCTAATGAATCGTTTAGACTGCTGGAGCAGTTTAGTAAGTAACCAGGAAGCAAGTCCAGCCATGGGACCTTCTTCCCAGGGCCATTGGAGATTTATTGTTAACCACAGACTATGTCGAGATCGAAGAATCGAAAGGAAATCATTTCTTAAGGAAATAGAGGAGTTAAGAGAGCTATATAACTTGCAATTTATACAAGTTACAGAACATAAAGTCTTAATGAATTCTAAGTTTCCTATAGCTACAACAAAAGGAAGTGGAACACAGCCTTGTATAACTGTGAGTGATGATAAAAGAAATAATTACTATGACTCTGATTGGTCCCTGTGAAATGTCCAGTCTAAGTCCCAAGTTCTTCAGTGCTTGCTGCAAGTTTCCAGATGTCCCATTGTTTAGGCCCAATCTCTTTATCAAGGACGATTTGAGGGCGAGAAGGTGTCATTTCGCCATCAAGCCAGCTAAGGAGTCCTTTTCATGGCAGTGTTTCATTGAACTGTTGGTAATCTTTGATGTTACTTGAATAACATAATCACATATAGTACTGTTACTATAATCTGAGCAGTTAGATAGCCATATACCATGGGGTCCCCAATCAAGAATGGTGTAATTGGCCATAAACATTAATTTCCCTGATTCAGCTTGACATCTATCTCAGTAAATAGAGTATATTTAATGTCTTTATAAGTAAACCCCTTACATTCTGACTTTTGTCCTCTTCCTAGAGTTTTGGTAGTGTTGACATGGTTTGCAGAAAAGGACAGGGCAACAAACAGTCCAAGCAATGTGTGGAAGTTTTTTTTGGAGGCAGGACGAAAGCCCGTGTTTGTCGACTGACGTTAATACATAATTTTGTTGTGCCCATGCATAAAGGAAGGATTTCATAGCCTAGAGAAATGTCAATTAGACTTCCTTCTCTCTCAGGATAAAAGGGCCCCTCCAAGCTCCAAGGAGGGGGCATATGTGTTGAGTCATTAATGGATACGATTGGTCCTATATCTGTCCATTCTAGAACCTACAATAAAAACAGGGGTTAGGTACATAAACCCAATAAGTGTGATCAATCAAGTCAACCTGAGTGGGGGAAGCAAAAGCAAGCAAAGCAAGCATAGCAAAAAAAAATTTTCAGGATTCCGAGGCATTCCCTGTTGAGAAATCAGATTTTGAACTTGATTAGTAAGGGTTTTTATCTGTCCCCAAGTAGGGAGATCATAAGGTCGATGACATCGAGTGCGGCATTTTTTGGAAATGTTTTAAAGCCACCATGGCTTGTACTGGAATTTCTTCCTCCTAAAGTTTTTGTTGTTTTGTCTCTAGTTTGAACGTTGGGGTCCCCCTTAGGTCGATTCTTCCAAAGAGGAAGCCATGTGAGTTCGTTGGATCCATCTGGAGATATAGAAGCATACCCCTTTCCCTGTAAGATTAGTTTTCTAGATTTTGATTGATTAGTTATCCTGTCTTGATACCAAATGGGAAGAGGAAGGGAGGTGTCCTTCAATGTCTTGAAATGTTTTTCTGCTTTTGTCAAAATATCTCCTTGCAGTAAGTTAAAAAAAATTCAAAACAAATAAAGCTATATTAACAATAATTATAGGCTTAAAGAACATATTGCATTGGAATCTAGTAGAGTCTGCTCTAGATAAGGACGATAGAAGTGTTCCTATCCATTTCCCCTTTAAAAAATCAAAATTTTTTTGTAGTTTCTGTGTGTGACATGTTTATTTAACTATGTCCCATGTTTGTGGATTACAAGGATGTCTGTAATGTGTTTAATAGAGAATGAAAGCAAAAATTGTTTGAACTGTCTAGAAATATAGGTAGGGCCATTGTCTGTTTTTATAGAATTAGGTGTTCTCATTATTGCAAAGTAAGCTAAAAGGTGGGTTATAACATGTTGTGTAGCTTCACCTCGGAGAGGTGTGGCCCATATAAAAGAAGAATTTGTATCGATCAAGACATGTAAGAGGGAAGAGGATGAAAGTTCAGGGCAAGGAGGTACATGCATTTGCCACAAATCTTTTTCTGTTTTTGTATTCATCATTCCAATCGTCATTCCTTGTACCTTTTTATTAAATATCTTATTTTTCTTTAGGAAACATGAACTGTCTTGTATATTAGCATTTTATAGATTGGTGAATATACTTATTATATTATATATTATAATATATATATATTTATATATGTAAATATACACACACACATATATACCATAATATTTAAACAATATATTTAATACAATTATATATTTATTAATACTCCAAAACTCTTTAGTTTTCTGTAAGAAGAAAGTTCTGTAAGAGGAAGGTAGGTTCAGTAATTAATGTTTTAAAATCTTATTTTATTTAGAAATGACCTAGCTATTTATTGATTTTTTATTATTTAGTTTAGCATAACTCTAGAAATTTAAGTTATCCCAATCCTAAGAGATTATTTTAGATTATAATAATAGATTATTACTTTTAATAGAGTTTATCTAAAGGTTTTCATCTAATTTATATATATATATATATATAAATATATATATATATAATATATTTATATATATATGGAGAGGGAAATGGCAACCCATTCCAGTGTTCTTGCCTGGAGAATCCCAGGGACGGGGGAAGCTGGTGGGCTGCCGTCTATAAGGTTGCAGAGAGTCGGACAAGACTGAAGTGACTTAGCAGCAGTGTATATATATATATATATATATATATATATTTTAGTTTACCTTATATATATATATATATATATATATATATATATATATAAATTTAGTTTACCTTAAACCTAGGCACAATAAAAGTATTATATAATGTTGATGACTTAAGACATGAATTAATTAGATTAGCAAACAATTTAAATTATATTTATATTTAAATAAACTCTACATTTTATTTAAGCCTCTTGATGAAAGTGAAAGAGGACGGTGAAAAAGTTGGCTTAAAGCTCAACATTCAGAAAACTAAGATCATGGCATCTGGTCCCATCACTTCATGGAAAATAGATGGGGAAACAGTGGAAACAGTGTCAGACTTTATTTGGGGGTGGAGAGGGCTCCAAAATCACTGCAGATGGTGATTGCAGCCATGAAATAAAAAGACACTTACTCCTTGGAAGGAAACTTATGACCTACCTAGACAGCATATTCAAAAGCAGAGACATTACTTTGCCAACAAAGCTCCATCTAGTCAAGGCTATGCTTTTTCCAGTGGTCATGTATGGATGTGAGAGTTGGACTGTGAAGAAAGCTGAGCAGTGAAAAATTGATGCTTTTGAACTGTGGTATTGGAGAAGACTCTTGAGAGTCCCTTGGACTGCAAGGAGATCCAACCAGCCCATCCTAAAGAAGATCAGTCCTGGATGTTCACTGGAAGGACTGACACTGAAGCATAAATTCCAATATTTGGCCACCTCAAGCAAAGAGATGACTAATTGGAAAAGACCCTGATGCTGGGAGGGATTGAGGGCAGGAGGAGAAGGGGACGACAGAGGATGAGATGGCTGGATGGTATCACCGACTTCATGGACATGAGTTTGAATAAACTCTGGGAGATGGTGATGGACAGGGAGGCCTGGCGTGCTGAGATTCATGGGGTTGCAAAGAGTTGGACATGACTGAACTGAACTGAACTGAAACATTATATTTAATATTGAATATTTTTCAGTTCACAGGAATCTGAATTTAAATAGAGCTCATTTAACTTCATATTATCCAAAAAAAAAACAAAACAAAACACATACATTGAGACACAGAAAAATTTAGATAGACGGATAGAGATAGTTTTCCGCTTGAAATTAAAAAAAAAAAAAGCTTTTTTTTTTTTTTTTTAGTTCTTCCAATTTGTTTATGACTGGAATCCCAGATAGAGTGGGCTGTGTATCCCAAGGACATGGTAAGTGTTAACTTATGGCTTTTTCCTAGGCCTGTTTTTGTTTCCCAGGCAGAATTGAAGCGTCAAAAAAGTATTTTAACAAGTTAACCTTTTCATAACTGCATGCGTAAGAAAAACCGGTTTTCAGAAATGATTTTATTTTAATCAGTTTTTTTCTGGCATCTAAAGAATATCATGCCCATTCAGTGTCAAAAATGTCATTTTTCTTTTTTATATTCACAGTATATCATTAATGATATACGCATGAGGGAATTGTTGTCACATTGGGAGCAAACCTTTGGCTACAAAATTCTGACAAATAGTGGGACTGTTAAGCATATCTTGAGGTAACATAGTCCATTGAAATCTTTTATGAGACCCAATATGATTAGGATAAGGGAGAGAGAAAGTGAATCTCTCCTGGTCTGAAGGGTGTAGGGGTATATTGAAAAAGCAATCTTGTAAATCAATAATAATAATAATATGCCAATTTTTAGGAATAGTAGTAGGTGATCGGATCCCTGGTTGCAATACACCCATAGGTTTCATAGATGCTTTAACTTTTCTAACGTCTGTTAAGAGACACTGTTTTTTAAATTTCTTTTTTATAACAAAAATAAGAGAGTTTCAAGGAGAGCAAGCTTCCTCAATATGTCTTGATTTTAATTGTGTGTCTATAAGTTCTTTAGCAGCCTGTAATTTATCTTTCATAAGGGGCCATTGCTCTGTCCAAATAGGCTCGTCATTTTTCCCTGTTATTTTAATAATTGCTTTGTTTGTTAAATGAGCAGTGGCCCCTAGGAAAAATGTGGAATGTATATCTGAGTTTGCCATTGCATAAGTCAGTGTTTCCTATTAGATTAAGGGGTGCATTTATCACATAAGAAGAAGGAAATGGCAACCCACTCCAATATTCTTGCCTGGAGAATCCCATGGATGGAGGAGCCTGATGGGCTATACAGCCCACGGGTTAGCAAAGAATCAGACACAACTGAGCGACTTCACTTCACTCACTTACCACATAAGGTCTTAATGTTGTGGGTTGGCCTTCTGGTCCGTCACAGGGGTATATTTGAACACTTTGATAGACTTCTTGCATTTTGGTTTGAGAAATTCCTGCAATTTGGCAACAGACTTTTTTGTAGAGGCCATGATTTGGGCCATAAGTGTTTGGAAATAATAGTAATATCAGATCCAGTATCAAGGAGACCAGAAAATCTCTTACCATTAATTTTGATATTTATATTTGGTCAGGCATATTCAGATACCAATGATGCCCATAAGGATTGTTTCTGGTCTGTACTGTTGAATCTGCCTGTCCATATATCATTAAAGGAGTTAATAGAAATGTGTTGCCAACAAAGGTCCATCTGGTCAAGGCTATGGTTTTTCCAGTCACATGTATGGATGTGAGAGTTGGACTGTGAAGAAAGCTAAGAGCTGAAAAATTGATGTTTTTGAACTGTGGTGTTGGAGAAGACTCTTGAGAGTCCCTTGGACTACAGGGAGATCCAACCAGTCCATCCTGAAGGAGATAGGTTCTGGGTGTTCATTGGAGGGACTGATTCTGAAGCTGAAACTCCAATACTTTGGCCACCTCATGTAAAGAGTTGACTCATTGGAAAAGACCCTAATGTTGGGAGGGATTGGGGGCAGGAGGAGAAGGGGACGACAGAGGATGAGATGGTTGGATGGCATCACCGACTCGATGGGCATGAGTTTGTGTGAACTCCGGGAGTTGGTGATGGAGAGAGAGGCCTGGCCTGCTGCAGTTCATGGGGTCACAAAGAATCAGACATGACTGAGTTACCGAACTAACTAAGGCAAAAGAAGTAATTGAGCAATTTTGTCCTCCTATTTGAATTGCCTTAGAATCTGAGACGACATCATAATTTGAAATTCTCCTTTAAAATCTGAATGAATTATTCCAGGGTGAACAGCAATTCCTTTACAAGTCAAACTAGATCGGCCGAGTAAAGACCGAAGGTTTGTGGGGGTGGGGACCCAAAAAGTCCGGTAGGTATTCTAGAAGGGACTGCTTGAGGGTAAAGGAGAAAATCATTTAGGGCTGATATATTGACAGCAACACTGCCGGATATTGAGGGTTTGAGGGAAAAGATGGAATTTGCCCCTGGTTTTTGTTGAAGGGGACCTGGGGGGTCCCCTGCTTGGAGTTTCCTGGAATAGGTCTTCCTTCAATATCAAATTTAGATTTACAGTCTTTGGCCAATGCATTCCTCCAATGCAGTGAGGGCAAATTCTTGGTGGTTTGTTTATTAACCCTCTTAGGGCAGTCCCTTTTTAAATGGCTTTTATCTCTACTTGTAAAGCATCCTTCATTTTCCTCTCTAAAGGCAGCAGCCATTGTCTCAGCTACCATTTGCATCTTTTGAGTTTCTGATCCTAGATTGAGACAAGCCTTCAAATAATCAATAATAGTCCCAGTCTCATGAATTGGCATGATAGCTCTTTGACATTCCTGATTTGCACTCTCATAAACAATTAGTTTCTCTAGCTGTCTTTTGACTTCTTCTCCAATTACAGTATGGGAAATAGCAGTTTCTAATCTAGCTAAAAAATCAGCATACTTTTCATTAGGTCCTTGTAATATTTTGGTGTAGCTACCTGTAGGCTCTCCTTGTGGAGTAATTCGATCCCAAGTTTGAAGGGCCAATGTTTTTAATTGTTCATGCAACAAGGAAGGGCATTGTATTTGAGCTTCTATGGCATCAAATTGTCTGGTGTCAGTTAACATTTCAAAAGTCATTTGGTTTTGGGAGTGCCAGCTCAGTAATTCTCGTTAGCATGATCTCTAGCTATATCATGAAACCCATTGTCCATTGAAGATATTCTTCTGGTTTAAGGAGAGCTTTTACTAGAATTCGCCAATCATAGGGAATAAAGTTTCCAGTAGAAGATGCCACAGCATTTAGAAGCTCTTTAGTAAAAGACGAATGTGGGCAATACACAGTTAAAGCCTTTTTCATTTGTTGCATGTAAAAAAAGCTAATACCTTCATATTGAGGTATTATGTGCCCTTGAGCATCAGGATTTCTTAAAACTGGAAAGGCAGAGAAAACATCAGGTTCAGAGACTTGTGATTGCAAAGCCAGTAATTTAGAGAGATTCTGTCATGGAGGAGAGTGAGTACGTACTGATTTTTTGCAAATATGAGTCTGTACTAAGGACTTATCATTATTATTTTAAAAAGGACTGCCAGTTTTCATGTCAAAAAGTGTCTCAGGAGAGTCATTGTTAGAATCATTAGGTTCTAGAGAAGGAGAGACTTTTGGATTTGTGCCTGCTGGCAGAGGAGGAGCATTCAGAGCAGCCGGGGCAGGGCTTGTAGGAAAATTCTGTAATATTTTATGTTGTTCTAATTGGGCCTTTTGTAAAGTTTTATCATTTAATTTATATTCATGTAACAAGTGTTCTGTCTGTTGTCAAATATTAGGAGGGCTAGAAGTTACCTTGAAATGGCAGAATTACAGCTTCAATGAGAGCCCATGGGGCCAGAAATCGATTGGAATATTTTTTTCTCCATTTGGTGGCTCATTCAACATTTTCTTTGACCCGGTACCAAATTTCTGCATCAAAACTGTCTTTATCAGGGAACCAAGGATTACAATTAACCACTGTTTTAAAGGCAAGCTTCTATTTGTTGGTGCAAAACCAAATGTCCCTGAGCTTTAAACAAATGGTGAAGTAAAGTAGAGAGATCATGGGGCTTTCCAGCCGTTTGAAGTTAAGTAGAGAAATGAGGGGGCTTTTTAGCCATTTGACCCATGTCTTAGTACTTACTGACCTCAATAGGCCCTGAGTCACTTCGTCTGAAATGCCACGTATACCACAGTCCCTGTTCTCGGTGCAACATGTTGGGATCCATTACTGGATAGAGAGCGAGAGAGAAAAGGCACGGGGACCTAAGCTCTGATGGAGCAAAGGTGCTTTAATGATCTTTTTGTGAGTATATGTAGGCTGTTGTACAAAGAATTTCTTTCAACAATGATAAAGTTCAGAAAATTAAAAGTATAGCAACCATTACCAAGGGAACAAGGGATTAACGATGGTCATAAGGTCAAGAGAGAATCCATATCTCAAGAAAGAGGATTAAGACAAAGCAGTTTTCTCATAAAGAGACTGTTTACTGAAGGAGACCCAAGCCTGTCTCACACACTGACCCCAGCACTGGGAGCGGCTTGCTGTTCCACTGATAAGGAACAGAGGATTTATAAGAAATAGCACATAGGAACCCTCCTGTTAAACATCCCCTGACAGACAGGGAGGCCTGATGTACTGCAGTTCATGGGGTTGCAAAGAGTCGGACACGATGAGTGACTGAACTGAACTGAACTTAATCAAATACCTCCCAGAAAACAATGTCCAGGACTTGAGGGCATCACATGTGATCCTATGAAACATTTTTTAAAATAACATCTATCTTTCTTAAACTATTCCAAAAAGTTGAAGAGGAGGGGGACACTCTTAAATATTTTCTATCAGGCTATCTCTACGCTGAAATCAGTATTATAATGAAACACTACAGAAAATTACAGATCATTTTCTTGATGAATATGGTTGAAAAAAGTTTTCAAGAAAATGTTAGCAGACAGAATTCAACAATCTATAAAAGGTATCATAAGTGATTATCATGTAGCATTCTTCCAGAGATGCAAGGATGGTTAAAAATCCGTAAATCAGTCCACGTGATACACCACATTAAAAAAAGGAAGAGAAACACAAGATTCTGTCAACAGACGTAGAAAAAGCATTGACAAAATCGAACATCCATTCATGGTAAATACTCTCAGAAAAATGGACATAGAGAAAATACTCTCAAAATTAAAAGGCCATTTATGACAAACCCACAGAGGTGGACATCTGAAAGCTTTTTCCTCTAAAATCAGGAGCAAGGGAAGGATGCTCACTCTTGCCACTCTGGTTTAACAGTGTGGAGGTCCTAGCCACAGCATTTGGACAAAAATATAATAAGAGATCTCCAGCACCTAAGAGAAGAAGTAACACTGTCACTACTATAGAGAAATGATACTTTATATAGAAAACCCTAATATCTCCGCCAGAAAACTAACTAATGAAAACAGTACACACACACACACACACACACACACACACACACACACACACACACACACACACACAATGGAATATTCCTCACCCCTTAAGGATAAAATTTTGCTGCTTCTAACATAGATGGACCTGGATATCATTCTGTTTAGTGAATTAAGTCAGACAGAGAAAAACAAATACTGTATATTATCACTTGACTTATGGAATCTAAAACTAGTACAAAAGGATGTAAATAATGATGTAGAAAAAGACTCTCACACATAGAGAATAAACCAGTGTTTACCAGTGGGGAGAGAAAGTGGGAAGGGGCAAGACAGAGTAAAGATTCAGAAGTACACACTACTATGTATAAAATAAATAAACTACAAGGACATACTTACAGCACAGGAAATATAGCCAGTAGCTCATAATAGCTTAAAACAAAGTATAACCTATATATTGAACCACAATGTTGTACCTCTGCCACTCCCATAATACAGTAAATCAACTATAATTCAATGAAAAATTTAACATAAAAGAAGAGTTCTGCATTGTGATATGTGGTTGTGATGGCAGTCATATTACAATATTTACATGTAACAAATTACCAAATCTTATACTTTAAATTTACACAATGTTATATGTCAAATATATTTCAGTTTGAAAAATCTTCTGAAATATAGTTTTCTTTCAGCATTATTTTTTATTGTACTTCACTTCAAACTGCTCATTTCTACAAGAAAATATTTTAATGTGCTAATCTCCCTGCAAGACTCTTTCTAATAAATACTGCCATCTCTCTTAATATTTAAATCAGTTCTAATGAGGTGGATGAAACTGAAGCCCATTATACAGAGTGAAGTAAGCCAGAAAGAAAAACACCAAAAAGTATACAAAGGCATATATATGGAATTTAGACAGGTGGTGATGATAACTCTATATGCAAGACAGAAAAAGAGACACAGATGTATAAAACAGACTTTTCGTCTCTGTGGGAGAAGGCGAGGGTGGGATGATCTGAGAGAATAGCATTCAAACATGTACAGTATCAACTGTGAAACAGATTGCCAGTCCAGTTTTGATGCATGAGACAAGTGCTCAGGGCTGGTGCCCTAGGATGACCCTAGGAGCGAGGTGGGATGGAGGTGGGAGGGGGGTTCAGGATGAGGAACACATGCAAATCCATGACTGATTCATATGAATGTATGGCAAAAACCACTACAATATTGTAAAGTAATTAGTCTCCAACTGATATAAATGAAGGAAAAAGAAAAAATATGTTAACTATAAACTTGTAACTGGCTTCCAAACACTTACCTAATTTTACCTTCGAGTGCTAACCAGGGTATTCTTTACTCTGTACGGACATCAATTTGTTCAATTTTATTTCTGACTGCTGTACACATTGATCCATTTTCATGTATACTTGAATCTATAATTCCATACCTACTTCATTTCTGGGAAATTTGTTTGGTTAGACTAAAAGTAACGTATTTGGACACTTCATAATATGTAGATTATTTCAAGGCCTGTTGTTTGTTGCATAAACATGAACTCCTTTTCTACAAGAAAACTTCACTGATATATTCATATTTCATGACAATATATTTCAGTTGGTCTTTATATTAAAGAAGATACTTGGCAAGTCTGGTATAATATTATCTAGAGATTAAAATTGTAATATTAGGATTCTGAGGGAAAATAAATGAACTGGCAACTGATCATTATAGAAATAAATAAAATTCACAATTTTCTCATAATAGTAGAGGACTTTGCAATTCTTATCCCAGCAAAATAGAGCTCATGGCTCATGAGCAGAAAGGGGCTGACAGTTGAGAAACATGCTGCAATGATTATAGTGATGTCCACAAGGAACTGGCTGGGCTGATCAAAAAGAGCCAAAAGTACTTGACAGGTGGAGGAAAGAATATAAAATAGACAAAGGTGCTCCCGAGGAGAAGGATGGATTAAGTAACTCTGGACTCAGGGGAGGACCTGGAGGAGGCATCAGTCCTACGAATGTGCTGGACCTGCTGCTTATGTCTGTACAGGATGAGAACCATGGAGCTGCTGGCCCAGAGCATGAGTCCAAACATAAAACATCAAGGAATAATAGCAAAACTGCAGACAAGGCGTCTTCAGTTTTGTCAGTAACAATAGAAGAACAGTAGCCAAAATCTTTCCTCTGTGATGTTTTTGTCACTCCATTTGCCAGTCATATGGAAAGGAAAAATGACATTTACCAGCATTTGCAGGATCCAACACAGGAAAATAGAGAGAACCACGTATTTGGGAGCTGTTACTTTCAATGCTGCCCACCTGGAGTTCCAGGGACTGATCGTGATCACCTGAAAGACACTCAGGAGGCAGATGCTACCGATGGGCACTCCCCTCCCCACTCTGTGCAGAAAGAAGAGAAGTTTGCACCCAACATCCCTGCGGATATGCTTCCACTCAAAGACTGCCATTGTCTGGGGGACCCCTTTAGAGAGGAGGACCAAGGAGTTGGCCACAATCAGGTGCTAAAGGATCAAATCTGTGGACCGTAACCTGTAACCCATGAAGTGAAGGATGATATAACTGCAAGGGAGTGAGAAATTCCCCAGGATTCCAACCACGGTCTGGGTTAAGATGATCATGCCTATCATGAAAAAGCTGCTGGCCATCCTTTCAGTTCACAGTCAGTGGTGCTTTTGAGTTAGAATATCCTGCGTGGGAATATGAGGCATGGGTTACATGCATCGTGTCAACTGAAATCCAATATTCTTCACTTAACAATAGTTCCACTTGGAAATATTTGCTTCTTGTGTTTCTGTTACCAGCAGCCTTTAAAGGGTTTCATGTATAACATTTAAAGAGAACTAACACGTAAAATTAATCACTGAAGATACTCATGTGATCACTTCTTTATTCTTCACAAATTTATCAGGAAGGATCTAAAGGGACCTTAGTTATAGAGATGAGTGTAACCTACCCCCAGACAGGTTAAATCTTTGTCAAATCTGCTTCTTAGTGCACAGTGAGGACTATATCCCATTGGGCTACTCAGGACAGTGGTTTGGGGAACCTCCCAGGTGCTTAAATCATTAAGGCCCTGCCTTCCACTGCAGAGGGTCTAGTTCAATCCCTGGTCCAGGATCTAAGATCTCATGAACTTTGATGAACAGCCAAAATCAAGAAAAGAGACTACACTGATCACCAGCCATGCCAAACAACTAGTTAGTTGCAGGCATATAATAAACCAGATCTATATTGGATTTTGATTTCACAGCTTTTCTGTTTATAGACCTGTGGTATTTTTAATTTTCAATTAACATGATTCCATTTATTTGTAAAGCTTTATTCTATAGTACCATGTATTATGAATTAAGTCTGAGCATCTTAACACATGAACATCTCTGCTGGCAGTAGACTACAGCAGGAGCCTGCCTCAGGACAAGGCAATGTCAGGAAGATGAGAATACTTCACTGTGAGGATGGCAACAGAAAGACTCTTTAGTTCCCATGACAGAAACACAACTAAAATAACATGTATTATAGAAATATTTGAATAATCACATGTAGGCAATAAACCTTAGGGCATAAAACACTAACATGTGATAAAACAGTTTAAGACAAAACAAAATTCTTATTGTCCAATCATACACTGAATCAGCATGTTATTGTCTGAGCCCAGCGAATATATTAGCAATGAATTAATATTTGCTGGTGACATTAACATACAAGACACAGAGGTAAAATTTGGCACTTGCAAAGCACGGATTCTTGTGTCTCTCATAAACTGACATACTAGATTTGTTAGAATGTCAACAAATTGGTGTTGGTGTCAGTTTCTGATGTGATCACTTACCCAGAATCTTGATCTACCTTTCTCTCACAGACTCCGCCGCTCAGATGAAAATACAACGAACATATCTTCCAGGTGCCAGGACAAGGGATCGGTGGGATGGTCATTATACCCAGTATGTGTGTGGGAGGGAGGCAGCCAGATTCTGATAAATGGGTTTGAGATGCTGTCCTCCCCTCCCCTCCCATCAAAACTGATAAGGAAGCTGTGGTACATATACACCATGGAATATTACTAAGCCATTAAGAAGAATTCATTTGAATCAGTCTTAATGAGATGGATGAACCTGGAGCCCATTATACAGAGTGAAGTAAGCCAGAAAGATAAAGAACATTACATCATACTAACACATATATATGGAATTTAGAAAGATGATAATGATAATCCTATATGCAAAACAGAAAAAGAGACACAGATGTACAGAACAGAATTTTGGACTCTGTGGGAGAAGGTGAGGGTGGGATGTTTTGAGAGAACAGCATGTATATTATCTATAGTGAAACAGATCATCAGCCCAGGTTGGATGCATGAGACAAGTGCTCAGGCCTGGTGCACTGGGAAGACCCAGATGAATTGGGTGGAGAGGGAGATGGGAGGAGGGATCGGGATGGGGAATATATGTAAATCCATGGCTGATTCATGTCAATGTATGACAAAACCAACTACAATATTGTAAAGTAATTAGCCTCCAACTAATAAAAATAAATGAAAAAAAATTAAAAAAAAAAACTGCAATTATCATTTCACATGCAGCAGTCATGGGAGTGCAGGCTTGGGAGCTGAGAACATTTCTGGAAACTTTTCTCTCAGTTGTTAATTACTGGAAACAATTACAAGTTTCTAGTTAGCAGCCTGAGGAGAAAACTGGCTGTACTTGACAGGCAATTTCTTTTCCATGATTCCTGAAGGTGATGGTCTCACGAGGAAGAAATTCTGAAATCACACACATTAGGGACTGACACAAACCATGTGCATCCCTCTGGATTCTTCACTTCCCTGAGATAAGTCTCTGCCCTAATACTAGGACTTTCCTCACCTTCAACCATTGAATGGACCCGTCAATGAAAGTATTGGTAAAGAAATGGAATGAGACAAAATACCTGGGAAGTATATTCGAAGAGACAAAAGGAAAAGGAGGAACATCATCAAGAACTTATGATAGGAACCACTGGCACAACTTATATCAATTTAGACTCATTTTCATAATTCAATGCCACTTATTATCGAAATTTTGTAGGAAATAAACTTTATTATTATTGAACCCTGTGATTGGAATCGGGTCCAGAACAAATATAGAAAAAAGAGTGAGGGTTTCAAAATAGCTATAAAATAAAAGCACATAGATCTGACGGCTCAATTATGTTATCAAGTACTTAATTCAGGAGCATCCTGGAGAGGAAACAATATGCCACTAAAACCAGTGCATCAGTGCAAAATTAAGAGAAAATCTGAAATGCAAGTAGGAGGCTTCACAAAAAGCAAACACACTGAGAACTTAATCATGTACTTCTAGCCTCCAGAACTGTGAAAAACTGGGGAAAATATCTATGTTTAAACCTCCCAGGCTGTTGTATTTTATGAAGGCAAACCTAAATGTAATACAAACTGTAAGAGGCTGTCCATTTGATCCTTGGACTTCCAAGGGTGATCTTGCAACTTATGTCAGAGAAAGTGTTGCCTATGTTCTCTTCTAGGAGTTTTATGGTTTCATGTCTTCTATTTAACACTTGGAGCCATGTTGAGTTTACTTTTGTGTATGGCTTGAGGGCGTGATGTGACTTCATGGATTTACACGAGGCTCTCTGCCTACTAGAGAAAAGTGGAGAAATAACTCAAGAAAGAACGAAGAGAAGGTGCCAAATTAAACAATGCCCAGTTGTGGATATGACTGGTGATGGAAGTAAAGTCTGATGCAAAGAAAAATATTGCATAGGAACATGGAATGTTAGATTCATGAACCAAGGGACATTGGAAGTGGTCAAATAGGAGAAGTGGGGAGTGAACATTGACATTTTAAGAATCAGTGAACTGAAATGGGCTGGAACAGGCGAATTTAATTCAGATGACAATAATATGTACTACTATGTGCAGGAATTCATTAGAAGAAATGGAGGAACCCTCATAGTTAACAAAAGATTCCAAAGTGCAGTATTTGAGTGTCATCTCAAAAGTGACAGAATGATCTCTGTTTATTTCCAAGGCAAAGCATTCAATATCACAGTTATCCAGGTCGATTCCCCAACCATCAATGCTGAAGAAGCTCAAGTTGAATGGTTTGATGAAGACCTACAAGACCTTCTAGAACTAACACCAAAAAAGATGTCCATTTTACCATAGGGGACTGGAATACAAAAGTAGGAAATCAGGAGATACCTGGAGTAGCAGGCAAGTTTGGCCTGGACTACAAAATGCAGCATGGCAAAGGCTAACAGAGTTTTGCCAAGACAACACACTGGTCATAGCAAACACCCTCTTTCAACAACACAAGAGACAACTCTACACCAGATGGACATCACCAGATGGTCAACACCAAAATCAGGTTGATTATATTCTTTGCGGCCAAAGATGGGGAGGCTCTATACAGTCAGCAAAAAACAAGGCCAGGAGCTGACTGTGGCTCAGATCATGAACTCCTTATTGCCAAATTCAGCCAAAACAGCTTCAAGTGATTAGACCTGGTAGACAGAGCACCTGAAGATCTGTGGACAGAGGTCAGTGACACTGCACAAGGGACAGCGTTCAAGACCACCCCCAGAAAAGAACGCAGAATGGTTGTCTGAGGAGGCCTTACAATGAGCTGAGAAAAAGAGAGACAGTAAAGGAGAAGGAGAAAAGGACAGATATACCCATCTGAACGCAGACTTCCAGGGAATAACAAGGAGAGATAAGAAAGCCATCCTCAGCGATCAATGCAAAGAAATAGAGGACACCAATAGAATGAGAAAGGCTAGATATCTCTTCAAGAAAATTGGAGATTCTGAGGGAACATTTCATGCAGAGATGGGCACAGTAAAGGACAGAAATGGTATGGACGCACCTGAAGTAGAAGATATTAAGAAGCGGTGGCAAGAATACACAGAATATTATACAAAAAAAAATCTCATCACCCAGATAACAATTTTGGTGTGATCACTCACACTCACCTAGCCCCAGACATCCTGAAGTCTGAAGTCAAATGGGCCTTAGGAAGCATCACAATGAACAAAGCTAGTGGAAGTAATGGAATTCCAGATGAGCTATTTCAAGTCCTAATAGATGACTCTGTGAATGTGCTGAACTTCATATGCCAGAAAATTTGGAAAACTCAGCAGTGGCCACAGGGCTGGAAAAGTTCTGATTTCATTCCAATCACAAAGAAAGTCAATGCCAAAGATTGTTGAAACTTCCACACGATTGCACTCATCTCACATGCTAGCAAATTAATGATCACAATTCTCCAAGCCACGCTTCAACAGTACGTGAACCAAGAATTTAGATGTACAAGCTGGATTTAGAAAAGGCTGAGGGGCCAGATATCAAATAACCAACTTCCACTGGATCATCGAAAAAGCAAGAGAGTTCTAGAAAAACATCTACTTATGCCCTATTGAACACAACAAAGCCTATGGCTGTGTGGATCACAATAAAGTGTGGAAAATTATTCAAGAGATAAGAGTACCAGATCACCTGACCTGCCTCCTGTGAAATCTACATGCAGGTCAAGAAGCAACTGTTAGAATGAACATGGAATCATGGACTGGTTCCAAATTGGGAAAGGAGTACGTCAAGGCTGTATAATGTCACCCTGTTTATTTAACTTATATGCAGAATACATCATGCGAAATTCCATCCTGGATGAAGCACAAGCTGTTTTCAAGATTTCCAGGAGAAATGTCAGTAACTTGAGGTATGGAGATGACACCACCCTTATGGCAGAAAGTGAAGACTAACTACAGAACCTGTGGGTGAATGTGAAAGAGGAGAGTGAAAAACCTGGCTTAAAACTCAAGATTCGAAACACAAAGATCATGGCATGTGGTCCCACGATTTCATGTAAAATAGATGGGGAAACAATGGAAACAGTGACAGAATTTATTTCCTTGGGTTCCAAAATCACTGCAGAAGGTCATGCAGCCATGAAATTAAAAGATGCTTGCTCCTTTGAAGAAAAGTAACAATCGACTTGGATAGCATATTAAAAGGAAAGACATTACTTTGTTGACAATGGTCCATCTAGTCAAAGCTATGGTTCTTACTGTAGTAGTGGATATATGTGAGAGTTCGACCACAAAAAAGCAGAACACAGAAGAATTGATGCTTTTGAACTGTGGTGTTGGAGAAGACTCCTGAGAATTACTTGAACTGCATGGAGATCAGACCAGTCAGTCGTAATGGAAATCAGTCCTGAATATTCTCTGGAAGGCCTGATGCTGAAGCTGAAGCACCAATACTTTGTCCACCTGATGTGAAGAATGGACTCATTGGAAAAGACCCTGATGCTGCAAAGGATTGAAGGCAGGAGAAGGAGACGACAGGATGAGATGCTTGGATGGCATCACCGACTTGATGGACATGAGTTTGAGCAAGTTCCGGCAGTTGGTGCTGGACAGGGAAGCCTGGCAGCTGCAGTCCGCGGGCCCGCAAGGAGTTGGATGTGACTGAGCAACTGAACTGAACTAATTACATTTGGCCCACAGATAACTGGGGGAAATTCCCTATCTTGAATCAACTCATTAGTAATCTTAATGGACCTGAAAAATCCACTTGCCATGTAGTATAACATGACTACCCAGATGATGTCACATCCATGGGAGGAGAACTGTTTATTATTTATATAATTATCAGTATGATTTTCAAAACTATAAGCAATCTTTATCTCCTGTGATGGTCTTATGAGGAAGATGCTAATATAAGGGGATATGCCTTCACAAATTTTAGTGGTCTTAAATTTTGTCTGATTTTTTGTGACCCCATGGATTGCACCATGGCAGAGTTCCCTGCCCATCACCAACTCCTGGAGTTTACTCAAACCGATGTCCATAGAGTCGGTGATGCCATCCAAGCATCTCAACCTCTGTCGTCCCCTACTCCTCCTACCTTCAATCCTTCCCAGCATAATGGTCTTTTCAAAAGAGTCAGTTCTTCTCATCGTGGGCCAAAATATGGGGCTTTCAGCCAGCATCAGTTCTTCCAATGAACATTCATGATGGATGCTCTTTAGGATAGACGGGTTGGATCTCCTTGCACTTTAAGTGAGTCTCAAGAGTTTTCTTCAACACCACAGCTCAAAAGCATCAATTCTTCAGTGCTCAGCTTCTTTTCTACAGTCAAACTCTCACATCCATACATGACTACTAGAAAAAGCGTAGCCTTGACTAGACGGACTTTTGTGAGCAAAGTAATGTCTCTGCTTTTTAATATGCTGTCTAGGTTGGTCATAATTTTATTTCCAAGGAGCAAGCATCTCTTAATTTCATGGCTGCAATCACCAACTTCAGTGATTTTGGAGCCCCCCAAAATAAAGTCTCTCACTCTTTCCATTGTTTCCCCATCTCTTTGCCATGAAGTAATGGGACCAGATGCCATGATCTTCGTTTTCTAAATGTTGAGTTTTAAGCCAACTTTTTCACTCTCCTCTTTCACTTTCATCAAGAGGCTCTTTAGTTCTTCTCTGCATTCTGCCATAAGGGTGATGTCATCTTCATCTCTGAGGTTATTGATATTTCTCCCTTCAACCTTGATTCCCGCTTGGGCTTCATACAGCCCAGCATTTTGCATGATGTACTCTGCATTTAAGTTAAGTAATCAGGGTGACAATAAACAACCTTGACATACTCCTTTCTCGATTTGGAACCAGTCTGTTGTTCCATGTCCAGTTCTCACTGTTTCTTCTTGACCAGCACACAGATTTCTCAAGAGGCAGGTCAGGTGGTCTGGTACTCCCATTCTTTAACAATTTTCCACAGTTTGTTGTGATCCACACAGTCAAAGGTTTTGGCGTAGTCAATAAAGCAGAAGTAGATATTTTCCTGGAACTCTCTTGCTTTCTCGATGATCCAATGGATGTTGGCAATTTGATCTCTGGTTCCTCTGCCTTTTCTAATTCCAACTTGAACATCTGGAAGTTCACGGTTCACATACTGTTCAATTGGTTACAGTAAAGCTTAAAGGGTGTTTTTTTTTTTTTTTCCCCCATTTATTTTTATTACTTGGAGGCTAATTACTTTACAAGATTGTAGTGGATTTGCCATACATTGCCATGAATCATCCATGGATTTACATGTGTTCACCATCCTGATCACCCCTCCTGCCTCCCTCTCCATCCCATCCCTCTGGGTCTTCCCAGTGCACCAGCCCTGAGCACTGGTCTCATGCATCCAACCTGGTTTGGTGGTCTGTTTCACCCTTGATAATATACTTGTTTCAATGATGTTCTCTCAGAACATCCCACTCTTGCCTTCTCCCATAGAGTCCCAAAGTTTATTCTGTACATCACTGTCCTTTTTCTGTTTTGCATATTGGGTTATCGTTACCATCTTTCTAAATTCCATATATATGCGTTAGTATACTAACAAGCCCAGATTGCAGAATGATGAGGGATGATACGTTTCACTGTTTTAAGTCACTAAGTGTTGGGGGATGGGTTGAAAGGCAGGAAAATGTAAGTGGGACACCACGGATCATTCATTATTGGCAGGCTGCTGGCTAAGCCAGAACATCCAACATCATGCTTCAAGGGATTACACTACCCATGGCCTCACCCCATTAACACCTCACTCACTCAGTCCTTCAAGTATTTACATTTAGGAAGGCACATGTATGTGTGTGTGAGGCAGCGGGGTGCAGAGAGCATTAGGCTGAGGTTAAACCACAGGCCCTGTCCTTAGGAAATGAATGTCAGCTAGCATGACGAAGAAGAGCGTCTCCTTTGCCCTCATCCCCCAGGGTTTGATCTGCTCTAACAAGCAGTAGGGACTCAGTAACATGAGAGCAGAGCTGGTGAAAGCAACCTGCCACCAAACAGCAAGGTCCCTGCCACCCTGCAAGGACAGATTTCACTTGGGTGCCACGTCCTCGATGAAACCTTACACATACCATCTGCATCATCTGTTGCTCCTTCCAAGGGCTCTTTGGCACCTGCATTTGTTAAAATCTGGGTGACTTGCCAAGTGATGAAACCCCAAAGTAACTTATACATTTAACTCTCCCAGGTGACGGGTAACCCGTGTGGGCCTCAACAGCATCAGGAACCCTGGGCTCCGCCCGTGTTGTCCTGCTGCCTTGCTGGGCCTGCACTTCTCAGATCACTTCCTGGCCTGCGATAGCTGCACCTACTCCTGCCATCAGGTCCACATTCCAGAGCACAGGAACGAGGGAGAAACATTATTTCCCCACTTAGGAATGCTTTCTAGAAGATGCCCATGTCACTTCTGTTCACGTATTACTGGTCCGAATTTAGGATTGCCAGTTTTGATGTCAAAAAGTGTCTCAGAAGAGTTGTTGTTAGAATCATTAGGTTCCAGTGAAGGAGAGACTTTTGGATTTGTGCCTGCTGGCAGAGGAGGAGCCTTCGGAGCAGCCAGAGCAGGGCTTGTAGGAAAATTCTGAAACATGTTATGTTGTTCTAATTGGGCCTTGTGTAAAATTATATCATTTAATTATATTCATGTAATAAGTGTTCTGTCTGTTCTTGAATATTAGGAAGGCTAGAAGTTACCTTGAAATGGCAGAATTACAGCTTTAATGAGAGCCCAAAGGGGCCAGAAATCGCCTGGAATATTTTTTTCTCTGTTTGGTGGCTCATTCAACATTTGCTTTGACCCAGTGCCTAATTTCTAAAACAAGACTGTCTATCTCAGGGAACCAAGGATTCCAATTAACCACTGTTGAAAGGCAAGCCTCTATTTGTTGGCACGAAACCAAAAGTCCCTAGCTTTCAATAAAGGGTGAAGAAAAGTAGAGAGATGATGGGGCTTTCCAGCCGTTTGAAGTTTAGTAGAGAAATGAGAGGTTTCCTGCATTGCAGGTGGATTTTTTACCAGCTGAGCTACCAGGGAAGCTATGATTAGATGACAAATTGTGGAATTCATGAATCGGTCCTCTGCCACGTCCTGCATTTCCAGCTCCTCCTTCCTACAAGTAGATGTTACCAAGGTGAATTTGGGCCCACAGGAGTCTTTCAATGTATTATTGCATGCAATTTTCTAATATTTTCTGAGGGTTCTTGCACCAATGTTTATGAGAGAATCTGCCCTGTAATTTTCATCATATATATTTTGGGCTTTTGGTATCAGTCATGTTGGCCTCATAAAATGAGGTAAGAAGCATTCTCTACTCTTCAGGGTTTTTTTTTTTTTTTTTTTTTTTTTGGAAGTGCTTGGGAAGCATAGGTATTAATTCATTGAATGTTTGGTGGAATTCACCTGTGAAGCCATCTGGTCCTGACCTTTTGTTTGGGGCAGTTTTCTGTTACTGTTTCAAGCACTGGATGAATGATCAGTCTAGTCAGGTTTTCTACTTCATGATTCAGTCTTGAAAGGTTGTATTATTCTCAAAATTGGTCCATTTCTCCTAGTCTGTCCAAGTTTGTTGGCATAGATAGATGTTCACAATATTGCCATAATTCTTTGTATTGTTGTGTAATTATTGCTCTTTTTCTTCTTGTTTCATAATTTATTGATCAGAGCCTTCTCTCTCTCTCTCTATTCTTAAAGTGAGTCTAATTAAATGTTTCTCAGTGTTGTTTCCCTTTTCTAAGAACCAGGATTTAGTTTGATTGATCTTTTAAAAAAAATGCTAATGCTAAGTCACTTCAGTCTTATCCGACTCTGTGCAACCCCATGGATAGCAGCCCACCAGGCTCCTCCATTCACAGGATTCTCCAGGCAAGGATACTGGAGTGGGTTGCCAGTTTTTTCTCCAAAATATTTTTAAAAATTATTTTTAAAATATTTATTTATTTATCTGGTCTTAGTTGTGGCACTCGGTACCTTTAGTTTCAGCATGTGAAGTCTTAGTTATCCCATGTACTATCCAGATCCTGGATGAGGATCAAACCCAGGGCACCTGCATTGGGAGCTTGGAGTCTTAGCTACTGGAACACAAGGGAAGTCCCTGATTGATCTTTTCTACACTTTTTAGTCTCTGCTTTATTTATTTCCACACTGATTTTATCATTTTCTTCATTCCTGACTCTGGGCTTTGTTTGTTCCTCTTCTTCTAGTTTCTTTAGGTGTATGGCTAGAATGTTATTCGAGATTTTCTTTCTTTACTTAGGTAGGCCAGTTTTGCTGTAAACTCCCCTTGCACTTTTCTAGTTCTTGACTCAAAGATGGCTTCTTCATTCCGTACCATTGTGAGTGGAATATAGGTTATATTTGACTTCTACTTAAATTTGTTGACATTTGTTTTGTGTTCCAATATATGATCGATCTGTGAGCAATCGAGCCAGGAGCTGAACCCATGACTGACAGCTCAGAGAAATGGATACCCTGGTGAGTGAGTGGCTTGAGGCACAGACTGGGTACCCCAGTCCTAGGGTCCTGTGTGTTTGATACAAGCCACATTGTCTGGTGGGAGAAGTGCTGGGATGAGAAGAAAGGCTATAGAAAGGCAGGACTATGCTTATTAGGAACACACATTGCCTAGCCCATGAGGCAGGGAAGACAGAGGTCTACTCAAGGAGCTGTTGTTTTCCCACAACCAACTCACCACACAGCCCAGACCCAGTGGAATGAACACACCAGTCCTCCTCCCTCCATGGCACTGTATCTGCAAAAGCCACTAGAAGGAAAAACTTGATGGAGAGACACAGAGGTAACCAACAGCCAGGGCAGAGCCTGGGTGCAGCAGTGGCAGCCACTGTTGCTGTTGATTCAAGAAACCCCCCAGAAGCAGACCAGAGATCATATGACAGCTCGTTCACTACAGCTCATTCCCTGATATCACATGCAAAGAACTGCCTGCCCTGAGGAGCAGTTTCACAACAGTGTAGGAGTGACAGAGGATGGGGAAAGTTTAGAGACACAGGGGACCTGTTGCCCAGACAAGACAGACAGTTCTGCTCTCATGGCTGCAGAGTTTCCTAGGACCGCCTACCACCTACTGATGTGCCCCAGCCTGAACACAGTGAATGCTTCTGCCCAACTCAATCCATGTTGTATCCCTGCTCTGGATGCAGAGTGCCTACAACCAGAGAGAAAACTTCACCTAAGGACACAGAGCAACCTGGTTCTGGGACAGAGATGTTTGGCAATAGCTCACTTTTCAACCAACGCTTAGGATCCATGTGAGCTTCTGCAAGTTGTAAAGAGCAGCTCCATAACAGGGTGGGGGCTGCAAAGACAGGGAGCAGTCTTGAACTGGGAAGGACAATGGGAACTTACACGTGAGGCTGCAACAGCACAGCCATTGGCACCTACATAGACCAAGCATCAGACCCCTGTCTGCTCATAGTCCCCAGTTGATTCAGAGGTCTTCTTCCTCTGGGGAAATGGACCCACTCTGTGGAGAGGAAAAACACACACTTAGAAGAAAGACATTCACCTTGGGCTCGACCCACAGGGTTTCTGTTGCAGCACCTGACTGGATTCAAAACAAAAAACGAGCTCCTTCTCTATGTTCCCTGCAAGAGACTTTTCTCAGGTATAAATCTGCAAAGAGACAAACACAAAGAGACTAAACTACACACTACTAAAATATGATAGGTTCAGAAAAGAAATCAAGAGTAAATGAGAAATTACCGGAAGACAAATGGGAACATAAACATGACTTTTCAAAACTGATGGAACACAGTAAACACAGTTTGAAGAGCAAAGTTTATATCAATACAGGCCTACTTCAAATGTGTGAGGAAAATCTAAAGAAAAAACCCAAACCCACTTAACTGACCAAATTTCTAGAAACAGTCTTTAAAGACTGAATTAGGAGGAAATAGACAATCTTGAATGAAAAGAAGCAAAATGGCTGGCTGAGGAGGCCTTAGAAATAGCTGTGAAAAGAAGAGACATGAAAAGCAAAGGAGAAAAGGGAAGATATACCCATCTGAATGCAGAGCCCCAAAGAATAGGCAGGAGATGTAAGAAATCTTCCTTAGCAATCAATGCAAAAAATACAGGAAAACAATAGAATGGGCAAGACTAGAGATCTCTTCAAGAAAATTAGAGATACCAAGGGAACACTTCATGCAAAGATGGGCTCAATAAAGGACAGAAATGGTATGGACCTAACAGAATCAGAAGATATTGAGAAGAGGTGGCAAGAATACACAGAAGAACTGTACCAAAGAAATCTTGACGACCCAAATAATCATGATGGTGTGAACACTCAAACTCACCTAGAGCCAGACATCCTGGAATGTGGAGTCAATTGGGCCTTAGGAAGGATCACTATGAACAAAGTTGGTGGAGGTGATGGATTTCCAGTTGATCTGTTTCAACTCCTAAAAAATGATGCTGTGAATGTGCTGCACTCAATACACCAACAAATTTGGAAAACTCATCAGTGGCCACAGTACGGGAAAAGGCCTATTTTCATTCTAATCCCAAAGAAAGCCAATGCCAAAGAGTGTTCAAACTACCACACAATTGCACTCATTTCACAGGCTAGCAAAGTAATGATCAAAATTCTCCAAGCCAAGCTTCAACACTATGTGAACCAAAAACTTCCAGATGTACAAGCTGGATTTAGAAAAGGCGAATGTGGGCCATACACAGTTACAGCCTTTTTCATTTGTTGCCTGTAAAAGAAACTAATACCTTCATATTGAGGTATTACATGCCCTTGAGCATCAGGATTTCTTACAACTGGAAAGGCGGACAAACCATAGGGTTCAGAGACTTGTGATTGCAAAGCCAGTAATTCAGAGAGTTTCTGTCATGGTGGAGAGTGAGTACCTACTGAGTTTTTGCAAATATGAGTCTGTACTAAGGACTTATCATTATTATCTAAAAAAAAGATTGTCAGTTTTTATGTCAAAAAGTGTCTCAGGAGAGTCGTTGTTAGAATCATTGTGCTCTAGTGAAGGAGAGACTCTTGGATTTATGCCTGCTGGCAGAGGCGGAGCATTCAGAGCAGCTGGGGCATGGCTTGTAGGCAAATTCTGAAATATGTTATGTTGTTCTAATTGGGCCTTTTGTAAATTATATCATTTAATTTATATTCAAGTAATAAGTGTTCTGTCTGTTCTTGAATATTAGGAAGGCTAGAAGGTACCTTGAAATGGCAGAATTACAGCTTTAATGAGAGCCCAAAGGGGCCAGAAATCGCCTGGAATATTTTTTTCTCCGTTTGGTGGCTCATTCAACATTTGCTTTGACCCAGTGCCAAATTTCTAAATCAAAACTGTCTTTCTCAGGGAACCAAGGATTACAATTAACCACTGTTGAAAGGCAAGCTTCTATTTATTCGCGCGAAACCAAAAAGTCCCTGAGCTTTAAACAAATGATGAATTAAAGCAGAGAGATGATGGGGCTTTCCAGCTGTTTGAAGTTAAGTAGAGAAAAGGGTTTTTTTTTTAGCCGTTTGACCAATGTCTTAGTACTTACTGACCTCAGTAGGCCCTGAGTCACTCCGTCTGAAATGCCACGTATACCAGAGTCCCTGTTCTGGGTGCCACATGTTGGGGTTATTTAATGGATAGAGAGAGAGTCAAAAAAGGCATGGGGACCTAAGCTCTGATGGAGCAAAGGTGCTTTAATGATCTTTTTGTGAGTATATGTAGGCTGTTGTACAAGGAATTTCTTTCAACAATGATAAAGATCAGAAAACTAAACATACAGCAATTACCAAGGGAAAAGGGGATTAACGATGGTCATAAGGTCAAGAGACAATCCATAGCTCATGAAAGAGGATCAAGACAAAGCAGTTTTCTCATAAAGAGAATGTTTACTGACGGAGACCCAAGCCTGTCTCACACACTGACCCCAGCCCTGAGAGCAGCTTGCTCTTCCACTGATAAGGAACAGAGGATTTATGAGTAACAGCATGTAGAAATCCTCATCTTAAACATCCCGTGACAGACAGGGAGGCCTGGTGTACTGCGGTGCTTTGGGTCGCAAAGAGAAGGACAAGATGAGCGACTGAACTGAACTGAACCAAAAACCTCCCAGAAAACAATGTCCAGGGCTTGATGGTGTCACATCTGATCCTATGAACTATTTTTAAAAATAACATCTATCCTTCTTAAACTCTTCCAAAAAGTTGAAGAGGAGGGGAACACTCTTAAATTTATTCTATCAGGCTATCTCTACACTGATATCAGTACTATAAAGAGACCCTACATAAAATTACAGATCATTTTCTTGAAGAATATGGTGGAAAAAAGCTTTCAAGAAAATATTAGCAGACAGAATTCAACAATCTATAAAAGGTATCATAAATGATTATCATGTAGCATTCTTCCAGAGATGCAAGGATGTTTAAAAATCCACAAATCAATCCACGTGATACACCACATTAAAAAAAAAAGGAAGAGAAACACAAGATTGTGTCAGCAGATGTAGAAAAAGCATTGACAAAATCTAACATCCATTCATGGTAAATACTCTCAGAAAAATGGGCATAGAGAAAATACATCTCAACATAATAAAGGCCATTTATGGCAAACCCATATCTGAAGGCTTTTTCCTCTAAAATCAGGACCAAGGGAAGGATGCTCACTCTTGCCACTCTGGTTTAACAGTGTGGAGGTCCTAGTTACAGCATTTGGACAAAGATGTAATAGGAGACATCCAATGCCTAAGAGAAAAAGTAACACTGTCACTACTATAGTGAAATGATACTTTATATAGAAAACCCTAATATCTCCACCAGAAAACTAACTAATGAATTCAGTACACACACACACACACACACACACACACACACACACACACACACACACTGGAATATTCCTCACCCCTTAAGAATACAATTTTGCTGCTTCTAACATAGATGGACCTGGATATCATTCTGTTTAGTGAATTAAGTCAGAGAGAGAAAAACAAATACTGTATATTATCACCTGACATAGGAAATCTAAAACTAGTACAAATAGATGAAAATAATGGAGTAGAAAAAGACTCTCGCACATAGAGAATAAACTAGTGTTTACCAGTGGGGAGAGAAAGTGGGAAGGGGCAAGACAGAGTATAGATTCAGAAGTACACACTACTATGTATAAAATAAATAAACTACAAGGACATACTTATAGCACAGGGAATATGGTAAATAGCTCATAATAGCTTAAAACAAAATATAACCTATACATTGAACCACAATGTTGTACCTCTGCCACTACCATAACACTGCAAATCAACTAAAATTCAATGAAAAATTTAACATAAAAGAAGAGTTCTGCATTGTGATATGTGGTTGTAATGGCAATCACATTACAATAATTACATGTAAGAAATTACCAAATCTTACACTTTAAATGTACACAATGTTATATGTTAAATATATTTCAGTTTGAAAAATCTGCTGAAATATAGTTTTCTTTCTATGTGTTTTTTATTGTACTTCACTTCAAACTGCTCATTTCAACATGAAAATATTTTAATGTGCTAATCTCCCCGCAGGACCCTTTCTAATAAATACTGCCAACTCTCTTAACATTTAAATCAGTTCTAATGAGGTGGATGAAACTGGAGCCCATTATACAGAGTGAAGTAAGACAGAAAGAAAAACACCAATACAGTATACTAAGGAATATATATGGAATTGAGAAAGATGGTGATGATAACTCTATATGCAAGACAGAAAAAGAGACACAGATGTATAGAATAGACTTTCGGACTCTGTGGGAGAAGGCGAGGGTGGGATGATCTGAGAGAATAGCATTGAAACATGTATATTGTCAATTGTGAAACAGATTGCCAGTCCAGGTTTGATGCATGAGACAAGTGCTCAGGGCTGGTGCCCTAGGATGAACCTAGGAGGGAGGTGGGAGGGAGGTGGGAGTGGGGTTCAGCATGAGGAACACATGTTAATCCATGACTGATTCACATCAATGTATGGCAGAAAAACACTACAATATTGTAAAGACCTGTTGTTATTGCATAAACCTGAACTCCTTTTCTGCAAGAAAACTTCACTGATATATTCATATTTCATGATAATATATTTCAATTTGTCTTTATATTGAAGAAGATATTTGGCATGTCTGCTATAATATTATCTTGAGATTTCAAAATTTAAATTAGGATTCTGAGTGTGAATAAATGAACTGGCAACTGCTCATTATAGAAATAAAGAAAATTCACACTTTTCTCATAATAGTAGGGGACTTTGCATTTCTTATCCCGGCAAAATACAGCCTGTGTACACTGGAGTAATGGCTCATGAGCAGAAAGGGGCTGACAGTTGGGAAACACGCTGCAATGATTATAGTGTTGTCCACAAGGAACCGGCTGGGCTGATCAAAAAGAGCAAAAAGAACTTGACAGGTGGAGGAAAGAATATAAAAGTAGACAAAGGTGCTCCCAAGGAGAAGGATGAATTTAGTAGCTCTGGACTCAGGGGAGGACCTGGAGGAGGCATCAGCCCTACGAATGTGCTGGACCTGCTGCTTATGTCTGTACAGGATGAGAACCATGGAGCTGCTAGCCCAGAGCGTGAGCCCCAAACATAAAACATCAGGGAATAATAGCAATGTTGCATACAAGGCGTCTTCAGTTTGTCAGTAACAATAGAAGAACAGTAGCCAAAATCTTTCCTCTGTGATGTTTTGGTCACTCCATTTGCCAGTCATATGGAATGGAAAAATGACATTTACCAGCATTTGCAGGATCCAACACAGGAAAATAGAGAGAACCACGTACTTGGGAGCTGTTACTTTCAGCGCTGCCCACCTGGAGTTCCAGGGACTAATCGTGATCATCTGAAAGACACTCAAGGGGCAGATGCTACTGATGGACACTCCCCTCCCCACTCTGTGCAGAAAGAAGAGAAGTTTGCAGCCAACATCACTGTGGATATGTTTCCACCCAAAGACTGCCATTGTCTGGGGGACCCCTTTAGAGAGGAGGACCAAGGAGTTGGCCACAATCAGGTGCTTAAGGATCAAATCTGTAGACCTTAACCTGTAACCCATGAAGTGAAGGATGATATAACTGCAAAGGAGTGAGAAATTCCCCAGAATTCCAACCACGGTCTGTGTTAAGATGATCATGCCCCAGAAAAAAAAAAAAAAAAAAAAAGATGATCATGCCTATCATGAAAAAGCTGCTGGCCATCCTTTCAGTTCACAGTCAGTGGTGCTTTTGAGTTAGAATATCCTGCGTGGGAATATGAGGCATGGGTTACTTGCATCATGTTAACTGAAATCCAAATTTCTCCAGTTAACAATAGTTCCCACTTGGAAAAATTTGCTTCTTCTGTTTCTGTTACCAGCAGCCTTTAAAGGGTTTCATGTATAACATTTAAAGATAACTAATATGTAAAATTAATCACTGAAGATACTCATGTGATCACTGCTTCATTCTTTACAAATTTATCAGGCAGGATCTGAAGGGGCCTTAGTTATACAGAAGATTGTAACCTACCCCCAGACAGGTTAAGTATTTGTCAAACCTGCTTCTTAATGCAGAGTGAGGACTGAATCCCATTGGACTACTCAAGACAGTGGTTTGTGGAGCCACCCAGATGCTTAAATCTTTAAAACCCTGCCTTCCACTGCAGAGGGTCCAAGTTCAATGCCTGGTCCAGGATCTAAGATCTCATGAATTTTGATGCATGGCCAAAATCAAAAAAAGAGAGTGCACTAATCACCGGCCATGCCAAACAACTAGTTAGTTGCAAGCATATAATAAACCAGATCTATATTGGATTTTGATTTCATAGCTTTTCTGTTTGTAGACCTGTGGTATTTTTTTAATTTCAATTAACATGTTTCCATTTATTTGTAAAGCTTTATTCTATGGAATCACATATTATGAATAAAGTCTTAGCATCTTACACATGAACATCACTGCTGGCAGTAGAACACAGCAGGAGCCTGCCTCAGGACTAGGCAATGACATGAATGATAATGCTTCACTCTGAGGATGGCAACAAAAAGACTATTGTTACCATGACAGAAACACAACTAAAATAACATGTATTATAGAAATGTTTTAATAATTATATGTAGGCAATAAACCTTAGGGCATGAAACAGTAACATGTGATAAACAGTTTAAGACAAAACAAAATTATTATTGTACAATCATATAGTGAATCAGTAATTTATTGTCTGAACCCAGTGAATACATTAGCAATGAATTTATATTTGTAGTTCACATTAACATACAAGACACAGAGGAATAATTGGTACTTGTAAAGCATAGATTCTGGTGTCTCTCATAAACTGACGTACTAGATTTGTTAGAATGTCAACAAATTGGTGTTGGTGTCAGTTTCTGATGTGGTCACTTACCCAGAATCTTGACCTGCCTTTCTCTCACAGACTCAGCTGCTCAGACGAAAGTACAATGGACATATCTTCCAGCTGCCAGGACAAGGGCTCGGTGGGATGATCATTATACCCAGTATGTGTGTGGGAGGGAGGCAGCCAAATCCTCATATATGGGTTTGAGATGCTGTCCTCCCCTCCCGTCCCGTCAAAACTACAATTATCATTTCACCCGCAGCAGCGATGGGAGTGCAGGCTTGGGACCTGAGAACATTTCTGGAAACTTTTTTCTCAGTTGTTAATTACTGGAAACAATTACAAGTTTCTAGTTATCAGCCTTAGGGGACAACTGTCTGTACTTGACAGGCATTTTCTTTTCCATAATCCCTGAAGGTGATTGTCTCACGAGGAAGAAATGCTGAAATCACACACATTAGGGACTGACACAAACCATGTGCGTCCCTCTGGATTCTTCACTTCCCTGAGATTAGTCTCTGCCCTAATATTAGTACTTTCCTCACCTTCAACCATTGAATGGAACTGTCAATGAAAGTATTGGTAAAAAAAATGGAATGAGACAAAATACCTGGGAAGTATATTCAAAGAGACAAAAGGAAAATGAGGAACATCATCAAGAACTGATGATAAGAACCACCGGCACAACTTATATCAATTTAGACTCATTTTCATAATTCAATGCCACTTATTATGGAAATTTTGTAGGCAATAAACTTTATTATTATTGAACCCTGTGTTAGGAATCGGGTCCAGAACAAATAAACATAAAAAAGTTTGAGGGTTACAAAATAGCTATAAAATAAAAGTACATAGATCTGATGGCTTGAATATTTTATCAAGTACTTAATTCAGGAGCATCCTGGAGAGGGAACAATATGCCACTAAAACCAAGTGCATCAGTGCAAAATTAAAAGAAAATCTGAAATGCAAGTAGGAGGCTTCACAAAAGCAAACATACTGGAACTTGATCATGTACTTCTAGCCTCCAGAACTGTGAAAAACTGTTTCTGTGAAAAACTGTGAAAACTATTGATGTTTAAACCTCCCAGGCTGTTGTATTTTATTAAGGCAGACCTAAAATGTAATACAAACTATAAGAGTCTGTCTGTTTGATCCCGGGTCTTCCAGGAGTGGTCCTGCAATTTATGTCGGAGAAAGTTTTGCCTATGTTCTCTTCTAGCAGTTTTATGGTGTCATGTCTTCTATTTAACCCTTGGATTCACGTTGAGTTTATTTTTGTGTATGGTAGGAGGGTGTGATTTGACTTCATGGATTTACATGGGGCTGTCCAGCTACTGGAGAAGAGTGGAGAAATAACTCAAGAAAGAACACAGAGAAGGTACCAAAGTAAACAATGCCCAGCTGTGGATGTGACTGGTGATGGAAGTAAAGTCTGATGCAAAGAACAATATTGCATAGGAACATGGAATGTTAGATCCATGAATCAAGGTACACTGGAAGTGGTCAAATAGGAGATGGGAGGAGTAAACATTGACATTTTAGGAATCAGTGAATTAAAATTGGCTGGAACAGGGGAGGAGCCAAGATGGCAGAGGAGTAGGATGGGGAGACCACTTTCTCTCCTACAAATTCATCAAAAGAATAACTGAACGCAGAGCAAACTTCACAGAACAACTTCTGATCACTAGCTGAGGTCATCAGGAGCCCAGAAAGGCAGCCCATTGTCTTCTAAAGGAGTTAGGACAAAATATAAAAGATAAAAAGTGAGACAAAAGAGCTAAGGACAGAGATCCATCCCGGGAAGGGAGTCTTAATAGAGGACGTTTCCAGACACCACGAAACCCTCGCACTGGCGGGCCTGGGGGAAGTGTTTGAATCTCGGAGGGTAACCTGACTGGGAGGGAAACAATAAGTAAAACCCACAGACTACGAGCCTAAAAGCAACTCCCAGCAGAAAAGTACCCCAGACACCAGCATCTGCCAACAGCAAGTGGGGGTGGCACAGAGAGGAGTGGGCTGCATTGCTTGGGGTAAGGTCCAGGTCTGAGTGCCCTGAGGACAATCAGAGGGAGCTTTTGTGAGTTGCCAGCTTGAACTGTGGGAGAGCAAAAGAGAGAGAGAAAATTAACCGACCCGAACACACTGCCCGCCATTCGCAGAACAAAGGGACCGAGAAAGTCCAGAGAAGACCTCGCAGGCTGCGGACCGGCCCAGCCCCACCGGAGGCAGGAGGCAGGGGGGAGGGGAAGGGGGCAGGCTCGGCCCCAAGGACCGCATCCCCTGCCGCACTGCAAACGGGCCTCCAGTTTCTAATCAAAGACCCCCTGAGATTCTGGTTTGTCGACATCCGCCGGGAGGGTCGCGGCGAGACACAGGGCGCAGGCACCCGACCAGCACGGTTGGGGACTGGGGCTGGGGACGTGGAGGGCAGAAGGCACATGCACCCAACTGGCGCTGGCGGAAACTGAGACTGGAACCGTGGACGGGAGTGGGCGCCTCGCACCCGGGGAGAGTGTGCCCCTCAAGCCCCTGGCTGCCTGCACCGCTCTGATGGGGAAGGCACAAAGAGCAGGCGCAGCTTTTTTTCCACGCTTTTGTGGAACACCCGAGGGCTGGAACCGCGCGCAGAGCTGGGCGCGCTCCATATAGAGCAGCCGGGAGCCTGAGCAGTGCAGACGGGGAAAGCAGTGCCAGCCCCTCCCCGCAGCGCGAGGGAATTAGCTACCTGAATAAGAGTCCACCTCCACTTGCCTGTGTCAGGGCGGACATGAGGCTCTGAAGAGACTGGCAAACAGAAGCCACATAAACAAAGGGAACAGCTTCAGAAGGGACTGTTGCAACAGATTAAAATCCCTGTAGAAAACACCGACTACACTGGAAGGGCCCTGTAGATATCGAGAAGTGTAAGCTGGAATGAGGAGCTATCTGAAACTGAGCTGAACCCACATTGACCGCAACAGCTCCAGAGAAATTCCTAGATATATTTTTACTTTTTTTTTTTTTAAGTAAGAAAAAAAAATTTTTTTTTATCTTTTTGTTTTTATTCTTTCTCTTTTATTTTCCTTTAAAATTTCCTATTACTCCCCCATTACTCCTTAACTTTAATTTTCATAGATTTTTACAATTTTTTTAATTAGGGAAATTTTTTTTCTTTCTTTTTTTGTTTCTTCTTTGTCTTTCCTTTTTCTCTTCTATTTTCTATTTTTCTTTTTCTCTTATTTCTTTAAGGTCCTCTAGTACTCCTCTACTACTCCTTAACTTTCATTTTCAATACACTATAACCTTATAAAAAATAAAAGAAGAGAAGCCCTATTTTTAAACCAAACTTCATATATATTTCTAAAATTTTTTTGTGTGTGTTTTGGTTTTTGTTTTTAATATAGTATTTTTAAGAGTCTAACTGCTACTCTAGATTTTTTTTTTCTTTTTTTTTTTAGGATGGATCATTGACCTTTATTTTTTTTTTTTCAGTATTTTTTTTTTCCAGTGGGTTTTGTCATACATTGATATGAATCAGCCATGGATTTACATGTATTCCCAATCCCGATCCCCCCTCCCACCTCCCTCTCCACCCGATTCCTCTGGGTCTTCCCAGTGCACCAGGCCAGAGCACTTGTCTCGTGCATCCCACCTGGGCTGGTGATCTGTTTCACCATAGATAGCATACATGCTGTTCTTTTGAAATATCCCACCCTCACATTCTCCCACAAAGTTCAAAAGTCTGTTCTGTATTTCTGTGTCTCTTCTTCTGTTCTGCATATAGGGTTATCGTTATCACCTTTCTAAATTCCATATACATGTGTCAGTATGCTGTAATGTTCTTTATCTTTCTGGCTTACTTCACTCTGTATAAGGGGCTCCAGCTTCATCCATCTCATTAGGACTGGTTCAAATGAATTCTTTTTAATGGCTGAGTAATATTCCATGGTGTATATGTACCACAGCTTCCTTATCCATTCATCTGCTGATGGGCATCTAGGTTGCTTCCATGTCCTGGCTATTATAAACAGTGCTGCGATGAACATTGGGGTGCACGTGTCTCTTTCAGATCTGGTTTCCTCAGTGTGTATGCCCAGAAGTGGGATTGCTGGGTCATATGGCAGTTCTATTTCCAGTTTTTTAAGAAATCTCCACACTGTTTTCCATAGCGGCTGTACTAGTTTGCATTCCCACCAACAGTGTAAGAGGGTTCCCTTTTCTCCACACCCTCTCCAGCATTTATTGCTTGTAGACTTTTGGATAGCAGCCATCCTGACTGGTGTGTAATGGTACCTCATTGTGGTTTTGATTTGCATTTCTCTAATAATGAGTGATGTTGAGCATCTTTTCATGTGTTTGTTAGCCATCTGTATGTCTTCTTTGGAGAAATGTCTGTTTAGTTCTTTGGCCCATTTTTTGATTGGGTCATTTATTTTTCTGGAATTGAGCTGCAGGAGTTGCTTGTATATTTTTGAGATTAATCCTTTGTCTGTTTCTTCATTTGCTATTATTTTCTCCCAATCTGAGGGCTGTCTTTTCACCTTATTTATAGTTTCCTTTGTAGTGCAAAAGCTTTTAAGTTTCATTAGGTCCCATTTGTTTAGTTTTGCTTTTACTTCCAATATTCTGGGAGGTGGGTCATAGAGGATCTTGCTTTGATTTATGTCGGAGAATGTTTTGCCTATGTTCTCCTCTAGGAGTTTTATAGTTTCTGGTCTTACATTTAGATCTTTAATCCATTTTGAGTTTATTTTTGTGTATGGTATTAGAAAGTGTTCTAGTTTCATTCTTTTACAAGTGGTTGACCAGTTTTCCCAGCACCAAGCCTTTGACAAAATTCAACACTCATTTATGATTAAAACTCTCCAAAAAGCAGGAATAGAAGGAACATACCTCAACATAATAAAAGCTATATATGACAAACCCACAGCAAGCATCACCCTCAATGGTGAAAAATTGAAGGCATTTCCCCTGAAATCAGGAACAAGACAAGGGTGCCCACTCTCACCACTACTATTCAACATAGTGTTGGAAGTTCTGGCCACAGCAATCAGAGCAGAAAAAGAAGTAAAAGGAATCCAGATAGGAAAAGAAGAAGTGAAACTCTCACTGTTTGCAGATGACATGATCCTCTACATAGAAAACCCTAAAGACTCTACCAGAAAATTACTAGAGCTAATCAATGAATATAGTAAAGTTGCAGGATATAAAATTAACACACAGAAATCCCTTGCATTCCTATATACTAACAATGAAAAGACAGAAAGAGAAATTAAGGAAACAATACCATTCACCATTGCAACAAAAAGAATAAAATACTTAGGAGTATATCTACCTAAAGAAACAAAGGACCTATACATAGAAAACTATAAAACACTGATGATAGAAATCAAAGAGGACACAAACAGATGGAGAAACATACCGTGTTCATGGATTGGAAGAATTAATATTGTCAAAATGGCTATTCTACCCAAAGCAGTCTATAGATTCAATGCAATCCCTATCAAGCTACCAACGGCATTTTTCACAGAACTAGACCAAAGAATTTCACAATTTGTATGGAAATACAAAAAACCTCGAATAGCCAAAGTAATCTTGAGAAAGAAGAATGGAGCTGGAGGAATCAACCTGCCTGACTTCAGACTCTACTACAAAGCCACAGTCATCAGGACAGTATGGTACTGGCACAAAGACAGAAATATAGATCAATGGAACAGAGTAGAAAGCCCAGAGATAAATCCACGAACCTATGGACACCTTATCTTTGACAAAGGAGGCAAGGATATACAATGGAAAAAAGACTACTCTAGATTTTTTAAGTTTTGTTTTTCACTATAAGATATAAATTGGAACATTTAAGAATCCAATATTCAGTTCCCATTTTTATTCTCTTTAGGTAACCAACACCAAGTGTGTTGATTATTCTCTGCCAATCTTGACTCTCTGTTTTCTACCTCAGAACACCTCTATCTCCACCTTTCCCCTTCTCTTCCCAATCCAATTCTGTGAATCTTTGTGTTTGTCTGGACTATGGAAAACACTCTGGGAACAGACAACTGCGTAGATCTGTCTCTCTCCTCTTGAGTCCCTCTTTTTCTCCGCCTGCTCATCTCTATCTCCCTCCTGCCTCTCCTCTTCTTCATGTAAGTCTGTGAACCTCTCTGGGTGTCCCTAATGGGGGAGAATCTTTTCACCATTAACCTAGAAGTTTTATTATCAGTGCTATAGAGTTGGAGAAGTCCTGAGACTACAGGAAGAATAAAACTGAAAGCCAGAGGCAGGAGACTTAAGCCCAAAACCTGAGAACACCAGAAAACTCCTGACTACATGGAACTTTAAGTAATAAGTGACTGTCCAAAAGCCTTCACACCTACACTGAAACCAACCACCACCCAAGCGCCAATAAGTTTTAGAGCAAGATATACTACGCAAATTCTCCAGCAACGCAGGAACATAGCCCTGAACGTCAACATACAGGCTGCCCAAGGTCACACCTAACACATAGACCCATCTCAAAACTCATTACTGGGCACTCCACTGCTCTCCAAAGAGAAGAAATCAAGTTCCACACACCAGAACACCGACGCAAACTTCCCTAAACAGGAAACCTTGACAAGCCAATCGTCTAAACCCACCCACTGGGTGAAACCTCCACAGTAACAAGGAACCACAAACCTCCAGAATACAGAAAGCCCACTCCAGACACAGCAATCTAAACAAGATGAAAAGGCAAAGAAATATCCAACAGGTAAAAGAACATGAAAAATGCCCACCAAGTCAAAGAAAAGAGGAGGAGATAGGGAATCTACCTGAAAAAGAATTTAGAATAATGATAATAAAAATGATCCAAAATCTTGAAAACAAAATGGAGTTACAGATAAATAGCCTGGAGACAAAGATTGAAAAGATGCAAAAAATGTTTAATGAAGACCTAGAAGATATAAAAAAAGAGTCAGTTAAAAATGAATAATGCAATGAATGAGATCAGAAACACTCTGGAGGGAACCAAGCGTAGAATAATGGAGACAGAAGATAGGATAAGTGAGGTAGAAGATAAAATGGTGGAAATAAATGAAGCAGAGAGGAAAAAAGAAAAAAGGATCAAAAGAAATGAGGACAACCTCAGGGACCTCTGGGACAATGTGAAACGCCCCAATATTTGAATCATAGGAGTCCCAGAAGAAGAAGAAGACAAAAAGAAAGGCCATGAGAAAATACTCGAGGAGATAATAGCTGAAAACTTCCCTAAAATGGGGAAGGAAATAGCCACCCAAGTCCAAGAAACCCAGAGAGTCCCAAACAGGATAAACCCAAGGCGAAACACCCCAAGACACATATTAATCAAATTAACAAAGATCAAACACAAAGAACAAATATTAAAAGCAGCAAGGGAGAAACAACAAATAACACACAAAGGGATTCCCATAAGGATAACAGCTGATCTATCAATAGAAACCCTCCAGGCCAGAAGGGAATGGCAGGACATACTGAGAGTAATGAAAGAGAATAACCTACAACCTAGATTACTGTACCCAGCAAGGATCTCATTCAGATATGAAGGACAATTTAAAAGCTTTACAGACAAGCAAAAGCTGAGAGAATTCAGCACCACCAAACCACCACTTCAACAAATGCTAAAGGACCTTCTCTAGACAGGAAATGCAGAAAGGTTGCATAAACGTGAACCCAAAACAACAAAGTAAATGGCAACGGGTCCACACCTATCAATAATTACCTTAAATGTAAATGGGTTGAATGCCCCAACCAAAAGACAAATATTGGCTGAATGGATACAAAAACAAGACCCCTATATATGCTGTCTACAAGAGGCCCACCTCAAAACACGAGACACACACAGACTAAAAGTGAAGGGCTGGAAAAAAATATTTCATGCAAACAGAGACCAAAAGAAAGCAGGAGTCGCAATACTCATATCAGATAAAATAGACTTTCAAATAAAGGCTGTGAAAAGAGACAAAGAAGGACACTACATAATGATCAAAGGATCAATCCAAGAAGAAGATATAACAATTATAAATATATATGCACCCAACCTAGGAGCACCGCAATATGTACGGCAAACACTAACGAGTATGACAGAGGAAATTAATAGTAACACAATAATAGTGGGAGACTTTAATACCCCACTCACAACTATGGATAGATCAACTAAACAGAAAATTAACAAGGAAACACAAACCTAAAATGACACAATGGACCAGCTAGACCTAATTGATATCTATAGGACATGTCACCCCAAAACAATCAACTTCACCTTTTTCTCAAGTGCACACGGAACCTTCTCCAGAATAGATCACATCCTGGGCCATAAATCTGGTCTTGGAAAATTCAAAAAAATTGAAATCATTCCAGTCATCTTTTCTGACCACAGTGCAGTAAGATTAGATCTCAATTACGGGAAAAAAATTGTTAAAATTCAAACATATGGAGGCTAATAACCAACAAGTCATAGAAGAAATCAAAAAAGAAATCAAAATATGTATAGAAATGAATGAAAATGAAAGCAGGACAACCCAAAACCTATAGGACACTGTTAAAGCAGTGCTAAGGGGAAGGTTCATAGCATTACAGGCTTACCTCAAGAAACAAGGAAAAAGCCAAATAAATAACCTAACTCTACACCTAAAGCAATTAGAGAAGGAAGAAATGAAGAACCCCAGGGTTAGCAGAAGGAAAGAAATCTTAAAATTTAGGGCAGAAATAAATGCAAAAGAAACTAAAGAGACCATAGGAAAAATCAACAAAGGTAAAAGCTGGTTTTTTGAAAAAGTAAACAAAATTGACAAACCATTAGCAAAACTCATTAAGAAACAAAGAGAGAAGAACGACATTAACAAAATTAGAAATGAAAATGGAGAGATCACAACAGACAACACTGAAATACAAAGGATCATAAGAGACTACTACCAGCAGCTCTATGCCAATAAAATGGACAACTTGGGTGAAATGGACAAATTCTTAGAAAAGTATAACTTTCCAAAACTGAACCAGGAAGAAATAGAAGATCTTAACAGAGCCATCACAAGCATGGAAATCGAAACTGTAATCAAAAATCTTCCAGCAAACAAAAGCCCAAGACCTGATGGCTTCACAGCTGAATTCTACCAAAAATTTAGAGAAGAGCTAACACCTATCTTACTCAAACTCTTCCAGAAAATTGCAGAAGAAGGTAAACTTCCAAACTCATTCTATGAGGCCACCATCACCCTAATTCCAAAACCAGACAAAGATGCCACAAAAAAAGAAAACTACAGGCCAAGATCACTGATGAACATAGATGCAAAAATCCTTAACAAAATTCTAGCAAACAGAATCCAACAACATATTAAAAAAATCATACACCATGACCAAGTGGGCTTTATCTCAGGAATGCAAGGATTTTTAATATCCACAAGTCAATCAATGTAATAAACCACATTAACAAATTGAAAGAGAAAAAACATATGATGATCTCAATAGATGCAGAGAAAGCCTTTGACAAAATTCAATACTCATTTATGATTAAAACTCTCCAGAAAGTAGGAATAGAAGGAACATACCTCAACATAATAAAAGCTATATATGACAAACCCACAGTAAGCATCACCCTCAATGGTGAAAACTTGAAAGCATTTCCCCTGAAATCAGGAACAAGACAAGCGTGCCCACTCTCACCACTACTATTCAACATAGTGTTGGAAGTTTTGGCCACAGCAGTCAGAGCAGAAAAAGAAGTAAAAGGAATCCAGATAGGAAAAGAAGAAGTGAAACTATCGCTGTTTGCAGATGATATGATCCTCTACATAGAAATCCCTAAAGACTCTACCAGAAAATTACTAGAGCTAATCAATGAATATAGTAAAGTTGTAGAATATAAAATTAACACACAGAAATCACTTGCATTCCTATATACTAACAATGAAAAGACAGAAAGCGAAATTAAGGAAACAATACCATTCACCATTGCAACAAAAAGAATAAAATACTTAGGAGTATACCTACCTAAAGAAACAAAAGACCTATACATAGAAAACTAAAAAACACTGATGAAAGAAATCAAAAAGGACACAAACAGATGGAGAAACATACCATCTTCATGGATTGGAGGAATCAATATTGTCAAAATGGCTATTCTACCCAAAGCAATCTATAGAATCAATGCAATCCCTATCAAGCTACCAACGGTATTTTTCACAGAACTAGAACAAATAATTTCACAATTTGTATGGAAATACAAAAAACCTCGAATAGATAAAGTAATTTTGAGAAAGAAGAATGGAACTGGAGGAATCAACCTGCCTGACCTGACTTCAGACTCTACTACAAAGCCACAGTCACCAAGACAGTATGGTACTGGCACAAAAACAGAAATATAGACCAATGGAACAGAACAGAAAGGCCAGAGATAAATCCACGAACCTATGGAAACCTTATCTTTGACAACGGAGGTAAGGATATACAATGGAAAAAAGACAACCTCCATAACAAGTGGTGCTGGGATAACTGGTCAACCACTTGTAAAAGAATGAAACTAGAACACTTTCTAACACAATACAGAAAAATAAACTCAAAATGGATTAAAGATCTAAATGTAAGACCAGAAACTATAAAACTCCTAGAGGAGAACATAGGCAAAACACTCTCCGACATAAACCACAGAAAGATCCTCTGTGACCCACCTCCCAGAATATTGGAAATAAATGCAAAACTAAACAAATGGGACCTAATGAAACTTAAAAGCTTTTGCACAACAAAGGAAACTATAAGTAAGGTGAAAAGACAACCCTCAGATTGCGAGAAAATAATAGGAAATGAAGAAACAGACAAAGGATTAATCTCAATAATATACAAGCAACTCTTAAAGTTCAATTCTAGAAAAATAAATTACTCAATCAGAAAATGGGCCAAAGAACTAAACAGACATTTCTCCAAAAAAGACATACAGATGGCTAACAAACACATGAAAAGATGCTCAACATCACTCATTATCAGAGAAATGCAAATCAAAACCACAATGAGGTACCATTACACGCCAGTCAGGATGGCTGCTATCCAAAAGTCTACAAGCAATAAAAGCTGGAGAGGGTGTGGAGAAAAGGGAACCCTCTTACACTCTTGGTGGGAATGCAAACTAGCACAGCCACTATGGAGAACAGTGTGGAGATTCCTTAGAAAACTGGAAATAGAACTGCCATATGACACAGCCATACTACTTCTGGGCATACACACTGATGAATCCAGATCTGAAAGAGACACGTGCACCCCAATGTTCATCGCAGCACTGTTTATAATAGCCAGGACATGGAAGCAACCTAGATGCCCATCAGCAGATGAATGGATAAGGAAGCTCTGGTACATATACACCATGGAGTATTACTCAGCCATTAAAAACAATTCATTTGAATCCATTCTAATGAGATGGATGAAACTGGAGCACATCATACAGAGTGAAGTAAGCCAGAAAGATAAAGAACATTACAGCATACTAACACATATATATGGAATTTAGAAAGATGGTAACGATAACCCTATATGCAAAACAGAAAAAGAGACACAGATGTACAGAACAGACTTTTGAACTCTGTGGGTGAAGGTGAGGGTTGGATGTTTTGAAAGAACAGCATGTATATCATCTATGGTGAAACAGATCACCAGCCCAGGTAGGATGCATGAGACAAGTGCTCGGGCGTGGTGCACTGGGAAGACCCACAGAAATCGGGTGGAGAGGGAGGTGGGAGGTGGAATCGGCATGGGGAATACGTGTAAATCTATGGCTGATTCATAAAAAAAAAAAAAAAAAAAAAAAGAGTGTTCCCCTCCTCTTCAATTTTTGGGAATAGTTTAAGAAGGAGAGATATTAATTTTTAAAATGTTTAACAGGATCACAAGTAATACCCTCAGGTCCTGCACATTGTTTTCTGGGATGTTTTTGATTCAGTTTAGTTCAGTTCAGTCGCTCACTCATGTCTCACTCTTTGCGACCCCATGAACTGCAGTACACCAGGCCTCCCTGTCCATCACGAGCTCCCAGAGTTTTTCCAAACTCATGTCCATTGAGTCGGTGATACCACCCATCCAACATCTCATCCTCTGTCATCCCCTTCTCCTCCCACCTTCAATCTTTCCCAGCATCAGGGTCTTTTCCAATGAGTCAGCTCTTCACATCAGGTGGCCAAAGTATTTGAGTTTCAGGTTGAACATCAGTCCTTCCAATGAATATTCAGAACTGATTTCCTTTAGGATGGATTTTTTGGATCTCCGTGCAGGCCATGGGACTCTCAAGAGTCTTCTCCAACACCACAGTTCAAACGAATCAATTCTTCTGTGCTCAGCTTTTTTATAGTCCAACTGTCACATGCATACATGACTACTGGAAAAACCATAGCATTGACTAGATGGACTGTGGTCAGCAAAGTAATATCTCTGCTTTTTAATATGCTATCTAAGTTGATCATAACTTTTCTTCAAAGGAGCAAGCATCTTTTCATTTCATGGCTGCATGACTATCTGCAGTGAGCTTGGAACCCAAGGAAATACATTCTGTCACTGTTTCCATTGTTTCCCCATCTATTTTACGTGAAATCGTGGGACCAGATGCCATGATCTTTGTGTTTCACATCTTGAGTTTTAAGCCAGTTTTTTCACTCTCGTCTTTCACATTCATCCAGAGGTTCTGTAGTTACTCTTCACTTTCTGCCATAAGGGTGGTGTCATCTGCATATCTGAAGTTGCTGACATTTCTCTTAGCAATCTTGATACCAGCTTGTGCTTCATCCAGCCTGGCATTTCGCATGATGTACACTGCATATAAGTTAAATAAGCAGAGCAACAATATACAGCCTTGACGTACTCCTTTCCCAATTTGGAATCCATCCTAACATTTCTTGACCTGCATGCAGATTTCACAGGAGGCAGGTCAGGTGGTCTGATACTCTTATCTCTTGAATAATTTTCCACAGTTTATTGCAATCCACAAAAGGGTTTGTTGTAGTCAATAAGGCATAAGTATATGTTTTTCTAGAACTCTCTTGCTTTTTCGATGATCCAGTGGGTGTTGATAATTTGATCTCTGGCTCCTCTGCCTTTTCTAAATCCAGCTTGTACATCTGGAAGTTCCTGGTTCACATACTGTTGAAGCATGGCTTGGAGTATTTTGATCATTACTTTGCTAGTGTGTGAGATGAGTGTAATTGTATGGTAGTTTGAACATTCTTTGATATTGCCTTTCTTTGGGATTGGAATGAAAACAGTCCTTTTCCAGTCCTGTGACAACTGTTGAGTTTTCCAAATTTGCTGGTGTATTGAGTGCAACATGTTCACAGCGTCATCTATTAGGACGTGATGACTGGAATGATTTCAATGTTTTTGAATTTTCCAAGACCAGATTTATGGCCCAGGATGTGATCTATTCTGGAGAAGGTTCCGTGTGCACTTGAGAAAAAGGTGAAGTTGATTGTTTTGGGGTGACATGTCCTATAGATATCAATTAGGTCTAGCTGGTCCATTGTGTCATTTAAGGTTTGTGTTTCCTTGTTAATTTTCTGTTTAGTTGATCTATCCATAGTTGTGAGTGGGGTATTAAAGTCTCCCACTATTATTGTGTTACTATTAATTTCCTCTGTCATACTCGTTAGTGTTTGCCGTACATATTGCGGTGCTCCTAGGTTGGGTGCATATATATTTATAATTGTTATATCTTCTTCTTGGATTGATCCTTTGATCATTATGTAGTGTCCTTCTTTGTCTCTTTTCACAGCCTTTATTTGAAAGTCTATTTTATCTGATATGAGTATTGCGACTCCTGCTTTCTTTTGGTCTCCGTTTGCATGAAATATTTTTTTCCAGCCCTTCACTTTTAGTCTGTGTGTGTCTCGTGTTTTGAGGTGGGCCTCTTGTAGACAGCATATATAGGGGTCTTGTTTTTGTATCCATTCAGCCAATATTTGTCTTTTGGTTGGGGCATTCAACCCATTTACATTTAAGGTAATTATTGATAGGTGTGGACCCGTTGCCATTTACTTTGTTGTTTTGGGTTCACGTTTATGCAACCTTTCTGCATTTCCTGTCTAGAGAAGGTCCTTTAGCATTTGTTGAAGTGGTGGTTTGGTGGTGCTGAATTCTCTCAGCTTTTGCTTGTCTGTAAAGTTTTTAAATTCTCCTTCATATCTGAATGAGATCCTTGCTGGGTACAGTAATCTAGGTTGTAGGTTATTCTCTTTCATTACTTTCAGTATGTCCTGCCATTCCCTTCTGGCCTGGAGGGTTTCTATTGATAGATCAGCTGTTATCCTTATGGGAATCCCTTTGTGTGTTATTTGTTGTTTCTCCCTTGCTGCTTTTAATATTTGTTCTTTGTGTTTGATCTTTGTTAATTTGATTAATATGTGTCTTGGGGTGTTTCGCCTTGGGTTTATCCTGTTTGGGACTCTCTGGGTTTCTTGGACTTGGGTGGCTATTTCCTTCCCCATTTTAGGGAAGTTTTCAGCTATTATCTCCTCGAGTATTTTCTCATGGCCTTTCTTTTTGTCTTCTTCTTCTGGGACTCCTATGATTCAAATATTGGGGCGTTTCACATTGTCCCAGAGGTCCCTGAGGTTGTCCTCATTTCTTTTGATCCTTTTTTCTTTTTTCCTCTCTGCTCCATTTATTTCCACCATTTTATCTTCTACCTCACTTATCCTATCTTCTGTCTCCATTATTCTACGCTTGGTTCCCTCCAGAGTGTTTCTGATCTCATTCATTGCATTATTCATTTTTAACTGACTCTTTTTTATCTCTTCTAGGTCTTCATTAAACATTTTTTGCATCTTTTCAATCTTTGTCTCCAGGCTATTTATCTGTAACTCCATTTTGTTTTCAAGATTTTGGATCATTTTTATTATCATTATTCTAAATTCTTTTTCAGGTAGATTCCCTATCTCCTCCTCTTTTGTTTGACTTGGTGGGCATTTTTCATGTTCTTTTACCTGTTGGATATTTCTTTGCCTTTTCATCTTGTTTAGATTGCTGTCTCTGGAGTGAGCTTTCTGTATTCTGAAGGTCTGTGGTTCCTTGTTACTGTGGAGGTTTCACCCAGTGGGTGGGTTTAGACGATTGGCTTGTCAAGGTTTCCTGTTTAGGGAAGTTTGCATCGGTGTTCTGGTGTGTGGAACTTGATTTCTTCTCTTTGGAGAGCAGTGGAGTGCCCAGTAATGAGTTTTGAGATGGGTCTATGTGTTAGGTGTGACCTTGGGCAGCCTGTATGTTGACGTTCAGGGCTATGTTCCTGCGTTGCTGGAGAATTTGCGTGGTATGTCTTGCTCTAAAACTTATTGGCGCTTGGGTGGTGGTTGGTTTCAGTGTAGGTGTGAAGGCTTTTGAACGGTCACTTATTACTTAAAGTTCCATGTAGTCAGGAGTTTTCTGGTGTTTTCAGGTTTTGGGCTTAAGTCTCCTGCCTCTGGATTTCAGTTTTATTCTTCCTGTAGTCTCAGGACTTCTCCAACTGTACAGCACTGATAATAAATCTTCTAGGTTAATGGCGAAAAAATTCTTCCCTCTTAGGGACACCCAGAGAGGTTCACAGAGTCAAATGGAGAAGAGGAGAGGCAGGAGGGAGATAGTGTTGAGCAGGTGGAGAAAAAGAGGGACTCAAGAGGAGAGAGACAGATCTACGCAGTTGTCTGTTCCCAGAGTGTTCTCCGTTGCCCAGACACCCACAAAGATTCACAGAATTGGATTGGGAAGAGAAGGGGAAAGGAGGAAATAGAGGTGTTCTGAGGTAGAAAACAGAGAGTCAAGTTTGGGAGAGAATAATCAACACACTCCTGAATAAAAATGGGAACTGAATATTGGATTCTTAATTGTTCACAATTTATATCATAACCTGAAAAACAAAAAATAAAAATCTAGAGTAGAGGTTAAACTTTTAAAAATACTATATTAAAAACAAAAACCAAAACAGAGACAAAAAATTTTATAAATATATATGAAGTTCAGTTTAAAAATAGGGCTTCTCTTCTTTTTTTTTTTTTTTGTGAGGTTATAGTGTATTGAAAATGAAAATTAAGGAGTAGTAGAGGAGTCCTAGAGGACTTTAAAAGAAATAAGTGAAAAAGAAAAATAGAAAATAGAAGAGAAAAAGGAAAACAAAAAGAAAGGAAAAAAAATTTCCCTAATTAAAAAAAAAATCGTAAAAATCTATGAAAATGAAAGTTAAGGAGTAATGGGGGAGTAATAGGGAATTTTAAAGGAAAATAAAAGAGAAAAAAGAAAAAATAAAATAAAAAAATTTTTTTTTCTTACTTAAAAAAAAAAAAAAAAGTAAAAATATATCTAGGAGTTTCTCTGTAGATGTTGCTGTCAGTGTGGGTTCAGCTCAGTTTCACATAGCTGCTCGTTCCAGCTTACACTTCTCGATATCTACAGGCCCCTTCCAGTGTAGTCAGTGTTTTCCACAGGGATTTTAATCTGTTGCACCGGTCCCTTCTGAAGCAGTTCTCTTTGTTTATTTGGCTTCTGTTTGCCGGTCTCTTCAGAGCCTCATTTCTGCCCTGACACAGGTGGACTCTTATTCAGGTAGCTAATTACGTCGCGCTGCAGGGAGGGGCTGGCGCTGCTTTCTCCGTTTGCGCTGCTCAGGCTCCCGGCTGCTCTATATGGAGCGCGCCCCACGCTGCGCCTGGTTCCAGCCCTCGGGTGTTCCACAAAAGTGCGGAACAGAAAGCTGCGCCTGTTCTTTGTGCCTTCCCCGTCAGAGCGGTCCAGGCAGCCAGGGGCTTGACGGGTGCACTTTCCCCATGTGTGGCGTGCCTGCTCCCTTCCGCAGTCCCAGTCTCAGTTTCCACTGGCGCCAGTCGGGTGCGTGCGCCTTCTGCCCTCCGCGTCCCCAGCCCCAGTCGCCGCCCGCCAGTCGGGTGCCTGCGCCCTGTGTCTCGCCGCGACCTGCTCCTGTCTCTGGTGGGGCTGGGCCGGTCCGCAGCCTGCTAGCTCTTCTCTGGACTTTCTCGGTCCCTTTGTTCTGCGAACGGCTGGCAGTGTGTTCGGGCCGGTTAATTTTCTCTCTCTCTTTTGCTCTCCCACAGTTCAAGCTGGCAACTCACAAAAGCTCCCTCCGATTGTCCTCAGGGCACTCAGACCTGGACCCTACCCCAAGCAATGCCGCCCACTCCTCTCCGTGCCGCCCCCACTTGCTGGTGGCAGATGCGGTTGTCTGGGGTACTTTTCTGCTGGGAGTTGCTTTTAGGCTCCTAATCTGTGGGTTTTATTTATTGTTTCCCTCCCAGTCAGGTTACCCTCCGAGATTCAAACACTTCCCCCAGGCCCGCCAGTGCGAGGGTTTCGTGGTATCTGGAAACGTCCTCTAAAGACTCCCTTCCCGGGACGGATCTCTGTCCTTAGCTCTTTTGTCTCACTTTTTATCTTTTATATTTTGTCCTACCTCCTTTCGAAGACAATGGGCTGCTTTTCTGGGCGCCTGATGACCTCAGCTAGCGATCAGATGTTGTTTTGTGAACTTTGCTCTGCGTTCAGTTATTCTTTCAATGAATTTGTAGGAGAGAAAGTGGTCTCTCTGTCCTACTCCTCTGCCATCATGGCTCCTCAGGAACACTCTTAAATTTATTCTATCAGGCTATCTCTACACTGATATCAGTACTATAATGAGAAATTACAGAAAATTACAGATCACTTTCTTGATGAATATGCTTGAGAAAATTTTCTAGAAAATATTAGCAGACAGAATTTAACAATCTATAAAGGGTATCATAAATGATTATCACATGGCATTTTTCCAGAGATGCAAGGATGGTTAAAAATCCACAAATCAGTCCACGTGATGCACCACATTAAAAAAAGGAAGAGAAACAGAAGATTGTGTCAGTAGATGTAGAAAAATCATTGACAAAATCTAGCATGAATTCATGGTAAATACTCTCAGAAAAATGGGCATAGAGAAAATACATCTCAACATAATAAAGGCCATTTATGGCAAATCCACAGAGGTGGATATCTGAAAGCTCTTTCCTCTAAAATCAGGCCCAAGAGAAGGATGCTTACTCTTGCCAGTCTGGTTTAACAGTGTGGAGGTCCTAGCCACAGCATTTGGACAAAAATATAATAAGAGACATCCAGCACCTAAGAGAAGAAGTAACATATTACTACTATAGAGAAATGATACTTTATATAGAAAACCCTAAAGTATCCACCAGAAAACTAACTAATGAATTCACTATACACACACACACACACACACACACACACACACACACACACACACACACTGGAATATTTCTCACCCCTTAGGAATAAAGTTTTGCTGCTTCTAACATAGATAGACCTGGATATCATTCTGTTTAATGAATTAAGACAGACAGAGAAAGACAAATACCGTATATTATCACTTGACGTATGCAATCTAAAACTAGTACAAATGGATGTAAATAATGGAGTAGAAAAAGACTCTCGCACATAGAGAATAAACTAGTGTTTACCAGTGGGGAGAGAAAGTGGGAAGGGGCAAGAAAGAGTAAAGACTCAGAAGTACACACTATTGTGTATAAAATAAATAAACTACAAGGACATACTTACAGCACAGGGAATATAGCCAATAGCTCATAATAGCTTTAAAGAAATATAACCTATATATTGAACCACAATGTTGTACCTCTGCCACTACTATAATACTGTAAATCAACTATAATTCAAAGAAAAACTTAACATAAAAGAAGAGTTCTACATCATGATATGTGGTTGTAATGGCAGTCATATTACATATTTACATGTAACAAATTACCAAATCTTACACTTTAAATTTACACAATGTTATATGTCAAATATATTTCAGTTTAAAAAATCTGCTGAGAATAGAAAGCCCAGAGATAAATCCATGAAGTTATGGACACCTTATCTTTGACAAAGGAGGCAAGGATATACAATGGAAAAAAGACAACCTCTTTAACAAGTGGTGCTGGGAAAACTGGTCAACCACTTGTAAAAGAATGAAACTAGAACACTTTCTAACACAATACACAAAAATAAACTCAAAATGGATTAAAGATCTAAATGTAAGACCAGAAACCATGAAACTCCTAGAGGAGAACATAGGCAAAACACTCTCTGACATAAACCACAGCAAGATCCTCTATGACCCACCTCCCAGAATATTGGAAATAAAAGCAAAACTAAACAAATGGGACCTAATGAAACCTAAAAGCTTTTGCACAACAAAGGAAACTATAAGTAAGGTGAAAAGACAGCCCTCAGACTGGGAGAAAATAATAGCAAATGAAGAAACAGACAAAGGATTAATCTCAAAAATATACAAGCAACTCTTGAAGCTCAATTCCAGAAAAATAAATGACCCAATCAAAAAATGGGTCAAAGAACTAAACAGACATTTCTCCAAAGAAGACATACAGATGGCTAACAAACACATGAAAAGATGCTCAACATCACTCATTATCAAAGAAATGCAAATCAAAACCACAATGAGGTACCATTACACGCCAGTCAGGATGGCTGCTATCCAAAAGTCTACAAGCAATAAATGCTGGAGAGGGTGTGGAGAAAAGGGAACCCTCTTACACTGTTGGTGGGAATGCAAAGTAGTACATCCACTATGGAGAACAGTGTGGAGATTCCTTAGAAAACTGGAAATAGAACTGCCATATGACCCAGCAATCCCACTTCTGGGCATACACACTGAGGAAACCAGATCTGAAAGAGACACGTGCACCCCAATGTTCATCGCAGCACTGTTTATAATAGCCAGGACATGGAAGAAACCTAGATGCCCATCAGCAGACGAATGGATAAGGAAGCTGTGGTACATATACACCATGGAATATTACTCAGCCGTTAAAAAGAATTCATTTGAACCAGTTCTAATGAGATGGATGAAACTGGAGCCCATTATACAGAGTGAAGTAAGCCAGAAAGATAAAGAACATTACAGCATACTAACACATATATATGGAATTTAGAAAGATGGTAACGACAACCCTATATGCAAAACAGAAAAAGAGACACAGAAGTACAGAACAGACTTTTGAACTCTGTGGGAGAAGGTGAGGGTGGGATGTTGCGAAAGAACAGCATGTATATTATCTATGGTGAAAAAGGTCTCCAGCCCAGGTGGGCTGCATGAGACAAGTGCTCGAGCCTGGTGCACTGGGAAGATCCACAGGAATCGGGTGGAGAGGGAGGTGGGAGGGGGGATCGGGATGGGGAATACTTGTAAATCTATTGCTGATTCATGTCAATGTATGACAAAACCCACTGAAAAAATAAATAAATAAATAAATAAATTTTTTAAAAAAATAAATAAATAAAAAATCTGCTGAAATATAGTTTTCTTTAGTGTGATTTTTATTGTACATCACTTAAAACTGCTCATTTCTACATGAAAATATTTTAATGTGCTAATCTCCTTGCAAGACTCTTTCTAACAAATACTGCCATCTCTCTTACCAAGTTTAACTATAAACTTGTAACTGGCTCCCAAACTCTTACCTGATTTTACCTTCGAGTGATAACCAGGGTATTCTTTACTTTGTGAGAACATTAATATCTTCAGTTTTATTTCTGACGACTGTACACACTGATCCATTTTCTTGTATACTTTTATCTATAATTCCATACCTACTTCATTTCTGGGAAATTCATTTTGTTAGACTGAAAGTGACATATTTGAACACTTTATAATATGCACATAATTTCAAGACTTGTTGTTTATTGCATAAATCTGAACTCCTTTTCTACAAGAAAATTTCATTGATATATTCATATTTCATGACAATATATTTCAATTGGTCTCTATATTGAAGAAGATGCTTGGCATGTATTCTATAATACTATTTTGAGACTCAAAATTTAAATTTGGATTCTGAGGGTGAATAAATGAACTGGCAATGGATCATTATAGAAATAAATAAAATTCACACTTTCCTCATAATAGTAGGGGACTTTGCATTTCTAATCCAGACAAAATAGAGCCTGTGTACACTGGAGTTATGGCTCATGAGCAGAAAGGGGCTGACAGTTGGGAAGCACGCTGCTGTGATTATACTCATGTCCACATGGAACCGGCTGGGCTGACCAAAAAGAGCCAAAAGAACTTGAAAGATGGAGGAAAGAATATAAAAGTAGACAAAGGTGCTCCCGAGGAGAAGGATGAATTTAGTAGCTCTGGACTCAGGGGAGGACCTGGAGGAGGCATCAGCCCTACGAATGTGCTGGACCTGCTGCTTATGTCTGTACAGGATGAGAACCATGGAGCTGCCAGCCCAGAGTGTGAGCCCCAAACATAAAACATCAGGGAACGACAGCAATACTGCATACAAGGTGTCGTCAGTTTTGTCAGTAACAATAGAAATACAATAGCCAAAATCTCTTTCCTCTGTGATGTTTTTGTCACTCCATTTGCCAGTAATATAGATAGGAAAAATGACATTTACCAGCATTTGCAGGATCCAACACAGGAAAATAGAGAGAACCACGTACTTGGGAGCTGTTACTTTCAGCGCTGCCCACCTGGAGTTCCAGGGACTAATCGTGATCACCTGAAAGACACTCAAGAGGCAGATGCTACCGATGGACACTCCCCTCCCCACTCTGTGCAGAAAGAAGAGAAGTTTGCAGCCAAAATCACTTCGGATATGCTTCGACCCAAAGACTGCCATTGTCTGGGGGACCCCTTTAGAGAGGAGGACCAAGGAGTTGGCCACAATCAGGTGCTTAAGGATCAAATCTGTGGACCTTAGTCTGTAACCCATGAAGTGAAGGATGATATAACTGCTAAGGAGTGAGAAATTCCCCAGAATTCCAACCACGGTCTGTGTTAAGATGATCATGTCCGTTATGAGAAAGCTGCTGGCCATCCTCTCAGTTCACAGTCACTGGTACTTGTGAGCTAGAATGTCCTGCATGGAATATGACGCATGGGTTACATAATTCATGTCAACTGAGATCCAATATTCTCCACTTAACAATAGTTCCACTTGGAAATATTTGCTTCTTGTGTTTCTGTTACCTGCAGCCTTTAAAGGGTTTCATGTATAACATTTAAAGAGAACTAATATGTAAAATTAATCACTGAAGATACTCATGTGATCACGTCTTCATCTTCACAAATTTATTAGTCAGGAACAGAAGTGACCTTAGTTATACAGAGGAGTGTTACCTACATCCAGACAGGTTAAGTATTTGTCAAACCTGTTTCTTCGTGCAGAGTGAGGACTGAATCCCATTGGGCTACTCAAGACAGTGGTTTTAGGAACTTCCCAGGTGCTTAAATGATTAAGACCCTGCCTTCCATTGCAGAGGGTCCAAGTTCAATCCCTGGTCAAGGATCTAAGATCTCATGAACTTTGATGCACGGCAAAAACAAAAAAAAGAGAATGCACTGATCACCAGCCATGTCAAACAGCTAGTTAGCTGCAGCCATATAATAAACCAGATCTATATTGAATTTTGATTTCACAGCTTTTCTGTTTGTAGACTTGTGGTATTTTTAATTATAAACTAACATGATTCCATTTATTTGTAAAGATTTATTCTATGGAACCACATATTATGAATAAAATCTTAGCATCTTAACACATGAACATTACTGCTGGTAGTAGAAAACAGCAGGAGTCTGCCTCAGGACAAGGCAATGTCATGAATGAGAATGCTTCACTGTGCGGATGGCAACAGAAAGACTCTTTTGTTCCCATGACAGAAAAACAACTAAAATAACATGCATTATAGAAATATTTGAATAATCATATGTAGGCAATACACATTAGGGCATAAAACACTATCATGTGATAAAATAATTTAAAACAAAACAAAATTCTTATTGTCCAATCATACACTGAATCAGTATGTTATTGTCTGAGCCCAGTGAATATATTACCAAAGAATTAATATTTGCATTTGACATTAGCATACAAGACACAGAGGCAAAACTTGGCACTTGCAAAGCACGGATTCTTGTGTCTCTCATAAACTGATGTACTAGATTTGTTAGAATGTCAACAAATTGGTGTTGGTGTCAGTTTCTGATGTGATCACTTACCCAGAATCTTGATCTGCCTTTCTCTCACAGACTCTGCTGCTCAGACAAAAGTACAACGAACATACATTCCAGCTGCCAGGACAAGGGCACGGTGGGATGGTCATTATACCCAGTATGTGTGTGGGAGTGAGGCAGCCAGATCCTGATAAATGGGTTTGAGACGCTGTCCTCCCCTCCCCTCCTGTCAAAACTGCAATTATCATTTCACCTGAAGCAGCGATGGGAGTGCAGGCTTGGGAGATGAGAACATTTCTGGAAACTTTTCTCTCAGTTGTTAATTACTGGAAACAATTACAAGTTTCTAATTAGCAGCCTTAGGGGCCAACTGGCTGTACTTGACAGGCATTTTCTTTTCCATGATCCCTGAAGGTGATGGTCTCACGAGGAAGAACTGCTGAGATCACACACATTAGGGACTGACACAAACCATGTGCATCCCTCTGGATTCTTCACTTCCCTGAGATGGGTCTCTGCCCTAATACTAGTACTTTCCTCACCTTCAACCATTGAATGGAACCGTCAAAGAAAGTATTGGTAAAGAAAAGGAATGAGACAAAATACCTGGGAAGTATATTGGAAGAGACAAAAGGAAAAGGAGGAACATCATAAGAACTCATGATAGGAACCACCAGGACATCTTAAATCAATTTAGACTCATTTTCATAATTCAATGCCAATTATTATGGAAATTTTGTAGGAAATAAACTTTATTATTATTGAACCCACTGATAGGAATTGGGTCCAGAACAAATAAGTAGAAAAAAGTTTGAGGGCTTCACAATACCTATAATATAAAAGCACTTAGAACTGATATCTCGATTATTTTATCAAGTACTTAATTCAGGAGCATCCTGGAGAGGAAACAATATGCCACTAAAACTCAGTGCATCAGTGCAAAATTAAAAGAAAATCTGAAATGAAGTAGGAGGCTTCACAAAAAGCAAACACACTGACATCTTGATCATGTACTTCTAGCCTCCACAACTGTGAAAAACTGGGAAAACTATGTTTAAACCTCCCAGGCTGTTGTGTTTTATGAAGGCAAACCTAAATGTAATAGAAACTGTAAGAGTCTGCCTGTTTGATCCTGGGACTTCCTAGTGTGATCCTGCAATTTATGTCAGAGAAAGTGTTGTCTATGTTCTTCTAGCAGTTTTATGGTGTCATGTCTTCTATTTAACCCTTGGAGCCATGTTGAGTTTATTTCTGTGTATGGTGTGAGTGCATGATTTGACTTCATGGATTTACATGAGGCTGTCCAGCTACCAGAGAAGAGTGGAGAAACAACTCGAGAAAGAACGAAGGGAAGGTGCCAAAGTAAATAATGCACAGTTGTGGATGTGACTGGTGATGGAAGTAAAGTCTGATGTAAAGAACAATATTGCATAGGAACATGGAATGTTAGATCTATGAATCAAGGGACATTGGAAGTGGTCAAATAGGAGATGGGAAGAGTGAACATTGACATTTTAGGAATCAGTGAACTAAAATGGGCTGGAACAGGAGAATTTAATTCAGATGACCATTATATGTACTACTATGTGTAAGAATCTATTAGAAGAAATGGAGTAACCCTCATAGTTAACAAAAGAGTCTGAAGAGCCGTATTTGGGTGTAATCTCAAAAGTGACAGATTGATCTCTCTTTATTTCCAAGGCAAGGCATTCAATATTACAATGCCCCAACCATCAATGCTGAAGAAGCTCAAGTAGAATGGTTTAATGAATACCTACAAGACCGTCTAGAACTAACACAAACAAAGATGTCCTTTTTATCATAGGGGACTGGAATACAAAAGTAGGAAATCAGGAGATACCTGGAGTAGCAGACAAGTTTGGCCTGGAGTATAAAATGAAGCAGGGCAAAGGCTAACAGAGATTTGTGAAGACAATGCACTGGTCATAGCAAACACCCTCTTTCAACAACACAAGAGACAACTCTACACCAGATGGACATCAGCAGATGGTCAACAACAAAATCAGACTGATTATATTCTTTGCAGCCAAAGATGGGGAGGCTCTATACAGTCAGCAAAAACAATATCAGGAGCTGACTGTGGCTCAGATCATGAACTCTTTACTGCCAAATCCAGACTGAAATTGAAGAAAGTAGGGAAAACCACTAACCATTCAGGTATGACCTCAATCAAATCTGTTACAATTATACAGTGGAAGTGACAGTTTCAAGTGATTAGATCTGATAGACAGAGTGCCTGAAGAACTGTGGACAGAGGTTGGTGACATTGTACAGGAGACAGTGTTCAAGGCCATGCCTAAGAAAATGAAATGCAAAAAGTCAAAATGGTTGTCTAAGGAGGCCTTACAATTAGCTGAGAATAAAAGAGATGATAAAGGAAAAGGAGAAAAGGGCAGATATACTCATCTGAATGCAACGTCCAGGGAATAATAAGGAGAGATAAGAAAGCCATCCTCAGCGATCAATGCAAAGAAATAGAGGAAGCCAATAGAATGAGAAAGACTAGATATCCCTTCAAGAATATTGGAGATACTGAGGGAACATTTCATGCAGAGATGGGCACAGTAAAGGACAGAAATGCTATGGACCTAACTGAAGCAGAAGATATTAAGAAGAGGTGGCAAGTATACACAGAAGACTATACAAAAAAATCTCCTCACTCAGATAACCACAATGGTGTGATCACTCACACTCACCTAGATCCAGACATCCTGGAGTCTGAAGTAAAATGGGCCTTAGGAAGCATCATGATGAACTAAGCTAGTGGAAGTAATGGAATTCCAGATGAGCTATTTCAAGTCCCAATAGATGACTCTGTGAACGTGCTGAACTCAATATGCCAGAAAATTTGGAAAGCTCAGCAGTGGCCACAGGACTGGAAAAGTTCTGTTTTCATTCCAATCCTAAAGAAAGGCAATGCCAAAGAGTGTTCAGACTACCACACGATTGCACTCATCTCACATGCTAGCAAAGTAATGATCAGAATTCTCCAAGCCCAGCTTCAACAGTATGTGAACCAAGAACTTCCAGATGTACAAGCTGGATTTAAAAAAGGCTGAGCGGCCAGATATCAAATTACCAACTTCCACTGGATCATCAAAAAAGCAAGAGAGTTCTAGAAAAACATCTACTTCTGCCTTATTGGCTACAACAAAGCCTTTGACTGTGTGGATCACAATAAACTGTGGAAAATTATTCAAGTGATAAGAATACCAGATCACCTGACCTGCGTCTTGTGAAATCTGCATGCAGGTCAAGAAGCAACTGTTAGAATGGACATGGAAGCATGGACTGGTTCCAAATTGGGAAAGGAGTATGTCAAGGCTGTATAATGTCACCCTGCTTATTTAACTTATATGCAGAGTACATCATGCGAAATGCCAGGCTGGATGAAGCACAAGCTGGTATCAAGATTGCCAGGAGAAATGTCAGTAACTTGAGATATGCAGATGATACCACCCTTATGGCAGAAAGTGAAGAGTAACTACAGAACCTCTGGATGAATGTGAAAGACGAGAGTGAAAACCTGGCTTAAAACTCAAGATTTGAAAACCAAGATCATGGCATGTGGTCCCATGATTTCATGTAAAATAGATGGGGAAACAATGGAAACAGTGACAGAATTTATTTCCGTGGTCTCCAAAATCACTGCAGAAGGTCATGCAGCCATGAAATTAAAAGATGCTTGCTGCTTTGAAGAAAAGTTATGATCAACTTAGATAGCATATTAAAAAGCAGAGACATTACTTTGTTGACAATGGTCCGCCTAGTCAAAGCTATGGTTTTTCCTGTAGTGGTGGATGGATGTGAGAGTTGGACCATGAAAAAGCAGAGCACAGAAGAATTGATGCTTTTGAACTGTGGTGTTGGAGAAGACACTTGAGAGTTCCTTGAACTGCACGGAGATCAGACCAGTCAGTCCTAATGGAAAATCAGTCCTGAATATTCACTGGAAGGACTGACACTGAAGCTGAGCACCAACACTTTGGCCAACTGATGTGACGAATACACTCATTGGAAAAGACCCTGATGCTGCGAAGGATTGAAGGCCGGAGAAGGGGACGACAGGATGAGATGCGTGGATAGCATCACTGACTTGATGGACATGAGTTGAGCAAGCTACGGCAGTTGGTGCTGGACATCGAAGCCTGGCATGCTGCAGTTCGTGGGCCCACAACAAGTTGGACATGACTGAGCAACTGAACTGAATTAATTACACTGGGCCCACAGATAATTGGGAGAAATTCCCTGTCTTGAATCAACTCATTAGTAATCTTAATGGACCTGAAAAATCCACTTGCCATGTAGTATAACATGACTACCCAGATGATGTCACATCCATGGGAGGAGAACTGTTTATTATTTATATAATTATCAATATGTTTTCAACACTATGAGCAATCTTTACCTCCTGTGATGGTTTCTTATGAGGAAGAAGCTAGTATAAGGGGATATGCCTTCACAATTTTTAGTGGTCTTATCTTTTGTCTGATTCCTTGCGACCCCATGGATTGCACCATGGCAGAGTTCCCTGCCCATCACCAACTCCTGGAGCTTACTCAAACTGATGTCCATAGAGTCAGTGATGCTATCCAACCATCTCTACCTCTGTTGTCCCCTTCTCCTCCTGCCTTCAATCCTTCCCCGCATAATGGTCTTTTCAAATGAGTCAGTTCTTCTCATCATGGGCCAAATATTGGGGTTTCAGGCAGCATCAGTTCTTCCAATGAATATTCAGGATGGATTTGCTTTAGGATGGACTGGTTGGATCTCCTTGCAGTCTAAGGGAGTCTCAAGAGTTTTCTTCAACACCACAGCTCAAAAGCATCAATTCTTCAGTGCTCAGCTTTTTTTACAGTCAAACTCTCACATCCATACATGACTACTAGAAAAAGCATAGCCTTCACTCTACGGACATTTGTTGGCAAAGTAATGTCCCTGCATTTTAATATGCTGTCTACGTTGGTCATAACTTTATTTCCAAGGAGCAAGTGTCTCTTAATTTCATGGCTGCAATCGCCAACTTCAGTGATTTTGGAGCCCTCCAAAATAAAGTCTCTCACTGTTTCCATTGTTTCCCCATCTCTTTGTCATGAAGTGATGGGGCTGGATGCCATGATCTTCGTTTTCTAAATGTTGAGTTTTAAGCCAACTTTTTCACTCTCCTCTTTCACTTTCATCAAGAGGCTGTTTAGTTCTTCTCCACTTTCTGCCATAAGGGTGGTGTCATCCGCATCTCTGAGGTTATTGATATTTCTCCCTGCAACCTTGATCCCAGCTTGTGCTTCATCCAGCCTGGCATTTCGCATGATGTATTCTGCATGTAAGTTAAATAAGCAGGGTGACAATAAACAACCTTGACATACTCCTTTCTCGATTTGGAACCAGTATGTTGTTCCATATCCAGTTCTCACTGTTTCTTCTTGACCTGCATACAGATTTCTCAGGAGACAGGTCAGTTGGTCTGGTATTCCCATTCTTTAAGAATTTTCCACAGTTGATTGTGATCCACAGAGTCAAAGATTTTGGCATAGTCAATAAAGCAGAAGTAGATGTTTCTGGAACGCTCTTGTTTTCTCGATAATCCAATGGATGTTGACAATTTGATCTCTGATTCCTCTGCCTTTTCTAATTGCAGCTTGAACATCTGGAAGTTCACAGCTCACATCCTGTTGAACTGGTTACAGTAACACTTAAAGGGTTTAAACATGTGTATATCTGCATTTAAAATGGTATTTTTCAGGAATACCAGAACACATAAATGTGTTTTCATCATATCAGTAGAGAGGCATAGAATTTCTTTGAGGTATAGGGAAATAATGAATAACACAGCAGACTTTGAACATGATGAGCTGACATCACTCCCAAAGACCTGCATCACTAGACACCTATAAACAGCCTGTCCTTCCTGAACTTGTGAGTTCACATCCTATGGCTGATATTGTGAAGGAAGAGAGAGAATGGTGTTGAGTGTTATTTCCTCAAATTTTTATCTTTCCTCCTTTACTTTTAAAATGATTTTGAGGTTATTTTAAATAAGCAAGTTATTTTTCCCCTGAGCTGAAATTAGAAAGTAACCCTGACTGATTAAATACTATGTGGTGTATGTGTACAATGGAATACAACTCAGCCATGAAAAGAGTGAAATAATGTCTTTTGCAGCAACATGGATAGAGTTCGAGATGATCATACTAAGGGGATTAAGCCAGAAAGAAAATGACAAATACCATGTGGTATCATTTATGTATGGAAACTAAAATACTGGGCTTCCCAGGTGGTACTAGTGGTAAAGAACCCTCCTGCCAATGAAGGAGACATAAAGAGATGTGGGTTCCATCCAAGTCTGATCCACTACTTGGGTCAGGAAGATTCCCTGAGTAGTGCATGGCAACCCATTCCAGTACTCTTGCCTGGAGAATCCTCATGGACAGAGAAATCTGGTAGGCTGCAGTCTGAAGGGTTGAACATGACTGAAGCACCTCAGCGAGCAAAAACATGAAACACATGAGCTTATCTATGAAAAAAAACAGACTCACAGACATAGAAAACTGAATTGTCGTACGCAAGGGATAAGGTGGTGGAAGGGTGCATTGGGAGCTTGAGATTAGTAGATGAAAACTATTAAACACAGAATGTATCAAGAACAATGTCCTACTGCAGAGCACACGGAACTATAGTTACTATCTTGTGATAAGCCATGGTGGGAAAGAATATGAAAAAATATGTCACTAAATCACGTTGCAGTATAGCAGACATTGACACCATACTGTAAATCAACACTATATATAGGCAAAATAAATTTTAAAAAGCTGAATGTGTCAAATATGAAGTGAAGTGAAAGTCACCCAGTCATAGCCAACTCCTTGAGACCCCATGGACTGTAGACTGCCAGGCTCCTCTCTCCGTGGAATTCTCCAGGCCAGAATACCAGATTGGGTAGGCGTTCCATTATCCAGAGGATCTCCCCAACCCAGGTATTGAATCCAGGTCTCCTGCATTGCAGGCAGATTCTTTACCATCTGAGTCACCAGGGAAGCCCAACAATCCTGGAGTGGGTAGCCTATCTCTTCTTCAGTTGATCTTCCTAACCCAGGAACTATACTGGGGTTTCCTGCATTGTAGGTGGACCCTTTACCTGCTGAGCTACCAGGGAAGCTATGATTAGATGACAAATTGTGGAATTCATGAATAAGTCCTCTGCCACGTCCTTCATTTCCAGCTCCTCCTTCCTACAATTAGATGTTACCAAGCTGAATTTGGGCCGATAGGCGTCTTTCAGTGTATTATTGCATGCAATTTTCCAATATTTTGTGAGGGTTCTTGCATCTATGTTTATGAGAGATTCTGTCTTGTAATTTTCTTTATATATATATTGCCATTTTGTGCTTTTGGTATCAGAGTGGTGTTGGCCTCATAAAATGAGATAAGAAGCATTCTCTACCCCTCAGGGGTTATTTCAGAAATGTTTGGGAAGCATAGGTATTAACTCATTGAATGTTTGGTAGAATTCACCTGTGAAGCCATCTGGTCCTGAACTTTTGTTTGGGGCAGTTTTCTATTACTGTTTCAAGCACTGGACGAGTGATCAGTCTAGTCAGTTTTTCTACCTCATGATTCAGTCTTGGAAGGTTCTATTATTCAAAAAATTGGTCCATTTCGTCTGGTCTGTCCAAGTTTGTTGGCATAGATAGATGTCCACAATATTGTCATAATTCTTTGTATTGATGTGTAATTATTGCTCTTTTTCTTCTTGTTTCATAATTTATTGATCAGAGCCTTCTCTCTCCCTCTCTCTTTTCTTAAAGTGAGTCTAATGAAAGGTTTCTCAACGTTGTTTCCCTTTTCAAAGAACCAGTTTTTAGTTTGATCTTTAAAAAAAATGCTAATGCTAAGTCGCTTCAGTCGTGTCTGACTCTGTGCAACGCCATGGATAGCAGTCCACCAGGCTCCTCCATCCACAGGATTCTCCAGGCAAGAATACTGGAGTGGGTTGCCATTTCTTTCCCCAAAATATTTTTTAAAAACACTTTTAAAATATTTAAAATATTTTAAAAATATTTATTTATTCATCTGGGTGCACTATGTCTTAGTTGTGGCAATCGGTACTTTAGTTTCAGAATGTGAAGTTTTAGTTGTCTCATGTACTATCCAGATCCTGGACCACGGATCAAACCCAGGGCCCCTGCATTGAGAGCTTGGAGTCTTAGCTACTGGAATCCAGGGAAGTCCCTGATTGATCTTTTCTACTGTCTTTTTCGTATCTGCTTTATTTATTTCCACACTGATTTTATCATTTCCTTCATTCCTGACTCTGGGCTTTGTTTGTTCCTCTTCTTCTAGTTTCTTTAGGTGTATGGCTAGAATGTTATTCGAGATTTTCCTTCTTTCCTTAGGTGGGCCCGTTTTGCTTTAAACTCCCCTCTCACTTTTCCAGTTCTCAAATCAAAGATGGCTTCTTCATTTCCTACAACTGTGAGTGGAATATAGGTTATAAGTGATTTCTACTTATATTTGTTGAGATTTGTTTTGTGTTCCAATGTATGATCTATCTGTGAGCAATCGAGCCAGGAGCTGAACCCATGACTGACAGCTCAGGGAAATGGATACCCTGGTGAGTGAGTGGTTTGAACCACAGATTCGTACCCCAGTCCTAGGGTCCTGTGTGTTTGATGCAAACCACATTGTCTGGTGGGAGAAGTGGTAGGATGAGGAACGCAGGGCTATGCTCATGAGGAGCACACATTGCCTAGCCCATGAGGCAGGGAAGACAGAAGTCTACTCAAGGAGCTGTTGTTTACCCACAAGCCACTCACCACACAACCCAGTCCCAGTGGAATGAACACACCAGTCCTCCTCCATCCATGACACTGTATCTGCAAAAGCCACTATGAAGGAAGAGTTGATGGAGGGACACAGAGGTAACCAACAGCCAGGGCAGAGCCTGGGTGGAGCAGTGGCAGCCACTGTTGCTGTTGAATCAAGAAACCCCCCAGAAGCAGCCCGGAGAACATATGCCAGCTCGTTCAATACAGCTCATTCCCTGATATCACATGCAAAGTACTGCCTACCCTGAGGACCAGTTTCACAACAGTGCAGGAGTGACTGAGGACGGGGAAAGTTTAGAGACACAGGGGACCTGCTGTCCAGACAAGACAGACAGGTCTGCTCTCGTGGCTGCAGAGTTTCCTAGGACCGCCTACCACCTACTGATGTGCCCCAGCCTGAACACAGCGAATGCTTCTGCCCAACTCAGTCCATGTCGTATCCCTGCTCTGGGTGCAGAGGGCCTACAACCAGAGAGAAAACTTCACCTAAGGACACAGAGCAACCTGGTTCTGGGACAGAGCTGTTCGGCAACAGCTCACTTCTCAACCAATGCTTAGGATCCATGTGAGCTTCTGCAAGCTGTAAAGAGCAGCTCCATAACAGGGTGGGTGCTGCAAAGACAGGGAGCAGTCTTCAACTGGGAAGGACAATGGGAACTTACACTTGAGGCTGCGACAGCACAGCCATTGGCACCCACATAGACCGAGCATCAGACCCCTGTCTGCCCTTGGTTCCCAATCGATTCAGAGGTCTTTTTCCTCTGGGGAAATGGACCCACTCTGTGGAGAGGAAAAACACACACTTAGAAGAAAGACATTCACCTTGGGCCCGACCCACAGGGTATCTGTTCCAGCACCTGACTGGATTAAAAAAAAAAACTAGCCCCTTCACTATGTTCCCTGCAAGAGACTTTTCTCAGATATAAATCTGTAAAGAGACAAACACATAGAGACTAAACAACACAGTACTAAAATATGACAGGTTCAAAAAAGAAATCAAGAGTAAATCAGAAATTACCAGAAGACAAATGGGAACAAAAACACAACTTTCCAAAATTTATGGAACACAATAAACACAGTTCTAAGAGAAAACTTTATATCAATACAGGCCTACTTCAAATGTGTAAGAAAAATCTAAAGAAAAAACCAAACCCACTTAATTGACCAAATTTCTAGGAAAAGTCTTTAAAGACTGAATTAGGAGGAATTAGACAATCTTGAATGAAAAGAAGCAAAATGGATGTCTGAGGAGGCCTTAGAAATGGCTGTGAAAAGAAGAGATGCAAAAAGCAAAGGAGAAAAGGAAAGATATACCCATCTGAATGCAGAGTTCCAAAGAATAGGCAGGAGAGATAAGAAAAGCTTCCTTAGCAATCAATGCAAAAAATACAGGAAAACAATAGAATGGGAAAGACTAGAGATCTCTTCAAGAAAATTAGATACCAAGGGAACACTTCATGCAAAGATGGGCTTAATAAAGGACAGAAATTGTAAGATATCAGAAGATATCTAATTCTGATAACAGAATCAGAAGATATTAAGAAGAGGTGGCAAGAATACACAGAAGAACTGTACCAAAGAGATCTTGATGACCCAAATAATCATGATGGTGTGATCACTCAAACTAACCTAGAGTCAGACATCCTGGAATGTGGAGTCAATTGGGCCTTAGGAAGGATCACTAAGAACAAAGTTAGTGGAGGTGATGGAATTCCAGTTGAGCTCTTTCGACTCTTGAAAAATGATGCTGTGAATGTGCTGCACTCAATATGTAAGCAAATTTGGAAAACTCAGCAGTGGCCACAGGACTTGAAAAGGTCCATTTTCATTCCAGTCCAAAAGAAAGGCAATGCCAGAAAATGCTCAAGCTACTGCACAATTGCTCTCATCTCACACACTAGTAAACTAATGCTCAAAATTCTCCAAGTCAAGCTTCAGCAACACGTGAACTGTGAACTTCCAGATGTTCAGCTGGTTTTAGAAAAGGCAGAGGAACCAGTGATCAAATACCAACATCCTCTGGATCATCGAAAAAGCAAGAGTGTTCCGAAAAACCTCTATTTCTGCCTTATTGACTGTGCCAAAGCCATTGACTGTTTGGATCACAATAAACTGTGGAAAATTCTGAAAGAGATGGGAATACCAGACCACCTGGCCTGCCTCGTGAGAAACCTGTATGCAGGTCAGGAAGCAACAGTTAGAACTGGATATGAAACAACAGACTGGTCCCAAATAGGAAAAGGAATACATTAAGGCCGTGTATTGTCACCCTGCTTATTTAACTTATATGAGAAGTGCTGGGCTGCAAGCAGCACAAGCTGATCTCAAGATTGCCTGGAGAAATATATACAACCTGAGATATGCAGATGGCACCACCCTTATGGCAGAACGTGAAGAAGAACTAATGAGCCTCTTGAGGAAAGTGAAAGAAGAGAGTGGAGAATTTGGCTTAAAGCTTGACACTCAGAAAACTAAGATCATGGCATCTGGTCCCATCACTTCATGGCAAATAGATTGAGAAACAGTGAAAACAGTGTCAGACTGTATTCTGAGGTCTGGGATCCTTTAATGGATGGGAACCTGGTGGTCCAGAGTCAATCATAAGGAAGTGAAAGAGCGAAAGTGGCTGATAGTCTCTGGTTTACACCGAGGACCAATAAAGCCCTTGACACAGGGCTTGTATCGCTCACGAAGGCACAGGGTGCCCTCTCGATGGGAACTTTAAAGCCCGTGTAGGAGAGTGAATACGATGGGTCTGTATGCTCCAGAGAAATAGCCGGGGGTGGCCGTGTGTTGGGGGGTGGTGGGGAGTGAGAGAGAGAAAAGACAAGGAGACCTAAGCTCTGATGGAGCAAATGTGCTTTAATGAACTTTTTGTGATGATGTATAGGCTGTTGTACAAGGAATTTCTTTCGACAATGATAAAGATCAGAAAACTAAATGTGCAGCAACCCTTACCAAGGGAACAAGGGATTAACAACAGTCATAAGGTCAGGAGACAATCCATATTTCAAAAAAGAGGATTGAGACTAAGTTTTATCATAAAGAGAATGTTTACTGAGGGAGACCCAAGCCTGTCTCCCACAGTGGCCCCAGCTCTGGGAGCAGCTTGCCTTTCCACTGATAAGGAACAGAGGATTTATGAGAAACAGCACGTAGGAATCCTCCCGTTAAATATCCCCCGTTATATATTTATTTATAATATTTGTAAAAAGGGCTCTGACCATTTGAGCTTGTTTAGTTTTAACCATTTTTGCATGAAGGCAACAGTAAATGACAAATATAATTGTCAAGACAATCACCAAAATTATAGTTCCTGACCCGATGCTGTGAGTGATGCTTTGAAACCATCTGCATGGGTCTAGCCCAGATAATCGATCAGCCAGTTGTTCAGCTAAAGTTTCCAAATGAGTGGAAGAGGGCAGATTTTTAGAAGAGGTTTCAGAGATTTCTTTTTGTAATACTGTACATTCAGAGAGACATTATCATGTATGTTTTGTAAAGGAAATTTGATTTGTTCCCTGTTGTAGACACGATGATTAAATTGAACAGGAGTAACAAAAAATTGAGTAGAATTCCAATCACATTTTAGTATCACCTGTTTTTGTATATCTATTAATTGATCTCCAACCCATTTGATGGCTGTTTTCAGTTCTTGTATTTCATCTTAAATATCCTAATCTATCTGAGCCTGAGTGGCCCAAATAGTACGAGCATCTTTAGTCCAATTTTGGATAAAATTATGTGTTTGAACTGAGGTTTGTAATGCAATGCCATTGATGGCAGCAGTGGTGCAAATAGCTATTAATCCCAAAATGCCAAGAATCAGCCATCCAATGAATCGTTTAGATCACTGGAGCAGTTTAGTAAGTAACCAGGAAGCAAGTCCAGCCATGGGACCTTCTTCCCAGGGCCATTGGAGAATTATTGGTAACCACATTCTACATAGAGATCAAAGAATCAAAAGGGAATCATTTCTTAAGGAAATAGAGGAGTTAAGAGAGCTATATAACTTGCAATTTATACAAGTTACAGAACGTAAAGTCTTAATGAATTCTAAGTTTCCTATAGCTACAACAAAAGGAAGTGGAACACAGGCTTGTATAACTATGATTGATGATAGCAAAAGAAATAATTACTATGACTATGATTGGTCCCTGTGAAATGTCCAGTCTAAATCCCAAGTTCTTCAGTGCTTGCTGCAAGTTTCCAGATGTCCCATTGTTTAGGCCCAATCTCTTTATCAAGGACGATTTGAGGGCGAGAAGGTGTCATTTCACCATCAAGCCAGCCAAGGAGTCCTTTTCATGGCAGTGTTTCATTGAACTGTTGGTAATCTTTGATGTTACTTGAATAACATAATCACATATAGTACTGTTATTATAATCTGAGCAGTTAGATAGCCATATACCACGGGGTCCCCAATCAAGAATGGTGTAATTGGCCATAAACATTAATTTCCCAGATTCAGCTTGACATCTTTCTCAGTAAATAGAGTATATTTAATGTCTTTATAAGTAAACCCCTTACATTCTAACTTTTGTCCTCTTCCTGGAGTTTTGGTAGTGTTGACATGGTTTTCAGAAAAGGACAGGGCAGTAAACAGTCCAAGCAATGTGTGGAAGTTCTTTTTTGTAGGCAGGACGAAAGCCCATGTTTGTCGACTAACATTAATACATAATTTTGTTGGGCCCATGCATAAAGGAAGGATTTCATAGCCTAGAGAAATGTCACTTAGTCTTCCTTCTTTCTCAGGATGAGAGGGCCCCTCCAAGCTCCAAGGAGGGGGGCATATATGTTGAGTCATTAGTGGATACGATTGGTCCTATATCTGTCCATTCTAGAACCTACAATAAAAAGGGTGGTTAGGTACATAGCCCAATAAGTGTGATCAATCAAGTCAGCCTGAGCGGGGGAAGCAAAAGCAAGCAAAGCAAGCATAGCAAAAAAAAATATTTTCAGGATTCTGAGCCATTCCCAGTTGAGAAATCAGATTTTCAGCTTGATTAGTAAGGGTTTTTAATCTGTCCCCAAGTAGGGAGATCATAAGGACGATCATGTTGTCTGTGGAATTTTTTGGAAATGTTTTAAAGCCGCCATGGCTTGTACTGGAATTTCTTCCTCCTGAGGTTTTTGTTGTTTCATCTCAAGTTTGAATGTTGGGGGCCACCTTAGGTCGAATCTTCCAAAGGGAAAGCCATGTGAGTTTTTTGGATCCATCTGGAGAAATAGAAGCATACCCCTTTCCCTGTAAGATTAGTTTTCTGGATTTCGATTGATTAGTTAACCCGTCTTGATACCAAATGGGACGAGGAAGGGACGTGTCCTTCAATGTCTCGAAATGTTTTTCTGCTTTTGTCAAAATATCTTCTTGCAGTAAGTTAAAAATCATTCACAACAAATAAAGCTATATTAACAATAGTTATAGGCTTAAAGAACATATTGCATTGGAATCTAATAGAGTCTGCTCTAGATAAGGAAGATAGAATGTTCCTATGCATTTTCCCCTTTATTTTATTTATTTATTTATTTATTTTTTATTATCCAATTCCAGGAACTTTTATTTATTTTTTATTTATTTATTTTTTTTTAATTTTTATTATTATTATTTTTTTTTTCCAGTGGGTTTTGTCATACATTGATATGAATCAGCCATGGATTTACATGTATTCCCAATCCCGATCCCCCATCCCACCTCCCTCTCCACCCGATTCCTCTGGGTCTTCCCAGTGCACCAGGCCTGAGCACTTGTCTCGTGCATCCCACCTGGGCTGGTGATCTGTTTCACCATAGATAGTATACATGCTGTTCTTTTGAAATATCCCACCCTCACATTCTCCCACAAAGTTCAAAAGTCTGTTCTGTATTTCTGTGTCTCTTTTTCTGTTCTGCATATAGGGTTATCGTTATCACCTTTCTAAATTCCATATACATGTGTCAGTATGCTGTAATGTTCTTTATCTTTCTGGCTTACTTCACTCTGTATAAGGGGATCCAGCTTCATCCATCTCATTAGGACTGGTTCAAATGAATTCTTTTTAATGGCTGAGTAATATTCCATGGTGTATATGTACCACAGCTTCCTTATCCATTCATCTGCTGATGGGCATCTAGGTTGCTTCCATGTCCTGGCTATTATAAACAGTGCTGCGATGAACATTGGGGTGCACGTGTCTCTTTCAGATCTGGTTTCCTCAGTGTGTATGCCCAGAAGTGGGATTGCTGGGTCATATGGCAGTTCTATTTCCAGTTTTTTAAGAAATCTCCACACTGTTTTCCATAGCGGCTGTACTAGTTTGCATTCCCACCAACAGTGTAAGAGGGTTCCCTTTTCTCCACACCCTCTCCAGCATTTACTACTTGTAGACTTTTGGATAGCAGCCATCCTGACTGGTGTGTAATGGTACCTCATTGTGGTTTTGATTTGCATTTCTCTAATAATGAGTGATGTTGAGCATCTTTTCATGTGTTTGTTAGCCATCTGTATGTCTTCTTTGGAGAAATGTCTGTTTAGTTCTTTGGCCCATTTTTTGATTGGGTCATTTATTTTTCTGGAATTGAGCTGCAGGAGTTGCTTGTATATTTTTGAGATTAATCCTTTGTCTGTTTCTTTATTTGCTATTATTTTCTCCCAATCTGAGGGCTGTCTTTTCACCTTACTTATAGTTTCCTTTGCAGTGCAAAAGCTTTTGAGTTTCATTAGGTCCCATTTGTTTAGTTTTGCTTTTATTTCCAATATTCTGGGAGGTGGGTCATAGAGGATCTTGCTGTGATTTATGTCGGAGAGTGTTTTGCCTATGTTCTCCTCTAGGAGTTTTATAGTTTCTGGTCTTACATTTAGATCTTTAATCCATTTTGAGTTTATTTTTGTGTATTGTGTTAGAAAGTGTTCTAGTTTCATTCTTTTACAAGTGGTTGACCAGTTTTCCCAGCACCACTTGTTAAAGAGGTTGTCTTTTTCCCATTGTATATCCTTGCCTCCTTTGTCAAAGATAAGGTGTCCATAGGTTCGTGGATTTATCTCTGGGCTTTCTACTCTGTTCCATTGATCTATATTTCTGTCTTTGTGCCAGTACCATACTGTCTTGATGACTGTGGCTTTTTAGTAGAGTCTGAAGTCAGGCAGGTTGATTCCTCCAGCTCCATTCTTCTTTCTCAAGATTACTTTGGCTATTCGAGGTTTTTTGTATTTCCATACAAATTGTGAAATTCTTTGGTCTAGTTCTGTGAAAAATACCGTTGGTAGCTTGATAGGGATTGCATTGAATCTATAGACTGCTTTGGGTAGAATAGCCATTTTGACAATATTGATTCTTCCAATCCATGAACACGGTATGTTTCTCCATCTGTTTGTGTCCTCTTTGATTTCTTTCATCAGTGTCTTATAGTTTTCTATGTATAGGTCCTTTGTTTCTTTAGGTAGATATACTCCTAAGTATTTTATTCTTTTTGTTGCCATGGTGAATGGTATTGATTCCTTAATTTCTCTGTCTGTTTTTTCATTGTTAGTATATAGGAATGCAAGGGATTTCTGTGTGTTAATTTTATATCCTGCAACTTTACTATATTCATTGATTAGCTCTAGTAATTTTCTGGTAGAGTCTTTAGGGTTTTCTATGTAGAGGATCATGTCATCTGCAAACAGTGAGAGTTTTACTTCTTCTTTTCCTATCTGGATTCCTTTTACTTCTTTTTCTGCTCTGATTGCTGTGGCCAGAACTTCCAACACTATGTTGAATAGTAGTGGTGAGAGTGGGCACCCTTGTCTTGTTCCTGATTTCAGGGGAAATGCCTTCAATTTTTTACCATTGAGGGTGATGCTTGCTGTGGGTTTGTCATATATAGCTTTTATTATGTTGAGGTATGTTCCTTCTATTCCTGCTTTTTGGAGAGTTTTAATCATAAATGAGTGTTGAATTTTGTCAAAGGCTTTCTCTGCATCTATTGAGATAATCATATGGTTTTTATCTTTCAATTTGTTAATGTGGTGTATTACATTGATTGATTTGCGGATATTAAAGAATCCTTGCATTCCTGGGATAAAGCCCACTTGGTCATGGTGTATGATTTTTTTAATATGTTGTTGGATTCTGTTTGCTAGAATTTTGTTAAGGATTTTTGCATCTATGTTCATCAGTGATATTGGCCTGTAGTTTTCTTTTTTTGTGGCATCTTTGTCTGGTTTTGGAATTAGGGTGATGGTGGCCTCATAGAATGAGTTTGGAAGTTTACCTTCTTCTGCAATTTTCTGGAAGAGTTTGAGTAAGATAGGTGTTAGCTCTTCTCTAAATTTTTGGTAGAATTCAGCTGTGAAGCCATCTGGTCCTGGGCTTTTGTTTGCTGGAAGATTTTTGATGACAGTTTCGATTTCCTTGCTTGTGACGGGTCTGTTAAGATCTTCTATTTCTTCCTGGTTCAGTTTTGGAAAGTTATACTTTTCTAAGAATTTGTCCATTTCATCCAAGTTGTCCATTTTATTGGCATAGAGCTGCTGGTAGTAGTCTCTTATGATCCTTTGTATTTCAGTGTTGTCTGTTGTGATCTCTCCATTTTCATTTCTAATTTTGTTAATTTGGTTTTTGTCTCTTTGTTTCTTAATGAGTCTTGCTAATGGTTTGTCAATTTTGTTTATTTTTTCAAAAAACCAGCTTTTAGCTTTGTTGATTTTTGCTATGGTCTCTTTAATTTCTTTTGCATTTATTTCTGCCCTGATTTTTAAGATTTCTTTCCTTCTGCTAACTCTGGGGTTCTTCATTTCTTCCTTCTCTAATTGCTTTAGGTGTAGAGTTAGGTTATTTAATTGGTTTTTTTCCTGTTTCTTGATGTAAGCCTGTAATGCTATGAACCTTCCCCTTAGCACTGCTTTTACAGTATCCCATAGATTTTGGTTTGTTGTGTTTTCATTTTCACTCATTCTATACATATTTTGATTTCTTTTTGATTTCTTCTATCATTTGTTGGTTATTCAGAAGCGTGTTATTTAGCCTCCATATGTTTGAATTTTAACAATTTTTTTCCTGTAATTGAGATCTAATCTTACTGCACTGTGGTCAGAAAAGATGACTGGAATGATTTCAATTTTTTTGAATTTTCCAAGACCAGATTTATGGCCCAGGATGTGATCTATTCTGGAGAATGTTCCGTGTGCACTTGAGAAAAAGGTGAAGTTGATTGTTTTGGGGTGACATGTCCTATAGATATCAATTAGGTCTAGCTGGTCCATTGTGTCATTTAAGGTTTGTGTTTCCTTGTTAATTTTCTGTTTAGTTGATCTATCCATAGTTGTGAGTGGGGTATTAAAGTCTCCCACTATTATTGTGTTACTATTAATTTCCTCTTTCATACTCGTTAGCGTTTGCCGTACATATTGCAGTGCTCCTATGTTGGGTGCATATATATTTATAATTGTTATATCTTCTTTTTTGATTGATCCTTTGATCATTATGTAGTGTCCTTCTTTGTCTCTTTTCACTTCCTTTATTTGAAAGTCTATTTTATCTGATATGAGTATTGCGACTCCTGCTTCCTTTTGTTCTCCGTTTGCATGAAATATTTTTTTCCAGCCCTTCACTTTTAGTCTGTATGTGTCTCTTGTTTTGAGGTGGGTCTCTTGTAGACACCATATATAGGGGTCTTGTTTTTGTATCCATTCAGCCAATCTTTGTCTTTTGGTTGGGGCATTCAACCCATTTACATTTAGGGTAATTATTGATAGGTGTGGTCCCGTTGCCATTTACTTTGTTGTTTTGGGTTCACGTTTATACAACCTTTCTGCATTTCCTGTCTAGAGAAGATCCTTTAGCATTTGTTGAAGAGCTGGTTTGGTGGTGCTGAATTCTCTCAGCTTTTGCTTATCTGTAAAGCTTTTGAATTCTCCTTCATATCTGAATGAGATCCTTGCTGGATACAGTAATCTAGGTTGTAGGTTATTCTCTTTCATTACTTTCAGTATGTCCTGCCATTCCCTTCTGGCCTGGAGGGTTTCTATTGATAGATCAGCTGTTATCCTTATGGGAATCCCTTTGTGTGTTATTTGTTGTTTTTCCCTTGCTGCTTTTAATATTTGTTCTTTGTGTTTGATCTTTGTTAATTTGATTAATATGTGTCTTGGGGTGTTTCGCCTTGGGTTTATCCTGTTTGGGACTCTCTGGGTTTCTTGGATTTGGGTGGCTATTTCCTTCCCCATTTTAGGGAAGTTTTCAGCTATTATCTCCTCGAGTATTTTCTCATGGCCTTTCTTTTTGTCTTCTTCTTCTGGAACTCCTATGATTCGAATGTTGGGGCATTTCACAGTGTCCCAGAGATCCCTGAGGTTGTCCTCATTTCTTTTGATCCTTTTTTCTTTTTTCCTCTCTGCTTCATTTATTTCCACCATTTTATCTTCTACCTCACTTATCCTATCTTCTGCCTCCGTTATTCTACTCTTGGTTCCCTCCAAAGTGTTTTTGATCTCATTCATTGCATTATTCATTTGTAATTGACTCTTTTTTATTTCTTCTAGGTCTTTATTAAACATTTCTTGGATCTTTTCAATCTTTGTTTCCAGGCTATTTATCTGTAACTCCATTTTGTTTTCAAGATTTTGGATCATTTTTATTATCATTATTCTAAATTCTTTTTCAGGTAGATTTCCTATCTCCTCCTCTTTTGTTTGACTTGGTGGGCATTTTTCATGTTCCTTTACCTGTTGGGTATTTCTTTGCCTTTTCATCTTGTTTAGATTGCTGTATCTGGAGTGGGCTTTCTGCATTCTGGAGGTCTGTGGTTCCTTTTTGTTGTGGAGGATTAACCCAATGGGTGGGGTTAGACGATTGGCTTGTCGAGATTTCCTGGTTAGGGAAGCTTGCGTCAGTGTTCTGGTGCGTGGAGCTTGATTTCTTCTCTTTGGAGAGCAGTGGAGTGCCCAGTAATGAGTTTTGAGATGGGTCTATGTGTTAGGTGTGACCTTGGGCAGCCTGTATGTTGACGTTCAGGGCTATGTTCCTGCGTTGCTGGAGAATTTGCGTGGTATGTCTTGCTCTAAAACTTATTGGCTCTTGTGTGGTGGTTGGTTTCAGTGTAGGTATGGAGGCTTTTGGACAGTCACTTATTACTTAAAGTTCCTTGTAGTCAGGAGTTTTCTGGTGTTCTCAGGTTTTGGGCTTAAGTCTCCTGCCTCTGGATTTCAGTTTTATTCTTCCTGTAGTCTCAGGACTTCTCCAACTATACAGCCCTGATACGAAAACTTCTAGGTTAATGGCTAAAAGATTCTCCCCCGTTACGGACACCCAGAGAGGTTCACAGAGTCACATGAAGAAGAGGAGAGGGAGGAGGGAGATAGAGATGAACAGGAGGAGAGAAAGGGGGACTCAAGAGGAGAGAGACAGATCTACGCAGCTGTCTGTTCCCAGAGTGTTCTCCGTAGCCCAGTCACCTACAAAGATTCACAGAATTGGATTGGGAAGAGAAGGGGAAAGGAGGAAATAGAGGTGTTCTGAGGTAGAAAACAGAGAGTCAAGATTGGGAGAGAATAATCTTCGGTTTAAAAATAGGGCTTCTCTTCTTTTTTTTTTTGTAAGGTTATAATGTATTGGAAATGAAAATTAAGGAGTAGTAGAGGAGTACTAGAGGACTTTAAAAGAAATAAAAGAAAAATAGAAAATAGAAGAGAAAAAGGAAAGAAAAAAAAAGAAAAAGAAAAAAAAGAAAAAAGAAAAAAAAAGAAAGAAAGAAAGAAAATTTTTTTTTCCCCCTAATTTAAAAAATCATAAAAGTCTATGGAAATGGAAGTTAAGGAGTAATGGGGGAGTAATAGGGGATTTTAAAGGAAAATAAAAGAGAAAAAATAAAAAAGAAAAAAGAAAAAAATAAAAAATAAAAAAAAAAAAAACAAAAAAAGAGAGAGAAAAGTAAAATTATATCTAGGAGTTTCTCTGGAGGTGTTGCGGTCAGTGTGGGTTCGGCTCAGTTTCAGATAGCTCCTCATTCCAGCTTACGCTTCTCGATATCTATAGGCTCCTCCGGTGTAGTCAGTGTTTCCTAGAGGGATTTTAATCTGTTGCCCCAGTCCCTTCTGAAGCGGTTCCCTTTGTTTATTTGGCTTCTGTTTGCCAGTCTCTTCAGAGCCTCATTTCCGCCCTGACACAGGCGGGCGGAGGTGGACTCTTATTCAGGTAGCTAGTTCCGTCGCTCCGCGGGGAGGGGCTTGCGCTGCCGGGACGGGCTGGCGCCGCCGGGACGGGCTGGCGCTGCCGGGAGGGGCCGACCCTGCCCTCTCCGTCTGCGCCGCTCAGGCTCCCGGCTGTTCTATATGGAGCGCGCCCTGCGCTTCGCGAGGTTCCAGCCCTCGGGTGTTCCACAAAAGCGCGGAAGGAAAAGCTGCGCCTGCTCTCTGTGCCTTCCCCGTCAGAGCGGTCCAGGCAGCCAGGGGCTTGGTGGGTGCACTCTCCCCAGGTGTGGCGCGCCCCCTCCCTTCCGCGGACCCAGTCTCAGTTTCCGCTGGCGCCAGTCGGGTGCGCGCGCCTTCTGCCCTCCGCGTCCCAAGCCCCAGTCCCCGCCCGCGCCGGTAGGGTGCCTGCGCCCTGTGTCTCGCCGCGACCTTCCCCTCCTCCCTGCCTCCTGCCTCCGGCGGAGCTGGGCCGGTCCACAGCCTGCGAGCTCCTCTCTGGACCCTCTCGGTCTCTTTGTTCTGCGAACGGCCGGCAGTGTGTTCAGGCCGGTTAATTTACTCTCTCTCTTTTGGTCTCCCACAGTTCATGTTGGCAACTCACAGAAGCTCCCTCCGATTGTCCTCAGGGCACTCGGGCCCGGACCCTACCCCAAGCAATGCCGCCTAAGAGCTCCCGGGACGGATCTCCGTCCTTAGCTCTTTTGTCTCACTTTTTATCTTTTATATTTTGTCCTACCTCCTTTCGAAGACAATGGGCTGCTTTTCTGGGCGCCTGATGACCTCAGCTAGCGATCAGAAGTTGTTTTGCGAAGTTTGCTCTGCGTTCAGTTATTCTTTTGATGAATTTGTAGGAGAGAAAGGGGTCTCCCCGTCCTACTCCTCCGCCATCTTGGCTCCTCCCCCGCATTTCCCCCTTTAAAAAAAATTTTTTTTTTGTAGTTTCTGTGTGTGATGTGTCTGTTTAACTATGTCTCATGTTTGTAGATTACAAGGAATGTCTCTAATGTGTTTAATAGAGAATGCAAGTAAAAATTGTTTGAACTGTCTAGAAATACAGCCAGGACCATTGTCTGTTTTTATAGAATTAGCTGTTCTCATTATTGCAAAGTAAGCTAAAACGTGGGTTATAACATGTTGTGTAGCTTCACCTCGGAGAGGTGTGGCCCATATAAAAGAAGAATTTGTTTCGATGGAGACATGTAAGAAGGAAGAGAATGAAAATTCAGGGCAATGAGGTACATGCATTTGCCATAAATCTTCTTTATATTTTTGTATTTGTCATTCCATTCGTCATTCCTTATACATTTTTATTAAATATATATATCTTATTTTTCTTTAGGAAACATGAACTTTCTTGTAGATTAGCATTTTATAGATTGGTGAATATGTTTATTATATTATATATTATAATATATATTTATTTATATATATGTAAATATACAGACACACACATATATATTTATACAATTATATTTAAACAATATATTTATTATAATGTAACATATTTATATATTTATAAATAGTCCAAAATCTCTTTAGTTTTTCTGTAAGAAAAACGTTCTATAAGAAGTTAGTGTTCAGTAATTAATGTTTTAAAATCTTATTTTATTTGGAAATGACCTAGCTATTTATTGAATTTTTATTTAGTATAACTCTAGAAATTTAAGTTATCCCAATCCTAAGAGATTATTTTAGATTATAATAATAGAATATTACTTTTAATAGCATTTATCTAAAAGTTTTCATCTCATTTATTTACATATATATATTATATATATATATATATATATATAATATATTCCTATATATATGGAGAGGGAAATGGAAACCCACCCCAATGTTCTCCAGGGGAGAATCCTAGGGACAGGGAAGCTAATGGGCTGCCGTTTATGGGGTTGCAGAGAGTCGGACACTACTGAAGCGACTTAGCAGCAGCAATATATATATATATAAAGTTACATTTTTGTTGTCAAATTTAGTTTACCTTAAACCTAGGCACAATAAAGCATTATATAATGTTGATGACTTAAGATATGTCTTAATTAGATTAGCAAACAATTATATTTAAATTATATTTATATTTAAATAAACATTACATTATATTTCAGCCTCTTGATGAAAGTGAAAGAGGAGGGTGAAAAAGTTGGCTTAAAGCTCAACATTCAGAAATCTAAGATCATGGCATTTGGTCCCATCACTTCATGGAAAATAGTTGGGGAAACAGTGGAAACAGGGTCAGACTTTATTTTTGGGGGCTCCAAAGTCACTGCAGATGGTGATTGCAGCCATGAAATAAAAAGACGCTTACTCCTTGGAAGGAAACTTATGACCTACTTAGACAGCATATTAAAAAGCAGAGATATTACATTGCCTACAAAGGTCCATCTAATCAAGGCTATGCTTTTTCCAGTGGTCATGTATGGATGCGAGAGTTGGACTGTGAAGAAAGCGGAGCAGTGAAAAGTTGATGCTTTTGAACTGTGGTTTGGAGAAGACTCTTGAGAGTCCCTTGGACTGCAAGGAGATCCAACCAGTCCATCCTAAAGGAGACCAGTCCTGGGTGTTCACTGGAAGGACTGACGCTGAAGCTGAAACTCCAATGCTTTGGCCACCTCATGCAACCTGTTGACTCATTGGAAAAGACCCTGAAGCTGGGAGGGATTGAGGGCGGGAGGAGAAGGGGACGACAGAGGATGAGATGGCTGGATGGCATCACCGACTTCACGGACATGAGTTTGAATAAACTCCGGGAGTTGGTGATGGACAGGGAGGCCTGGCGTGCTGAGATTCATTGGGTTGCAAAGAGTTGGACACGACTGAGTGACTGCACTGAACTGAACTGAAACATTATATTGAATATTGAATATTTTTCAGTTCACAGGAACCTGAATTTAAATAGAGCTCATTTAACTTCATATTATCTAAAAACAAACACATACATTGAGACACAGATAAACTTAGATAGATGGATAGAGATAGATTTCTGCTTGAAATATAAAAAAAAAAATTTTTTTTTTAGTTCTTCCAATTTGTTTGTGACTGGAGTCCCAGATAGAGTGGGCTGTGTATCCCAAGGACATGATAAGAGTTAACATCAGGCTGTTTCCTAGGCCTGTTTTTGTTTCCCAGTCAGAATTGAAGCTTCAAAAAAGTATTTTAACAAGTTAACCTTTTCATAACTGCATGTGTAGAAAAAACCGGTTTTTCAATTTCAAAAAAAGATTTTATTTTAATCAGTTTTTTCTGACGTCTAAAGAATATCATGGCCATTCAGTGTCAAAAATATAATTTTTCCTTTTTATAGTCACAGTATATCACTAATGATATACGCAAGAGGGACTTGTTGTCACATTGGGTGTAAAGCCTTGGCTACAAAATTCTGACAAGGAGTGGGACTGTTAAGCATATCTTGAGGTAACATAATCCACTGAAATCTTTTATGAGACCCAATATGATTAGGATAAGGGAGAGAGAAAGTGAATCTCTCCTAGTCTAAAGGGTGTAGGGGTATATGAAAAAGCAATCTTGTAAATCAGTAATAATAATATGCCAGTTTTGAGGAACAGTGGTAGGTGATGGAATCCCTAGTTGCAATACACCCATAGGTTTCATAGATGCATTAACTTTTGTAAGGTCTGTTAGAGACGCCATTTGTTAGATTTCTTTTTTATAACAAAAATATGAGAGTTCCAAGGAGAGCAAGATTCCTCAATATGTTTCAATTTTAATTGTGTGTCTCTAAGTTCTTTAGCAGCCTGTAATTTATCTTTCATAAGGGGCCATTGCTCTGTCCAAATAGGCTCATCATTTTTCCCAGTTATTTTAATAATTGCTTTGCTTGTTACATAAGCAGTGGCCCCTAGGAAAAATGTGGAATGTATATCTGAGTTTTTCATTGCATAAGTCATTCCTTACCTATTAGATTAAGGGGTGCATTTATCACATAAGGAGAAGGAATGGCAACCCACTCCAATATTCTTCCCTGGAGAATCCCATGGACGGAGGAGCCTGTTGGGCTAGAGTCCATGGGGTGGCAGAGTCGGACACAACTGAGCGACTTGACTTCATTCACTAACCACATGAGGTCTTAATGTTGCCGGTTGGCCTTCTGGTCCCTCACAGGGGTATATTTGAACACTTTGATAGACTGCTTGCATTTTGGTTTGAAAAATTCCTGCAATTTGTCAACAGATTTTTTTCTATAGGCCATGATTTGGGTCATAAGTGTTTGGAAATAATAGTAATGTCAGATCCAGTGTCAAGGAGACCAGAAAATCTTTTACCATTAATTTTGATATTTATATTTGGTCAAGCATATTCAGATACCAATGATGTTCATAAGGATTGTTTTTGGTCTCTAATGTTGAATCTGCCTGTCCATATATCATTAGAGGAGTTAATAGAAGTGTGTTGCCAACAAAGGCCCATCTGGTCAAGGCTATGGTTTTTCCAGTGGTCATGTATGGATGTGAGGGTTGGACTGTGAAGAAAGCTAGGAGCCGAAAAATTGATGCTTTTGAACTGTGGTGCTGGAGAAGACTCTTGAGAGTCCCTTGGACTACAGGGAGATCAAACCAGTCCATCTTGAAGGAGATAGGTCCTGGGTGTTCATTGGAGGGACTGATGATGAAGCTGAAACTCCAATATTTTGGCCACCTCATTCAAAGGGTTGACTCATTGGAAAAGACCCTGATGCGGGGAGGGATTAGGGGCAGGAAGAGAAGGGGACAACAGAGGATGAGGTGGTTGGATGGCATCACCGACTCAATGGGCATGAGTTTGAGTGAACTCCGGATGTTTGTGATGGACAGGGAGGCCTGGCGTGTGGTGATTCATGGGGTCACAAAGAGTCGGACACTACTGAGCGACTGAATGAACTAACTAAGGCAAAAGAAGTAATTGAGCAATTTTGTCCCCCTTTTTGAATTGATATAGTTTCTGAGATGACATCACGATTTGAACTTCTCCTTTAAAATCTGAATTAATTATTCCAGGGTGAACTGCAATTCCTTTACAAGTTAAACTAGACTTGCCGAGTAAAAGACCGAAGGTTTGTGGGGGTGAGGCCCCAAAAAGTCCAGTAGGTATTCTAGAAGGGACTTCTTGATGGTAAAGTAGAAAATCATTTAGGGCTGATATATTGATGGCAACACTGCCAGATGTTGAGGGTTTGAGGGAAAAGATGGAATTTGCCCCTGGTTTTTGTTGAAGGGGACCTGGGGGGTCCCCTGCTTGAAGTTTCCTGGAATAGTCCTTCCTTCAATATCAAATTTAGATTTACAATCTTTGGCCAATGCATTCCTCTATGGAAGTGAGGGCAAATTCTTGGAGGTTTGTTTATTAAACTTCTTAGGGCAGTCCCCTTTTAAATGGTTTTTATCTCTATATGTAAACATCCTTCATTTTCCTTTCTAAAGACAGCAGCCATTGTCTCAGCTACCATTTGCGTCTTTGAGTTTCTGATCCTAGATTGAGACAAGCCTTCAAATAATCAATAATAGTCCCAGTCTCATGAATTGGAGTGATAGCTCTTTGACATTCCCGATTTGCATCCTCATAAACAAGTAATTTCTCTAGCTGTTTTATGACTTCTTCTTCAATTACACTATGGGAAATAACAGTTTCTAATCTAGCTAAAAAATCAGCGTAATTTTCATTAGGTCCTTGTAATATTTTGGTATAGCTACCTGTAGGCTCTCCTTGAGGAGTAATTCGACCCCAAGTTTCAAGGGCCACTGTTTTTAATTGTACACACAACAAGGAATGGCATTGTATTTGAGCTATACGGCATCAAATTGTCTGGTGTCAGTTAACATTTCAAAAGTCATTTGGTTTCGGGAGTGCCAGCTCGGGCGTTCTTGTTAGCATGATCCCTGGCTATATCATGAAACCACATTGTCCACTGAAGATATTCTCCTGGTTTAAGGAGAGCTTTTATTAGAATTCACCAATCATAGGGAAGAAAGTTTCCCATAGAAGATGCCACAACATTTAGAAGCTCTTCAGTAAAAAGCGAATGTGGGCCATACACAGTTACAGCCTTTTTCATTTCTTGCCTGTACAAAAAAACTAATATCTTCATATTGATGTATTATGTGCTCTTGAGCATCAGGATTTCTTAAAACTGGAAAGGCGGGAGAAACCATCAGGTTCAGAGACTTGTATTGTGAAGCCAGTAATTCAGATAGCTTCTGTCATGGAGTAGAGTGAGTACATACCGATTTTTTCAAATATGAGACTGTAATAAGGACTTATCATTATTATCTAAAAAAAGATTGCCAGTTTTGATGTCAAAAAGTGTCTCAGGAGAGTCGTTGTTAGAATCATTAGGTTCTAGTGAAGGAGAGACTTTTGGATTTGTGCCTGCTGGCAGAGGAGGAGCATTTGGAGCAGCCGGGGCAGGGCTTATGGGAAAATTCTGAAATATTTTATGTTGTTCTAATTGGGCCTTTTGTAAAGTTTTATCATTTAATTTATATTCATGTAATAAGTGTTCTGTCTGATGTCGAATATTAGGAGGGCTAGAAGGTACCTTGAAATGGCAGAATTACAGCTTTAATGAGAGCCCATAGAGGCCAGAAATCAATTGGAATATTTTTTTCTCCATTTGGTGGCTCATTCAACATTTTCTTTGACCGGTGCCAAATTTCTAAATCAAAACTGTCTTTATCAGGGAACCAAGGATTACAGTTAACCACTGTTGAAAGGCAAGGTTCTATTTTGGCATGAAACCAAAAGTCCCTGAGCTTTAAACAAATGGTGAAGTAAAATAGAGGGATGATGGGGCTTTCCAGCAGTTTGAAGTTCAGTAGAGAAATGATGGGGCTTTTTAGCCATTTGACCATTAGTACTTACTGACCTCAATGGGCCCTTAGTCACTCCGTCTGAATGCCACGTATACCAGAGTCCCTGTTCTGGGCGCCACTTGTTGGGGTCCTTTAATGGATAGAGAGAGAGACAAAAAAGGTACGGGGACCTAAGCTCTGATGGAGCAAAGGTGCTTTAATGATCTTTTTGTGAGTATATGTAGGCTGTTGTACAAGGAATTTCTTTCAACAATGATAAAGTTCAGAAAATTAAATGTATAGCAACCATTACCAAGGGAACAAGGGATAAACGATGGTCATAAGATCAAGAGTCAATCCATATCTCAAGAAAGAGGATCAACACAAAGTAGTTTTGTCATAAAGAGAATGTTTACTGAGGGAGACCCAAGCCTGTCTCACACACTGACCCCAGCCCTGGAGCGGCTTGCTGTTCCACTGATAAGGAACAGAGGATTTATGAGAAATAGCACATAGGAATTGTCCTGTTAACCATCCCCTGACAGACAGGGAGGCCTGGTGTACTGCGGTTCATGGGGTCACAAAGAGTTGGACACGATGAGTGACTGAACTGAACTGAATAAAAATCCTCTCAGAAAACAATGTCCAGGACTTGAGGGTATCACATGTGAGCCTATGAAACATTTTTAAAAATAACATCTATCCTTCTGAAACTATTCCAAAAAGTTGAAGAGGAGGGGGACACTCTTAAATTTATTCAACCAGGCTATCTCTACACTGATATCAATACTATAAAGAGACCTTACAGAAAATTACAGATCATTTTCTTGATGAATATGGTTGAAAAAAGTTTTCAAGAAAATATTAGCAGACAGAATTAAAAAATCTATAAAAGGTATCATAAATGATTATCATGTAGCATTCTTCCAGAGATGCAAGGAGGGTTAAAAATCCACTATCAATCCACGTGATAAACGGCATTGAAAAAAGGAAGATAAACACAAGATTGTGTCAACAGACGTAGAAAAAGCATTGACAAAATCTAACATACATTCATGGTAAATACTCTCAGAAAAATGGGCATAGAGAAAATACATCTCAACATAGTAAAGCCCATTTATGACAAACCAATAGAGATGGACACCTGAAAGCATTTTCCTCTAAAATCCGGACCAAGGGAAGGATGCTCACTCTTGCCACTCTGGTTTAACAGTGTGGAGGTCCTAGCCACAGCATTTGGACAAAAATGTAATAAGAGACTTCCAACGCCTAAGAGAAGAAGTAACACTGTCACTACTATAGAGAAATGATACTTTATATAGAAAACCCTAATATCTCCACCAGAAAACTAACTAATGAATTCAGTACACACACACACACACACACACACACACACACAGAGAATGGAATATTCCTCACCCCTTAAGAATAAAATTTTGCTGTTTCTAACATAGACGGACCTGGATATCATTCTGTTTAGTGAATTTAATCAGACAGAGAAAGACAAATACTGTATATTGTCACCTGACATATGCAATCTAAAACTAGTACAAATGGATGAAAATAATGGAGTAGAAAAAGACTCTTGCACATAGAGAATAAACAAGTCTTTCCCAGTGGGGAGAGAAAGCAGGAAGGGGCAAGACAGAGTAAAGATTCAGAAGTACACACTACTATGTATAAAATAAATAAACTACAAGGACATACTTTACAGCACAGGTAATATGGCCAATAGTTCATAATAGCTTAAAACAAAATATAACCTATATATTGAACCACAATGTTGTACCTCTGCCACTACCATAATACTGTAAATCAACTAAAATTCAATGAAAAATTTAACATAAAAGAAGAGTTCTGCATTGTGATATGTGGTTGTAATGGCAGTCATATTACAATATTTACATGTAACAAATTACCAAATCTTGCACTTTAAATGTACACAATATTATATGTCAAATATATTTCAGTTTGAAAAATCTGCTGAAATATAGTTTTCTTTCAGCGTGTTTTTTATTGTACTTCCCTTGAAACTGCTCATTTCTACATGAAAATATTTTTATGTGCTAATCTCCCTGCAAGACTCTTTCTAATAAATACTGCCATCTCTCTTAACATTTAAATCAGTTCTGATGAGGTGGATGAAACTGGAGCCCATTATACACAGTGAAGTAAGCCAGAAAGAAAAACACCAATACAGTATACTAAGGCATATATATGCAATTTAGAAAGATGGCGATGATCACTCTATATGCAAGACAGAAACAGAGACACAGATGTATAGAACAGACTTTTGGACTCTGTGGGAGAAGGCAAGGGTGGGATGATCTGAGAGAATAGCATTCAAACATGTACAGTATCAACTGTGAAACAGATTGCCAGTCCAGGTTTGATGCATGAGACAAGTGCTCAGGGCTGGTGCCCTAGGATGACCCCAGGAGGGAGGTGGGAGGGAGGTGGGAAGGGGTCCAGGATGAGGAACACATGCAAATCCATGACTGATTCATATTAATGTATGGCAAAAACCACTACAATATGGTAAAGTAATTAGTCTCCAACTAATATAAATAAAGGAAAAAGAAAAAAAAAAGTTAACTCTAAACTTGTAACTGGCTTCCAAACTCTTACTTAATTTTACCTTTGAGTGCTAACAAGGGTATTCTTTACTCTATTAGGACATTAATTTGTTCAATTTTATTTCTGACTACTGTACACATTGATCCATTTTCATGTATACTTTAATCTATAATTCCATACCGACTTCATTTCTGGGAAATTTGTTTGGTTAGACTCAAAGTAACATATTTGGACACTTCATAATATGTAGATTATTTAAGGCCTGTTGTTTATTGCATAAACCTGAACTCCTTTTCTACAAGAAAACTTCACTGATATATTCATATTTCATGACAATATATTTCAACTGGTCTTTATATTGAAGAAGATACTTGGCATGTACGGTATAATATTATCTAGAGATTAAAAATTTAAAATTAGGATTCTGAGGGTGAATAAATGAACTGGCAACTGCTCATTATAGAAAAAAATAAAATTCACACTTTTCTCATAATAGTAGAGGACTTTGCACTTCTTATCCCGGCAAAATAGAGCCTGTGTACACTGGAGTTATGGCTTATGAGCAGAAAGGGGCTGACAATAGGGAAACACGCTGCAATAATTATAGTGATGTCCACAAAGAACTGCCTGGGCTGATCAAAAAGAGCCAAAAGAACTTGAAAGATGGAGGAAAGAATATTAAAGTAGACAAAAGTGCTCCCGAGGAGAAGGATGGATTTAGTAGTTCTGGACTCAGGGGAAGACCTGGAGGAGGCGTCAGTCCTATGAATGTGCCGGACCTGCTGCTTATGTCTGCACAGGATGAGAACCATGGAGCCGCCGGCCCAGAGCGTGAGCCCCAAACATAAAACATCAGGGAATAATAGCAATGCTGCATACAAGGCATCTTCAGTTTTGTCAGTAACAATAGAAGAACAGTAGCCGAAATCTCTTTCCTCTGTGATGTTTTTGTCACTCCATTTGCCAGTCATATGGAAAGGAAAAATGACATTTACCAGCATTTGCAGGATCCGACACAGGAAAATAGAGAGAACCACGTACTTGGGAGCTGTTACTTTCAGTGCTGCCCACCTGGAGTTCCAGGGACTGATTGTGATCACCTGAAAGACACTCAAGAGACAGATGCTACTGATGGAGACTCCCCTCCCCACTCTGTGAAGAAAGAAGAGAAGTTTGCAGCCAACATCACTGCGGATATGCTTCCACCCAAAGACTGCCATTGTCTGGGGGACCCCTTTAGAGAGGAGGACCAAGGAGTTGGCCACAATCAGGTGCTTAAGGATCAAATCTGTGGACCGTATCCTGTAACCCTTGAAGTGAAGGACGATATAACTGCAAAGCAGTGAGAAATTCCCCAGAATTCCAATGACGGTCTGGGTTAAGATGATCATGCCTATCATGAAAAAGCTGCTGGCCATTCTTTCATTCACAGTCACTGGTACTTTTGAGTTATAATGTCCTCCGTGGGAATATGAGGCATCAGTTACGTGCATCTTGTCAACTGAAATCCAATATTCTTCACTTAACAATAGTTCCACTTGGAAATATTTGCTTCTTGTGTTTCTGTTACCCGCAGCCTTTAAAGGGTTCCATGTATAAAATTTAAAGAGAATTAATGTGTAAAATTAATCACTGAAGATACTCATGTGGTCCCGTCTTCATTTTTCACAAATTTGTTAGGCAGGAACTGAAGGGACCTTAGTTATCCAGAGGAGTGTTACTAAACCCAGACAGGTTAAGTATTTGTCAAACCTGCTTCTTAGTGCAGAGTGAGGACTGAGTCCCATTGGGCTACTCAAGACAGTGGTTTGAGAAACTTCCGAGGTGCTTAAATGATTAAGACCCTGCCTTCCACTGCAGAGGATCCAAGTTCAATCCCTTGTCCAGGATCTAAGTAAGATCTCATGAACTTTGATGCACAGCAAAAACAAAAAAAGAGACTGCACTGATCACCAGCCATGACAAACAACTAGTTAGTTGCAGGCATATAATAAACCAGACCTATATTGGATTTTGATTTCACAGTTTTTCTGTTTGTAGACCTGTGGTATTTTGAAATTTTCAATTAATATGATTCCATTTATTTGTAAAGCTTTATTCTACAGTACCACATATTAAGAATTAAGTCTTAGCATCTTAACACATGAACAACTCTGCTGGCAGTAGAATACAGCAAGAGCCTGCCTCAGGAAAAGGCAATGTCAGGAAGATGAGAATGCTTCACTGTGAGAATGGCAACAGAAAGACTCTTTAGTTCCCATGACAGAAACACAACTAAAATATTATGTGTTATAGAAATGTTTGAATAATCATATGTAGGCAATAAACCTTAGGGCATAAAACACTAACATGTGATAAACTTTAAGACAAAACAAAATTATTATACACTGAATCAGTATGTTATTGTCTGTACCCAGTGAATATATTAGCAATGAATTAATATTTGCAGGTGACATTAACATACAAGACACAGAGGCAAAATTTGGCACTTGTAAAGGATGTATTCTTGTGTGTTTCATAAACTGACATACTAGATTTGTTAGAATGTCAACAAATTGGTGTTGGTGTCAGTTTCTGATGTGATCACTTACCCAGAATCTTGATCTGCCTTTCTCTCACAGACTCTGCTGCTCAGACAAAAATACAATGAACATATCTTCCAGGTGCCAGGACAAGGGATCGGTGGGATGGTCATTATACCCAGTGTGTGTGTGGGAGTGAGGCAGCCAGATCCTGATAAGTGGGTTTGAGATGCTGTCCTCCCCTCCCCTCCCGTCAAAACTGCTAAGGGAGCTGTGGTATACATATACCATGGAATATTACTCAGCCGTTAAAAATAATTCATTTGAATTAGTTCTAATGAGATGGATGAAACTGGAGCCCATTATACAGAATGAAGTAAGCCAGAAAGATAAACAATATTACAGCATACTAACACATATATATGGAATTTAGGAAGATGGTAATGATAACCCTATATGCAAAACAGAAAAAGAGACACAGATGTACAGAACAGACTTTTGGACTCTGTGGGAGAAGGCGAGGGTGGGATATTTTGAGAGAACAGCATGTATATTATCTATAGTGAAACAGATCACCAGCCCAGGTTGGATGCATGAGACAAGTGCTCGGGCCTGGTGCACTGGGAAGACCCAGAGAAATCGGGTGGAGAGGGAGGTGGGAGGAGGGATCGGGATGGGGAATACATGTAACTCCATGGCTGATTCATGTCAATGTATGACAAAACCAACTACAATATTGTAAAGTAATTAGCCTCCAACTAATAAAAATAAATGAAAAAAACTAATGAAAAATTAAAAAAAAACCCTGCAATTATCATTTCACCTGCAACAGCAATAGAAATGCAGGCTTGGGAGCTGAGAACATTTCTGGAAACTTTTCTCTCAGTTGCTAATTACTGGAAACAATTACAAGTTTCTAGTTAGCAGCCTGAGGAGAAAACTGGCTGTACTTGACAGGCAATTTTTTTTCCATGATCCCTGAAGGTGATGGTCTCACGAGGAAGAAATTCTGAAATCACACACATTAGGGACTGACACTAACCATGTGCATCCCTCTGGATTCTTCACTTCCCTGAGATAAGTCTCTGCCCTAATACTAGGACTTTCCTCACCTTCAACCATTGAATGGAACCGTCAATGAAAGCACTAGTAAAGAAATGGAATTAGACAAAATACCTGGGAAGTATATTCAAAGAGACAAAGGGAAAAGGAGGAACATTATCAAGAACTTTGATAGGAACCACTGGCACAACTCATATCAATTTAGACTAATTTTCATAATTCAATGCCACTTATTATCGAAATTTTGTAGGAAATAACCTTTATTATTATTGAACCCTGTGATCGGAATCAGGTCCAGAACAAATATAGAAAAAAAGAGTGAGGGTTTCAAATTAGCTATAAAATAAAAGCACATAGATCTGATGGCTCGATTATGTTATCAAGTACTTAATTCAGGAGCATCCTGGAGAGGAAACAATATGCCACTAAAACCAGTGCATCAGTGCAAAATTAAAAGAAAATCTGAAATGCAAGTAGGAGGCTTCACAAAAAGCAAACACACTGATAACTTAATCATGTACTTCTAGCCTCCAGAACTGTGAGAAACTGTGAAAACTATCTATGTTTAAACCTCCCAGGCTGTTGTATTTTATGAAGGCAAACCTAAATGTAATAGAAACTGTAAGAGTCTGTCTGTTTGATACTGGGACTTCTAAGGGTGATCTTGCAATTTATGTCAGAGAGAGTGTTGCCTATGTTCTCTTCTAGCACTTTTATGGTGTCATGTCTTCTATTTAACCCTTGGAGCCATGTTGAGTTTATTTTTGTGTATGGCATGAGAGCGTGATGTGACTTCATGGATTTACATGAGGCTCTCCAGCTACCAGAGAAGAGTGGAGAAACAGCTCGAGAAAGAACGAAGAGAAGGTGCTAAAGTAAACAATGCCCAGTTGTGGATGTGACTGGTGATGGAAGTAAAGTCTGAAACAAAGAACAATATTGCATAGGAACATGGAATGTTAGATCCATGAACCTAGGTACATTGGAAGTGGTCAAATGGGAGATGGGAGGAGAGAACATTGACATTTTAGGAATCAGTGAACTAAAAAGGGCTGGAAGAGGCGAATTTAAATTCAGATGAGCACTATATGTACTACTATGTGCAAGAATCCATTAGAAGAAATGGAGTAACCCTCATAGTTAACAAAAGATTCCAAAGTGCACTATTTGAGTGTAATCTCAAAAGTGACAGGATGATTTCTGTTCATTTCCAAGGTAAAGCATTCAATATCACAGTAATCCAGGTCGATTCCCCAACCATCAATGCTGAAGAAGCTGAAGTTGAATGGTTCGATGAAGACCTAGAAGACCTTCTAGAACTAACACCAAAAAAGATGTCCATTTTACCATAGGGGACTGGAATACAAAAGTAGGAAATCAGGAGATACCTGGAGTAGCAGGCAAGTTTGGCCTGGACTACAAAATGAAGCATGGCAAAGGCTAACAGAGTTTTGCCAAGACAACGCACTGGTCATAGCAAACACCCTCTTTCAACAACACAAGAGACAACTCTACACCAGATGGACATCACCAGATGGTCAACACCAAAATCAGGTTGATTATATTCTTTGTGGCCAAAGATGGGGAGGCTCTATACAGTCAGCAAAAAACAAGACCACAGCTGACTGTGGCTCAGATCATGAACTCCTTATTGCCAAATTCAGCCAAAACAGCTTCAAGTGATTAGACCTGGTAGACAGAGCGCCTGAAGATCTGTGGACGGAGGTTGGTGACACTGCACAAGGGACAGCGTTCAAGACCACCGCCAGAAAAGAAACGCAGAATGGTTGTCTGAGGAGGCCTTACAATGAGCTGAGAAAAAGAGAGACGATAAAGGAGAAGGAGAAAAGAACAGATATACCCATCTGAACGCAGACTTCCAGGGAATAACAAGGAGAGATAAGAAAGCCATCCTCAGTGATCAATGCAAAGAAATAGAGGACACCAATAGAATGAGAAAGGCTAGATATCTCTTCAAGAAAATTGGAGATTCTGAGGGAACATTTCATGCAGAGATGGGCACAGTAAAGGACAGAAATGGTATGGACCCACCTGAAGTAGAAGATATTAAGAAGTGGTGGCAAGAATACACAGAATACAATACAAAAAAATCTCATCACCCAGATAACAATGATGGTGTGATCACTCACACTCGCCTAGACCAGATATCCTGGAGTCTGAAGTCAAATGGGCCTTAGGAAGCATCACAACGAACAGAGCTAGTGGGAGTAATGGAATTCCAGATGAGCTATTTCAAGTCCTAATAATAATGTGAACATGCTGAACTCAATATGCTAGAAAATTTGGAAAACTCAGCAGGGGTCACAGGACTGGAAAAGTTCTGATTTCATTCCAATCCCAAAGAAAGGCAATGCCAAAGATTGTTCAAACTACCACACGATTGCAGTCATCTCACATGCTAGCAACGTAATGACCAAAATTCTCCAAGCCACGCTTCAACAGTACGTGAACCAAGAATTTAGGTGTACAAGCTGGATTTAGAAAAGGCTGAGGGGCCAGATATCAAATAACCAACTTCCACTGGATCATTGAAAAAGCAAGAGAGTTCTAGAAAAACATCTACTTATGCCCTATTGAACACAACAAAGCCTATGGCTGTGTGGATCACAATAAAGTGTGGAAAATTATTCAAGAGATAAGAGTACCAGATCACCTGACCTGCCTCCTGTGAAATCTACATGCAGGTCAAGAAGCAACTGTTAGAATGAACATGGGATCATGGACTGGTTCCAAATTGGGAAAGGAGTACGTCAAGGCTGTATAATTTCACCCTGTTTATTTAACTTATATGCAGAATACATCATGCGAAATTCCATCCTGGATGAAGCACAAGCTGTTATCAAGATTGCCAGGAGAAATGTCAGTAACTTGAGATATGCAGATGACACCACACTTATGGCAGAAAGTGAAGAGTAACTACAGAACCTCTGGATGAATTTGAAAGAGGAGAGTGAAAAACCTGGCTTAAAACTCAAGATTCGAAACACAAAGATCATGGCATGTGGTCCCACGATTTCATGTAAAGTAGATGGGGAAACAATGGAAACAGTGACAGAATTTATTTCCTTGGGTTCCAAAATCACTGCAGAAGTTCATTCAGCCATGAAATTAAAAGACGCTTGCTCCTTTGAAAAAAAGTAATGATCAACGTGGATAGCATATTAAAAGGAAAGACATTACTTTGTTGACAAAGGTCCATCTAGTCAAAGCTATGGTTCTTACTGTAGTGGTGGGTATATGTGAGAGTTAGACAACAAAAAAACAGAGCACAGAAGAATTGATGCTTTTGAACTGTGGTGTTGGAGAAGACTCCTGAGAATTACTTGAACTGCATGGAGATCAGACCAGTCAGTCGTAATGGAAATCAGTCCTGAATATTCACTGGAAGGCCTGATGCTGAAGCTGAAGCACCAATACTTTGTCCACCTGATGTGAAGAATGGACTCATTGGAAAAGACCCTGATGCTGCAAAGGATTGAAGGCAGGAGAAGGAGACGACAGGATGAGATGCTTGGATGGCATCACCGACTTGATGGACATGAGTTTGAGCAAGTTCCGGCAGTTGGTGCTGGACAGGGAAGCCTGGCAGCTGCAGTCCGTGGGCCCGCAAGGGGTTGGACGTGACTGAGCAACTGAACTGAACTAATTACATTTGGCCCACACATAATTGGGGGAAATTCCCTGTCTTGAATCAACTCATTAGTAATCTTAATGGACCTGAAAAATCCACTTGCCATGTAGTATAACATGACTACCCAGATGATGTCACATCCATGGGAGGAGAACTGTTTATTATTTATATAATTATCAGTATGGTTTTCAAAACTCTGAGCAATCTTTACCTCCTGTGATGGTTTCTTATTAGGAAGATGCTAATATAAGGGGATATGACTTCACAAATTTTAGTGGTCTTAAATTTTGTCTGATTCTTTGTGACCCCATTGATAGCACCATGGCAGAGTTCCCTGCCCATCACCAACTCCTGGAGCTTACTCAAACTGATGTCCATAGAGTCGGTGATGCCATCCAACCATCTCAACCTCTGTCATCCCCTACTCCTCCTACCTTCAATCCTTCCCCTGCATAATGGTCTTTTCAAATGAGTCAGTTCTTCTCATCATGGGCCAAAATATTGGGGTTTCAGGCAGCATCAGTTCTTCCAATGAACATTCAGGATGGATGTACTTTAGGATAGATGGGTTGGATCTCCTGGCAGTCTAAGGGAGTCTCTAGAGTTTTCTTCAACACCACAGCTCAAAAGCATCAATTCTTCAGTGCTCAGCTTCTTTTCTACAGTCAAACTCTCACATCCATACATGACTACTAGACAAAGCGTAGCCTTGACTAGATGGACCTTTGTGAGCAAAGTAATGTCTCTGCTTTTTAATATGCTGTCTAGGTTGGTCATAACTTTATTTCCAAGGAGCAAGCATCTCTTAATTTCATGGCTGCAATCACCAACTTCAGTGATTTTGGAGCCCCCCAAATAAAGTCTCTCGCTCTTTCCATTGTTTCCCCATCTCTTTGCCATGAAGTAATGGGACCAGATGCCATGATCTTCATTTTCTAAATGTTGAGTTTTAAGCCAACTTTTTCACTCTCCTCTTTCACTTTCATCAAGAGGCTCTTTAGTTCTTCTCTGCTTTCTGCCATAAGGGTGATGTCATCTGCATCTCTGAGGTTATTGATATTTCTCCCTGCAACATTGATTCCAGCTTGTGCTTCATACAGCCCAGCATTTCGCATCATGTACTCTGCATTTAAGTTAAATAAGCAGGGTGACAATAAACAACCTTGACATACTCCTTTCTCGATTTGGAACGAGTCTGTTGTTCCATGTCCAGTTCTCACTGTTTCTTCTTGACCAGCACACAGATTTCTCAAGAGGCAGGTCAGGTGGTCTGGTACTCCCATTCTTTAACAATTTTCCACAGTTTGTTGTGATCCACACAGTCAAAGCTTTTGGCGTAGTCAATAAAGCAGAAGTAGATATTTTCCTGGAAATCTCTTGCTTTTATGATGATCCCGTGGATGTTGACAATTTGATCTCTGGTTCCTCTGCCTTGTCTAATTCCAGCATGAACATCTGGAAGTTCATGGTTCACATACTGTTGAATTGGTTACAGTAAAGCTGAAAGGGTTTTTTTTTTTTTTTTTTTTTTCCATTTATTTTTATTACTTGGAGGCTAATTACTTTACAATATTGTACTGGATTTGCCATGCATTGCCATGAATCACCCATGGGTTTACATGTGTTCACCATCCTGATCACCCCTCCTGCCTCCCTCTCCATCCCATCCCTCTGGGTCTTCCCAGTGCACCAGCCCTGAGCACTTGTCTCATGCATCCGACCTGGTTTGGTGGTCTGTTTCACCCTTGATAGTATACTTGTTTCAATGATGTTCTCTCAGAACATCCCACTCTTGCCTTCTCCCATAGAGTCCCAAAATTTATTCTGTACATCACTGTCCTTTTTCTGTTTTGCATATTGAGTTATCGTTACTATCTTTCTAAATTCCATATATATGCATTAGTGTACTAACAAGCCCAGACTGCAGAATGATGAGGGATGATACGTTTCACTGTTTTACGTCACTAAGTGTTGGGGGATGGGTTGAAAGGCAGGAAAATGTAAGTGGGACACCACGGATCATTCATTATTGGCAGGCTGCTGGCTAAGCAGGAACATCCAATATCATGCTGCAAGTGATTACACTACCCATGGCCCCACCCCAAGAACTCCTCACTCACTCAGTCCTTTAAGTATTTACATTTAGGAAGGCACATGTATGTGTGTGTGAGGCAGCAGGGTGCAGAGAACATTAGGCTGAGGTTAAACCACAGGCCCTGTCCTTAGGAAATGAATGTCAGCTAGCATGACGAAGAAGAGGGTCTCCTTCACCCTCATCCCCCAGGGTTTGATCTGCTCTAACAAATGTAGGGACTCAGTAACATAAGAGCTGAGCTGGTGAAAGCAACCTGCCACCAAACGCCAAGGTCCCCGCCACCCTGCAAGGACAGATTTCACTCGGGTGCCACGTCTTCTGTGAAACCTTACACATACCATCTGCATCATCTTTTGCTACTTCCGAGGGCTCTTTGACACCTGCATCAGTTAAAATCTGGGTGACTTGCCAAGTGATGAAACCCCAAAGTAACTTATACATTTAAATCTCCCAGGTGACGGGTAACCCGTGTGGGCCTCAATAGCATCAGGAAACCTGGGCTCCTCCCGTGTTGTCCTGCTGCCTTGCTGGGCCTGCACTTCTCCGATCACTTCCTGGCCTGGGATGGCTGCACCCACTCCTGCCATCAGATCCACATTCCAGAGCACAGGAAGGAGGGGGAAACATTATTTCCCCACTTAGAAACGCTTTCTAGAAGATGCCCATGTCACTTCTGTTCACATATTACTGGTCTGAATTTAGGATTGCCAGTTTTGATGTCAAAAAGTGTCTCAGGAGAGTCGTTGTTAGAATCATTAGGTTCCAGTGAAGGAGAGACTTTTGGATTTGTGCCTGCTGGCAGAGGAGGAGACTTTTGAGCAACCGGGGCAGGGCTTATGGGAAAATTCTGAAATATTTAATGTTTTTCTAATTGGGCCTTTTGTAAAGTTTTATCATTTAATTTATATTCATGTAATAAGTGTTCTGTCTGTTCTTGAATATTAGAAAGGCTAGAAGTTACCTTAAAATGGCAGAATTACAGCTTTAATGAGAGCCGAAAGGGATAAGAAATCGCCTGGAATATTTTTTTCTCCATTTGGTGCCTCGTTCATCATTTGCTTTGACCCAGTGCCAAATTACTAAATCAAAACTGTCTTTATCAGGGAACCAAGGATTCCAATTAACCACTGTTGAAAGGCAATCCTCTATTTGTTGGCGTGAAACCAAAAGTCCCTAGGTTTCAACAAATGGTGAAGAAATGTAGAGAGATGATGGGGCTTTCCAGCCGTTTGAAGTTGAGTAGATAAATGAGGGGTTTCCTGCATTGCAGGTGGATTCTTTACCAGCTGAGCTACCAGGGAAGCTATGATTAGATGACAAAGTGTGAAATTCATGAATGGGTCCTCTGCCACGTCCTTTATTTCCAGCTCCTCCTTCCTACAAGTAGATGTTACCAAGGTGAATTTGGGCCCATAGGAGTCTTTCAATGTATTATTGCATGCAATTTTCTAATATTTTCTGAGGGTTCTTGCACCAATGTTTATGAGAGAATCTGCCCTGTAATTTTCTTCATATATATTTTGGGCTTTTGGTATCAGTCATGTTGGCCTCATAAAATGAGGTAAGAAGCATTCTCTACTCTTCAGGGTTTTTTTTTTTTTTTTTTTTTTTTTTTTTTTGAAGTGCTTGGGAAGCATAGGTATTAATTCCTTGAATGTTTGGTGGAATTCACCTGTGAAGCCATCTGGTCCTGACCTTTTGTTTGGGGCAGTTTTCTACTACTGTTTCAAGCACCGGACGAATGATCAGTCTAGTCAGGTTTTCTACTTCATGATTCAGTCTTGAAAGGTTGTATTATTCTAAAAATTGGTCCATTTCTCCTGGTCTGTCCAAGTTTGTTGGCATAGATAGGTGTTCACAATATTGTCATGATTCTTTGTATTGTTGTGTAATTATTGCTCTTTTTCTTCTTGTTTCAAAATTTATTGATCAGAGCCTTCTCTCTCTCTTTTCTTAAAATGAGTCTAATTAAATGTTTCTCAATGTTGTTTCCCTTTTCAAAGAACCAGGTTTTAGTTTGATTTATCTTTAAAAAAAAATCCTAATGCTAAGTCACTTCAGTCATATCCGACTCTGTGCGACCCCATGGATAGCAGCCCACCAGGCTCCTTCATCCTCAGGATTCTCCAGGCAAGAATACTGGAGTGGGTTGCCAGTTCTTTCTCCAAAATATTTTTTAAAAATATTTTCAAAAATTATTTTTAAAATATTTATTCATTTATCTGGTCTTAGTTGTGGTACTCGGTATCTTTAGTTTCAGCATGTGAAGACTGAGTTGTCACCTTTACTATCCAGATCCTGGATGAAGGATAAAACCCAGGGCCCCTGCATTGGGAGCTTGGAGTCTTAGCTAGTGGAACACAAGGGAAGTCCCTGATTGATCTTTTCTAGACTTTTTAGTCTCTGCTTTATTTATTTCCACACTGATTTTATCATTTCCTTCATTCCTGACTCTGGGCTTTGTTTGTTCCTCTTCTTCTAGTTTCTTTAGGTGTATGGCTAGAATGTTATTCGAGATTTTCTTTCTTTACTTAGGCAGGCCCGTTTTGCTCTAAACTCCCCTTGCACTTTTCTAGTTCTCGACTCAAAGATGGCTTCTTCATTTCATACCTTTGTGAGTGAAATGTAGGTTATATATGATTTCTACTTAAATTTGTTGAGATTTGTTTTGTGTTCCAATATATGATCGATCTGTGAGCAATCGAGCCAGGAGCTGAACCCATGACTGACAGCTCAGAGAAATGGATACCCTGGTGAGTGAGTGGTTTGAGCCACAGATTGGGTACCCCAGTCCTAGGGTCCTGTGTGTTTGATACAAGCAACATTGTCTGGTGGGAGAAGTTCTGGGATGAGAAGAAGGGCTATAGGAAGGCAGGACTATGCTCATGAGGAGCACACATTGCCTAGCCCATGAGGCAGGGAAGACAGAGGTCTACTCAAGGAGCTGCTGTTTTCCCACAACCAACTCACCACACACCCCAGCTCCAGTGGAATGAACACACCAGTCCTCCTCCCTCCATGGCACTGTATCTGCAAAAGCCACTATAAGGGAAGAGTTGATGGAGGGACACAGAGGTAACCAACAGCCAGGGCAGAGCCTGGGTGCAGCAGTGGCAGCCACTGTTGCTGTTGATTCAAGAAACCCCCCAGAAGCAGCCCAGAGATCATATGACAGCTCGTTCACTATAGCTCATTCCCTGATATCACATGCAAAGAACTGCCTACACTGAGGACCAGTTTGACAACAGTGTAGGAGTGACAGAGGATGGGGAAAATTTAGAGGCACAGGGGACCTGTTGCCCAGACAAGACAGACAGGTCTGCTTTCGTGGCTGCAGAGTTTCCTAGGACCGCCTACCACCTACAGATGTGCCCTAGCCTGAACACAGTGAATGCTCCTGCCCAACTCAATCCATGTCGTATCCCTGCTCTGGATGCATAGCGCCTACAACCAGAGAGAAATCTTCACCTAAGAACACAGAGCAACCTGGTTCTGGGACAGAGCTGTTAGGCAACAGCCCACTTCTCAACCAACGTTTAGGATCCATGTGAGCTTCTGCAAGCTGTAAAGAGCAGCTCCATAACAGGGTGGGTGCTGCAAAGACAGGGAGCAGTCTTCAACTGGGAAGGACAGTGGGAAATTACACTTCAGGCTGTGACAGCACAGCCATTGGCACCTACATAGACCGAGCATCAGACCCCTGTCTGCCCTTGGTTCCCAATCGATTCAGAGGTCTTTTTCCTCTGGGGAAATGGACCCACTCTGTGGAGAGGAAAAACACACACTTAGAAGAAAGACATTCACCTTGGGCCCGACCCACAGGGTTTCTGTTCCAGGACCTGACAGGATTCAAAACAAAAAACAAGCTCCTTCAGTATGTTCCCTGCAAGAGGCTTTTCTCAGATATAAATCTGCAAAGAGACAAACACATAGAGATTAAACTACACACTACTAAAATATGATATGTTCAAGAAAGAAATCAAGAGTAAATCAGAAATTACCAGAAGACAAATGTGAACAAAAACACAACATTTCAAAATTGATGGAACACAGTAAACACAGTTCGAAGAGAAAACTTTATATCAATACAGGCCTACTTCAAATGTTCGAGAAAAATCTAAAGTAAAACCAACCCCAAACCCACTTAATTGACCAAATTTCTAGAAACAGTCTTTAAAGACTGAATTAGGAGGAAATAGACAATCTTGAATGAAAAGAAGCAAAATGGCTGTCTGAGGAGGCCTTAGAAATGGCTGTGAAAAGAAGAGATGCAAAAAGCAAAGGAGAAAAGGAAAGATATACCCATCTGAATGCAGAGCCCCAAAGAATAGGCAGGAGATGTAAGAAATCTTCCTTAGCAATCAATGCAAAAAATACAGGAAAACATTAGAATGGGAAAGACTAGAGATCTCTTCAAAAAATTAAAGATACCAAGGGAACACTTCATGCAAAGATGGGCTCAATAAAGGACAGAAATGGTATGGACCTAACAGAATCAGAAGATATTGAGAAGAGGTGGCAAGAATACACAGAAGAACTGTACCAAAGAGATCTTGATGACCCAAATAATCATGATGGTGTGATCACTCAAACTCATCTAGAGCCAGACATCCCGGAATGTGGAGTCAAGTGGGTCTTAGGAAGGATCACTACGAACAAAGTTGGTGGAGGTGATGGAATTCCAGTTGAGCTGTTTCGACTCCTAAAAAATGATGCTGGGAATGTGCTGCACTCAATATGTAAGCAAATTTGGAAAACTCAGCAGTGGCCACAGGACTGGAAAAGGTCCATTTTTATTCCAGCCCCAAAGAAAGGCAATGCCAGAAAATGCTCGAGCTACTGCACAATTGCTCTCATCTCACACACTAGTAAAGTAATGCTCAAAATTCTCCAAGTCAGGCTTCAGCAACATGTGAACTCTGAACTTCCAGATGTTGAACTGGTTTTAGAAAAGGCAGAGGAACCAGTGATCAAATACCAACATCCTCTGGATCATCGAAAAAGCAAGAGAGTTTCAAAAAAACATCTATTTCTGCCTTATTGACTGTGCCAAAGCCATTGACTGTGTGGATCACAATAAACTGTGGGAAATTCTGAAAGAGATGGGAATACCAGACCACCTGACCTTCCTCTTGAGAAACCTGTATGCAGGTCAGGAAGCAACAGTTAGAACTGGATATGAAACAACAGACTGGTCCCAAATAGGAAAAGGAATACATTAAGGCCGTGTATTGTCACCCTGCTTATTTAACTTATATGAGAAGTGCTGGGCTGCAAGCAGCACAAGCTGATCTCAAGATTGCCTGGAGAAATATATACAACCTGAGATATGCAGATGGCACCACCCTTATGGCAGAACGTGAAGAAGAACTAATGAGCCTCTTGAGGAAAGTGAAAGAAGAGAGTGGAGAAGTTGGCTTAAATCTCAACACTCAGAAAACTAAAATCATGGCATCTGGTCCCATCACTTCATGGCAAATAGATGGAGAAACAGTGGAAACAGTATCAGACTGTATTCTGGGGTCTCCAAAATCACTGCATATGGTGATTGCAGCCATGAAATTAAAAGACACTTACTCCTTGGAAGGAAATTTATGACCAACCTAGACAGCATATTAAAAAGCAGAGACGTGACTTTGTCCACAAAGGTCCATCTAGTCAAGGCTGTGGTTTTTCCAATAGTCATGTATTTATGTGAGAGTTGGACTATAAAGAAAGCTCAGTGCAGAAAAATTGGTGATTTTCAACTGTGATGTTGGAGAAGACTCTTGAGAGTTCCTTGGTCTGCAAGGAGATCCTATCAGTCCATCCTAAAGGAAATCGGTCCTGAATATTCATTGGAAGGACTGATGTTCAACCTGAAACTCCAATACTTTGACCACCTGATGTGAAGAGCTGACTCATTGGAAAAGACCCTGATACCTGAAGTAATAGGCAAGTTTGGCCTTGTAGTACAAAATGAAGCAGGGCAAAGGTTAACAGAGTTTTACCAAGACAACCCACAGGTCTTAGAAACACCCTCTTTCAACAACACAAGACACAACTCTACACCAGATGGACATCACCAGATGGTCAACACCAAAAGCAGATTGATTATATTCTTTGCAGCCAAAGATGGAGAGGCTCTATACAGTCAGCAAAAACAAGACCAGGAGCTGACTGTGGCTCAGATCATGAACTCCTTACTGCCAAATTCAGAATGAAATTGAAGAAAGTACAGAAAACCACTAACCATTCAGGTATGACCTCAATCAAATCTGTTACAATTATACAGTGGAAGTGACAAACAGTTTCGAGTGATTAGATCTGACAGACAGAGTGCCTCAAGAACTGTGGACGGAGGTTGGTGACATTGTAAAGGAGGCACTGTTCAAGACCATGCCCAAGAAAAAGAAATGCAAAAAGTCAAAATGGTTCTCTGGGGAGGCCTTACAATCAGCTTAGAAAAAAAGACACGATAAAGGAAAAGGAGAAAAGGACAGATATATCCATCTGAATGCAGACTTCCAGGGAATAACAAGGAGAGATAAGAAAGCCTTCCTCAGTGATCAATGCAAAGAAATAGAGGATACCAATAGAATGAGAAAGGCTAGGTATCTCCTCAAGAAAATTGGAGCTACGAAGGGAACATTTCATGTAGAGATGGGCGCAGTAAAGGGCAGAAATGGTATGGACCTAACAGAAGCAGAAGATATTAAGAAGAGGTGGCAAGAATACACAGAAGACTATACAAAAAAATCTAATAACCGAGATAACCATGATGATGTGATCACTCATACTCACCTAGAGCCAGACATCCTGGAGTCTGAAGTCAAATGGGCCTTAGGAAGCATCATGATGAAAAAAGCTAGTGGAGCTTATGGAATTCCACTGAGCTATTTCAAGCCGAAATAGATGTCACTGTGAACGTGCTGCACTCAATACACCAGCAAATTTGGAAAACTCATCAGTGGCCACAGTACTTGAAAAGGTCTATTTTCATTCCAATCCCAAAGAAAGGCAATGCCAAAGAGTGTTCAAACTACCACACGATTGCACTCATCTCACAGGCTAGCAAAGTAATGATCAAAATTCTCCAAGCCAAGATTCAACAGTATGTGAACCAAGAACTTCCAGATGTACAAGCTGGATTTAGAAAAGGTGAATGTGGGCCATACACTGTTACAGCCTTTTTCATTTGTTGCCTGTAAAAGAAACTAATACCTTCATATTGAGGTATTATGTGCCCTTGAGCATCAGGATTTCTTACAACTGGAAAGGCGGACAAACCATAGGGTTCAGATACTTGTGATTGCAAAGCCAGTAATTCAGAGAGTTTCTGTCATGGTGGAGAGTGAGTACGAACTGAGTTTTTGCAAATATGAGCCTGTACTAAGGACTTATCATTATTATCTAAAAATAGATTGCCAGTTTTGATGTCAAAAAGTGTCTCAGGAGAGTCGTTGTTAGAATCATTAGATTCTAGCGAAGGAGAGACTTTTGGATTTTTGCCTGCTGGCAGAGGCAGAGCATTCAGAGCAGCCGGGGCACGGCTTGTAGGAAAATTCTGAATCATGTTATGTTGTTCTAATTGGGCCTTTTGTAAAGTTATATCATTTAATTTATATTCATGTAATAAGTGTTCTGTCTGTTCTTGAATATTAGGAAGGCTAGAAGTTACCTTAAAATGGCAGAATTACAGCTTTAAAGAGAGCCCAAAGGGGCCAGAAATCGCCTGGAATATTTTTTTCTCCATTTGATGGCTCAATCAACATTTGCTTTGACCCAGTGCCAAATTTCTAAATCAAAACTGTCTTTCTCAGGGAACCAAGGATTACAATTAACCACTGTTGAAAGGCAAGATTCTATTTATTGGCGTGAAACCAAAAAGTCCCTGAACTTTAAACAAATGATGAATTAAAGTAGAGAGATGATGGGGCTTTCCAGCCGTTTGAAGTTAAGTAGAAAATGGGTTTTTTTTTTTTTTTTTTTTAGCCGTTTGACCCATCTCTTAGTACTTACTGACCTCAATAGGCCCTGAGTCACTCTGTCTGAAATGCCATGTATACCAGAGTCCCTGTTCTGGGCACCACATGTTGGGGTCCTTTAATGGATAGAGAGAGAGTCAAAAAAGGCATGGGGACCTAAGCTCAGATGGAGCAAAGGCGCTTTAATTATCTTTTTGTGAGTATATGTAGGCTGTTGTACAAGGAATTTCTTTCGACAATGATAAAGATCAGAAAACTAAACATACAGAAATTACCAAGGGAAAAAGGGATTAATGATGGTCATAAGGTCAAGAGACAATCCATAGCTCATGAAAGAGGATCGAGACAAAGCAGTTTTCTCATAAAGAGAATATTTACTGACGGAGACCCAAGCCTGTCTCACATACTGACCCCAGCCCTGGGAGCAGCTTGCTGTTCCACTGATAAGGAACAGAGGATTTATGAGTAACAGCACGTAGGAATCCTTCTGTTAAACATTCCCTGACAGACAGGGTGGCCTGGTGTACTGCGGTGCAATGGGTCGCAAAGAGAAGGACAAGATGAGTGACTGAACTGAACTGAACTGAAGCAAAAACCACCCAGAAAACAATGTCCAGGACTTGATGGTGTCACATGTGATCCTATGAAACATTTTTAAAAATAACATCTATCCTTCTTAAACTCTTCCACAAAGTTGAAGAGGAGGGGAACACTCTTACAATTATTCTATCAGGCTATCTCTACACTGATATCAGTACTATAAAGAGACCCTACATAAAATTACAGATCATTTTCTTGAAGAATATGGTGGAAAAAGTTTTCAAGAAAATATTAGCAGACAGACTTGAACAATCTATAAAATGTATCATAAAAGATTATCATGTATCATTCTTCCAGAGATACAGGGATGTTTAAAAATCCACAAATCAATCCACTTGATACACCACATTAAGAAAAGGAAGAGAAACACGAGATTGTGTCAGTAGATGTAGAAAAAGCATTGACAAAATCTAGCATCCATTCATGGTAAATACTCTCAGAAAAATGGGCATAGAGAAAATACATCTCAACAAAATAAAGGCCATTTATGGCAAACCCATATCTGAAGGCTTTTTCCTCTAAAATTAGGACCAAGGGGAGGATGCTCACTATTGCCATTCTGGTTTAACAGTGTGCAGGTCCTAGCCACAGCATTTGGACAAAGATTTAATAAGAGACTTCCAACGCCTAAGAGAAGAAGTAACACTGTCACTACTATAGAGAAATGATACTTTATATAGAAAACCCTAAAGTATCTACCAGAAAACTAACTAATGAATTCAGTACACACACACACACACGGACACACACAGAATGGAATATTCCTCACCCCTTAAGAATAAAATTTTGCTGCTTCTAACATAGATGGACCTGGATATCATTCTGTTTATTGAATTAAGTCAGACAGAGAAAGACAAATACCGTATATTTTCACCTGACATATGAAATCTAAAACTAGTACAAATGGATGAAAATAATGGAGTAGAAAAAGACTCTCACACATAGGGAATAAACTAGTGTTCACCAGTGAGGAGAGAAAGTGGGAAGGGGCAAGACAGAGTAAAGATTCAGAAGTACACACTACTACACATAAAATAAATAAACTACAAGGACATACTTTACAGCACAGGGAATATGGCCAGTAGCTCATAATAGCTTAAAACAAAATATAACCTATATATTGAAGCACAATGTTGTACCTCTGCCACTACCATAATACTGTAAATCAACTAAAATTCAACGAAAAAATTAACATAAAAGAAGAGTTCTGCATTGTGATATGTGGTTGTAATGGCAGTCACATTACAATAATTACATGTAACAAATTACCAAATCTTGCACTTTAAATTTACACAATGTTATATGTCAAATATATTTAAGTTTGAAAAATCTGCTGAAATATAGTTTTCTTTCGGCATGTTTTTTATTGTACTTCACTTCAAACTGCTCATTTCTACATGAAAATATTTTAATGTGCTAATCTCCCTGCAAGACTCTTTCTAATAAATACTGCCATCTCTCTTAACATTTAAATCAGTTCTAATGAGGTGGATGAAACTGGAGCCTGTTATACAGAGTGAAGTAAGCCAGAACGAAAAACATCAATACAGTATACTAAGGCATATATATGCAATTTAGAAAGATGGTGATGATAACTCTATATGCAAGACAGAAAAAGAGACACAGATGTATAGAATAGACTTTTGGACTCTGTGGGAGAAGGCGAGGGTGGGATGATCTGAGAGAATAGCATTGAAACATGAATATTGTCAATTGTGAAACAGATTGCCAGTCCAGGTTTGATGCATGAGACAAGTGCTCAGGGCTGGTGCCCTAGGCTGAACCTAAGAGGGAGGTGGGAGGGGAGTTCAGGATGAGGAACACATGTTAATCCATGACTGATTCACATCATGTATGGGAGAAAAACACTACAATATTGTAAAGACCTGTTGTTATTGCATAAACCTGAACTCCTTTTCTATAAGAAAACTTCACTGATATATTCATATTTCATGACAATATATTTCAAATGGTCTTTATATTGAAGAAGATATTTGACATGTCCAGTATAATATTATCTTGAGATTTCAAAATTTAAAGTAGGATTCTGAGGGTGAATAAATGAACTGGCAACTGCTCATTATAGAAATAAATAAAACTCACACTTTTCTCATAATAGTAGAGGACTTTGCACTTCTTATCCCGGCAAAATAGAGCCTGTGTACACTGGAGTTATGGGTCATGAGCAGAAAGGGGCTGACAGTTGGGAAACACGCTGCAATGATTATAGTGATGTCCACAAGGAACTGGCTGGGCTGATCTAAAAGAGCCAAAAGAACTTGACAGGTGGAGGAAAGAATATAAAAGTACACAAAGGTGCTCCCGAGGAGAAGGATGAATTTAGTAGCTCTGGACTCAGGGGAGGACCTGGAGGAGGCGTCAGTCCTACGAATGTGCTGGACCTGCTGCTTATGTCTGTACAGGATGAGAACCATGGAGCCGCCGGCCCAGAGCGTGAGCCCCAAACATAAAACATCAGGGAATAATAGCAATGCTGCATACAAGGCATCTCCAGTTTTGTCAGTAAGAATAGAAATACAATAGCCGAAATCTTTTTCCTCTGTGATGTTTTTGCCACTCCATTTGCCAGTCATATGGAAAGGAAAAATGACATTTACCAGCATTTGCAGGATCCAACACAGGAAAATAGAGAGAACCACGTACTTGGGAGCCGTTACTTTCAACACTGCCCACCTGGAGTTCCAGGGACTGATCGTGATCACCTGAAAGACACTCAAGAGGCAGATGCTACTGATGGACACTCCCCTCCCCACTCTGTGCAGAAAGAAGAGAAGTTTGCAGCCAAAATCACTGCGGATATGCTTCCACCCAAAGACTGCCATTGTGTGTGGCACTCCTTTACAGAGGAGGACCAAGGAGTTGGCCACAATCAGGTGCTTAAGGAACAAGTCTGTGGACCTTAATCTATAACCCATGAAGTGAAGGATGATATAACTGCAAAGGAGTGAGAAATTCCCCAGAATTCCAACCACGGTCTGTGTTACGATGATCATGCCTATTATGAGAAAGCTGCTGGCCATCCTCTCAGTTCACAGTCACTGGTACTTTTGAGTTAGAATGTCCTGCATGGAAATATGAGGCATGCGTTACGTGCATCATGTCAACTGAAATCCAATATTCTCCACTTAACAATAGTTCCCACTTGGAAATATTTGCTTCTTGTGTTTCTCTTACCAGCAGCCTTTAAAAGGTTCCATGTATAACATTTAATGAACTAATATGTAAAATTAATCAATGAAGACTCATGTGATCACTTCTTTATTCTTCCCAAATTTATTAGGCAGGAACAGAAGAGACCTTAGTTATACAGGTGAGCGTTACCTACCCCCAGACAGGTTAAGTCTTTGTCAAACCTGCTTCTTAGTGCAGAGTGAGGACTGAATCCCACTGGGATACTCAAGACAGTGGTTTGAGGAACCTCCCAGGTGCTTAAATGATTAACACGCTGCATTCCACCACAGAGGGTCCAAGTTCAATCCCTGGTCCAGGATCTAAAATCTCATGAACTTTGATGCCTGGCCAAAAGCAAAAAGAGAGTGCACTGATCACCAGCAAAGCCAAACATCTAGTTTGTTGCAGGCATATAATAAACCAGATCTATATTGGATTTTGATTTCACAGTTTTTCTGTTTATAGACCTGTGGTAGTTTTTAATTTTCATATAACATGATTCCACTTATTTGTAAAGCTTTATTCTATGGTACCATGTATTATGAATTAACTCTTAGCATCTTAACACATGAAAATCACTGCTGGCAGTAGAATACAGCAGAAACCTGCCTCACGAAAAGGCAATGTCATGAAGATGAGAAGGTGTAACTCGGAGGATGGCAATAGAAAGACTCTTTAGTTCCCATGACAGAATCACAACTAAAATAACATGTATTATAGAAATGTTTGAATAATCCTATGTAGGCAATAAACCTTAGGGCATAAAACACTAACATGTGATAAAACAGTTTAAGACAAAACAAAATTATTATTGTCCAGTCATACACTGTATCAGTATGTTATTTTCAGAGCTGAGTGAATATATTAGCAATGAATTAATATTTGCAGTTGAAATTAACATACAAGACACAGAGGAAAATTGGGCACTTATAAAGCATGTATTCTTGTGTCTTTCTTAAACCGACGTACTAGATTTGTTAGAATGTCAACAAATTGCTTTTGGTGTCAGTTTCTGATGTGATCACTTACCCAGAATCTTGATCTGCCTTTCTCTCACAGACTCTGCTGCTCAGACAAAAGTACAATGAATATACCTTCCAGCTGCCAGGACAAGGGCTCGGTGGGATGGTCATTATACCCAGTATGTGTGTGGGAGGGAGGCAGCCAGATCCTGATATATGGGTTTGAGACGCTGTGCTCCCCTCCCCTCCCATCAGAACTGCAATTATCATTTCACCTGCAGCAGCGATGGGAGTAAAGACTTGGGAGCTGAGAACATTTATGGAAACTTTTTTCTCAGTTGTTAATTACTGGAAACAATTACAAGTTTCTAATTAGCAGCCTTAGGAGACAACTGGCTCTACTTGACAGGCAATTTCTTTTCCATGATCCCTGAAAATAATGGTCTCACGAGGAAGAAATGCTGAAATCACACACATTAGGGATTGACACAAACCATGTGCATCCCTCTGGATTCTTCACTTCCCTGACATGAGTCTCTCCCCTAATACTAGTACTTTCCTCACCTTCACCCATTGAATGGAACTGTCAATGAAAGTATTGGTAAAGAAATGGAATGAGACAAAATACCTGGGAAGTATATTGGAAGAGACAAAAGGAAAAGGAGGAACATCATCAAGAATTCATGATAGGAACCACTGGCACAACTTATATCAATTTAGACTCATTTTCATAATTCAGTGCCAATTATTATGGAAATTTTGTAGGAAATAAACTTTATTATTTTTGAACCCTTTGATAGGAATTAGGTCCAGAACTAATAAATAGAAAAAATAGTGAGGGTTTCAAAATAGCTATAAAATAAAAGCACACAGATGTGATGGCTCAAATATTTTATCAAGTACTTAATTCAGGAGCATCCTGTAGAGGAAACAATATGCCACTAAAACCAAGTGCATCAGTGCAAAATTAAAAGAAATTCTGAAATGCAAGTAAGAGGCTTCACAAAAAGCAAACACACCGACAAATTGATCATGTACTTCTAGCCTCTAGAACTGTGAAAAACTGTCTCTGTGAAAAACTGTGAAAACTATCTATGTTTAAATCTCCCAGGCTGTTGTATTTTATTAAGGCAGACCTAAACTGTAATATAAACTGTAAGAGTCTGTCTGTTTCATTCTGGGACTTCCAACGGTGATCCTGCAATTTATGTTGGAGAAAGTTTTGACTGTGTTCTCTTCTAGCAGGTTTATGGTGTCATGTTTTCTATTTAACCCTTGGAGCCATGTTGAGTTTATTTTTGTGTATCGTGTGAGGGTGTGATTTGACTTCACAGATTTACATGAGGCTGTCCAGCAACTGGAGAAGAGTGGAGAAATAACTCAAGAAAGAACGAAGAGAAGGAGCCAAAGCGAAAACAATGCCCAGCTGTGGATGTGACTGATGGTGGAAGTAAAGTCTGATGCAAAGAACAGTATAGCATAGGAACCTGGAATGTTAGATCCATGAACCAAGGTACATTGGAAATGGAAAATATCAGATGGGAGGGGTGAACATTGATATTTTAGGAATCAGTGAACTGAAATGGGCTGGAACGGTCGAATTTAATTCAGATGACCATTATATGTACTACTGTGTGCAAGATCCCTTAGAAGAAATGGAGTAACACTCATAGGTAACAAAAGAGTCTGAAATGCAGTATTTGGGTGTAATCTCAAAAATGACAGAATGATCTCTGTTCGTTTCCAAGGCAAAGCATTCAGCATCACAGTAATCCAGGGCAATGCCCCAACCAGCAATGCTGAAGAAGCTGAAGTTGAATGGTTTGATGAAGATCTACAAGACCTTCTAGAACTAACACCAAAAAAGATGTCCTTTTTACCATAGGGGACTGGAATACAAAAGTAGGAATTCAAGAGATATCTGAAGTAACAGGCAAATTTGGCCTTGGAGTACAAAATGAAGCAGGGCAAAGGCTAACAGAATTTTACCAAGACAATGCACTGGTCATAGCAAACACCCTCTTTCAACAACAAAAGAGACAACTCTATACCAAGTGGACATCACCAGATGGTCAACACCAATATCAGATTGATTATATTCTTTGCAGCCAAAGATGGAGAGGCTCTATACAGTCAGCAAAAACAAGACCAGGAGCTGACTGTGGCTCAGATCATGAACTCCTTATTGCCAAATTCAGGCTGAAATTGAAGAAAGTATGGAAAACCACTAACCATTCAGGTATGACCTCAATCAAATGCATTTGAATTATACAGTGGGTGTGACAGTTTCAAGTGATAGATCTGATAGACTGAGTGCCTGAAGAACTGTGGATGTAGGTTGGAGACATTGTACAGGAGGCACTGTTAAAGACCACACCCAAGAAAAAGAAATGCAAAACGTCAACATGGTTCTCTGGGGAGGCCTTACAATTAGCTGAGAAAAAAAGAGACGATAAAGGAAAAGGAGAAAAGAACAGATATACCCATCTGAATGCAGACTTCCAGGGAATAACAAGGAGAGATAAGAAAGCCTTCCTCAGTGATCAATGCAAAGAAATAGAGGAAAACAATAGAAAGAGAAAGGCTAGGTATTTCCTCAAGAAAATTGGAAATACCGAGGGAACATTTCATGCAGAGATGGGCGCAGTAAAGGACAGAAATGGTATGGACCTAACAGAAGCAGAAGATATTAGGAAGAGGTGGCAAGAATACACAGAAGACTATACAAAAAATCTCATGACCCAGATACCACGATGGTGTGATCACTCACACTCATTTAGAGCCAGACAACCTGGAATCTGAAGTCAAATGGGCCTTAGGAAGCATCATGACGGAAACAGCTAGTGGAGCTGCTGGAATTCCACTGAGCTATTTCCAGTCGTAATAGATGACGCTGTGAACGTGCTTCACTCATAACACCAGCAAATTTGGAAAACTCAACAGTGGCCACAGGACTGGAAAAGGTCTGTTTTCCTTCCAATCCCAAAGAAAGGCAATTCCAAAGAGTGTTCAAACTACCACACGGTTGCACTCATCTCACACGCTAGCAAAGTAATGATCAAAATTCTCCAAGCCAATCTTCAACACTATGTGAACCAAAAACTTCCAGATGTACAAGCTGGATTTAGAAAAGGCTGAGGAGCCAGATATTAAATTACCAACATCCACTGGATCATCAAAAATGCAAGAGAGTTCTGGAAAAACATCTACTTATGCCTTTTTGAATACAACAAAGCCTTTGACTGTGTGGATCATGATAAACTGTGGGAAATTATTCAAGAGATAAGAGTTCCAGACCACCTAACCTACCTCCTGTGAAATCTGCATGCATGTCATAACCAACTGTTAGAATGGACATGGAAGCATAGACTGGTTCCAATTTGGGAAAGGAGTACGTCAAGGTTGTATATTGTCACCCTGCTTATTTCACTTATATGCAGAGTACATCATGCGAAATGCCAGGCTGGATGAAGCACAAGCTGGTATCAAGATTGTTAGAAGAAATGTCAGCAACTTCAGATATGCAAATGACACCACCCTTATGGCAGAAAGTGAAGAGTAACTACAGAACCTCTGGATGAATGTGAAAGAGGAGAGTGAAAAAAACTTGCTTAAATCTCAAGATTTGAAACACAAAGATCATGGCATCTGGTCAGACTATTTCAGAAAAAATAGATGGGGAAACATTGGAAACAGTGACAGAAGTTATTTCCTTGGGCTCCAAAATAACTGCAGATGGTCATGCAGCCATGAAATTAAAAGATGCTTGCTCCTTTGAAGAAAAGTTATGATGAACTTAGATTGCATATTAAAAAGCATAGACATTACTTTGCTGACAAAGACCCATCTAGTCAAAGCTGTGGTTTTTCCTGTAATGTATGACTGTGAGAGTTGGACCACAAAAAAGCAGAGCACTGAAGAATTGATGTTTTTGAACTGTGGTGTTGGAGCAGAGTGTTGAGAATTCCTTGAACTGCACGGAGATCAGAACAGCCAGTCCTAATGGAAATCAGTCCTGAATATTCATTGGAAGGACTGATACTGAAGCTGAAGTACCAATACTTTGGCCACCTGATGTGAAGAATGGACTCATTGGAAAAGACCCTGATGCTGCAAAGAATTGAAGGCCAGAGAAGGGGACAACAGGATGAGATGCTTGGATGGCATCACTGACTTGATGGACATGAGCCTGAGCAAGCTCCAGCAGTTGGTGCTGGACAGGGAAGCCTGGCAGCTTCAGTCTGTGGGCCCACAAAGTGTTGGATGTGACTGAGCAACTGAGCTGAACTAATTACATTTGGCCCACGGATACTGGTGAAAATTCTCTATCTTGAATCAACTCATTAGTAAACTTAATGGACCTGAAAAATCCACTTGCCATGTAGTATAACATGCCATGTAGTATAACCCAGATGATGTCACATCCATGGGAGGAGAACTGTTTATTATTTATATAAATATCAATAGGTTTTCAATACTATGAGCATTCTTTACCTCCTGTGATGGTTTCTTATGAGGAAGAAGCTAATATAAGGGGATATGCCTTCACAATTTTTAGTGGCCTTATCTTTTGACCAATTCTTTGTGACCCCGTGGATTGCACCATCTGAGACTTCCCTGTACATCACCAACTCTGGGAGCTTACTCAAACTGATGTCCATAGAGGTCGGTGATGCCATCCAACCATCTCAACCTCTGTCATCCCCTTCTCCTCTTGCCTTCAATCCTTCCCAGCATAATGGTCTTTTCAAATGAGTCAGTTCTTCTCATCATGGGCCAAAATATGGGGGTTTCAGCCAGCATCAGTTCTTCAAATGAATATTCAGGACTGATTTCCTTCAGGATAGACTGGTTGGATCTCCATGCAGTCTAAGGGAGTCTCAAGAGTTTTCTTCAACACCACAGCTCAAAAGCATCAATTCTTCAGTGCTCAGCTTTTGTTTACAGTCAAACTCTCACATCCATACATGACTAGTAGAAAAAGCATAGCCTTGACTAGATGGACATTTGTTGGCAAAGTAATGTCTCTGCTTTTTAATATGCTGTCTAGGTTGGTCATAACTTTATTTCCAAGGAGCAAGCATCTCTTAATTTCATGGCTGCAATCACCAATTTCAGTGATTTTGGAGGCCCCCACAATAAAGTCTCTCACTGTTTCCATTGTTTCCCCATCTCTTTGCCATGAAGTGTTGGGACCAGATGCCATGATCTTCGTTTTCTAAATGTTGAGTTTTAAGCCAACTTTTTCACTCTCCTCTTTCACTTTCATCAAGAGGCTCTTTAGTTCTTCTGCACTTTCTGCCATAAGGTTGGTGTCATCTGCATCTCTGAGGTTATTGGTATTTCTCCCTGCCACCTTGATTCCAGCTTGTGCTTCATACAGCCCAGCATTTCGCATGATGTACTCTGCATTTAAGTTAAGTAATCAGGGCGACAATAAATAAGCTTGACATACTGCTTTCTCGATTTGGAACCAGTCTGTTGTTCCATGTCCAGTTCTCACTGTTTCTTCTTGATTAGCATACAGATTTCTCAAGAGGCAGGTCAGGTGGTCTGGTACTCCCATTCTTTAAGAATTTTCCACAGTTTGTTGTGATCCACACAGTCAAAGTTTTTGGCATAGTCAATAAAGCAGAAGTAGATGTTTTCCTGGAACTCTCTTGCTTTCTCGATGATCCAGTGGATGTTGGCAATTTGATCTCTGGTTCCTCTGCATTTTCTAATTCCCGCTTGAACATCTGGAAGCTCACAGTTCACATACTGTTCAACTGGTTACAGTAAAGCTTAAAGGGTTTTTTTTTTTTTGTTTGTTTGTTTTGTTTGTTTGTTTTGTTTTTTCATTTATTTTTATTACTTGGAGGCTAATAACTTTACAATATTGTAGTGGTTTTTGCCATACATTGCCATGAATCACCCATGGGTTTACATGTGTTCACCATCCTGATCACCCCTCCTGCCTCCCTCTCCATCCCATCCCTCTGGGTCTTCCCAGTGCACCAACCCTGAGCACTTGTCTCATGCATCCAACCTGGTTTGGTGGTCTGTTTCACCCTTGATAGTATACTTGTTTCAATGTTGTTCTCTCAGAACATCCCACTCTTGGCTTCTCCCATAGAGTCCCAAAGTTTATTCTGTACATCTGTGTCTCTTTTTCTCTTTTGCATATTGGGTTATCATTACCATCTTTCTAAATTCCATATATATGCATTAGTGTACTGTATTGGTCTTTATCTTTCTGTCTTACTTCACTCTGTAAAATGGGCTCCAGTTTCATTCATCTCATTAGAACAGATTCAAATGAATTCTTTTTAATGGCTGAGTAATATTCCATTGTATATATGGACCATAGCTTCCTTATCCATTCGTCTGCTGATGGGCATCTAGGTTGCTTCCATGTCCTGGCAATTATCAAGAGTGCTGCAATGAACATTGCGGTGCCCATGTCTCTTTCAGATCTAGTTTCCTCAGTGTGTATGCCCACGAGAGGGATTGCTGGGTCATATGGCAGTTCTATTTCCAGTTTTCTAAGGAATCTCCACACTGTTCTCCATAGTGGCTGTACTAGTTTGCATTCTCACCAACAGTGTAAGAGGGTTCCCTTTTCTCCACACCCTCTCCAGAATTTATTGCTTGTAGGCTTTTGGATAGCAGCCATCCTGACTGGCGTGTAATGGTACCTCATTGTGGTTTTGATTTGCATTTCTCTGATAATGAGTGATGTTGAGCACCTTTTTATGTGTGTGTTAGCCATCTGTATGTCTTCTTTGGAGAAATGTCTGTTTAGTTCTTTGGCCCATTTTTTGATTGGGTCTTTTATTCTTCTGGAATTGTGCTGCAGGAATTGCTTGTATATTTTTGAGATTAATTCTTTGTCTGCTGATTCTTTTGCTATTATTTTCTCCCATCCTGAAGGCTGACTTTAAACCTTGCTTATCATTTCCTTTGTTGTGCAAAAGCTTTTAAGTTTCGTTAGGTCCCATTTGTTTATTTTTGCTTTTATTTCCAATATTCTGGGAGGTGGGTCATAGAGAACCCTGCTGTGATTTATGTTGGAGAGTGTTCTGCCTATGTTCTCCTCTAGGAGTTTTATAGTTTCTGGTCTTACATTTAGATCTTTAATCCATTTTGAGTTTATTTTTGTGTATGGTGTTAGAAAGTGTTCTAGTTTCATTCTTTTACAAGTGGTTGACCAGTTTTCCCAGCACCACTTGTTAAAGAGGTTGTCTTTTTCCCATTGTATATTCTTGCCTCCTTTGTGAAAGATTAGGTGTCCATAGGTACATAGATTTATCTCTGGGCTTTCGATTGTGTTCCACTGATCTATATTTCTGTCTTTGTGCCAGTACCATACTGTCTTGATGACTGTGGTTTGTAGTAGAGCCTAAAGTCAGGCAGGTTGATTCCTCCAGTTCCATTATTCTTTCTCAAGATTGCTTTAGCTATTCAAGGTTTTTTGTATTTCGATACAAATTGTGAAATTATTTGTTCTAGTAATACTGTTGGTAGCTTGATAGGGATTGCGTTGAATCTATAGATTGCTTTGGGTAGTATAGCCATTTTCACAATATTGAGTCTTCCAATCCATGAACACGGTATATTTCTCCATCTATTTGTGTCCTCTTTGATTTCTTTCATCAGTGTTTTATAGTTTTCTATGTATAGGTCTTTTGTTTCTTTAGGTAGATATACTCCTAAGTATTTTATTCTTTTCGTTGTAATGGTGAATGGTATTATTTCCTTAATTTAGCTTTCTCTTTTCTCATTGTTAGCGTATAGGAATGCAAGGGGTTTCTGTGTGTTAATTTTATATCCTGCAACATTACTGTAGTCATTGGTTAGCTGTAATAATTTTCTGGAAGAGTCTTTAGTGTTTTCTGTGTAGAGGATCATGTTGTCTTCAAACAGTAAGAGTTTTACTTCTTCTTTTCTTATCTGGATTTCTTTTATTTCTTTTTTTGCTCTGATTGCTGTGGCCAACACTTCCAAAACTATGTTGAATAGTCGTGTGAGAGTGGACACGCTTGTCTTGTTCCTGACTTTAAGGGAAATGAGTAAAGCTTAAAGGATTAAAAGACGTGTATATCTGCATTTAAAATGGTATGTTTCAGAAATACCAGAACACATAAATGTATTTTGGTCATATCAGTAGAAAGGCATAGCAGTTCTTTGAGGTATAGGAAATATTGAATAACACAGCAAACTTTGTACACAATGAGCTGACATCACTCCCCAACACCTGCATCACTGAACACCCGTAAACAGTCTGTCTTCCTGACCCTGTGTGTTCATCCTATAGCTGATATTGTGAAGGAAGAGGGAGAATGCCATTGAGTATTGTTTCCTCAAAATTTTATCTTTCCTCCTTTACTTTTATAACACTTTTGAGGTTATTTTAAATCAGCAAGCTATTTTTCCCCGAGCTGAAATTAGAAAGTAACCCTGACTGATTAAATACTATGTGGTGTATGTGTACAATAGAATACAACTCGGCCATGAAAAGAATGAAATAATGCCTTTTGCAGCAACCTGGATAGAGTTCGAGATGACCATACTAAGGGAAGTAAGCCAGAAAAAGAATGACAAATACCATGTTATATCATTTATGTATGGAAACTAAAATACTGGGGCTTCCCAGGTGGTACTAGTGGTAAAGAACCGTCCTGCCAATGACGGAGACATAAAGAGATGTGGGTTCCATCCAAGTTTGATCCACTACTTGGGTCAGGAAGATTCCTTGAGTAGTGCATTGCAACCCACTCCAGTATTCTTGCCTGGAGAATCCTCATGGACAGAGAATTCTGGTAGGCTGCAGTCTGAAGGGTTGGACATGACTGAAGCAACTCAGTGAGTGAAAACATGACACACATGAACTTATCGATGAATAAAGAAACAGACTCATGGACCTATAAAACCGAATTGTGGTTCGCAAGGGGGAAGGTGGGGGAAGGATGCATTGGGAGTTTGAGATTAGTAGATGAAAACTATTAAACACAGAATGTATCAAAAACAATGTCCTACTGCATAGCACATGGAAATATAGTTACTATCTTGTGATAAGTCATGATGTGAAAAAATATGAAAAAGATTGTCACCAAATCACCTTGCAGTACACCAGACATTGACACCATATTGTAAATCAACACTATATATCAGTAAAATACTTTTTAAAAAACTGAATGTGTCAGATGTGAAGTGAAGTGAAAGTTGCCCAGTTGTAGCCAACTCTTTGAGACCCCATGGACTGTAGACTGCCAGGCTCCTCTCTCCGTGGAATTCTCGAGGCTAGAAGACTAGATTGGGTAGGCGTTCCTTACTCCAGGGAATCTCCTCAACCCAGGTATTGAATCCAAGTCTCCTGCATTGCAGGCAGATTCTTTACCATCTGAGTCACCAGGGAAGACCAACAATCCTGGAGTGGTTAGCCTATCTCTTCTCCAGTTGATCTTCCTGACCCAGGAATTATATTGGGGTTTCCTGCATTGCAGGTGGGTTTTTTTTCACCAGCTGAGCTACCAGGGAAGCTATGATTAGATGACAAATTGTGGACTTCATGAATGGGTCCTCTCCCACGTCCTTCATTTCCAGCTCCTCCTTCTTACAACTAGATGTTACCAAGCTGAATTTGGGTCCATATGAATCTTTCCATGTATTGTTGCATGCAATTTTCTAATATTTTGTGAGGGTTCTTGCATCTATGTTTGTGAGAGATTCTGTCTTGTAATTTTCTTTATATATTTTGCCATTTTGTGCTTGTGGTATCAGAGTGATGTTGGCCGCATAAAATGAGGTAAGAAGCATTCTCTACTCTTCAGATTTTGTGGAAGTGCTTGGGAAGCATAGGTATTTTTTTTTCTACTTTTTATTTTTTTATTTATTTTTTTACTTTTTATTTTTTTCATTTATTTTTATTAGTTGGAGGCTAATTACTTCACAACATTTCAGTGGGTTTTGTCATACATTGACATGAATCAGCCATGGAATTACATGTATTCCCCATCCCGATCCCCCCTCCCACCTCCCTCTCCACCTGATTCCTCTGGGTCTTCCCACTGCACCAGGCCCGAGCACTTGTCTCATGCATCCAAGCTGGGCTGGTGATCTGTTTCACTATAGATAATATACATGCTGTCCTCTCGAAACATCCCACCCTCGCCTTCTCCCACATAGTCCAAAAGACTGTTCTGTACATCTGTTTTTCTGTTTTGCGTATAGGGTTATCATTACCATCTTTCCAAATTCCATATATATGTGTTAGTATGCTGTAATGATCTTTATCTTTCTGGCTTACTTCACTCTGTATAATGGGCTCCAGTTTCATCCATCTCATTAGAACTGATTCAAATGAATTCGTTTTAACGGCTGAGTAATATTCCATGGTGTATATGTACCACAGCTTCCTTATCCATTCATTTGCTGATGGGCATCTAGGTTGCTTCCATGTCCTGGCTATTATAAACAGTGCTGCGATGAACATTGGGGTGCATGTGTCTCTTTCAATTCTGGTTTCCTCAGTGTGTATGCCCAGAAGTGGGATTGCTGGGTCATATGGCAGTTCTATTTCCAGTTTTTTTAAGAAATCTCCACACTGTTTTCCATAGCGGCTGTACTAGTTTGCATTCCCACCAAGAGTGTAAGAGGGTTCCCTTTTCTCCACACCCTCTCCAGCATTTATTGCTTGTAGACTTTTGGATAGCAGCCATCCTGACTGGCGTGTAATGGTACCTCATTGTGGTTTTGATTTGCATTTCTCTGATAATGAGTGATGTTGAGCATCTTTTCATGTGTTTGTTAGCCATCTGTATGTCTTCTTTGGAGAAATGTCTGTTTAGTTCCTTGGCCCATTTTTTGATTGGGTCTTCTTTTTTCTGGAATTGAGCTTCAGGAGTTGCTTGTATATTTTTGAGATTAATCCTTTGTCTGTTTCTTTATTTGCTATTATTTTCTCCCAATCTGAGGGCTGTCTTTTCACCTTATTTATAGTTTCCTTTGTTGTGCAAAAGCTTTTAAGTTTCATTAGGTCCCATTTGTTTATTTTTGCTTTTATTTCCAATATTCTGGGAAGTGGGTCATAGAGGATCCTGCTGTGATTCATGTCAGAGAGTGTTTTGCCTATGTTCTCCTCTAGGAGTTTTATAGTTTCTGGTCTTACATTTAGATCTTTAATCCATTTTGAGTTTATTTTTGTGTATGGTGTTAGAAAGTGTTCTAGTTTCATTCTTTTACAAGTGATTGACCAGTTTTCCCAACACCACTTGTTGAAGAGTTTGTATTTTTTCCATTGTATATCCTTGCCTCCTTTGTCAAAGATAAGATGTCCATAGGTTCTTGGTTTTATCTCTGGGCTTTCTATTCTGTTCCATTGATCTATATTTCTGTCTTTCTGCCGGTACCATACTTTCTTGATGACTGTGGCTTTGTAGTAGAGTCTGAAGTCAGGCAGGTTGATTCCTCCAGTTCCATTCTTCTTTCTCAAGATTACTTTGGCTATTCGAGGTTTTTTGTATTTCCATACAAATTGTGAAATTCTTTGGTCTAGTTCTGTGAAAACTACCGTTGGTAGCTTGATAGGGATTGCATTGAATCTATAGATTGCTTTGGGTAGAATAGCCATTTTGACAATATTGATTTTCCAATCCATGAACACAGTATGTTTCTCCATCTGTTTGTGTCCTCTTTGATTTCTTTCTTCAGTGTTTTATAGTTTTCTATGTATAGGTCTTTTGTTTCTTTAGGTAGATGTACTCCTAAGTATTTTATTCTTTTTGTTGCAATGGTGAATGGTATTGATTCCTTAATTTCTCTTTCTGTTTTTTCATTGTTAGTATATAGGAATGCAAGGGAATTTTGCGTGTTAATTTTATATCCTGCAACTTTATTATATTCATTGATTAGCTCTAATAATTTTCTGGGGGAGTCTTTAGGGTTTTCTATGTAGAGGATCATGTCATCTGCAAACAGCAAGAGTTTTACTTCTTCTTTTCCTATCTGGATTCCTTTTACTTCTTTTTCTGCTCTGATTGCTGTGGCCAAAACTTCCAACACTATGTTGAACAGTAGTGGTGAGAGTGAGCACCCTTGTCTTGTTCCTGATTTCAGGGGAAATGCTTTCAATTTTTCACCATTGAGGGTGATGCTTGCTGTGGGTTTGTCATATGTAGCTTTTATTATGCTGAGGTATGTTCCTTCTATTCCTGCTTTCTGGAGAGTTTTAATCATGAATGGGTGTTGAATTTTGTCAAAGGTTTTCTCTGCATCTATTGAGATAATCATATGGTTTTTCTCTTTCAATTTGTTAATGTGGTATATTACATTGATTTGCAGATATTAAAGAATCCTTGCATTTCTGAGATAAAGCCCACTTGGTCGTGGTGTATGATTTTTTTTTAATATGTTGTTGGATTCTGTTTGCTAGAATTTTGTTAAGGATTTTTGCATCTATATTCATCAGTGATATTGGCCTGTAGTTTTCTTTTTTTGTGGCATCTTTGTCTGGTTTTGGAATTAGGGTGATGGTGGCCTCATAGAATGAGTTTGGAAGTTTACCTTCTTCTGCAATTTTCTGGAAGAGTTTGAGTAAGATAGGTGTTAGCTCTTCTCTAAATTTTTGGTAGAATTCAGCTGTGAAGCCATTAGGTCCTGGGCTTTTGTTTGCTGGAAGATTTTTGATGACAGTTTCGATTTCCTTGCTTGTGACGGGTCTGTTAAGATCTTCTATTTCTTCCTGGTTCAGTTTTGGAAAGTTATACTTTTCTAAGAATTTGTCCATTTCACCCAAGTTGTCCATTTTATTGGCGTAGAGCTGCTGGTAGTAGTCTCTTATGATCCTTTGTATTTCAGTGTTGTCTGTTGTGATCTCTCCATTTTCATTTCTAATTTTGTTAATTTGGTTCTTCTCTCTTTGTTTCTTAATGAGTCTTGCTAATGGTTTGTCAATTTTGTTTATTTTTTCAAAAAACCATCTTTTAGCTTTGTTGACTTTTGCTATGGTCGCTTTAGTTTCTTTTCTATTTATTTCTGCCCTAATTTTTAAGATTTCTTTCCTTCTACTAACCCTGGGGTTCTTCATTTATACCTTCTCTAATTGCCTTAGGTGTAGAATTAGGTTATTTATTTGGCTTTTTCCTTGTTTCTTGATGTAAGCCTGTAATGCTATGAACCTTCCACTGGCACTGCTTTTACAGTGTCCCATAGGTTTTGGGTTGTTGTGTTTTCATTTTCATTTATTTCTATACATATTTTGATTTCTTTTTTTATTTCTTCTATGACTTGTTGGTTATTCAGAAGTGTGCTATTTAGCCTCCATATGTTTGAATTTTTAACATTTTTTTTCCTGTAATTGAGATCTAATCTTACTGAACTGTGGTCAGAAAAGATGACTGGAATGATTTCAATTTTTTTGAATTTTCCAAGACCAGATTTATGGCCCAGGATGTGATCTATTCTGGAGAAAGTTCCGTGTGCACTTGAGAACAAGGTGAAGTTGATTGTTTTGGGGTGAAATGTCCTATAGATATCAATTAGGTCTAGCTGGTCCATTGTGTCATTTAAGGTTTGTGTTTCCTTGTTAATTTTCTGTTTAGTTGATCTATCCATAGTTGTGAGTGGGGTATTAAAGTCTCCCACTATTATTGTGTTACTATTAATTTCCTCTTTCATACTTGTTAGTGTTTGCTATACATATTGCGGTGCTCCTATATTGGGTGCATATGTATTTATAATTGTATTATCCTCTTCTTGGATTGATCCTTTGATCATTATGTAGTGTCCTTCTTTGTCTCTTTTCACATCCTTTATTTGAAAGTCTATTTTATCTGATATGAGTATTGCGACTCCTGCTTCCTTTTGTTCTCCATTTGCATGAAATATTTTTTTCCAGCCCTTCACTTTTAGTCTGTATGTGTCTCTTGTTTTGAGGTGAGTCTCTTGTAGACAGCATATATAGTGGTCTTGCTTTTGTATCCATTCAGCCAATCTTTGTCTTTTGGTTGGGGCATTCATACCATTTGCATTTAAGGTAATTATTGATAGGTGTGGTCCCGTTGCCATTTACTTTGTTGTTTTGGGTTCACGTTTATACAACCTTTCTGCATTTCCTGTCTAGAGAAGATCCTTTAGCATTTGTTGAAGAGGTGGTTTGGTGGTGCTGAATTCTCTCAGCTTTTGTTTGTCTGTAAAGCTTTTGAATTCTCCTTCATATCTGAATGAGATCCTTGCTGGGTACAGTAATCTAGGTTGGGAAGCATAGGTATTAACTCTTTGAATGTTTGGTAGAATTCATCTGTGAAGCCATCTGGTCCTGAACTTTTGTTTAGGGAAATCTTCTATTACTATTTCAAGCACTGGACGAGTGATCAATCTAGTAGGTTTCCTACGTCATGATTCAGTCTTGGAAGGTTGTATGATACTCTTTTTTTAAATGTATTTATTGTATTTTACAATATTGTATTGGTTTTGCCATACATTGACATGAATCCAATATGGGTGTTCATGTGTTCCCCATTCTGAACCCCCCTCCCACCTTCCTCCCCATCCTATCTCTCTGGGTCATCCCAGTGCGCCAGCCCCTAGCATCCTGTCTCATGCATAGAACCTGGACTGTTGATTCATTTCACATATGATAATTTACATGTTTCATTGCCATTCTCCCATATCATCCCACCCTTGCCCTCTCCCACAGAGTCCAAAAGACTGTTCTATACATCTGTGTCTCTTTTGCTATCTCGCACACAGGGTTATCGTTACCATCTTTCTAAATTCCATATATATGCGTTAGTGTACTGTATGGGTGTTTTTCCTTCTGGCTTACTTTACTCTCTAAAATGGGCTCCAGTTTCATCCACCTCATTAGAACTGATTCAAATGTATTGGTTTTAATGGCTGAGTAATATTCTATTGTATATATGTACCACAACTTTCTTATCCATTCGTCTGCTGACGGGCATCTAGGTTGCTTCCATGTCCTGGCAATTATAGACAGTGCTGCAATGAACATTGGGGTGCACATGTTTCTTTAGATCTGGTTTCCTCAGTATGTATGCCCAGGAGTGGGATTGCTGGGTCGTATGGCAGTTCTATTGCCAGTTTTCTAAGGAATCTCCACACTGTTCTCCATAGCGGCTGTACTAGTTTGCATTCCCACCAACAGTGTAAGAGGGTTCCCTTTTCTCCACACCCTCTCCAGCATTTATTGCTTGTAGACTTTTGGATAGCAGCCATTCTGACTGGTGTGCAGTGGTACCTCATTGTCGTTTTGGTTTGCATTTCTCTGATAATGAGTGATGTTGAGCATCTTTTCATGTGTTTGTTAGCCATCTGTATGTCTTCTTTGGAGAAATGTCTGTTTAGTTCTTTGGCGCAATTTTTGATTGGGTCTTTTATTTTTCTGGAATTGTGCTGTAGGAATTGCTTGTATATTTTTGAGATTAATTCTTTGTCCGTTGCTTCATTTGCTATGATTTTCTCCCATTATGAAGGCTGTCTTTCACCTTGCTTATAGTTTCCTCTGTTGTGCAGAAACTTTTAATTTTAATTAGGTCCCATTTGTTTATTTTTGCTTTAATTTCCAATATTCTGGGAGGTGGGTCATACAGGATCCTGCTATGGTTTATGACAGAGAGGGTTTTGTCTATGTTCTCCTCTAGGAGTTTTATAGTTTCCGGTCTTACATTTAGATCTTTAATCCATTTTGGGTTTATTTTTGTTTATTGTGTTAGAAAGTGTTCTAGTTTCATTCCTTTACGTGTGGTTGACGAGTTTTTCCAGCAAAACTTGTTAAAGAGATTGTCTTTTCCCCATTGTATATTCTTGCCTCCTTTGTCAAAGATAAGGCATCCATAGGGGCGTGGATTGATCTCTGGGCTTTCTATTTTGTTCCATTGATCTATATTGCTGTTTTTGTGCCAGTACCACACTGTCTTGAAGACTGTGGCTTTGTAGAAGAGACTGAAGTCAGGCAGGTTGATTCCTCCAGTTCCATTCTTCTTTCTCAAGATTGCTTTGACCATTTGAGGTTTTTTGTATATTGATATAAATTGTGAAGACATTTGTTCTATTTCTCTGAAAAATGCCATTGGTAGCTTTATACGGATTGCATTGAATCTATAGATTGCTTTGGGTAGTATACTCATTTTCACTGTATTGATTCTTCCAATCCATGAACACGGTATATTTCTCCATCTATTTGTGTCCTCTTTGATTTCTTTCACGAGTAGTTTATAGTTTTCTATATATAGGTCTTTCGTTTCTTTAGGTAGATATACTCCTAAGTATTTTATTCTTTTCGTTGAAATGGTGAATGCTATTGTTTCCTTAATTTCTCTTTCTCTCTTCTCATTGTTAGCATATAGAAATGCAAGGGGTTTCTGTGTGTTAATTTTATATCCTGCAGCATTACTATATTTATTGATTAGCTGTAGTAATTTTCTGGAAGAGTCTTTAGGGTTTTCTCTGTAGAGGATCATGTCGTCTGCAAACAGTGAGAGTTTCAATTCTTCTTTTCCATTCTGGATTCCTTTTATTTCTTTTCTGCTCTGATTGCTGTGGCCAACACTTCCAAAACTATGTTGAATAGTAGGGCTGAGAGTGGGCAACCTTGTCTTGCTCCTGACTTTAGGGGAAGTGCTTTCAATTTTTACCACTGAGGATAATGTTTGCTGTGGGTTTGTCATATAAAGCTTTTATTATGTTGAGGTGTGTTCCTTGTATTCCTACTTTCTGGAGGGTTTTTATCATAAATGGATCTTAAATTTTGCAAATGGCTTTCTCTGCATCTATTGAGATAATCATATGTTTTTATCTTTCAATTTGTTACTGTGGTGTATTACATTGATTCATTTGCAGATATTAAAGAATCCTTGCATTCCTGGGATAAAGCCCACTTGGTCATGATATATGATCTTTTTAATATGTTATTCGATTCTGTTTGCTAAAATTTTGAAAAGGATTTTGTATCTATGTTCATCAGAGATATTGGGCTATAATTTTCTTTTTTTGTGCGTGGCATCTTTGTCAGATTTTTGTATTAAGGTGATGGTGGTGTCATAGAATGAGTTTGGAAGTTTACTTACTTCTGCTATTTTCTGGAAGAGATTGAGTAGGATAGGCATTAGTTCTTTTCTAAATTTTTGGTAGAATTCAGCTGTGAAGCCATCTGGTCTTGGGCTTTTGTTTGTTGGAAGATTTCTGATTAAAGTTTCAATTTCCGTGCTTGTGATGGGTCTGTTGAGATTTTCTATTTCTTCCTGGTTCAGTATTGGAAAGTTGTCCTTTTTGAAGAAAAGGCATCTGGTCCCATCACTTCATGGCAAAGAGATGGGGAAACAGTGGAAACAGTGGCTGACTCTATGTTGGGGGTCTCCAAAATCACTGCAGATGGTGATAGCAGCCATGAAATTAAAAGATGCTTACTCCTTGGAAAGAATGTTATGACCAACATAGACAGCATATTAAAAAGCAGAGACATGACTTTGTCCACAAAGGTCCATCTTGTCAAGGCGATGGTTTTTCCAGTAGTCATGTATTTATGTGAGAGTTGGACTAGAAAGAAAGCTGAGCGCTGAAGAATTGATGCTTTTAAACTGTATTGAAGAAGATTCTTGAGAGGCCCTTGGCCTGCAAGGAGATTCAACCAGTCCAACCTAAAGGAAATCAGTCCTGAATATTCATTGGAAGAACTGATGTTCAGCCTGAAACTCCAAAACTTTGGCCACCTGATGCAAAGAGCTGACTCATTGGAACAGACCCTGATGCTGGGAAAGATTGAAGCCGGAAGGAGAAGGGGATAACAGAGGGTGAGATGGTTGGCTGGCATCACCAACTCGATGGACATGAGTTTGGGTAAATTCCGGGAGTTGGTGATGGACAGGGAGGCTTGGTGTACTGCAGTTCATGGGGTTCAAAGAGTCGGACATGACTGAGTGACTGAACTGAACTGAACTGAATAAAAAACCTGCCAGAAAACAATGTCCAGGATTTGAGCGTGTCACACGTGATCCTATGAAATAATTTTTAAAATAACATCTATCCTTCTTAAACTATTTCAAAAAATTGAAGAGGAGGGAAACACTCTTAAATTTATTCTTTCAGGCTATATCTACACTGATATCAGTACTATAAAGAGACCCTACAGAAAATTACAGATCATTTTCTTGATGAATATGGTTGAAAAAAATTTTCAAGAAAATATTAGCAGACAGAATTCAACAATCTATAAAGTATATCATAAATGATTATCACATAGTATTCTTCCAGAGATGCGAGGATGCTTAAAATTCCACAAATCAATCCATGTGATACACCACATTTAATAAAGGAAGAAAAACACAAGATTGTGTCAGTAGATGTAGAAAAAGCATTGACAAAATCTAACATCCATTCATGGTAAATCCTCTCAGAAAAATGGGCATAAAGAAAATACATCTCAACATAATAATGGCCATTTATGACAAACCCATAAAGGTGGATATCTGAAAGCTTTTTCCTCTAAAATCAGGACCAGGGGAAGGATGCTCACTCTTGCCACTCTGGTTTAACAGTGTGGTGGTCCTAGCCACAAAATGTGGACAAAATTGTAATAAGAAACATGCAACGCCTAAGAGAAGAAGTAACACTGTCACTACTATAGAGAAATGATACTTTATATAGAAAACCCTAATATCTCCACCAGAAAACTAACTAATGAATTCAGTACACAAATACACACACATGCACACGCACACACACACACACAATGGAATATTCCTCACCCCTTAAGGATAAAATTTTGCTGCTTCTAACATAGATGGACCTGGATATCATTCTGTTTAGTGAATTAAGTCAGACAGAGAAGGACAAATACTGTATATTATCACTTGACATATGGAATCTAAAACTAGTACAAAAGGATGAAAATAATGATGTAGAAAAAGACTCTCGCACATAGAGAATAAACTAGTGTTTACCAGTGAGGAGAGAAAGTGGGAAGGGGCAAGACAGAGTAAAGATAAGTACACACTACTATGTGTAAAATAAATAAACTACAAGGACATACTTTACAGCACAGGGAATATAGCCAACAGTTCATAATAGCTTTAAAAAAAAATAACCTATATATTGAACCACAATGTTGTACCTCTGCACTACTATAGTACTGTAAATCAACTATAATTAAATGAAAAATTTAACATAAAAGAGTTCTGCATTGTGATATGTGGTTGTAATGGCAGTCATATTACAATATTTACATGTAACAAATTACCAAATCTTACATTTTAAATTTACACAATGTTATATGTCAAATATATTTCAGTTTAAAAATCTACAGAAATATAGTTTTCTTTCAGTGTGTTTTTTATTGTACTTCACCTCAAACTGCTCATTTCTGCATGAAAATATTTTAATATGCTAATCTCCCTGCAAGACGCTTTCTAATAAATACTGCCATCTCTCATAAAAATGTTAACTATAAACTTGTAACTAGCTCCCAAACTCTTACCTGATTTTATCTTCAAGTGCTAACCAGGGTATTCTTTACTCTGTGAGGACATTAATTTCCTCAGTTTTATTTCTGATGACTGTACACACTGATCCATTTTCTTGTATACTTTTATCTATAATTCCATACCTATTTCATTTCTGGGAAATTCGTTCTGTTAGACTGAAAGTAACACATTTGAACACTTTATAATATGCACATCATTTCTATACCTGTTGTTTATTGCATAAATCTGAACGTTTCTACAAGAAAACTTCATTGATATATTCATATTTCATGACAATATATCTCAATTGGTCTTTATATTGAAGAAGACACTTGGCATGTCTGGTATAATAGTACCTTGAAATTAAAATTATAATTAGGAGTCTGAGGGTGAATAAATGAACTGGCAATGGCTCATTATAGAAATAAATAAAATTCACACTTTCCTCATAATAGTGGAGGACTTTGCATTTCTTCTTCAGGCAAAGTAGAGCCTTTGTACACTGGAGTTATGGCTTATGAGCAGAAAGGGGCTGACAGTTGGGAAGCACGCTGCAATGATTATAGTGATGTCCACAAGGAACTGGCTGGGTGCAATAAAAAGAGCCAAAAGAACTTGACAGCTGGAGGAAAGAATATAAAAGTAGACAAAGGTGCTCCCGAGGAGAAGGATGGATTTAGTAGCTCTGGACTCAGGGGAGGACCTGGAGGAGGCATCAGTCCTACGAATGTGCTGGACCTGCTGCTTATGTCTCTACAGTATGAGAACCATGGAGCCGCCGGCCCAGAGAGTGAGCCCCAAACATAAAACATCAGGGAACAACAGCAATGCTGTAGACAAGGCATGTCTGGTTTTTCTACTCTTCTGGTCAGTAAGAATAGTAGAACAGTATCCAAAATCTTTACTGCTTCTGTTGTTTCTATCACTTATTTTGCTATTTATATAGATAGGAAAAATGACATTTACCAGCATTTGCAGGATCCAACACAGGAAAATAGAGGGAACCACGTACTTGGGAGCTGTTACTTTCAGTACTGCCCACCTGGAGTTCCAGGGACTGATCATGATCGCCTGAAAGACACTCAAGAGGCAGATGCTACTGATGGACACTCCCGTCCCCACTCTGTGCAGAAAGAAGAGAAGTTTGCTGCCAAAATCACTGCGGATATGCTTCCACCCAAAGACTGCCATTGTCTGGGGGACCCCTTTAGAGAGGAGGACCAAGGAGTTTGCAACAATCAGGTGCTTAAGGATCAAATCTGTGGACCTTAACCTGTAACCCATGAAGTGAAGGATGATATAACTGCAAAGGAGTGAGAAATTCCCCAGAATTCCAACCACGGTCTGTATTGAGATGATCATGCCTATTATGAGAAAGCTGCTGGCCATCCTCTCAGTTCACAGTCACTGGTAGTTGTCTCGTGAGTTAGTGTCTGTATGGGAACATCAGGCGTGGGCTGCATGCATCATGTCTATTGAAATCCAATATTCTCCACTTATCCTCAGGTCCCACTGGAAAGATTTTGCTTTATGCTTTTCTGCTACTAGTAGCCTTAAAAGGGTTCAATGTATAACACTGAAAGAGCACTTAAAATGCAGAATTACTTGCTGAAGGCACTCCATGGTATCACTTCATTCTTCACAAATCCATGAGCCCAGGATTTCTGTGACTTCAATTTTTTCAGGGAAAGGTACCACACAGAGGTTCCGTATTTGTTGAGATCTGCTGCACAGGGCAGAGCGAGGACTTTGGAAACTCATTAGGCTGGTCAAGAGAGTGCACTGAACTACCAGCTCTGCCGAAAACCAGTTAGTTGTGTTCAAGTAATAATCCATACCTATGCTTAGTTTTGATTTCACAACTTCTTAACTTGATTTTAGACCGATGGTCTTTTATATTTTCATTATAAGAAGATTCCATTTTTGTAAAGCATTATTCTGTAGGGCACTATGTACTATGTGTTAGGCTTTAGATATCTTAATACATAAACATGGACTGCTGGCAGTAGAAAATGGCATATGGCAGGAACCTGCCCAAGATTACATAATGTCACGAAGATGAGAATGGCTCAGTATTGGGATGGTATTAGGATGTTTTTATGTCTGAAAAGCAGGTACAATGTACCCATCACAGGAATTATTGAATAAGCACAAGTAACATTGTAAACTTTCAGCCAGAAAATATAATACATGATAAAAGAGGGTAAGCAAAAACTGAATTATTGTTGCTTTCAATTCATATACTTATCTATTTGTTAATTCCAGAGCTAAACAAAAATAGCAACAAAGAAATAAGATTTGTGCATGCCACTGACGTAGCAGACATATATGTATGCCTTGCATCTGCAAGGCATGTATTCTTGTGCATCTTATAAATTCAGAGACTGGATTTTTGGATTGATAGTAGCCTATTAAAAAAAAAAAAATGAACATGCTAGGAGACTGCCACCTGCTGCCTCTAACTTGCAGTTACCATGTCAACTCTTCTTTAAATCTAAGAATAACAATAACCTCACCAGAATGAACACACTACAGAGGTTTTCAGTAGAGGCAAAGTTACTGTCTACACTAATTGCATCAGACATCCAGGATTGGAGCAATACTTTCTATTCAAGTTGTTTCCATTTAGATACACTTTCTGCATGGGATTAGATGATTTCTTCAGATCCATCATACATTTTATTGCAAACCTGTATGGATTAGTGGTGAACTTCTAGTCATCCTGAACATGGAGTCTATAATTCTTGTAAGGCAGACTCAACAGCAGTTCGATTTTACAAATGTATTTTACCACTTAAAATACAATTTTTATTAAGTTGTGAAAAATATCTTTATGGGAATTGTGTCACGTGGGCAGTTTCATTCTTTGTCTAGAAAAGGCTTTGATGGACATGAATGAGTTAAATCCAAGAACTGTAACTCAGTGAGAAGCAAAGCTTTTTTCAGTAGAGTTATCAAATAGCTTAAATATTACCAAATGATAGACCATACACTTATTCACAAATGACATTTCCCCAATGTGGACTAGCATCCTTCTCATCACAAATATTTTTAAACACCTTAAAAATCAGGTTTTGCTGTAACTTGGGTTGAGTCACAACAGAAACTGTCAGAGGATTACATTTGATTGCATGAAGGGTCTTTAGAGATTGCTATGGGTTCTAGAAACCCATCTCTCAATATTAGCTCAGCTGACACCTCAGACTTACTCCACCTTTCTGCCTCCTGTTGGCACTGAATCAAGTTACTACACAGAAGATTGCCTTTGTCTGATATGATCTCTTCTCTAGACTCTTGATCTGACTTTCTCTTCCAGACTCTACAGCTTAGAATGAGATGGAAAACACTTATTTGACACCTTCTTGCTGTCAGAAGAGGGGGCTTCCTGGTGGTCATTATACCCAATGTCTGCGTGGGAGGGAGGCAACTGGATCCTGATATATGTGTTTGAGGTTCTGTGTCCTCCCTCCTTCTCCCATCAAAGCTGCAATTATCATTTCACCAGCAGCAGTAATGGGAGTGCAGGCCTGGGATCTGAGAACACTTCTGGAAACTTCTCTCTCAGTTGTTAATTACTGGAAACAATTACAAGTTTCTAGTTAGCACTCTTAGGTAACTAAAAGAGGGTTTCCAAGAGCCTTCTTAATTTCCATGATCCCTGAAGGCAGACAGGATCTCACATTGGGAAAGCTGGATGTTCTGAAGTCACACACATAAAGGACTGGCATAAACTGTGTGTCCCTCTGCATTCTGTATTTCTCTGAGATACATCTCTACCTTGAAACTAGTGCTCTCCTAATCTTCAGACCATTAAACTGAATAATCAATTAAAATATTGTTAGAGAAATGGAATGGGACAAAATACCTGGGAAAAACATTCAAAGAGATACAAGTAAAAGGAAGAACAGGACACATCACTCATGATAGAAAATGTCAGCACAAATCACAGCCAATTAATTGGGTGACTTGCATAAATCAATGCCAATCAATATGGAGATGTTGTAGGAAAATTTACTTTATGATTATTGACCTCCATTAGCAAGTAGAATCAGACACAGAACAATATGAAGTTTCCCTAGTAGCTCAAACGGCAAAGCATCTGCCTGAAATGCAGGTTCCATCCCTGGGTTGGGAAGATCCCCTGGAGATGGAAATGGCAACCCACTCCAGTATTCTTGCCTTGAGAATTCCATGAACAGAGGAGCCTGGTGGGCTACAGTCTATGGGGTCGCAAAGAGTCAGACATGACTGAGCGACTGACACACAACAGAACAATATACATGGAAAAAAATGAGAAAGTTCAAAATGAGTGTCTCACAAATGAGCACTTAGTTCTGATGGCTCAACAGACAGATTCTACCATTCTTGTAAATATCAAATGAACCAATGCTCAATTACTTCATTCAAAGAGATAAAATAGTTACCACAGTGTTCTACATTAATTAATTAATTATGCTATTTTTCCAGAATGAGCACTTGATACTCTGATAATTAAGAAATATAAATTAGGAGTTACAAGAAATCTGGTTTTTCATACAAATACATTTACATTTGAGGCAGTGTCATGATGTAATCACTGACGATTTTCAAGTTAGGGGTTTGGAGCCACACTTGGTGGGCAACGAAGCCTGCACACAAACTCATTTAAATACTTACAGGCAGATGCAAACACCCATGTGCATTAACACTCACATACTTATGTATATAGTACTTACACAATTATAGTTTAAAACTCACAAACATTTGTGCACATGCTCACCACACACAAACTCACATCATATTCCTAAACACATGACACATATTCATATGAACTCACAGAGTCACGTTCACCTTCATAAAATCAACTTACATGGTTTCTGTGTATCTCTGGATGATGATTTCATAAACAGAAGAACAGGTGTATCTCCAGACTTCTGGATGCAGGAAAATGGCACCCTTTCCTCTGCTTGTAATCCTTTAAGCGTGCAACAATCCACAGATAATATTTGCTATAAGCTGCCTTAAAATTGGGCTTCCCTGGTGGCTCAGCTGGTGAAGAATATGCCTGCAATGATCCCTGGGTTGGGAAGATCCCCTGGAGAAGGGAACGGCTACCCACTCCAGTATTCTGGCCTGGAGAATTCCATGGACTTTATAATTCCATGTGAGCATTACCTACTCACGGGTCAGGGGGTAAGAACGATAGCATGTTTCAGGGCATAACAGTGAACAGGTATGTATTCATACCCAAATAAAACCGTGGTGGGGAAAGCCTGGAGTGAAGGCATAAAATCTGTATGGAAACACAGAAGACCCTGAATAGCCAAAACAATCTTGAGAAGGAAAAACAAAGCTGTAGCTATCTTGCTCCCAATTTCAAACTACACTATAAAACTATAGGCATCAAAACAGTGTGGTACTGACACAAGATCAATGGACACATAGATCAATGGAACAGAATAAATAGAACAGAAGTGAATCTACACTTAATGGTCAATTTCTCTATGACAAAGGAGACAAGCAGATACAATAAGGCAAAGACAGCCTCTTCAATAGATGGTGTTGGTAAACTGGACAGCTACATGCAAAACAATCAGACTGGAATTGTTTCTTATATCATATACAAAAATAAACTGGTATATACATACAATGGAATATTATATAGTCTTAAAGGGGAGGTAATAATGATATATGCCACAACATGGATACACTTTGAGAATACCATATAAAGTGAAATAAGCCAGTCTCAAATGGCAAACACAGTATGATTCCACTTTTATGAGATATTTATCGTAGTAAAAATCACAGCAATAAAAGCAGGAAGGCAGTTGTTAGGGTACTGAGGAAGGTGAGATGGGTAGTTACTGTTTTAGTTTTGCAAGCTGAAACAAATTCTCTATCTTGTTTTCTATTTTCTCTTTTCATGAGTAGGAGCACGTAACTTCAATACAAGCTCATATGTCATATCCTCCTTTAGAGTTGGTATTTTTGCTCTGTTTAAGAACCGTCTTTTCCTATGAGAGCTCAAAAATGTGCTCTGTTTTCCTCTAAAAATATCATTTTATATCTTTAAAATTTACATCAGCAAACTATTCAGAATAATTTGTGATATAGGTCAGTAATAACTTGTCTCTTTACGCTTCAAGATAACCCACTTCCATTTCTTCTGAAAATGCTGTGCTTGCCTCGCTTTTCATTTGCTGTCATCTATCATTGCCTCATCCAGTTTGACATTGCCTCACCCTTGCAGCTGATTTTCTGTCAAACTTCCTGGTGACCCCATCTCTTGTCTCTTCCAATATTTACAACTCCAGTGTGTCATCCAGTCAAGTTTAGTCTTGGGACCAGAAAGCTCCAGGGGGCCTTTTTGTGTAGAAGGTTAATTAGGCTCACGTTTTAAAGGGAATGTTGCACGGTGCTGAGAGACAAGTTTTGCTCTCTTAAGTTTCCTCACAGCTTGTGTCAGCTTCTGTCCTAAATTATCAAGAACTTCTCATACAACAATCAGCTTCAGATAATGTCTACAGTGTATTCTCCAGGGAAAAGGACAGGTTAATTACTTGATCAGCATGATAAAAATAATGCCTTCCTCTGAGGCAAAATTTGGGCAGGTTTGTTCGTGACCAACATTAAAATATTTGGATTTCTTAACCTTCATACCTGCACTTGTGATGTAAACCTATTATGTGTATTGTATCCACCTGGGTCTCTTTTCATCACCTCTGAGAATGCTGATACAGACAAGAAGAAGAAATGAAGACACAAAGCTCTTGCTGTTCTTGTGTCATGAATAATAAAATCTTTCTTCTCAGACCCAGGAGTCTCATGCCTTCTGACAGCATCCATGAAGTTGACAGGATAATTTCTTATCTTGCATGTAGGATAAAATCTAAGACATTTCTTCACATTCTTTAATAGTCATGATGATAAGGATATGATGCTGAGACAGACATGACTTTCTCAAAGAGAAAATTACAAAGATCTTACACAATCCTGGTTAGGGGATACAAGAATGCTTCCTGGAACAACTGGAAATCTTCTTACCCACGTTCTGGGCAATGTGGGAAAAGTACAGTTCTTTCAACAAATGAGGCTGGGGAAATTGCATATGCACATGCAAAAGAAGGAATCTGGACCCTTACTTAACCCTACATACAAAAATTAACTCAAAATGGATCAAAGACCTAAATGTAAGACCTAAAACAATAAAATTCTTACAAGAAAATACAGGGAAACATTCACAACATTAGACTTTGCAATGATTTCTTTGGATTTGACACTAAAGGCACAGGTAACACACACTGAACCCCCTAAGATTTAAAAAGCTTTTGTGTATCAAAGACAGAATCATCAGAGTAAAAAAGAATTCACTGAATAAGAGAAAACATTTGCAAATCATATACCTGATAAGACATTAATATCCAAAATATGGAGAAAATTCTTAAACAAAAAACCAACCGAGAAATAACCCAATTCAGGACTTGGGAAAGGCCGTTTCTCCATAGAAGAAATACAAATGACAAATAAGAACATGAAAAGATGATCAACATCACTATCCATTAGGGGAATGCAGATCAATACTACAGTGAAATGCCATCTTGCAGCCATTAAGATAGCTACTATTAAAACAATAGAAGACGACAAGTGATGACAAGAATGTGGAGAAATTGGAATTCTTTGCACTGTTGGGCAGAAAAGTAAGATGGCACAGTCATTGGAAAGCAGGATGGCAGCTCCTCGGGAAATCAAAAACAGAATAACTATATGATCAAGCAATTCTACTTCTGGGTATCTATACAAAAGAATCAGAAGCAGGGTCCCAAACAGATGTTTGATAGCTAAAACATGGAAACAATGCAACAGTTCATCAATAGATGGACAGATAAGTAAAATACAGTATAGACATAAAATCTAAAAGAAAGGAAATTCTGCAATATAGTGCAATGTGAATGAAACTTGAGAAACGTGAAAAATAAAGGAAAATCTCACTAAAATGATGTTGGGTGACCAGCAGGGGGAGCACTCACACATGTACCGCTGGATCGCAATACAGAGCCCAGCAAGAAAGAGATGCTTGTTACCTTGCATTTTCTGGCCGGAAGTGACACTACTTGACTACTACCACTAGCAACAGGAAGCCAGACAACAGCTCAACCAATGAGAGACTGTCACAACTCAGTGAAAAGCCACTGCACTTTGAACTCTCAGTTTCCTCCAAAGGACTTTTGGTTTATAACAGCCCCTCCCAACTGCCTCTTCTCCTCTGTAAAAGTTTCCTGTTACTTGCTTCACTGGACTTCTTAATATCTTCTGCTTCTGTTAGGTCTATACCATTTTTGTCCTTTATTGAGCTCAGGTTTGCACGAAATATTCCCTTGGTATCTCTAATTTCTTGAAGAGATCTCTAGATTTTTCCATTGTATTATTTTCCTCTATTTCTTTGCACTGATCACTAAGGAAGGCTTTCTTATCTCTCCTTGCTATCCCTTGGAACTCTGCATTCAAATGGGAATATCTTTCCTTTTCTCCTTTGCTTTTCTCTTCTCTTCTTTTCACAGCTATCTGAAAGGCCGCCTCAGATAGCCATTTTGTTTTTTGCATTTCTTTTTCTTGAGGATGGTCTTGTTCCCTGTCTCCTGTACAATGTCACGAACCTCTGTCCATAGTTCGTCAGGTACTCTGTCTATCAGATATAGTCCCTTAAATCTATTTCTCACTTCCACTGTATAATCATAAGGGATATGATTTAGGTCATACCTGAATGGTCTAGTGGTTTTCCCTACTTTCTTCAATTTAAGTCTGAATTTGCAATATGGAGTTCATGATCTGAGCCACAGTTGACTTCTGGTCTTGTTTTTGCTGACTGTATAGAGCTTGTCCATCTTTCGCTGCAGAGAATATAATCAATCTGATTTCAGTGTTGAACATCTGGTGATGTCAATGTGTAGAGTCTTGTGTGGTTGGAAGAGGGTGTTTGCTATGACTAGTACGTTCTCTTGGCAAAACTCTGTTTGCTTTGTCCTGCTTCATTCGTACTCCAAGGCCAATATTGCCTGTTACTCAAGATGTTTCCTGACTTCCTACTTTTGCATTCCAGTCCCGTATAATGAAAAGGACATCTTTTTTGGGTGTTAGTTCTAAAAGGTCTTGTCGGTCTTCATAGAACCATTCAATTTTAGCTTCTTCAGCATTACTGGTCAGGGCATAGACTTGGAACACCGCGATATTGAATGGTTTGCCTTGGAAACGAACAGAGACCATTCTGTCATTTTTGATATTGCATCCAAGTACTGCATTTAGGACTCTTTTGTTGACTATGATGGCTACTCCCTTTCTTCTAAGGGATGGTACCTCATTGTGGTGTTGATTTGCATTTCTCTGATAATAAGTGATATTGTGCATCTTTTAACGTATTTGTTAGCCATCTGTATGTCATCTTTGGAGAAATGCCTGATTAGTTCTATGGCCCACTTTTTTGATTGGGTGGTTATTTTTCTGAAATTGAGCTGCATGAGCTGGTGGTATGTTTTTGAAAGTAATTCTTTGACAGTTGCTTCGTTTGCTACTATTTTCTCCCATTCTGAAGGTGGTCTTTTCTCCTTGGTTATGGTTTCCTTCGTTGTGCAAAAGCTTTTCAGTTTAATCAAGTCCCTTTTGTTTATTTTTGCTTTTATTTCCATTACTCTGGGAGGCGGGTCATAGAGGATCCTGCTGTGATTTATGTCACAGAGTGTTTTGCCTATGTTTTCCTCTAGGAGTTTTACAGTTTCTGGTCTTTCATTTAGATCTTTAATCCATTTCTAGTTTATTTTTGTGTGCAGTGTTAGAAAGTGTTCTAGTTTCATTCTTTTACTAGTGGTTGACCAGTTTTTCCAGCACCACTTGTTAAAGAGATTGTCTTTTCTCTATTGTTTATCCTTGCCTTTTTTATCAAAGATAAGGTGTCCATAGGTGTATGGATTTTTCTCTGGGCCTTCTGTTTTGTTCCATTTCTTTACTGGAGTTAAATCACTGAAGTATATGCCTGCCCATTTTGGAGGAGCTTGCATTTTGATGGCAGAAATGGATGATCCTGCTCACATATTTTTATTGTCTGAATAGGGCAGGAAAACTACCCTCTGGAATGGGAGGTCTCATTTCTACATTGTCTCCTTAATGTTTTCCTGATTTCGATCTTGTAGGGTCATCACTTCTTTCAGAGACAAAGCTTTGGACTTTGGGCTCTAGGGATCCAAGGATACCTGGCTGTCCCTTATGCCCTCCACATGGCTTTAAGAACCCCTGGATTCTTATTTCATATTTCATATTTCTCCGAAGGACAGTCTGGATATGGGACAATGAGTCAGACATGAAAAGCCAAGTTTTCTGATACAAGGATGGTGTGACAGCAGCTCTGAAGCTGGCTCTGGAGCTCTACCTCAAATTTAACATTCCACTGAGTGGCAAGATGGGTTTTAAGGAACGGCATCAGCATGCAGAGTAGAGGAGAGCATTGAATGTTTACTGGAGCCCTCAGTTGACTTTTCCTCATTTAAATTTTGGACTGTTTTCCACTATGTCCCAAAACACTTCTCCTAATATTGTTGAGGACAAGAGAACTTCAGCTTAACTTTCATCCTGAATCTATGAAATTTCTATCAGCAGCTACTCTTTGCTGGAGCCCCTAATTTTCCTGTATACCAAAGAAGCAGTCCTCTTCGAACTTCCCAGGTGGACCAGAGGTTATGACTCTGGACTCCCAAAACATGGGCTCTAGGTTCCATCCCCTGATTGGGGAACTAGACCAACAAGGTGTAACTAAGAGTTGGCCTGCTGAGTAGGACCATAAGGAAAGCTGTGCACCAAAGAATTGATGCTTTTGAACTGTGGTGTTGGAGAAGACTCCTGAGGATCCCTTGTACTGGAAGTAGATCCAACTAGTCCATCCTAAAGGAAATCAGTCCTGAATATTCATTGGAAGGACTGATGCTGAAGCTGAAACTCCAATACTTTGGCCACCTGATGGGAAGAACTGACTCATTTGAGAAGACCCTGATGCTGGGAAAGATTGAAGGTGGGAGGAGAAGGGGACAACAGAAGATAACATGGTTGATGGCATCAGTGACTCAACAGACATGAGTTTGAGTAAACTCTTGGGGTTGGTGACGGAGAGGAAGGCCTGGTGTGGTACAGTCCGTGTGGTTGCAAAGAGTCGGACAGGACTGAGTGACTGAACTGAACTGAAATGTAAAAGGAGGAACATGTCAGTACTTTACATTAGAATTCACTGTCCTGGAGGAATGGAGACATGTATGTGTATGACTGAGTCCCTCCACTGTTCGTCTGAAAGTATCACAAAACTGTTAATTGGTTATGTGTGGGCTAAGTCACTTCAGTTGTGTCCGACTCTTGGCAACCCTATGGACTATAGCCTCCCAGGCTCCTCTGTCCATGGGATTCTCCAGGCAAGAATACTGCAGTGGGATGCCATGCCCTCCTCCAGAGAATCTCCCTGACTTAGGGATTGAATCAGTCTTCTGCATTGGCAGGCCAGTTCTTTACCACTAGTGCCACCTGGGAAGCTCCATTAACTGGCTATACTCCAATATAAAATTAAAAGTTAAAAGAAATCATTGACCTAATTTGTACAAATTTGTACTAATGAAAATTAAAATGGATATGGTGATAATAGACATTTTCTAGGATATTTTGCTTTATCAATACAGATCCCAACACTGATATGAAGTGCAAACAGAGAATTATCCACAGAAGTCAGAGTGGTGTTTATAAACGTGCCCGTCATAAATGAAAACACCAGGATCAGATGGTTTAGCAGGCAGTATCAATTTTTTTAAACGTATTTTTGGTTGCACTGGTCTTTGGTGCACTGATGCACATGGCCTTTCTCTAGTCACGGTGAGTGGGGGCTTCTCTCTAATTGTGTTATGTGGACTTCTCATTGTGGTGGCTTCTATTCTCCCAGCACACAGGCTCTAGACCCATGGTCTTGAGTAGTTGTGGTGCACAGGCTTAGTTGTCCCATGGCCTGTGGAAAATTCCTGGACCAGGGATGGGCCCATGTCCTCTGCATTGACAGGTGGATTCTAAACCACTGGACACCAAGGAAGTCCTCTCCTAGTCTTTTAACTATAGACAATGCTGCTTTCTCCATTCAGCAATACTGAATGGTTACCAGAGGTCTTTGTACATACTTTCACTGAATTTCATTAAGGAGCACTCATTGGTTATGCAATGAATGATGAGACATGAACTTTACTGGGCAAAATCACTCCTTTTCATTTTCCAGCAGGCAAACACGCAATTTGAACACAGCCCACCATCCATTTCCCCTGTGAGTTTCAGTGCAACTGAGAAGTTTAAGAGTGAAACATAATCAGTCAGGCCATGCCTATTTTAAAACTACCTGCAAGTGTGGGGTTTCTAAAACCAACTTAGTTTCAACTTAGTCATTCTCTAGAAGGACTCAGCACTCACTGAGAGCTGGTCTACTCACTGTAATGATTGATTACAGGGTACTGATACATTCCCTGGTGGTTCAGATGGTAAGGAATTCTGCTGCAAGCAGGAGACCTGGGTTTGATCCCTGATTTAGGAAGATCCCTTGAGAAGGGAATGGCAACCCACTCCAGTATTCTTGCCTGAAGAATTCCATGGACAGTGGAGCCTGGTGGGCTATAGTCCTTGGGGTCACAAAGAGTTTGACACGACAGAGCAGCTAAAAAAGACATCAGTCAATGGAAGAGATGCATGGGTCAGAGTTCAGAAAAAAATAGTTAAATGGGAGCTCCCGTTTCCCTCTCCCCATGAAGCCTTGGTGTGTCGTTTTCCTGGCGTTGATACCTGATGACTCAGGGAGTAGGGCTGCCAGGGAGCGTCACCCAAGCCCAGGCGCCCAGAGGGTTGTACTCGAGCTCCATCAGGGTCTGTCTGTGTGAATGAGCTTTAGTCTCCAGTCGTTCTGAGAGTCAGGCTAATCTTGTTATCACCAATTCCTCCAGAATCCAATCTGACACTACGTAGCCTAAAGCCCCAGCAAACTTAGCCTGTGAGAGAGGCTTGTGGCGCTGCCATCAAACAAAGAAATACTTCTTATACCAGAACGACAACCTACAGAATGGGAGAAAATATTTGCAAGTGATGCAACTGACAAAGGATTAATCTCCAAAATATACAAACAGCTTATGCATCTCAATATCAGAAATTCAAGCAAACCAATCAAAAAGTGGGCAGGAGATCCCAAAGAAAGTATAAGGTTGGCCAACAGGCTCAGGAAAAAATGCTCAGCATCGTTAATTATCAGAGAAATGCAAATCAAATCTAGTAAGATATCACCTATCACTGGTCAGAATGGCCATCATCAAAAAGTTTACAAAAAATAAATGCTGGAGAGGGCATTGAGAAAAGGGAATCTTCCTTCATTGTTGGTGGGAGTACAAATTGGTTTAGCCACTATCAAGAACAGAATGCAGTTTCCTTTAAAAAAAAAAAAAACAAAACTAAAAATAGAGCGATTAATAACATATGATCCTGCAATTACACTCCTGGGCATATATCCAGAGAAAATTATAATTTGAACATACACACACATCCCAATGTTCACAGCAGCATTATTTACAATGGCTAAACCATGGAAACATCATAAATGTGCATCACCTGAAAAACGGATAAAGGAGAGATGATATGAAACACAACAGAATATTACTCAGTCATTAAAAAGAATGAAATAATGCCATTTGCAGTGCCGTGGTTGGACCTAGGGATTATCATACTAAATGAAGTAAGCCGGACAGAGAAAAACAAATAGCATATAATATTGCTTATATGTGGAATCTTTTTTAAAAAAAAAGATACAAATAACTTATTTACAAAATAGAAAGAGACTCACATACATAGAAAACAAACTTATGATTACCCAAGGTGAAATGGGGGAGGAGGGATAAATTCAGTTCAGCTCAGTTCAGTCACTCAGTCGTGTCTGACTCTGTGCAACCCCATGGACAGCAGCCCACCAGGCTCCTCTGTCCACAGGATTCTCCAGGCAAGAATACTGGAGTGGGTTGCCATTTCCTTCTCTGATAGGATCAGAAGTGGAATTGTATTTATTTAGGCTGTGCTGGGTCTTTGTTATTGCACGCGGGCTTTCTCTAGATGCGGTGAGCATGGGCTCCTCTCTGCGGTGGCTTCTCTTGCAAAGCACGGGCTCTAGGCACACAGGCTCAGAAATTGTGGTGCATGGGCTCAGTTGCCCCATGGCATGTGGGATCTTCCTGACCTGGGAATCGAACTAGAGACTCCTGCATTGGCAGCTGGATTCTATCCCACCCAGTCACCATGGAAGCCCCAAATATACACTACTATATATAAAATAGGTAACTAATTAGGACCTAGGGGTATTCCCAGATGGTCCTACGGTTAAGACAAAGTCCTTTCTAGGCAGGGGTTCAACCCCTGGTCGGGGAACCAAGTCCCACATGCCCCAAGGCCTGGTTTACAACAAAAAGAAGGGACCTACTATATAGCACAGGGAACCCTACTCAATCCTCTAAATGGGCTATAATGGAAAATAATCTAAAAAGTGTAGATATACATATATATGTATAGCTTTCATATACACCCAGAAGTAAGACAACCCTATAAATCAACCATAGTTTAATAAAATTTTAAAAACAGACAATTTATGCTTTTCTGATAAGATTAGGGGATACTGAGTTCTTCATGTACAGAAAGCAGAGACTGGATTCAATGACGTCATGGCTCATGAGCAGAAAGGGGCTGATAAAGGGAAAACACACAGAAATCAGACCACTTGTGTACACCAACCAGCAACTGGGATGCTGATAAAGAGCAAGAGTAACATTAAAGATGCAGGACAGGGTGTGGAAACACATGAAGGTGCTCACCAGGAGTAGGATGCTTTGGGTGGCTCTGGACTCAGCGGAGGATCTGGGAGAAACACTACCCTTGTGAATATACTGGACTTGCCGACCATGTCTGTACAGGGTGAGAATCATGGAGCCACTGTCCCAGAAGATGAGCACAGAAAATGACATTTCAGGGAACGCTATCAAAGCTGCATATATTGAGCCTGTGCTTTTCTCAAGATCTGTGGCAGCACAGTACCCTGAATCTCTTGTATTTGTCATGTTTGTGCTGCGCAATTTGTCAGAAACATATAATGCACACAGAGGAAAAATGAGATTTACAAACAGGCACTGGATCCAGCAGAAGGAAATAAAGACAATGTACTTTGGGGCTTTGACTTTAATATTCTTCCAACAGGAGTTCTTTGGGCTGATCGTGACGGTCTGAAACACACTCAAGAGGCAGGTGGTGCCAATGGACATACTCCTGCCCACTCTCTCAACATACAAAGTAAGTTTGCAGCCAAAATCACTGGCAAAATATTTCAACCTCAAAGTTGTAATTGTCTGAGGGACTCCTTTTGAGAGAATGACCAAAATGTAGGCAATAGCCAGGTGCTTGCAAATCAAAACTGTGACCCTCATCCTGCACTGAGTGTGGTAGAGAAAGAGGTGATGGTACAGAAGGGAGAAGTTGCCCCAGATCCCAAGCACCGTCTGTAACAAGAAGGTTATTCCTACGGCCAGGTGGCTGGAGGCTGTTGTGTCATTCAAGATACTCCCCTTTATGTGATGGCAACAGTGATGCCTTAGAGCAGGATGGTTTATATAAATCTGTGACATGCACAGCCAACTTTCCTTGTGTGATTTGTGAAATTGACAAGGCTTCACGTGACAGGAAATGATGATGAGAGGATCAGTATATTTTATGAAAAAGTCAGCAGGAAGGATGAAGTGGCGGTGACCTGGAGGAAGCAATGACAACTGAGAGTAAATTGAAAGATAACATGAAACAACATTTTAAGAAGAAGCTTACTGGAGGGAAAAATATCTCCATCACTGCCCTCATCATAAAAGAGGTCAATTCTAAATGCATTCCCTTCTAAATTTTAAAGAATATTATGTATTATTATTGTAGGGGTTCTGTGATGACTCAGTTGGTAAAGAAAATCTGCCTCCAATGCAGGAGACCCCAGTTCAATTCTTCCATCGGGAAGATCTGCTGGAGAAGCCATAGGCTTCCCATTCCAGTATTCTTGGGCTTCCCGTGTGGCTCAGCTGGTATTTTAAAGAAGATAATGTATTATTTTAGAAAAAAAAGACAGGAGTTATTCTAGGCTCTTACACTTTAAAATATATGCTAAAGGTCCTTCCCTGGTTGTCTGGTAGCTAAGAATCTGCCTCGCAAAGCAGGAAACACAGATTTGATTCCTGGTTGGGCAACTTAGACCCTATATGCCACGGGATAACTAAGCCTGGGATCTGCAACTAGAGAGTCTGTGCACCACAACAAAAAATCCTGCATGATACAACAAAGCTCCCGTATGATGCAACTAAGACCCACTGCAGCTATATAAATAAATATTTACAAAATATATATACACTAAACAGAACAGAATATATAAAACATATGGTGAAGTAAGTTTTGCACACATGAAAATTAAGACTCGTTCTCATCAATACACATACACACACAAAGATACAACTTAGAACCACACAAGCATGTCCTAAAAACCACAAAATAGAATAAACAGTGGATAGAGTCTTCAAACAGAAACTTTGAGAATGAAGTTATTCAGTGGATAAGACTTGTCAAAAAATATCCCACATCCTTGCTAATTTGGACAATCGAAATATAACCACTACCTATATGTCATTGAATAACGTCAAGAAGTCTGAAACAGAAATGACAAAAATGCCAAATTTTGGCACAGCTGTGGAAGACCCAAGACTCTCATACACTGATGGTGGGTGTTCAAATTGGTACACACATTTTGGAAAATTGCTGTATCTACTTAGCAGATCAGATGTAATCCTGTTCTGAGAAATCTGCTCCTATGAGTATACTCAATAGGATTTTGTACATGTATCACCCAAGGATTAGTTATATTAATAGAATTTAATGAGAGCCCTAATTATTACTTGTAATAGCCCCTAACTCTTAAAACCCACCTATCGATTAACAGTTGAATGATCATTTAATCCTTTGATAGTTACAGAACGAAGTCCAATATAACAATGATAATGAAAAAATGACAGTAATATAAAACAATACAGATAAAGTCACAAAGATGGAATGGAGGAGAAAGTCCAAGTGAAAGATGCTGTATGATTTCTTTCATGTGGAGGCCAAGAGAGGCAAAGTGATCCAATGTTAAATGTCATAATAGTTGTAATCGTATACTGAATCATCCAGGCCTACAAATATAGCTAACAAAGCTATAGCCTTGGAAACAGTGAGTTAGAAAGGGCACAAGAGAGTTTCATGGAAACTGAGAATATTCTGTTTCTTGATCTAGTTGTGGTCTCCAGATGTGCAATAATTCCTGAAATTTCACTGAGCTTTGCACGTATAACCTGCGAACATGCCCTTAATATTTAAAAACACATGTATTATGAAAAAATGTGGAAGAAGCTTGGGAAAGCCTGTGTCTGTGAATGTGTCTCATCTGCTGTCTGTGTCTGCAAAGGAGGGGAGCTGTAAGCCCAGATCAGAACTCCAACAATGAAAGATCAGAGAATAGTAACACTGCTGCATACTGTGAATCACTGATTTTGTCATAAAATTCAGCAGATCAGTATCCTAAGTCTTCATGCTTTGCATTGATGTGTTGTTCCATTTGGCATCATATCCATGGGGAAAGTAATGTTTACACAGAGATAGGACTTGTAACCACACAATCTTCTACTAAAGACCAGGAAATATAATGGACAGTAGACATAATCTTCAAACAGAAACTTCAAGAAAGAAGTTACATACTGTCCAGTAGTGCAGAGTGGAGAGCCCGATATGCTCAGGAGCTTTATTTTTTAAGAGGATTTTATTTATTTCGTCCTATTCATTTATTTATTTGGCTGCACCAGGTCTTAGTTAATGGCATGTAAACTCTCAGTTATGGCATGCGGCTTCTAGTTCCCTGACCAGGGTTTGAACCTGGACCCCCTTCATTGGGAGCACAGTCTTAACCTCTGGACCACAGGGAAGCTTTTGCTTTAAGTTCCACCCACCTGGATTTCCTGGGGCCGATCTTGATGGCTGGAGACTCTTAAGTGCAATGGTGGCAATGGACACACCCTGCCAGCACTGGGGGCATAGAGATCACATGTGCATGGCTAAATCCCTGAAGACGGCTTCAGTTAAAGGCTGCTGTTGTCATGGAGATGCCTTTAAAGGGAATGACCAAAAAGCGACTACAGTCCTGTGCCTGAAGGTCAAATCTGTGAACCTCAGCCCTCATTCAATGTAGTATAGGAAGAAATTAAGATAAAGACAAAAAATGCCCAGGATTCCAACTATAGTTTGAGACGGGCACACCGTTCTTAATGCCAACTCCCATTCTGCCAGTTGTTTGATGTACATAACTGCATGGGGTAGGTACTGGCACTGATTTATTGCAAAGATAAGGAGATCCTAGGTACAGAGAGGTCAGGTGATCTGTCTAAATTCACACGCTGATTACAGGTTGAGTTGTATGAGCCTTGTAGGCTGATCCAAGACAGTGGCCTAACTACTGTGATGTACCAACCAAACACATCAGCTGTTTTTGAAGAATCCAGTGTGAAATTTAGGTTTGTTTTTATATCATACAGTTAATTCTATCAGTTCAGTCCAGTCACTCAGTTGGTCCGACTATTTGCAACCCCATGGATGGTAGCACACCAGGCTTCCCTATCCATCACCAACTCCTGGAGCTTGCTCAAACTCGTGTCCATTGAGTCCATGATGCCATCCAACCATCTCATCCTCTGTCATCCCCTTCTCTTCCTGCATTCAATCTTTCCCCGCTCAGGGTCTTTTGCTTGGGTCAGTTCTTCTCATCAAGTAGCTAAAGTATTGGAGTTTTCCCATACCTTTTATATATTATAATTTTGGTTGTAAATAGTTTCCATATTTGCCTAAGTATTTATTCTGTAGGTAAATAACATATCAAAAAGATTCCCTGGATTGGATATGGCAACCCATCCAGTATTCTTGCCTGGAAATCCTAAGAACAGAGGAACCTGGCGAGCTATGGTCTGTGGGGTCACAAACTGAGCCACTAACACCTATACACATGTATACACACAAACGTATACACACAAACACACACAAACTTATAGGAAATTACTTCCTCCCCATAATGGATATAACGAATGCAAGATTTCCTCAATACAAGTTTTGCAACAGAAAGGTGCATTCCTGTCATGCCAGGCACAAATTCACTATGATATCTTCAAAAAAAGACTTGGACAATATTACTTTAGTTAAAAAACTGTGAACCATGAATTACTACTAAATGATAAATGAGTATAGGATAGGAATGAAATAATTATTTTTGTCTAAACCCTTAGGTATTTTTTAAATCAAGGTTAAGTGAGACAACAATATAACTTGATTTGTGAAGAATATTAATATATCAGGCACATGTAAAAGTATAATCTGGAAAATATTGACTCATGTGTTGCAAAGGTGGAAGCATAAAGAAATGAAGTTGCGTTTGGAATTGGTGTTAGAATATGAGATTAGACAACATATGAGAAGATACATTTGGTCCTAACAACTATATTCCAAACCTCACCATTATAAAGCTGCCTTTTCCTGAAATGCTGCTTCTCTTTCTTGAAGAGGGATAGCAATCACGCCATTGTCATCAGACCTCAAGTGTTTCAGATAAGACACCATTGCTATGTCCAGTAAGTATGTTATTAGCCTAGAGTTAGATATATGTGTAAAATATCCCTTCTGTTCTTCAAACATATTCATATTTATGCTTTCTGTAGAGGATTAGAAAATCATTGCTTTTCTATCCTAGTCTTTCTGGAAAGCATAAAGGCATTATGATAACGCTTCTAATACAAATTTAAAATTAGTCTAGAATTTCTGAAAGGTAATGTTACAGCAGATTAAACTGAAAAATACAACCCTTAAGCTGTGTCAACATGATGTTTTAGTACTTGCCGGTGTCCAGTGGCCAAGACGCAGCACTCCCAGTGCAGGGAGCCTGGGTTTGATTCCTGGTCAGGAAAATAGGTCCCACATGCTGCAACTAAGAGTTCACATGCTGCAAGTAAAATAAGTACTTTTAAAAATAATCCTCATTATTATCAATAGGATTGTTCCTTGAGTCCTCCACAGTAAGAGTTTCACAGATAGCTTTAGGAGCTGTCAGGTTCAATGTTGCCTGATGCCGGGAAAGACTGAAGGCAGGCGGAGAAGGGGATGACAAAGGAAGAGATGGGTGGATGCCATCACCGACTCAATGGACATGAGTCTGAGCAAACTCTGGGAGATAGTGAAGAACAGGGAAGTCTGGCGTGCTGCAGTCCATGGGGTTGCAAAGAGTTGGACCCGACTGAGCAACTGAACAACATCAAAGGTCTGATCTTGCTTTACCTAAACCCTCTCCTAAGGAATTGTTCTACCTTCCTGACTCTACCCCCAGCCCAAAGAAAGATCCCTTTTCCAAACATGAACACTTACTCAGACCTCCTTCCTTACAGACTCTGCCTCTTAGACTGAAATACAAAGTACTTGACTCCTTCTCACTCCTTCTCATGAGAAGGATGCTGGTCTCAGGATGAAGGTCATGGCAGCCAGGACATGAGTGGGAGGGAGGCAGTCAGACCCTGAGATATATGTTTATGAGCTGTGACCTCATCCTCCCTCAGAACTGCAATTATCATTTCACTTGAAGTTGCAATAACAGGGCCGGCTTGAGAAGCTAACGATCTTTCTGAACAACTTTTTCTGAGTTGCTAATTACTCCCTGTGAGTATCTCCAAAGAGACCACTGATGTGTTTGAGAGAAGCTCATGATTTTTCATGGTGAGGGTTATTTTGAAATGATGAGCATTGCTACACGACTCTGAAATCTGTTGCCTTCATGAACAGGTTTTTTGATCTTAGGGATACCCCCACAACCTCCCCCAACCCATTTAAGAAAGTCAATTGCGAGTCTGCCAGGCTTTCTTCTGGAAACAAACAAACAAACAAACAAACACCCACCCCATTAAACTTGAACAGAACACAAGAATTTTACATGTTTGTGTTCTTTTATTCATTTACTTGGCTGTGCTGGGTTTTAGTTGGCATGTACACTATTAGTTTCAGCATGTGGGATCTAGTTCCCTGATCAGGGATCAAACTTGCACACCCCCTGCAATGGGAGCTTGGAGTCTCAGCCACCAGACCACTAGGGAAGTCCTTGTATGGGACCTTCTTTCTTGTACTCAAAACAGCTCTACGTCTTCTTCTCTTTCCTGCATCTCTGATCCTACACTGGACTATGCAGTTTTAGATCCTGGGTAAGGACTTAGATTCATGTTAAAGGTAGAATAATAGAAATGATAGTGAAGGAATATCTTTGGGTCTTGGAGGTGGCTTTTCAGTGTTGGCTGGAGCACTCATCTGTCTTTGAAGCACTCTCATGGCCTTTGCTCATGGTACACGGAAGACTTCTTGTCACTGACATATCCACCGTGGCTCACTTTGGGCTTAGACCCAAATCCTTGAGTTTACCTTTCTCCACCATTGACAGTTCACACCTCAACTCCATTTTCTCCCCTGGAAATAGGCAGATGATTGCCATCAGCTCAGTCACTCAGTCATGTCCAACTCTTTGCGACCCATGGACTTCTGCACACCAGGCTTCCCTGTCTGTTACCAACTTCCAGAGCTTGCTGAAACTCATGTCCATCAAGTTGGTAATGCCATCCAACCATCTCATCCTCTGTCATCCCCTTCTCTTCCCTCCTTCAGTCTTCCCCAACTTCAAGGTCTTTTCCAGTGAGTCAGTTCTTAGCATCAGGTGGCCAAAGTATTGGAGCTTCAGCTTCAGCATCAGTCCTTCTAATGAATATAAAGGACTGATATCCTTTAGGATGGACTGGTTGGATCTGCTTGCAGTCCAAGGGACTCTCAAGAGTCTTCTCCAACACCATAATTCAAAAGCATCAATTCTTTGGCACTCAGCTTTCTTGATGGTCCAAGTCTCACATCCATACACGACTACTGGGAACACCATAGCTTTGAGTAGATCGACCTTTGGCAGCAAAGTAATGTTTCTGCTTTTTCATATGCTGTCCTGGTTGGTTATAGCTTTACTTCCAAGGAGCAAGTGTCTTTTAATTCATGGCTACAGCCACCATCTGCAGTGATTTTGGAGCCCAAGAAAATAAAGTCTGTCACTGTTTCCATTGTTTCCCCTTTCATTTGCCATGAAGTGATGGGACTGGGTGCCATGATCTTTGTTTTTTGAATGTTTAGTTTTAAGCCAGCTTTTCACTCTCCTATTTCACTTTCATCAAGAGGCTGTTCAGTTCCTCTTTGCTTTCTGCCATAAGTGTGGTGTCATCTGCATATCTGAGGATATTGATATTTCTCCTGGAAATCTTGATTCCAGGTTGTGCTTCATCCAGCCCAGCATTTCGCATGATATACCGTGCATATAAGTTAAATAAACAGGGTGACAATACATAGCCTTGACATACTCCTTTCCCAATTTGGAACCAGTCCGGTTTTTCATGTCTTGTTCTAACTGTTGCTTCTTTACCTGCATACAGATATCTCCGGAGACATGTAAGGTGTTGTGATATTCCCATCTCTTGAGGAACTTCCCACAGTTTTTTGTGATCCCCAAAGTCAGAGGCTTATGTTCCTGAGTCCCGAGTTTCAGTGTCTCTACTGTGCATGAAAAAAAGCTCTGGTTTTAAAGGATTTTGAATTACTCAGAGACAGACTGTGTCATACCTTTTTGCAAAGGAATTTCCACTCATTTCTTTACTGGGGGGTAAGTCAGTGAAATATATGCCTGATCCTTTTGGGGGATCTTGCCATTTAGGTGGCAGAAATGGATGATCCTGCTCACATTTTTATTGTCTGAATAGGGCAGGAAAATTACCCAGTGGAATTGGAGACCCAAGGTCTTCCTTCTGTCCTTAATGTTTTCCTGATTTCAATCTTCTAGTCTCATTGCTTCTTTCAGAGGTGAAGCTCTGGGCTTTGGGCTCTAGGAATCCAAGGACACCTGGGTGTCCCTTCTGCCCTCCACATGGCTTTAAGAACCCCTGGGAAGCTACCATATTTCTCCCAAGGACAGTATGGGGATGGGACAATGAGTCAGTCATGAAAAGCCAGGTTTTCTGATACAAGGATGGTGTGACGGCAACTCTGAAGTTTGCTCTGGAGCTCTACCTTCAGTTTTACACTGTGCTCACTAGCAGATGGGTTTTAAGGAATGGCATCAGCATGCAGGGTAGAGGAGAGCGTGGCAAGATTAGTGGAGCCCTCAGGTGACTTCTCCTCATGTCAATTTTGGACTGTTTTTGGCTATGTCTCAAAACACTTTTCCTAATATTGGTTGAGGACCAGAGAACTTCTCAGGCTTAACTTTTGTCCTGAATCTATGAAATTTCTGTCACTTGCTACTCTTTGCTGGAGATGCTAATTTCCTGTATACCAAAGAAGCAGCCCTCTGGGGACTTCCCTGGTGGTCTAGTGGATAAGACTCTGCACTCCGAATCCAGGGGGTCTAGGTTCGATCTCCTGGTTGGGGAACTAGATTCCACAAGACACAACTAAGTGTTGGCCTTCAGCTATGGAGTATAAAGAAAGCTGAGTGCTGAAGAATTGATGCTTTTGAACTGTGGTGTTGGAGAAGTCTCTTGAGAGAATTTTGGGCTGCAAGGAGATCTAACCAGTTCATCCTAAAGGAAATCAGTCCTGAATATTCATTGGAAGGACTGATGCTGAAGCTGAAACTCCAATACTTGGGCCACCTGATGGGAAGGACTGACTCATTTGAGAAGACCCTGATGCTGGGAAATATTGAAGGCAAGAGGAGAAGGAGACGACAGAAGATGAGATGGTTGGATGACATCACCAACTCAATGGACATGAATTTGAATAAACCCCGGGTGTTGGTGATGGACAGGGAGCCCTGGCGTGCTGCAGTTCATGGCTCGCAAAGAGTCAGACATGACTGAGGAACTTAACTGAACTGAAGTATAAAAGGAAGAACATTTCAATAGCTTTCATTACATATCACTCTCTTGGGAGAATGGAGACATGTATATGTATGGCTGAGTCCCTCCACTGTTCATCTGAAAGTATCACAACACTGTTAATTGGTTATGTGTGTGCTAAGTTGCTTCAGTTGTGTCCGACTCTTTGCAACCCTATGGACTATAGCCTGCCAAGCTCTTCTGTCCATGGGATTCTACAGGCAAGAATACTGCTGTGGGTTGCCATGTCCTCCTCCAGCGAATCTTCCTCACTCAGGGATTGAGCCAAGTGACTTGCATTGACAGGCAGGTTCTTTACCACTAGTGCCACCTAGGAAGCCCCATTAATTGGCTATACTCCAATATAAAATTAAAAGTTAAAAGAAAAGAAATCATTGACCTAAGTTGTACAAATTTGTATTAATGAAAATTAAAATGGATATGGTGATAATACACATTTTCTAGGCTATTTTACTTTATCAATACAAATCCCAATGCTGATATGAAGGGCAAACAGATAAATATCCACAGAAGACAGAGTGGTATTTATAAGCATGCCCATCACAAATGAAAACACCAGAATCAGATGATTTAGCAGGCAGTATCAACTATTCTTTGTTTTAAGTGTATTTTTGGCTGCACTGGGTCTTCACTGGTGCACATGGCCTTTCTCTAGTCATGGTGGGTGGGGGCTCCTCTCTAATTGTGGTGTGTGGCCTTCTCATTGTGGTGGCTTCTATTCCTCCAGAGCATAGGCTCTAGACCCATGGTCTTGAGTAGTTGTGGTGCACAGGCTTAGTTGTCCCATGGCCTGTGGAATCTTCCTAGACCAGTGATCCAGCCCTTGTCCCCTGCATCAACAGGTGGATTCGCAACCACTTGATACCAGGGAAGTCCTCCGCTATTCTTTTATCTATAGCCAGGGCTGCTCTCTGCATTCAGTGGTACTGAATGCTTACCAGAGATCTTTGTGCATACTTTCCCTGAATTTCTTTCAGGAGCACTCCCTGGTTATGCAATAAATGATGAGACAACAACTTTAAGGGAAAAAATCACACTTTTCATTTTCCAGCAGGCAAACCTACAATCTGAACAAAGCCTACTTCCAATTCCCCCAGGAGAGTTTTCAGTCCAGCTGAGAATTTTGAAAGTGAAACATAATCAGTCAGGCCACACCTATTTTTGACACTAACTTCAAGTGTGTGGGTTCCCAAAACCACACTCATTTTCAATAATTCTCTAGAAGGACTCAGAACTCTCAGAGCTAGTCCACTCATTGTAATGGTTGATTAGAAGGTAAAGATACATTGGTGTATCAGACCGTCAGGAATTCGCCTGAAATGCAGGATACCCAGGTTCGATCCCTGGGTTAGGAAGATCTCCTGGAGAAGGTAATGGCAACCCACTCCAGTATTCTTGCCTGGAAAATTCCATGTACCCCTGTGGGCTATAGTCCTTGGGGTCATAAAGAGGTGGACACGACAGAGCGACTAATAAAATAACATCTGTCAATGGAAGAGATGCATGGGTCAGAGTTCAGAAACAATAGTCAAACTGGAGCTCCAGTTTTCCTCTCCCCATGAAGTGATGGTGTGTCATTTTCCTGGCACTGATACCTGACTTCACAGGAGTACGACCACCAGGGAGCGTCACCCAAGCCCAGGTGCCCAGAGTGTTTTACTTGAGCTCCATCAGGATCTGTCTGTGTGGTTGAGCTTTAGTCTCCAGTTGTTCTGAGAGTCAGGCTAATCCTGTTATCTCCAGTTCCTCTAGAAGCCAGCCTGATATCACATAGCCTAAAGCCCCAGCTGACTTATAACGTGAGAGAGGCTGGTGTCCACCCCATGAAACAAACTAAACTATTCCTGCTATCAGAAAGGCAGTCTACAGAATGGGAAAAAATATTTGCAAATGATGCAACTGACAGGGATTAATCTCCAAAATATACAAACAGCTCATACAACTCAATATCAGGAATTCAAACAGCCTAATCAAAAAGTGGGGAAAGATCCAAATAGCTATTTCTTCAAAGTATACACGTGGCCAACAGGCTCATGAAAAAATGTTCAACATCAGTAATTTTTAGAGAAATGCAAATCAAGACTAGTGAGATATCACCTTACACCAGTCGGAATAGCTATCATCAAATGTCTACAGATTGTAAATGCTGGAGAGGGTATGGAGAAAAGGGAATCCTCGTTCATGGTTGGTAGGAATGTAAATTGGTTCAGCCACTATCAAGAACAGGCTGCAGTTTCCTTAAAAAATCTAAAAGTAGAGCAATTAATACCATATGATCCAGCAGTCCCTCCTCGGGGCATATATCCAGAGAAAAGATTCATGCATCCCAATGTTCATAGCAGCACTTTTTACAGTAGCTAAGACATGGAAACAACCTCAATGTCCATCATGTGATTAATGGATAAAGAAGATATGGTATATAAACACAATCAAATATTACTCAGCCATTAAAAAGCATGAAATAATGCCATTTGCAGCACCATGGATGGACCTAGGGATTATCATACTAAATCAAGTCAGCTGGACAGAGTAAAACAAATAGCATATAATATCGCTTCTATGTGGAATCTTTTTTTCAAAAGAGATACAAATGAGCTTATTTACAAAACAGATAGAGACTCAAACATAGAAGAGAAATTTATGATTATCAAAAGGGAAAAGGGGGAGGAGGGACAATTTAGCAAGTTGTAGTTAACATATACACACTACCATATATAAAATAGATAAGGAACAAAGACCTAGTGTACAACACAGTGCACTGCACTCAATATTTTGTGATAATCTATAAGGGAAAGTATCTGAAAAAGAAAAAAAAATATATATATATATATATGTGAGTCACTTTGCTGTCTACACCTGAAACTAACATAACATATACTTCAATTTTTTTTAGAATATCTAAATTAAAAAAGCAAAACAACAACAACAAGAAAAACAAACAAAGGCCCTCATTTAAACTGGGCTAAATCTTGCTCGTGGATTGTTTCTACATTTCAGACCATGGTGCAAATATCTTAGGCATATAAAATATGCCTGGAAAACCTTTACCCTTTATACACTAAAGGATCACAAGTAGAATTCTATTTATTTATTCATTTAGGCTATGCTGGGTCTTGGTTGTTGCATGTGGGCTTTTTCTAGGTGTGGTGAGAATGGGCTCCTCAATGTGGTGGCTTCCCTTGCAGAGCACAAGCTCTAGGCACACAGGCTCAGTAGTGGAGGTGCATGGGCTTAGTTGCCCTGTGGTATGTGGGATCTTGCCAACCCAGGAATCGAACTGGAGTCTCCTGCATTGCCAGCCGGATTCTTTCACACCCAGGCACCATGGAAGCCCCAAATATACACTACTACATATAAAATAGGTAACTACTAAGGACCTAGTGGAGACTTCCCAGATGGTCCTGTGGTTAAGACTAAGCCCTCTCTAGGCACGGAGAACGGGTTCAATCCCTGGTCAGGGAAACAAGTCCCACATGCCCCGAGGCCTGGTTTACAACAAATAAGAAGTGGCCTACTGTATAGCCACTCTGCTCAATACTCTGTAATTGCCTACATGAGGAAGGATCTAAAAAGAGTAGATATACACATATATGTATAACGGATTCACTTTTTATATACCCGGAACTAACACAACACTGCAAATCAACTATAGCTTGATAAAATTTTAAAAACATACAACTTATGCTTTTCTGATAAGATTAAGAGATACTGAGTTCTTCATGTACAGAAAGCAGAGACTGGATAGAATGGAGTCACGGCTCATGAGCAGAAAGGGGCTGATAAAGGGAAAACACACATTAATCAGGCCAGTTGTATACACCAACCACCAACTGGGGTTATGATTAAGAGCAAGAGTAATGTTAAAGATGCAGGACAGGGTGTGGAAACACATGAAGGTGCTCGCCAAAAGCAGGATGCTTTGGGTGGCTCTGGCCTCAGCGCAGGGTCTGGGAGACCCACTAGCCTTGTGAATATACTGGACTTGCCGACTGTGTCTGTACAGGGTGAGAATCATGGAGCCACTGGCCCAGAAGATGAGCGCAGAAAATGAAACTTCAGGGAACACTACCAAAGCTGCATATATTGAGCCTGAGATATTCTCAAAGTCTTCAGCAGCACAGTACCCTGAATCCCTTGTATTTGTCATGTTTGTGCTGCGCCATTTTTCAGAAACATATAATACATACAGAGGAAAAATGAGATTTACAAACAGGCACTGGATCCAGCAGAAGGAAATGGAGAAAGCGATGTACTTTGGGGCTTTGACTTTAATATTCTTCCAACAGGAATTCATGGGGCTGATTGTGATGATCTGAAACACACTCAAGATGCAGGTGGTGCCAATGGACATACTCCTGCCCACTCTCTCAACATACAAAGTAAGTTTGCAGCCAAAATCACTGGCAAAATATTTCAACCTCAAAGTTGTAATTGTCTGAGGGACTCCTTTCGGGAGAATGACCAAAATGTTGGCAATAGCCAGGTGCTTGCAAATCAAAACTGTGACCCTCATCCTGCACTGAGTGTGGTAAAGAAAGAGGTAATGGCACAGAAGGGAGAAGTTGCCCCAGATCCCAAGCACCGTCTGTAACAAGAAGGTTATTCCTATGGCCAGTTGGCTGGAGGCTGTTGTGTCATTCAAGATACTCCCCTTTATATGATGACAACAGTGATTTCTCAGAGCAGAGTAGCTCATATAAATTTGTGACATCGAGAGACAAATTTCCCCTATGTGCTTTTGTGAAATTGCCAAGGCTTCTTGAGACAGGAAATGATGATCAGAGAATCAGTCTATTTTACAAAGAAGTCAGCAGGAAGGATGAAGTGGTGGTGACCTGGAGGAAGCAATGACAAATGAGAGTAAATTGAAAGATAGCATAAAACCACCTTTTAAGAAGAAGCTTACTGGAGGAAAAAAATATCTCCATCAGAGCCCTCATCATAAAACAGGTCAATTCTAAATGCATTCTCTTGTAAATTTTAGAGAAGATAATATATTATTTTAGGGACTTCCCTGATGGCCCAGTTGGTAAAGAATCTGCCTGCAATGCAGGAGACTCTAGTTCGATTCATGGGTCAGGAAGATCCACTAGAAAAGGGATAGTCTTACCCACTCCAACAATACCTACTTAAGAACTCTTGGGCTTCTCGTGTGTCTCAGCTGGTATTTAAAGAAGGTAATGCAGAAAAAAAGACAGGAGTTATTCTAGGGTGTTACAATCTAAAATATATGCTAAAGGTACTTCCCTGCTTGTCTGGTAGTTAAGAAACTGCCTTGCAATGTAAGGGGCACAGGTTTGATACCTGATTGGGCAACTAAGACCCTATGTGCCACGGGGTTTCTAAGCCTGGGATCTGCAACTAGAGAGACTGTGCACCACAAGAGAAGATCCTGCATGATACAACAAAGATACCACATGATCAAGACCCAATGCAGCTAAATAAATAAATATTTGAAATACTTATATATATATATATATACACTAAAGAGCACAGTATATATAAACCATATGCTGAAATAACTTTTGCACACATTAAAATTAAGACTGGATCTCATCAATACTCACACAGAGACACAAATATAACTTAGAAATCGACAAGCATGTCCTAAAAACCACAAGATGGAATATATAGTGGACAGAGTCTTTCAAGAGAATCCCTGAGAAAGAATTTATTCAACAGATAAGACATGTGGAAAAATATTCCACATCCTTGGCAATCAGGTCAATTAAAATATAACCACTGCCTATATGTCATCAAATACCATCAAGAAATCTGAAACAGAAATGACAGAAATGCTAAGTTTTAGTATAGCTGTGGATGAACCAAGAATCTCGTACACTGATGGTAGGTGTTCAAATTGGTACACACATTTTGGAAAACTGTGGTATCTGCTTAGCAGACCAGATGTAATCCTGTTTGTAGAAATCCACTTCTATGAATATATTCAACAACATTTTGTACATATATCACCCAAAGATTAGTTATATTAATAGAATTTATATGAGCACCCTAATCATTACTTGTAATAGCCCATAACTCTTAATACCCATTAACCGCTGAATGATCAGTTAACCCTTTGATAGTCACACAATGAAGTCCTATGTAGCAATAATAATGAAAAATCAACAATAATATAAAACAATAAAGATAAATTCACAAAGATGGAATGGAATGGAGTGCAAAAGTCCAAATGAAAGATGCTGTATGATATCTTTCATATGAAGGCCAAGACAGGCAAAGTGATCTAGAATTAAATGTCATAATAGTTGTAAATGTGTACCCAATAATCCAAGCCTACAAATGCACCCAACAAAGCTATAGTCTTGGAAACAGTGAGTTAGAAGGGGCAAGAAGAATTTCATGGGAACTGGGAACATTCTGTTTCTTGATCTAGTTGTGGTCTCCAGAGGTGCAATCACTCCTGAAATGTCACTGAGATATTATGCACTTATAACCTGGGAACATGTCTTTAATTTTTTTTTAAAGAAAACATGTATTTTCAAAAAATGTGGAAGGGGCTTGGGAAAGGCTATTTCTGTGTGTCTCATCTGCTGTCTGTGTCTGTGAAGGAGGGGAGCTGTCAGCCCGGATCATAACTCCAACAATGAAACATCAGAGAATAAAACTGCTGCATACAGTGAATCGCTGATTTTGTCATAAAATTCAGCACGGCAGTATCCTGTTTTCATGCTTTGTGTTGATGTGTTTCTCTGTTTGGCATCATATTCATGGGGAAAATAATGTGTACAGAGAGATACAATTTGTGACCACATAATCCGCTCCTAAAGACCAGGAATTATAATGAACAGTAGACATAGTTTTCATACAGAAACTTTGAGAAAGAATTTATATACTCTCCAGTAGTGCAAAGTGGAGACCCTGATATGCTCGGGAGGTAGTTTTTTTGTTGTTGTTAAATGATTTTATATATTTTGTCTTGTTGTTTACCTATTTGCCTGCACCAGGTCTTAGTTAATGGCATGAAGACTCTTAGTTACGGCATGTAAATTCTCGGATATTGCATGTGGCTTCTAGTTCCCTGACCAGGGATTGAACCTGGACTCCCTGCATTGAGAGCTCAGTCTTAACCTCTGGACCACAGGGAAGTCCCTTCCGTAGGAGCTTTTGCTTTAAGTTCCACCCACCGGGATTTCCTGGAGCTGATCTTGATGGCTGGAGACGCCTAAGGGGCCAGGAGAGTCAATGGACACACCATACCAGCTTTGGGGGCATAGAGAGCACATTTGCATGGCTAAATCACTGAAGACAAGCTCTAGTTAGAGCCTGCCATTGTCACGGAGATGCCTTTAAAGGGAATGACCATAAAGTTAGTACAGTCTGTGCCTGAAGGTCAAATCTGTGAACTTCAACCCACAATTGTTCTAGTAAAGGAAGAGATTAAGGTAAGAGAGGAAGCACCCAGGATTTCAGCTAAAGTCTGAGAGGAGCACAACATTCTTGTTGCCAACTCCCTGAGGCCATTCTGCCAGTTGTTTGATGTTCATAACTGCATGGGGTAGGGACTGGCACTGATTTACTGCAAAGATAAGGAGATCCTAGGTACAGAGAGATCAAGGGATCTGTGTAAATTCACACGCTGATTACAGGCTGAGTGGTGGTAAGAAGCTGGTAGGCCGAGTCCAAGACAGTGTCTTAACCACTGTGACGCACCAACCAAACACTTCAGCTGTGTTTTTGAATAATCCATTGTGAAATTTAGTTTTGTGTTTATATCATACAGTTTATTCTATCAGCTCAGTTTAGTCATTCAGTCGTGTCTGACTCTTTGTGACCCATGGGACGGCAGCACACCAGGCCTCCTTGTCCATCACCAGCTCCTGGATGTTCCTGAAACTCATGTCCATTGAGTCGGAGACCCCATCCAACTATGTCATCCTCTGTCATCCCCTTCTACTCCTGCCTTAAATCTTTCCCAGCATCAGGGTCTTTGCCAATGAGTCAGTTCTTCACATCAGATGGCCAGAATATTGGAGTTTATTCCGTAGTGTTTAAATATTAAAATTTTCATTGTAGAAAGTTTCCATATCTGCATAAGTATTTATTCTATAGGTCAATAAAGTATCAAACAGATTCCCTGGATTCAGAAATGGAAACCCTCTCCAATATTCTTGCCTGGGAAATCCTATAAACAGAGAAGCCTGGTGAGCTATAGTCCATGGGGTCACAAACTGAGCCACTAATTGTACACAGACAGAGACACACAGTCCTGTAGGAAAGTACCTCCTGTCCATATCGGATTTAATGAATGCAAGATTTCCTCAATATAAGTTTTGCAAGAGAAAGATGCATTCTTAACATGCCAGGCAGAAATTAGCTATGGTATCTATCAAAAAAAGTCTTGGACAATATTACTTTAATAAACTATGAACCATGAAATACTACTATATGATAAATGAGTGTAGGATAGAAATGAAATAATATTTTTGATCTAAATCCTTAGGTCTTTTTAAAATCGAGATTAAGTGCGACTACAATATAACAAGATTTGTGAAGAATATTAACATCCTAGACCCATGTAAAGTACAATCTGGAGAATATTGACTCTTGTGTGTTGCAAAAGTGAAACCATAAAGAAATGAATGTGTCTTTCGAATTGGTGTTAGAATAGGAGATTAGACGACATATGAGAAGATCCATTTGGTCCTGACAAGTGTATTCCAAAACTCACCATTATAAAGCTGCCTGTTCCTGAAATGCTGCTTCTCTATCTTGAAGAGGGAAAGCAGTCTCACCATCATGATCAGACCACAAGTGCTTCAGAAAAGACACGATTGCTACGTCCAGTAAGCAGGTTATATACCTAGTGATATATATATATATATATATATATATATATATATATATATATATATATATATATACACACAAAGTCATTTCTGTTCTTCAAACAAATTCATATTCATGCTTTCTGTAGAAGATTAGAAAATCATTACTTTTTTGTTCTAGTCTTTCTGGAAAGCATAGAGGCAGCATGATAACACTTTTAAGACAAATTTAAAATTAATCTAGAATTTCTGAAAGGTAACATTACAACCAAAGGATGTTAAAAATACAACCCTTAACCTCCTTGAAGATGATTTTTGGCATGTCTCTGGTTTCCAGTGGCTGAGACTCTGCCCTCCCAATGCAGGGAGCCTGGGTTTGATTCTTGGTTAGGAAAATAGATCTCACATACTGCAGCTAAGAGTTCACATGCTGCAAGAAAAAGACCTACTTTGAAAAATGATTCCTCATTATTATCACTAGGATTGTTCCTGTGAGTCCTCCACAGTAAGAGTTTCACAAAATAGCTTTAGGAGCTGTCAAGTTCGCTGTTACCTGATGCTGGGAAAGATTGAAGGCAGGAAAAAAAGAGGAGGACAGAGGATGAGATGGGTGGATGGCATCACTGAGTCGATGGACATGAGCCTGAGCAAACTTCGGGAGACAGTGAAGGAAAGGAAAGCATGGTGTGCTGCAATCAATGGGGTTGCAAAGAGTCGGACACACCTGGGGGACTGAACAACAAAGATCTTGATCTTGCTTTACCTAAACTCTCTCCTAAGGAATTGTTCTGCCTTCCTGACCTGCTTTGCCACTGGATCTGTTCCAACTCTACCCCCAGACCACAGAAAGATCCCTTTTCCAAATATGAACACTTACTCAGACCTCCTTCCTTACGGACTCTGCCTCTTAGACTGAAATACAAAGTACTCGACTCCTTCTCATTCCTTCTCATGAGAAGGATGTTGGGCTCAGGGTGAAGGTCATGGCAGCCAGGACATGAGTGGGAGGGAGGCAGTCAGACCCTGAGATAAAGGTTTAGAAGCTGTGATCTCATCCTCCTTCAGATCTGCAATTATCATTTCATTTGAAGTGGCTATGACAGGGCCAGCTTGAGGAGCTAATGATCTTTCTGAAAAACATTTTTTGAGTTGCTAATTACCAAAACCAATTGTGAGTCTCCTGTGAGTATCTCCAAAGAGACCACTGATGTGTTTGAGAGAAGCTCGTGATTTTTCATGATGAAGGTTATTTTGAAGTGATTAGGATTTCTACACAACTCTGAAATCTGTTGCCTTTGTAAACAGTTTGTTTGATCTTAGGGATTCCTCCACAACCACACACAGCCCACTTATAAAGTCAACTGTGAGTCTATCAGTCTTTTTTCTGGAAACAAAGAAAAAACACCCAATTAAACTTGAGCACAACATAAGAATTTTTTTGTGTGTGTGTTCACTTATTCATTTACTTGACTATGCTGGGTCTTGGTTGTGGCATGCACACTATTAGTTGCAGCTAGTGGAATCTAGTTCCATGATCAGGGATCAAACTTGCACACCCCCTGCAATAGGGGCTTGGAGTCTCAGCCACCAGACCACTAGGGAAGTCCCTGTATGGGACCTTCTTTCTTGTACTCAAAATAGCTCTATCTCTTATCTTTCCTGCATCTCTGATCCTACACTGAACTACGCAATTTTACATCCTGGGTAAAGACTTAGGTGGTCGTTAGAGCTAGAGGAACATAAATGATAGTGAAGGAATATCTTTGGGTCTTGAGGGTGGCTTTTCAGTGTTGGCTTGTGCACTCATCTGTCTTTATAGCACTCTCAGGGCCTTTTTTCATGGTACATGAAAGGCTTCTAGTTACTGACATATCCACCATGGCTCCCATTGGGTCTGGAGCCAAATCCTTGAGTTGACTTTTCTCTACCATTTATGGTCCACACCTCAACTCCATTTTCTCCCCTGGAAATAGTCCAATGATTGCCTTCAGTTCAGTCACCCCATCAACTCTTTGCAACCAATGGACTTCTGCACACCAGGCTTCCCTGCCTGTCAGCAACTCATTAACCTTGGTGAAACTCATGTCCATCAAGTCTCGGATGCCATCCAACCATGTCACCCTCTGTCGTCCCCTTCTCCTACTGCCTTCAATCTTTCTGAGCATCTGGGTCTTTTCCGATGAGTCAGTTCTTAGTATCAGGTGGCTAAAGTATTGGAGCTTCAGCTTCAGCATCAGTCCTTCCAGTGAACATTCAGGACTGATTTCCTTTAGAATTGACTGGATTGACCTCCTACCAGTCCCAGGGACTTTCAAGAGTCTTCTCCAACACCATGGTTCAAAAGCATCAATCTTTGGTGCTGAGCTTTCTTGATGGTCCAACTGTCACATCCGTACATGACTACTAGAAAAGCCATAGCTTTGACTAGATGGAGCTTGTCAGCAAGGTAATGTCTCTGCTTTTTATTTTATTTATTTTTTTATTTTATGTCTCTGCTTTTTAATATGCTGTCCTGGTGTGTTATAGCTTTTCTTCCAAGCAGCAAGTGTTTTTTAATTTCATGGCTGAGTCACCATGTACAATGATTTTGGAGCCTAAGAAAATGAAGTCTGTCACTGTTTCCATTTTTTCCCCTTCTATTGCCATGAAGTCATGGGTCCAGATGCCATGGTCTTCGTTTTTTGAATATTGAGTTTTAAGCCAGCATTTTCACTGTTCTCTTTCACTTTCATCAAGAGGCTCTTCAGTTCCTCTTTGTTTTCTGCCATAAGGGTGGTGTCATCTGCATATCTGAGCTTATTGATATTTCTCCCAGCAAGCTTGACTCCAGCTTCTGCTTCCTCCAGCCTGGCATTTGGCTTGACATACCCTGCATAGAAGTGAAATAAACAGGGTGACAATATACAGCCTTGACATACTCCCCAATTTGGAACCAGTCCGTTGTTCCACGTCTGGTTCTAACTGTTGACTCCTGACCTGGATACAAGTTTCTTAGGAGGCAGGTAAGCTGATCTGGTATTCCCATGTGTTGATGAATTTTCTGCAGTTTGTTGTGATCCACATAGTGAAAGTCTTATGCTCCTGAGTCCTGAGTTTCAGTGTCTCTACTGTGCATGAAGAAAGCTCTGGCTGAAAGGATTTGGAATTAGTCAGAGGCAGACTGTGTCATAACTTTTTGCAAAGGAATTTCTACTCATTTCTTTACTGGGGTTAAAGCACTGAAATATATGCCTGACCCTGTTAAAGGAGCTTGCCATTTAGGTGGCAGAAATGGATGATCCTGCTCTCATTTTTTATTGTCTGTATAGGGCAGGAAATCTACCCTCTGGAATGGGAGATCCCAGTTCTTCATTCTGTCCTTAATGTTTTCCTGATTTCAGAGTTCTAGGGTCATTGCTTCTTTCAGAGACGAAGCTTCAGGCTCTGGGCTGTAGGGATTCGAGGACACCTGGCTGTCCCTTCTACCATCCACATAGCTTTAAGAACCCCTGGGAAGCTAACATATTTCTCCCAAGGACAGTCTGGAGATGGCACAATGAGTTGGTCATTAAAAGCCAAGTTTTCTGATACAAGGATGGTGTGACGGCAACTCTGAAGCTTGCTCTGGAGCTCTAGCTCTAGTTTTATACTCCACTCATCAGAAAGATGGGTTTTTTCCTTTTTCTGGAAAATTCTCATTTTATAAAATTTTAATTAATTTAATTCGAGGCTAATTAATTACAGTATTGTAACAGTTTTTGCCATGCATTCACATGAATCAGCCATGGGCTTACATGTGTTCCCCATCCTGAACCCCCCTCTCACCTCCCTCCACATCCCATCCCTCTGGGTCATCCCAGAACACTGACCCTGAGTGACCTGTTTTTTGCATTGAACCTGGAGTGGTGATCTATTTCAAATATGGTAATATTCATGTTTCGGTACTATTCTCTCAAATCATCCCACCCTTGCCTTCTCCCACAGAGTCCTAAAGTCTGTTTTTTACATCTGTGTCTCTTTTGCGCTCTTGCATATAGGGTCATTTTTGCCATCTTTCTAAATTCCATATATATGAGTTAATATACTGTATTGGTGTTTTTCTTTCTCACTTACTTAGCTCTGTATAACAGGCTTCAGTTTCATATACATCATTAGAACTGATTCAAATGCATTTTAATAGCTGAGTAATATTCCACTGTGTACCTCTTCCACAGCTTCCTTATCCATTCGTCTGCCAATGGACATCTAGGTTGCTTCCATGTCCTAGCTATTGTAAACAGTGCTGCGATGAACATTCAGGTACACATGTCTCTTTCAGATCTGGTTTCCTCAGTGTGTATGCCGAGCAGTGGCATTGCTGGGTCATATGGCAGTTCTATTTCCAGTTTTCTAAGGAATCTCCACACTGTTCTCCATAGTGGCTGTACTAGTTTGCATTCCCACCAACAGTGTAAGAGGGCTCCCTTTTCTCCACACCCTCTCCAGCATGTATTGTTTGTAGACTTTTGGATGGCAGCCATTCTGACTGGTGTGAGATGGTACCTCACTGTGGTTTTGATTTGCATTCTCTGGTAACGAGTGATGTTGAGCATCTTTTCACGTATTTGTTAGCCATTTGTATGTCTTCTTTCGAGAAATTTCTGCTCAGTTCTTTGGCCCAGTTTTTGATTGGGTCATTTATTTCTCTGGAATTGAGCTGCATAAGCTGCCTATACACTTTTGGGATTAATTCTTTGTCAGTTGTTTCATTTGGTGTTATTTTCTCCCATTCTGATGGCTGTCTTCTCACCTTGCTTATGGTTTACTTTGTTGTGGAAAAGCTTTTAAGTTTCATTAGGTCTGATGTGTTTATTTTTGCTTTTATTTCCATTACTCTGGGAGGTGGGTCATAGAGGATCCTGCTGTGATTTATGTTAGAGAGTGTTTTGCCTATGTTTTCCTCTAGGCATTTTATAGTTTGTCTTACATTTAGATCTTTAATCCATTTTGAGTTTATTTCTGTGTGTGGTGTTAGAAGTGTTCTGGTTTCATTGTTTTACAAGTGGTTGACCAGTTTTGCCAGCACCACTTGTTAAAGAGATTGTCTTTTCTCCATTGTATATTCTTGCCTCCTTTGTCAAAGATAAGGTGTCCATAGGGGCATGGATTTATCTCTGGGCTTTCTATTTTGTTCCATTGATCTATATATCTGTCTTTGTTCCAGTACCATACTGTCTTAATGACTATAGCTTTGTAGTATAGCCTGAAGTCAGGCAGGTTGATTCCTCCAGTTCCTTTCTGGCGGAATCTTTAGGGTTTTCCATGTAGAGGATCATGTCATGTGCAAACAGTGAGAGTTTTAATTCTTCTTTTCGAATCTGGATTCATTTTATTTGTTTTTCTTTTCTGATTGCTGTGGCCAAAACTTCCAAAACTATGTTGAATAGTAGTGGTAAGAGTGGGCACCCTTGTCTTGTTCCTGACTTTAGGGCAAAGGCTTTCAATTTTTCACCACTGAGGATAATGTTTGCTGTGGGTTTGTCATATATAGCTTTCATTATGTTGAGGTATGTTCCTTCTATTCCTGCTTTCTAGAGGGTTTTTTCATAAATGGATGTTGAGTTTTATCAAAGGCTTTCTCCACATCTAAAGATAATCATATGGCTTTTATCTGTCAGTTTGTTAATATGGTGTATTGCACTGATTGATTTGCTGATATTGAAGAATCCTTTAATCCCTGGGATAAAGCCTGCTTGGTCATAATGTATGGCCTTTTTACTATGTTGTTGGGTTCTGTTTGCTGGAATGTTGGTAAGGATTTTTGCATCTATGTTCATCAGTGATATTGGGCTGTAGTTTTCCTTTTTTGTGGCATCTTTGTCTGGTTTTGGCATTAGGGTGATGGTGGCCTCATAGAATGAGTTTGGAAGTTTGCCTTCCTCTGCAATTTTCTGGAAGAGTTTGAGTAGGATAGGTGTTCACGCTTCTCTAAGTTTTTGCTAGAATTCAGCTGTGAAGCCATCTGGCCCTGGGCTTTTGTTTGCTGGAAGATTTCTGATTACAGTTTCAATTTCCATGCTTGTGATGGGTCTGTTAAGATTTTCTGTTTCTTCCTGGTTCAGTTTTGGAAAGTTATACTTTTCTAAGAATTCACCGATTTCTCCCAATTTGTCCATTTTATTGGCATATAGTTGCTGATTGTAGTCTCTTATGATCCTTTGTATTTCTGTGTAGTCTGTTGTGATTTCTCCATTTTCATGTCTAATTTTGTTGATTGATTCTTCTCCCTTTGTTTCTTGATGAGTTTGGCTAATGGTTTGTCAATTTCATTTATCTTCTCAAAGAGCCAGCTTTTTACTTTGATTTTTGCTATGGTCTCTTTTGTTTCTTTTGCATTTATTTCTGCCCTATTTTTTAAGATTGCTTTCCTTCTGTTAACCCTGGGGTTCTTCATTTCTTCCGTTTCTAGTTGCTTTAGGTGTAGAGTTAGGTTATTTATTTGACCTTTTCCTTGTTTCTTTGTGTAAGCCTGTATTGCTATACACCTTCCCCTTAGCACTGCTTTCACAGTGTCCCATAGGTTTTGGGTTATTGTGTTTTCATTTTCATTCATTTCTATGCATATTTTGATTTCTTTTTTGATTTCTTCTGTGATTTGTTGGTTATTCAGAAGCGTGTTGTTCAGCCTCCATATGTTGGAATTTTTAATAGTTTTTCTCCTGTAATTGACATCTAATCTTATTTCATTGTGGTCAGAAAAGAAGCTTGGAATGATTTCAATTGTTTTGAATTTACCAAGGCTATATTTATGGCCCAGCATGTGATCTATCCTGGAGAAGGTTCCATGTGCACTTGAGAAAAATGTGCAATTGATTGTTTAGTGGTGAAATGTCCTATAGATATCAATTAGATTTAACTGGCCCACTGTATCATTTGAAGTTTGTGTTTCCTTTTTAATTTTCTGTTTAGTTGATCTATCCATAAGTGTGAGTGGGGTTTGAAGTCTCCCACTATTATTGTGCTATTGTTAATTTCCCCTTTCATACTTGTTAGCATTTGCCTTACATAATGCGGTGCTCCTATATTGGGTGCATATATGTTTATAATTGTTATATCTTCTTCTTGGATTGATTCTTTGATCATTATGTAGTGTCCTTCTTTGTCTCTTTTCACAGCATTTATTTTGAAGTGTATTTTACCTGATAAGAGTATTACTACTCCTGCTTTTTTTTGGTCTTTATTTGCATGGAGTATCTTTTTCCAGCCCTTTACTTTCAGTCTGTATGTGTCCCTTGTTTTGAGGTCGGTCTCTTGTAGACAATATATATAGGGGTTTTGTTTTTGTATCAATTCAGCCAGTCTTTGTCTTTTGGTTGGGGTATTCAACCCATTTACATTTAAGGTAATTATTGATAAGTATGATCCCGTTGGCATTTACTTTGTTGTTTTGGATTTGAGTTCATACACCCTTTCTGTGTTTCCTGTCTAGAGAAGATCCTTTAGCATTTGTTGAAGAACTGGTTTGGTGGTGCTGAATTCTCTCAGCTTTTGCTTGTCTGTAAAGTTTTTGAACTCTCCTTCATATCTGAATGAGATCCTTGCTGGGTAGAGTAATCTGGTTTGTAGGTTTTTTTCTTTCATCATGTTAAGTAGGTCCTGCCATTTCCATCTGGCCTGAAGAATTTCTATTGAAATATCAGCTGTTATCCTTATGGGAATCCCCTTGTATGCTATTTTTTGTTTTTCCCTTGCTGCTTTTAATATTTGTTCTTTTTGGTTGATCTTTGTTAATTTGATTAATGTGTGTCTTGGGGTGTTTCACCTTGGATTTATCCTGTTTGGGACTCTCGGACTTGGGTGACTATTTCCTTCCCCAGCTTAGGGAAGTTTTCAACTATTAGCTCCTTAAGTTTTTTCTCACAGCCTTTCTTTTTGTCTTCTTCTTCTGGGACTCCTATGATTCAAATGTTGGGGTGTTTAACATTGTCCCAGAGGTCTCTGAGGTTATCCTAATTTCTTTTTATTCTGTTTTCTTTTTTCCTCTCTGCTTCATTTATTTCTACGATTCTATCTTCTACCTCACTTATCTTATCTTCTGCCTCCGTTATTCTACTGTTGGTTCCATCCAGAGTGTTTGTGATCTCATTTATTGCATTATTCGTTATTGATTAACTCTTTATTTCTTCTAGGTCCTTGTTAAACATTTCTTGCATCTTCTCAGTGCTTGTCTCCAGGCTGTTTATCTGTAACTCCATTTTGTTTTCAAGATTTTGGATCATTTTTACTATCATTATTCTGAATTCTTTTTCCGACTCCCTATCTCCTCCTTTTTTGTTTCGTTTGGTGGGCATTTATCACGTTCCTTTACCTTCTGAGTATTTCTCTGCCCTTTCACTTTGTTTAGATTGCTGTGTTTGGGGTGGCCTTTCTGTATTCTGGCAGTTTGTGGTTCCTCTCTACTGTGGACATGGCTCACTGTGGGTGGGATTGGACAGGTGGCTTGTCATGGTTTCCCGGTTAGGGAAGCTTGCGTTGGTGTTCTGGTGGGTGGAACTGGATTTCTTCTCTATAGCATGCAATGAAGTGTCCAGTAATGAGTTTTGAGATGTCAGTGGATTTGCTGTGACTTTGGGCAGCCTGTATAATGAAGCTCAGAGCTATGTCCCTACATTGCTGGAGAGTTTGCATGGTATGTCTTGCTCTGGAACTTGTTGGATCTTGGGTGGTGCTTGCTTTCAGTGTAGGTATGGAGGCTTTTGGATGAGGTCTTATTGACTAATGTTCCCTGGAGTCAGGAGTTCTCTGGTGTTCTCAGGTTTTGGACTTAAGCCTCCTGCCTCTGGTTTTCAGTCTTATTTTTACAGTAGCCTCAAGACTTCTCCATCTATACAGCACCAATGATAAGCCATCAGCCATCTAGGTTAATGATGAAAAGCTCCTCCACAGTGAGGGACACCCAAAGAGGTTCACAGAGTTACATGGAGAAGAGGTGAGGGAGGAGTGAGATAGAGGTGACCAGGAGGAGAAGAGGGGTAATCAAAAGGAGAGCAAGAGCAAGCTAGCCAATAATCAATGCCCTATGTGCTCTCTACAGTCTGCACCCCTCAGAGAGGTTCACAGAGTTATATAGAGAAGAGAAGAGGGAGGAGAGAGACAGAGGTGAGCAGGAGGAGAAAAGGGGGAATCAAAAGGAGAGAGACAGATTCAGGCAGTAATCAGTTCCCTAAGTGTTCTCCACAGCTGGGAACACACAAACGGGTTCACAGCATTTGGTAGAGAAGAGAAGGGAGAGGGAAGAGATAGAGGCAACCTGGTGGATAAAAAGGAGAGTCAAAAGGGGGAGAGAGCAATCAAGCCAGTAATCACACTCCCAAGTAAAAATGGGTGCTGAAAATTGGGTTCTTAAAGGTAGAAAATTGATAACAAATACCAAAAAGCAAAGATTAAAAATCTAGACTATAGGTTAGACTCTCAAAACTACAATATTAAAAAAACAAAGTCACAAAAATTATAAAATATATATATATAAAGCTTGCTTTAAAAACAGGGTCTTTTTTTTTTTTTTGCAAGGTATATGTAGGTTATAAAATTGAAAATTAAAGGAGTAATAGAGGACTTAAAAATAAAAATTTTTTAATTAAAAAATAATAATTGCAAAAGTATATCTAGGAATTTCTCTGGAGCCTTTGCAGGTAGTGTGGGGTCAGTTCAGCTTCAGATAGTTTCTTGACCCAGTTTATACTTCTCAAGACCTATAGGCCCCTTCCAATGTAGTCGGTGCTAACTACAGGGCTTCAATCTGTTGCACCTGTCACTTCCAAAGCAGTTCCCTCTGTTTTAGCTTCTTCTGTTTGCTGGTCTCCTCCGTGTCTAATTTCCGCCCTGACACAAGGGGGCAAAGGTGGTCACTTATTTAGGCTCACTTGTTCAGTCATGCTGTGGGGAGGGAGGAACACTGCGAACAAATATCACTGGCATGTGTGGGGAGTGCTCGCAGTGTCTCAGCCGCACTGAGTTTGCTGCCACTCACGGCAAGTGTGCTTTCCCAGTCTACACTTCTGAGGCTCTAGGTTCCTCTGCTGGGGAGCTGTCTGAGGCGGGCCCTGGGTTGCATGCACTTCCCAGGTCTAAGCTGCTCAGGTTCAGGTTCTTGGGTATTCCACAAAGGTGCAGAATCAGTTGGGCCTGCAATTTTGCCCTTCCCGGGGGCGAGCAGCTCAGGTGACCAGGTGCTTGGCTAGCACAGTCTCCCCAGGTGGGGAGTGCATCTTATCACCTCCCAGGTCCAAGCCGCTTGGTTTCCTGGGTGGCAGTGGGCACGCCCATCTCAGGTGTGCGGTGTGTCTCTTCTGCACAGCTGATCTCTGACTGCGACCCTCCCGGTGGATGTCAACCGTCCAGAATCCCAAGAAGTCATGGCTAACAACCTGCTTGCAGTTTGGTAGAGGATGCCTCTCTGTGGCCGAGATTGCCCCTTTCTGGCTCTGGCTGACCCTGTCTGCCTCCCTGTCTCTGGTGGGGGATGGGCTGATCCGCAGATGGCTAGCTCTCCTCTGGTATTTGCTCAGTCCTTTGTTCTGTGAGAGGGCCTGGCAGTGCCTTAGGTTAGGGCTTTCGCAGGATAGTTATATCTCTCTCTCTCTCTCTCTCTCTTTCTCTCTCCTTCTGGGTATCCCACAGTTTGGGTTGCTATCTCACATTAGTTCCCTCAGATTGCCCTCAGGGCATTAGGCCCAGTCCTTTCCCTAAGTAATGCAGCCTGCATGTCCTTGTTCAACCACTTGCTGGTGGTGGATGTGAGTGCTGGGAGTTGCCATTAGGCACGTAATCTGTGGGTTTTATTTATCTATTTATTTATTTATTTTTCCTCCTGGTTGCCCTCTGAGATTCCAAAACACCCCACAGACCCACTGGGGAGAGTGTTTCCTGGTGTTCGGAAACTTCTCCTCTTTTAAGACTCCCTTCCCAGGATGGATCTCCACCCCGACCTCTTTTGTCTCTCTCTCTTTTTATCTTTGTATTTTGTCCCACCTCCTTTTGAAGACAATGGGCTGCCTTCTGGGTGCCTCATGTCCTCTACCACCATTCAGAAGTTGTTTTGTGAAGAGAGAAAAACCAAATTAACAAAATTAGAAATGAAAATGGAGAGATCACAACAGACAACACTGAAATACAAAGGATCATAAGAGACTACTACCAGCAGCTCTATGCCAATAAAATGGACAACTTGGATGAAATGGACAAATTCTTAGAAAAGTATAACTTTCCAAAACTGAACCAGGAAGAAATAGAAGATCTTAACAGACCCGTCACAAGCAAGGAAATCGAAACTGTCATCAAAAATCTTCCAGCAAACAAAAGCCCAGGACCAGATGGCTTCACAGCTGAATTCTACCAAAAATTTAGAGAAGAGCTAACACCTATCTTACTCAAACTCTTCCAGAAAATTGCAGAAGAAGGTAAGCTTCCAAACTCATTCTATGAGGCCACCATCACCCTAATTCCAAAACCAGACAAAGATGCCACAACAAAAGAAAACTACAGGCCAATATCACTGATGAACATAGATGCAAAAATCCTTAACAAAATTCTAGCAAACAGAATCCAACAACATATTAAAAAAATCATACACCATGACCAAGTGGGCTTTATCCCAGGAATGCAAGGATTCTTTAATATCCACAAATCAATCAATGTAATACACCACATTAACAAATTGAAAGATAAAAACCATATGATTATCTCAATAGATGCAGAGAAAGCCTTTGACAAAATTCAACACTCATTTATGATTAAAACTCTCCAAAAAGCAGGAATAGAAGGAACATACCTCAACATAATAAAAGCTATATATGACAAACCCACAGCAAGCATCACCCTCAATGGTGAAAAATTGAAGGCATTTCCCCTGAAATCAGGAACAAGACAAGGGTGCCCACTCTCACCACTACTATTCAACATAGTGTTGGAAGTACTGGCCACAGCAATCAGAGCAGAAAAAGAAGTAAAAGGAATCCAGATAGGAAAAGAAGAAGTAAAACTCTCACTGTTTGCAGATGACATGATCCTCTACATAGAAAACCCTAAAGACTCTACCAGAAAATTACTAGAGCTAACCAATGAATATAGTAAAGTTGCAGGATATAAAATTAACACACAGAAATCCCTTGCATTCCTATATACTAACAATGAAGAAACAGAAAGAGAAATTAAGGAAACAATACCATTCACCATTGCAACAAAAAGAATAAAATACTTAGGAGTATATCTACCTAAAGAAACAAAAGACCTATACATAGAAAACTATAAGACACTGATGAAAGAAATCAAAGAGGACACAAACAGATGGAGAAACATACCGTGTTCATGGATTGGAAGAATTAATATTGTCAAAATGGCTATTCTACCCAAAGCAGTCTATAGATTCAATGCAATCCCTATCAAGCTACCAACGGTATTTTTCACAGAACTAGACCAAAGAATTTCACAATTTGTATGGAAATACAAAAAACCTCGAAGAGCCAAAGTAATCTTGAGAAAGAAGAATGGAACTGGAGGAATCAACCTGCCTGACTTCAGACTCTACTACAAAGCCACAGTCATCAAGACAGTATGGTACTGGCACAAAGACAGAAATATAGATCAATGGAACAGAATAGAAAGCCCAGAGATAAATCCACGAACCTATGGACACCTTATCTTTGACAAAGGAGGCAAGGATATACAATGGAAAAAAGACAACCTCTTTAACAAGTGGTGTTGGGAAAACTGGTCAACCACTTGTAAAAGAATGAAACTAGAACACTTTCTAACACCATACACAAAAATAAACTCAAAATGGATTAAAGATCTAAATGTAAGACCAGAAACTATAAAACTCCTAGAGGAGAACATAGGCAAAACACTCTCCGACATAAATCACAGCAAGATCCTCTATGACCCACCTCCCAGAATATTGGAAATAAAAGCAAAAATAAACAAATGGGACCTAATGAAACTTAAAAGCTTTTGCCCTACAAAGGAAACTATAAGTAAGGTGAAAAGACAGCCCTCAGATTGGGAGAAAATAATAGCAAATGAAGAAACAGACAAAGGATTAATCTCAAAAATATACAAGCAACTCCTGCAGCTCAATTCCAGAAAAATAAATGACCCAATCAAAAAATGGGGCAAAGAACTAAACAGACATTTCTCCAAAGAAGACATACAGATGGCTAACAAACACATGAAAAGATGCTCAACATCACTCATTATTAGAGAAATGCAAATCAAAACTACAATGAGGTACCATTACACACCAGTCAGGATGGCTGCTATCCAAAAGTCTACAAGCAATAAATGCTGGAGAAGGTGTGGAGAAAAGGGAACCCTCTTACACTGTTGGTGGGAATGCAAACTAGTACAGCCGCTATGGAAAACAATGGGGAGATTTCTTTAAAAACTGGAAATAGAACTGCCATATGACCCAGCAATCCCACTTCTGGGCATACACACTGAGGAAACCAGATCTGAAAGAGACACGTGCACCCCAATGTTCATCGCAGCACTGTTTATAATAGCCAGGACATGGAAGCAACCTAGATGCCCATCAGCAGATGAATGGATAAGGAAGCTGTGGTACATATACACCATGGAATATTACTCAGCCATTAAAAAGAATTCATTTGAACCAGTCCTAATGAGATGGATGAAGCTGGAGCCCATTATACAGAGTGAAGTAAGCCAGAAAGATAAAGAACATTACAGCATACTAACACATATATATGGAATTTAGAAAGGTGATAACGATAACCCTATATGCAAAACAGAAAAAGAGACACAGAAATACAGAACAGACTCTTGAACTTTGTGGGAGAATGTGAGGGTGGGATATTTCAAAAAGAACAGCGTGTATACTATCTATGGTGAAACAGATCACCAGCCCAGGTGGGATGCATGAGACAAGTGCTCTGGCCTGGTGCACTGGGAAGACCCAGAGGAATCAGGTGGAGAGGGAGGTGGGAGGGGGGATCGGCATTGGGAATACATGTAAATCCATGGCTGATTCATATCAATGTATGACAAAACCCACTGGAAAAAAAAATAATAATAATAAAAAGAAAAAAAAAAGGAAAAAAAAAAAAAAAGAAGTTGTTTTGTGGAATTTGCTCAGCGTTCAAATGTTCTTTCCATGAATTTTTTGGGGAGAATGTGGTCTCCCCATCCTATACCTCCACCATCTTAGGACTGTCCCCAGAAATGGTAATGAGACACAATGCAATATTACTCAGCCATTAAAATGAATGAAATAATGCCATTTGCAGCACCATAGATGGACCTAGGTATTATCATACTAAATGAAGTAAGCCAGACGGAGAAAAGCAAATCAAATACAATATCGCTTTTATGGGGAATCTTTTTTTTTTTTTTTTTAAAAAGATCCAAATAAACTTATTTACAAACCAGAAAGAGACTCACAGGTATAGAAACAAACTTATGATTATCAAAAGGGAAAAGGAGGAAGAGGGATAAATTAGTAAGCTTGAATTAACATATACACACTACCATATATAAAATAGCTAAAAAATAAGGATCTAGTGTACAGAACAGGGAATTGCACTCAATATTTTGAATAACATATAAGGGAAAAGCATGTGAAAAAGAAAGAAAAAAAATAACTGAATCACTTTGTGTGTACACCTGAGACTAACATGACATATAATTCAATTTTTAAAAATATCTTAATTAAAAAAGCAAAACAAAAAACAAACAAAAACCCCTCATTTAAACTAGTCTAAGAACTTGCACGTGGGTTGCTTCTACATTTGAGCCCATGGTGCAAGTATCATAGGCATATAAAGTATGCCTGGAAAACCTTTACCCTTTATACACTGAAGGATCAGAAGTGGAATTTTATTTAGGCTGTGCTGGGTCTTTGTTGTTGCGTGAGGGCTTTCTCTCATTGCAGTGAGTTTGGGCTCCTCACTGTGGTGGTTTTTCTTGCAGAGCACAGGCTCTAGGGACACAGGCTCAGAAGTTGTGGTGCATGGGCTTAGTTGCCCTGTGTTATGTGGGATCTTCCTGACCCAGGAATCGAACTGGAGTCTCCTGCATTGGCAGCTGGATTCTTTACCATCAAATCACCAGGGAAGCCCTAAATATACACTACAATATATAAAATAGGTAACTAATAAGGGCCTAGGGGGAATTCCCAGATGGTCCAGTGGTCAAGACTAACTCCTTTCTACGCAGGGAGAAGGGGTTCAATCCCTGGATGGGGAACCAAGTCCCACATACCCCGAGGCCTGGTTTACAACAAAAATGAAGGGACCTACTGTATAGCACAGGAACTCTACTCAATACTCTGTAATGGCCGATATGGGCAAAGAATCTGAGAAGAGTAGATATACATACAAATGTATAACTGATTCACTTTTTTTATACACCTGGAAGTAACACAACACTATAAATCAATATAACTTGATAAAATTTTAAAAACATACAGTTTACATTTTTCTGATAAGATTAGGGGATACTGAGTTCTTCATGTACAGAAAGCAGAGACTGGATACCATGCAGTCACGGCTCATGAGCAGGAAGGGGCTGATAAGGGGAAAACACACAGAAATCAGGCCAGTTGTATACACCAACCACAAACCAGGATTATGATAAAGAGCAAAACTAACATTAAAGATGCAGGACAGGGTGTGGAAACACATGAAGGTGCTCGCCAAGACCAGGATGCTTTGGGTGGCTCTGGACTCAGTGGAGGATCTGGGAGAAACACTAGCCTTGTGAATATACTGGACTTTCTGACTGTGTCTGTACAGGGTGAGAATCATGGAGCCACTGGCTCAGAAGATGAGTACAGAAAATGACATTTCAGGGAACACTATCAAAGCTACATATATTGAGCCTGAGATTTTCTCAAGATCTGTATCAGAACAGTAGCCTGAATGTCTTGTATTTCTCATGTGTGTGCTGCGCCTTTTGTCAGAAACATATAACGCATACAGAGGAAAAAAGAGATGTACAAATATGCACTGGATCCAGCAGAAGGAAATAAAGACAATGTACTTTGGGGCTTTGACTTTAAGATTCTTCCAACAGGAGTTCATGGGGTTGATCGTGACTGTCTGAAACACACTCAGGAAGCACGTGGTGCCGATGGACATACTCCTGCCCACTCTCTCAACATATAAAATAAGTTTGCAGGCAAAATCACTGGCAAAGTGTTTCAACCTCAAAGTTGTAATTGTCTGAGGGACTCCTTTCGAGAGAATGACCAAAATGTTGGCAATAGCCAGGTGCTTGCAAATCAAAACTGTGACCCTCATCCTGCACTGAGTGTGGTAGAGAAAGAGGTGATGGTACAGAAGGGAGAAGTTGCCCCAGATCCCAAGCACCGTCTGTAACAAGAAGGTTATTCCTACGGCCAGGTGGCTGGAGGCTGTTGTGTCATTCAAGATACTCCCCTTTATGTGATGGCAACAGTGATGCCTTAGAGCAGGATTGTTTATATAAATCTGTGACATTGACAGCCAACTTTCCTTGTGTGATTTCTGAATTGCCAAGGCTTCATGTGACAGGAAACGATGATGAGAGGATCAGTGTATTTTATGAAAAAATCAGCAGGAAGGATGAAGTGGTGGCGACCTGGAGGAAGCAATGGCAAGTGAGAGTAAATTGAAAGATAACATGAAACAACACTTTAAGAAGAAGCTTACTGGAGGGAAAAATATCTCCATCACCGCCTTCATCATAAAAGAGGTCAATTCTAAATGCATTCCCTTCTAAATTTTAAATAAGATTATGTATTATTATTGTAGGGGCTTCCATGAACACTCAGTTGGTAAAGAAAATCAGCCTCCAATGCAGGAGACCCTGGTTCAAATCCTGCATTGGGAAGATCTGCTGGAGAAGGCATAGGCTTCCCACTCCAGTATTCTTGGGCTTCCTGTGTGGCTCAGCTGGTATTTTAAAGAAGATAATGTATTATTTTAGAAAAAAAAGACAGGAGTTATTCTAGGGTCTTACACTTTAAAATATATGCTAAAGGTTCTTCCCTGGTTGTCTCGTAGCTAAGAATCTGCCTCGCAAAGCAGGGAACACAGATTTGATTCCTGATTGGGCAACTTAGACCCTACATGCCAGGGGGTAACTACGCCTGGGATCTGCAACTAGAGAGTCTGTGCACCACAACAAAAAATCCTGCATGATACAACAAAGCTCCCGTATGATGCAACTAAGACCCAATGCAGCTAAATAAATAAATATTTAAAAATATATATATACACTAAACAGAACAGAATATATAAAACGTATGGTGAAGTAACTTTTGCACACATGAAAATTAAGACTGGTTTTCTCATCAATACATATACACAAACAAAGATACAACTTAGAACCACACAAGCATGTCCTAAAAACCACAAAATAGAATAAACAGTGGACAGAGTCTTCAAACAGAAACTTTGAGAATGAAGTTATTCAGTGGATAAGACATTCGAAAAATATCCCACATCCTTGGTAATCAGGACAATCAAAATATAACCACTACCTATATGTCATTGAATACCATCTAGAAGTCTGAAACAGAAATGACAAAAATGCCAAATTTTGGCATAGGTGTGGAAGAACCAAGAATCTCATACACTGATGGTGGGTGTTCAAATTGGTACACACATTTTGGAAAATTGCTGTATCTACTTAGCAGATCAGATGTAATCCTGTTCTGAGAAATCTGCTCCTATGAGTATACTCAATAGGATTTTGTACATGTATCACCCAAGGATTAGTTATATTAATAGAATTTAATGAGAGCCCCAATTATTACTTGTAATAGCCCTTAACTCTTAAAACCCACCTATCGATTAACAGTTGAATGATCATTTAATCCTTTGATAGTCACAAAACGAAGTCCAGTATAGCAATGATAATGAAAAAATGACAGTAATATAAAACAATACAGATAAAGTCACAAAGATGGAATGGAGGAGAAAGTCCAAGTGAAAGATGCTGTATGATTTCTTTCATGTGGAGGCCAAGAGAGGCAAAGTGATCCAATATTAAATGTCATAGTAGTTGTAATCATATACTGAATAATCCAGGCCTATAAATATAGCTAACAAAGCTATAGCCTTGGAAAGAGTGAGTTAGAAAGGGCACAAGAGAGTTTCATGGAAACTGAGAACATTCTGTTTCTTGATCTAGTTGTGGTCTCCAGATGTGCAATAATTCCTGAAATTTCACTGAGCTTTGCATGTATAACCTGCAAACATGCCTTTAGTTTTTAAAAGCACATGTATTATGAAAAAAATGTGGAAGGAGCATGGGAAAGCCTGTGTTTGTGAATGTGTCTCATCTGCTGTCTGTGTCTGCAAAGGAGGGGAGCTGTAAGCCCAGATCAGAACTCCAACAATGAAAGATCAGAGAATAGTAACACTGCTGCATACAGTGAATCACTGATTTTGTCATAAAATTCAGCAGATCAGTATCCTGTCTTCATGCTTTGTGTTGATGTGTTGTTCCATTTGGCATCATATCCATGGGGAAAGTAATGTTTACACAGAGATAGGACTTGTGACCACACAATCTTCTACTAAAGACCAGGAAATATAATGGACAGTAGACATAATCTTCAAACAGAAACTTCAAGAAAGAAGTTACATACTGTCCAGTAGTGCAGAGTGGAGACCCCAATATGCTCAGGAGCTTTATTTTTTAAGAGGATTTTATTTATTTCATCCTATTCATTTATTTATTTGGCTGCACCAGGTCTTAGTAATGGTATGTAAACTCTCAGTTATAGCCTGTGGCTTCTAGTTCCCTGACCAGGGTTTGAACCTGGACCCCCTGCATTGGGAGCACAGTCTTAACCTCTGGACCACAGGGAAGCTTTTGCTTTAAGTTCCCCCCACCTGGATTTCCTGGGGCTGATCTTGATGGCTGGAGACACTTAAGGGCAGTGATACCAATGGACACACCCTGCCAGCTCTGGGGGCATAGAGATCACATGTGCATGGCTAAATCCCTGAAGACATGCTTCAGTTAAAGGCTGCTGTGGTCATGGAGATGCCTTTAAAGGGAATGACCAAAAAGCAACTACAGTCCTGTGCCTGAAGGTCAAATCTGTGAACCTCAGCCCTCATTCAATGTAGTATAGGAAGAAATTAAGATAAAGACAAAAAACGCCCAGGATTCCAACTATAGTTTGAGATGGGCACACCGTTCTTAATGCCAACTCCCATTCTGCCAGTTGTTTGATGTACATAACTGCATGGGGTAGGTACTGGCACTGATTTATTGCAAAGATAAGGAGATTCTAGGTACAGAGAGATCAGGTGATCTGTCTAAATTAACACGCTGATTACAGGTTGAGTTGTATGAACCTGTAGGCTGATCCAAGACAGTGGTCTAACTACTGTGATGCACCAACCAAACACATCAGCTGTTTTTGAAGAATCCAGTGTGAAATTTAGGTTTGTTTTTATATCATACAGTTAATTCTATCAGTTCAGTCCAGTCACTCAGTTGGTCCGACTATTTGCAACCCCATGGACGGTAGCACAGCAGGCTTCCCTATCCATCACCAAATCCTGGAGCTTGCTCAAACTCATGTCCATTGAGTCCATGATGCCATCCAACCGTCTCATCCTCTGTCATCCCCTGCTCCTCCTGCATTCAATCTTTCCCCGGTCAGGGTCTTTTGCAATGGGTCAGTTCTTCTCATCAAGTAGCTAAAGTATTGGAGTTTTTCCATACTTTTATATATTATAATTTTGGTTGTAAATAGTTTCCATATCTGCATAAGTATTTATTCTGTAGGTAAATAACATATCAAGAAGATTCCCTGGACTGGATATGGCAACCCATCCAGTATTCTTGCCTGGAAATCCTAAGAACAGAGGAACCTGGTAAGCTACAGTCCATGGGGTCACAAACTGAGCCACTAACGCGTATACACATGTATACATACAAATGTATACACACAAACACACCCAAACTTATAGGAAATTACTTCCTGCCCATATTGGATATAATAAATGCAAGATTTCTTCAATACACGTTTTGCAACAGAAAGGTGCATTCCTGTCATGCCAGGCACAAATTCACTATGGTATCTTCAAAAAAAGACTTGGACAATATTACTTTCTTTAAAAAACTATGAACCATGAATTACTACTAAATGATAAATGAGTATAGGATAGGAATGAAATAATTATTTTTGTCTAAACCCTTAGGTATTTTTTAAATCAAGGTTAAGTGAGACAACAATATAACTTGATTTGTGAAGAATATTAATATATCAGGCACATGTAAAAGTATAATCTGGAAAATATTGACTCATGTGTTGCAAAGGTGGAATCATAAAGAAATGAAGGTGTGTTTGGGATTGGTGTTAGAATATGAGATTAGACAACATATGAGAAGATACATTTGGTCCTGACAACTATATGCCAAACCTCACCATTATAAAGCTGCCTTTTCCTGAAATGCTGCTTCTCTTTCTTGAAGAGGGATAGCAATCTCACCATTGTCATCAGACCTCAGGTGTTTCAGATAAGACACCATTGCTACGTCTGGTAAACACGTTATATGCCTAGAGTTAGATATATATATGTAAAAATTCCCTTCTGTTCATCAAACATATTCATATTTATGCTTTCTGCAGAGGATTAGAAAATCATTGCTTTTCTATCCTAGTCTTTCTGGAAAGCATAAAGGCATTATGATAACGCTTCTAATACAAATTTAAAATTAGTCTAGAATTTCTGAAAGGTAATGTTACAGCAGATTAAACTGAAAAATACAATCCTTAAGCTGCGTCAACATGATGTTTTAGTACTTGCCAGTGTCCAGTGGCCAAGACTCAGCGCTCCCAGTGCAGGGAGCCTGGGTTTGATTCCTGGTGAGGAAAATCGATCCCACATGCTGCAACTAAGAGTTCACATGCTGCAAGTAAAATAAGTACTTTTAAAAATAATCCTCATCATTATCAATAGGATTGTTCCTTGAGTCCTCCACAGTAAGAGTTTCACAAATAGCTTTAGGAGCTGTCAGGTTCGATGTTGCCTGATGCCAGGAAAGATTGAAGGCAGGAGGAGAAGGGGATGACAAAGGAAGAGATGTGTGGATGGCATCACTGAATCAATGGACATGAGTCTGAGCAAACTTTGGGAGACAGTGAAGGACAGGGAAGTCTGGCGTGCTGCAGTCCATGGGGTTGCAAAGAGTTGGACCCGACTGAGCAACTGAACAACATCAAAGGTCTGATCTTGCTTTACCTAAGCCCTCCCCTAAGGAATTGTTCTACCTTCCTGACTCTACCCCCAGCCCAAAGAAAGATCCCTTTTCAAAACATGAACACTTACTCAGACCTCCTTCCTTACAGACTCTGCCTCTTAGACTGAAATACAAAGTACTTGACTCCTTCTCACTCCTTCTCATGAGAAGGATGCTGGTCTCAGGGTGAAGGTCATGGCAGCCAGGACATGAGTGGGAGGGAGGCAGTCAGACCCTGAGATATATGTTTATGAGCTGTGATCTCATCCTTCAGAACTGCAATTATCATTTCACTTGAAGTTGCAATAACAGGGCCGACTTGAGAATCTAATGATCTTTCTGAACCACTTTTTCTGAGTTGCTAATTACTCCCTGTGAGTATCTCCAAAGAGACCACTGATGTGTTTGAGAGAAGCTCATAATTTTTCATGGTGAGGGTTATTTTGAAATGATGAGCATTGCTACACGACTCTGAAATCTGTTGCCTTCATGAACAGGTTTTTTGATCTTAGGGATACCCCCACAACCTCCCCCAACCCATTTAAGAAAGTCAATTGTGAGTCTGCCAGGCTTTCTTCTGGAAACAAACAAACAAAAAAACACCCAATTAAAGTTGAACAGAACATAAGAATTTTATATGTGTGTGTTCTTTTATTCATTTATTGGCTGTGCTGTGTTTTAGTTGGTGTGTGCACTGTTAGTTTCAGCATGTGGGATCTAGTTCCCTGATCAGGGATCAAACTTGCACACCCCCTGCAATGGGAGCTTGGAGTCTCAGCCACCAGACCACTAGGGAAGTCCTTGTATGTGTCCTTCTTTCTTGTACTCAAAACAGCTCTACGTCTTCTTCTCTTTCCTGCATCTCTGATCCTACACTGGACTATGCAGTTTTAGATCCTGGGTAAGGTCTTAGATTCATGTTAAAGGTAGAATAATAGAAATGATAGTGAAGGAATATCTTTGGGTCTTGGAGGTGGCTTTTCAGTGTTGGCTGGAGCACTCATCTGTCTTTGAAGCACTCTCATGGCCTTTGCTCATGGTACATGGAAGGCTTCTTGTCACTCATATATCCACCGTGGCTCACTTTGGGCTTAGACCCAAATCCTTGAGTTTACCTTTCTCCACCATTGACAGTTCACACCTCAACTCCATTTTCTCCCCTGGAAATAGGCAGATGATTGACTTCAGCTCAGTCACTCATTCATGTCTAACTCTTTGCGACCCATGGACTTCTGCACACCAGGCTTCCCTGTCCATTACCAACTTCCAGTGCTTGCTGATACTGATGTCCATCAAGTTGGTAATGCCATCCAACCATCTCATCCTCTGTCATCCCCTTCTCTTCCCTCCTTCAGTCTTTCCCAACTTCAAGGTCTTTTCCAGTGAGTCAGTTCTTAGCATCAGGTGGCCAAAGTATTGGAGCTTCAGCTTCAGCATCAGTCCTTCTAATGAATATACAGGACTGATATCCTTTAGGATGGACTGGTTGGATCTGCTTGCAGTCCAAGGGACTCTCAAGAGTCTTCTCCAACACCATAATTCAAAAGCATCAATTCTTTGGCACTCAGCTTTCTTGATGGTCCAAGTCTCACATCCATACACCACTACTGGAAACACCATAGCTTTGAGTAGATCGACCTTTGGTAGCAAAGTAACGGTTTTGCTCTTTCATATGCTGTCCTGGTTGGTTATAGCTTTACTTCCAAGGAGCAAGTGTCTTTTAATTCATGGCTACACCCACCATCTGCAGTGATTTTGGAGCCCAAGAAAATAAAGTCTGTCACTGTTTCCATTGTTTCCCCTTCCATTTGCCAAGAAGTGATGGGACTGGATGCCATGATCTTTGTTTTTTGAATGTTTACTTCTAAGCCAGCTTTTCACTCTTCTATTTCACTTTCATCAAGAGGCTGTTCAGTTCCTCTTTGCTTTCTGCCATAAGTGTGGTGTCATCTGCATATCTGAGGATATTGATATTTCTCCCGGCAATCTTGATTCCAGGATGTGCTTCATCGAGCCCAGCTTTCGCATGATGTACTCTGCATATCAGTTAGATAAACAGGGTGACAATACATAGCCTTGACATACTCCTTTCCCAATTTGGAACCAGTCCAGTTTTTCATGTCTTGTTCTAACTGTTGCTTCTTTACGTGCATACAGATTTCTCTGGAGGCAGGTAAGGTGTTCTGGTATTCCCATCTCTTGAGGAATTTTCCACAGTTTTTTGTGATCCCCAAAGTCAGAGGCTTATGCTCCTGAATCCTGAGTTTCAGTGTCTCTACTGTGCATGAAGAAAGCTCTGGTTTTAAAGGATTTTGAATTACTCAGAGACAGACTGTGTCATAACTTTTGCAAAGGAATTTCCACTCATTTCTGTTTTTTTTTTTTTTTTTTATTTTTTTTTCCAGTGGGTTTTGTCATACATTGATATGAATCAGCCATGGATTTACATGTATTCCTAATCCTGATCCCCCCTCCCAACTCCCTCTCCACCCGATTCCTCTGGCTCTTCCCAGTGCACCAGGCCGGAGCATTGTCTCATGCATCCCACCTGGGCTGGTGATCTGTTTCACCATAGATAGCATACATGCTGTTCTTTTGAAATATCCCACCCTCACATTCTCCCACAAAGTTCAAAAGTCTGTTCTGTATTTCTGTGTCTCTTTTTCTGTTCTGCATATAGGGTTATCGTTATCACCTTTCTAAATTTCATATACATGTGTCAGTATGTTGTAATGTTCTTTATCTTTCTGGCTTACTTCACTCTGTATAATGGGCTCCAGCTTCATCCATCTCATTAGGACTGGTTCAAATGAATTCTTTTTAATGGCTGAGTAATATTCCATGGTGTATATGTACCACAGCTTCCTTATCCATTCATCTGCTGATGGGCATCTAGGTTGCTTCCATGTCCTGGCTATTATAAACAGTGCTGCAATGAATATTGGGGTGCATGTGTCTCTTTCAGATCTGGTTTCCTCAGTGTGTATGCCCAGAAGTGGGATTGCTGGGTCATATGGCAGTTCTATTTCCAGTTTTTTAAAGAAATCTCCACACTGTTTTCCATAGCGGCTGTACTAGTTTGCATTCCCACCAACAGTGTAAGAGGGTTCCCTTTTCTCCACACCCTCTCCAGCATTTATTGCTTGTAGACTTTTGGATAGCAGCCATCCTGACTGGCGTGTAATGGTACCTCATTGTGGTTTTGATTTGCATTTCTCTAATAATGAGTGATGTTGAGCATCTTTTCATGTGTTTGTTAGCCATCTGTATGTCTTCTTTGGAGAAATGTCTCTTTAGTTCTTTGCCCCATTTTTTGATTGAGTCATTTATTTTTCTGGAATTGAGCTGCAGGAGTTGCTTGTATATTTTTGAGATTAATCCTTTGTCTGTTTCTTCATTTGTTATTATTTTCTCCCAATCTGAGGGCTGTCTTTTCACCTTACTTATAGTTTCCTTTGTAGTGCAAAAGCTTTTAAGTTTCATTAGGTCCCATTTGTTTATTTTTGCTTTTATTTCCAATATTCTGGGAGGTGGGTCATAGAGGATCTTGCTTTGATTTATGTCAGAGAGTGTTTTGCCTATGTTCTCCTCTAGGAGTTTTATAGTTTCTGGTCTTACATTTAGATCTTTAATCCATTTTGAGTTTATTTTTGTGTATGGTATAAGAAAGTGTTCTAGTTTCATTCTTTTACAAGTGGTTGACCAGTTTTCCCAGCACCACTTGTTAAAGAGGTTGTCTTCTTTCCATTGTATATCCTTGCCTCCTTTGTCAAAGATAAGGTGTCCATAGGTTCGTGGATTTATCTCTGGGCTTTCTATTCTGTTCCATTGATCTATATTTCTGTCTTTCTGCCAGTACCATACTGTCTTGATGACTGTGGCTTTGTAGTAGAGTCTGAAGTCAGGCAGGTTGATTCCTCCAGCTCCATTCTTCTTTCTCAAGATTACTTTGGCTCTTCGAGGTTTTTTGTATTTCCATACAAATTGTGAAATTCTTTGGTCTAGTTCTGTGAAAAATACCGTTGGTAGCTTGATAGGGATTGCATTGAATCTATAGACTGCTTTGGGTAGAATAGCCATTTTGACAATATTAATTCTTCCAATCCATGAACACGGTATGTTTCTCCATCTGTTTGTGTCCTCTTTGATTTCTTTCATCAGTGTTTTATAGTTTTCTATGTATAGGTCCTTTGTTTCTTTAGGTAGATATACTCCTAAGTATTTTATTCTTTTTGTTGCAATGGTGAATGGTATTGTTTCCTTAATTTCTCTTTCTGTTTTTTCATTGTTAGTATATAGGAATGCAAGGGATTTCTGTGTGTTAATTTTATATCCTGCAACTTTACTATATTCATTGATTAGCTCTAGTAATTTTCTGGTAGAGTCTTTAGGGTTTTCTATGTAGAGGATCATGTCATCTGCAAACAGTGAGAGTTTTACTTCTTCTTTTCCTATCTGGATTCCTTTTACTTCTTTTTCTGCTCTGATTGCTGTGGCCAGCACTTCCAACACTATGTTGAATAGTAGTGGTGAGAGTGGGCACCCTTGTCTTGTTCCTGATTTCAGGGGAAATGCCTTCAATTTTTCACCATTGAGGGTGATGCTTGCTGTGGGTTTGTCATATATAGCTTTTATTATGTTGAGGTATGTTCCTTCTATTCCTGCTTTTTGGAGAGTTTTAATCATAAATGAGTGTTGAATTTTGTCAAAGGCTTTCTCTGCATCTATTGAGATAATCATATGGATTTTATCTTTCAATTTGTTAATGTGGTGTATTACATTGATTGATTTGCGGATATTAAAGAATCCTTGCATTCCTGGGATAAAGCCCACTTGGTCATGGTGTATGATTTTTTTAATCTGTTGTTGGATTCTGTTTGCTAGAATTTTGTTAAGGATTTTTGCATCTATGTTCATCAGTGATATTGGCCTGTAGTTTTCTTTTGTTGTGGCATCTTTGTCTGGTTTTGGAATTAGGGTGATGGTGGCCTCATAGAATGAGTTTGGAAGCTTCCCTTCTTCTGCAATTTTCTGGAAGAGTTTGAGTAAGATAGGTGTTAGCTCTTCTCTAAATTTTTGGTAGAATTCAGCTGTGAAGCCATCTGGTCCTGGGCTTTTGTTTGCTGGAAGATTTTTGATGACAGTTTCGATTTCCTTGCTTGTGATGGGTCTGTTAAGATCTTCTATTTCTTCCTGGTTCAGTTTTGGAAAGTTATACTTTTCTAAGAATTTGTCCATTTCATCCAAGTTGTCCATTTTATTGGCATAGAGCTGCTGGTAGTAGTCTCTTATGATCCTTTGTATTTCAGTGTTGTCTGTTGTGATCTCTCCATTTTCATTTCTAATTTTGTTAATTTGGTTTTTCTCTCTTTGTTTCTTAATGAGTCTTGCTAATGGTTTGTCAATTTTGTTTATTTTTTCAAAAAACCAGCTTTTAGCTTTGTTGATTTTTGCTATGGTCTCTTTAGTTTCTTTTGCATTTATTTCTGCCCTGATTTTTAAGATTTCTTTCCTTCTGCTAACTCTGGGGTTCTTCATTTCTTCCTTCTCTAATTGCTTTAGGTGTAGAGTTAGGTTATTTAATTGGTTTTTTTCCTGTTTCTTGATGTAAGCCTGTAATGCTATGAACGTTCCCCTTAGCACTGCTTTTACAGTGTCCCATAGGTTTTGGGTTGTTGTGTTTTCATTTTCATTCATTTCTATACATATTTTGATTTCTTTTTTTATTTCTTCTATGATTTGTTGGTTATTCAGAAGCGTGTTATTTAGCCTCCATATGTTTGAAGTTTTAACAATTTTTTCCCTGTAATTGAGATCTAATCTTACTGCACTGTGGTCAGAAAAGATGACTGGAATGATTTCAATTTTTTTGAATTTTCCAAGACCAGATTTATGGCCCAGGATGTGATCTATTCTGGAGAATGTTCCGTGTGCACTTGAGAAAAAGGTGAAGTTGATTGTTTTGGGGTGAAATGTCCTATAGATATCAATTAGGTCTAGCTGGTCCATTGTGTCATTTAAGGTTTGTGTTTCCTTGTTAATTTTCTGTTTAGTTGATCTATCCATAGTTGTGAGTGGGCTATTAAAGTCTCCCACTATTATTGTGTTACTATTAATTTCCTCTTTCATACTCGTTAGCGTTTGCCGTACATATGGCGGTGCTCCTATGTTGGATGCATATATATTTATAATTGTTATATCTTCTTTTTTGATTGATCCTTTGATCATTATGTAGTGTCCTTCCTTGTCTCTTTTCACTTCCTTTATTTGAAAGTCTATTTTATCTGATATGAGTATTGCGACTCCTGCTTTCTTTTGGTCTCCGTTTGCATGAAATATTTTTTTCCAGCCCTTCACTTTTAGTCTGTATGTGTCTCTTGTTTTGAGGTGGGTCTCTTGTAGACAGCATATATAGGGGTCTTGTTTTTGTATCCATTCAGCCAATCTTTGTCTTTTGGTTGGGGCATTCAACCCATTTACATTTAGGGTAATTATTGATAGGTGTGGTCCCGTTGCCGTTTACTTTGTTGTTTTGGGTTCACGTTTATACAACCTTTCTGCATTTCCTGTCTAGAGAAGATCCTTTAGCATTTGTTGAAGAGCTGGTTTGGTGGTGCTGAATTCTCTCAGCTTTTGTTTGTCTGTAAAGCTTTTGAATTCTCCTTCATATCTGAATGAGATCCTTGCTGGATACAGTAATCTAGGTTGTAGGTTATTCTCTTTCATTACTTTCAGTATGTCCTGCCATTCCCTTCTGGCCTGGAGGGTTTCTATTGATAGATCAGCTATTATCCTTATGGGAATCCCTTTGTGTGTTATTTGTTGTTTTTCCCTTGCTGCTTTTAATTTTTGTTCTTTGTGTTTGATCTTTGTTAATTTGATTAATATGTGTCTTGGGGTGTTTCGCCTTGGGTTTATCCTGGTTGTGACTCTCTGGGTTTCTTGGACTTGGGTGGCTATTTCCTTCCCCATTTTAGGGAAGTTTTCAGCTATTATCTCCTCGAGTATTTTCTCATGGCCTTTCTTTTTGTCTTCTTCTTCTGGAATTCCTATGATTCGAATGTTGGGGCGTTTCACAGTGTCCCAGAGGTCCCTGAGGTTGTCCTCATTTCTTTTGATCCTTTTTTCTTTTTTCCTCTATGCTTCATTTATTTCCACCATTTTATCTTCTACCTCACTTATCCTATCTTCTGCCTCCGTTATTCTACTCTTGGTTCCCTCCAAAGTGTTTTTGATCTCATTCATTGCATTATTCATTTGTAATTGACTCTTTTTTATTTCTTCTAGGTCTTTTAAACAGTTCTTGAATCTTTTCAATCTTTGTTTCCAGGCTATTTATCTGTAACTCCATTTTGTTTTCAAGATTTTGGATCATTTTTATTATCATTATTCTAAATTCTTTTTCAGGTAGATTCCCTATCTCCTCCTCTTTTGTTTGACTTGGTGGGTATTTTTCATGTTCCTTTACCTGTTGGGTATTTCTTTGCCTTTTCATCTTGTTTAGATTGCTGTATCTGGAGTGGGCTTTCTGTATTCTGGAAGTCTGTGGTTCCTTTTTGTTGTGGAGGATTAACCCAGTGGGTGGGGTTAGATGATTGGCTTGTCGAGATTTCCTGGTTAGGGGAGCTTGCGTCAGTGTTCTGGTGCGTGGAACTTGATTTCTTCTCTTTGGAGAGCAATGGAGTGCCCAGTAATGAGTTTTGAGATGGGTCTATGTGTTAGGTGTGTCCTTGGGCAGCCTGTATGTTGATGTTCAGGGCTATGTTCCTGCGTTGCTGGAGAATTTGCGTGGTATGTCTTTCTCTAAAACTTATTGGCTCTTGGGTGGTGGTCGGTTTCAGTGTAGGTATGGAGGCTTTTGGACAGTCACTTATTACTTAAAGTTCCTTGTAGTCAGGAGTTTTCTGGTGTTCTCAGGTTTTGGGCTTAAGTCTCCTGCCTCTGGATTTCAGTTTTATTCTTCCTGTAGTCTCAGGACTTCTCCAACTATACAGCCCTGATAAGAAAACTTCTAGGTTAATGGCTAAAAGATTCTCCCCCGTTAGGGACACCCAGAGAGGTTCACAGAGTCACATGAAGAAGAGGAGAGGGAGGAGGGAGATAGAGATTAACAGGAGGAGAAAAAGGGGGACTCAAGAGGAGAGAGACAGATCTACGCAGCTGTCCGTTCCCAGAGTGTTCTCCGTAGCCCAGTCACCTACAAAGATTCACAGAATTGGATTGGGAAGAGAAGGGGAAAGGAGGAAATAGAGGTGTTCTGAGGTAGAAAACAGAGAGTCAAGATTGGGAGAGAATAATCTTTGGTTTAAAAATAGGGCTTCTCTTCTCTCTCTTTTTTTTTTTTTGTAAGGTTATAGTGTATTGGAAATGAAAATTAAGGACTAGTAGAGGAGTACTAGAGGACTTTAAAAGAAATAAGAGAAAAAGAAAAATAGAAAATAGAAGAGAAAAAGGAAAGAAAAAAAAAGAAAGAAAAAGAAAAAAAAGAAAAAAAAAAGAAAGAAAAAAAAATTTTTTTCCCCCTAATTAAAAAATCATAAAAGTCTATGGAAATGAAAGTTAAGGAGTAATGGGGGAGTAATAGGGGATTTTAAAGGAAAATAAAAGAGAAAAAAGAAAAAAAGAAAAAATATAAAAAAAGAGAAAAAAGTAAAATTATATCTAGGAGTTTCTCTGGAGCTGTTGCGGTCAGTGTGGGTTCCGCTCAGTTTCAGATAGCTCCTCGTTCCAGCTTACGCTTCTCGATATCTACAGGCTCCTCCGGTGTAGTCAATGTTTCCTAGAGGGATTTTAATCTGTTGCACCAGTCCCTTCTGAAGCGGTTCCCTTTGTTTATTTGACTTCTGTTTGCCGGTCTCTTCAGAGCCTCATTCCCGCCCTGACACAGGCGGGCAGAGGTGGACTCTTATTCAGGTAGCTAGTTCCGTCGCTCCGCGGGGAGGGGCTTGCGCTGCCGGGAGGGGCTGTCGCTGTGGTGACGGGCTTGCGCCGCGGGGACGGGCTGGCGCTGCCAGGAGGGGCCAACGCTGCCCTCTCCGTCTGCGCTGCTCAGGCTCCCGGCTGCTCTATATGGAGCGCGCCCCGCGCTGCGCGAGGTTCCAGCCCTCGGGTGTTCCACAAAAGCGCGGAACGAAAAGCTGCGCCTGCTCTCTGTGCCTTCCCCGTCAGAGCGGTCCAGGCAGCCAGGGGCTTGGTGGGCGCACTCTCCCCAGGTGTGGCGCGCCCACTCCCTTCCGCGGACCCAGTCTCAGTTTCCGCTGGCGCCAGTCGGGTGCGCGCGCCTTCTGCCCTCCGCGTCCCCAGCCCCAGTCCCCGCCCGCGCCGGTCGGGTGCCTGCGCCCTGTGTCTCACCGCGACCTTCCCCTCCCCCCTGCCTCCTGCCTCCGGCGGAGCTGGGCCGGTCCTCTGCGAGCCTGCGAGCTCCTCTCTGGACCCTCTCGGTCTCTTTGTTCTGTGAACGGCCGGCAGTGTGTTCAGGCCGGTTAATTTACTCTCTCTCTTTTGGTCTCCCACAGTTCATGTTGGCAACTCACAGAAGCTCCCTCCGATTGTCCTCAGGGCACTCAGGCCCGGACCCTACCCCAAGCAATGCCGCCTAAGAGCTCCCGGGACGGATCTCCGTCCTTAGCTCTTTTGTCTCACTTTTTATCTTTTATATTTTGTCCTACCTCCTTTCGAAGACAATGGGCTGCTTTTCTGGGCACCTGATGACCTCAGCTAGCGATCAGAAGTTGTTTTGCGAAGTTTGCTCTGTGTTCAGTTATTCTTTTGATGAATTTGTAGGAGAGAAAGTGGTCTCCCCGTCCTACTCCTCCGCCATCTTGGCTCCTCCCCTCCACTCATTTCTTTACTGGGGGGTAAATCAGTGAAATATATGCCTGATCCTTTTGGGGGATCTTGCGATTTAGGTGGCAGAAATGGACGATCCTGCTCACAATTTTATTGTCTGAATAGGGCAGGGAAATTACCCACTGGAATGGGAGACCCAAGGTCTTCCTTCTGTCCTTAATGTTTTTCTTGATTTCAATCTTCTAGTCTCATTGCTTCTTTCAGAGGTGGAGCTCTGGGCTTTGGGCTCTAGGAATCCAAGGACACCTGGGTGTCCCTTCTGCCCTCCACATGGCTTTAAGAACCCCTGGGAAGCTACCATATTTCTCCCAAGGACAGTATGGGGATGGGGCAATGAGTCAGTCATGAAAAGCCAGGTTTTCTGATACAAGGATGGTGTGACGGCAACTCTGAAGCTTGCTCTGGAGCTCTACCTTCAGTTTTACACTGTGCTCACTAGCAGATGGGTTTTAAGGAATGGCATCAGCATGCAGGGTAGAGGAGAGCATGGCGAGCATAGTGGAGCCCTCAGGTGAGTTCTCCTCATGTCAATTTTGGACTGTTTTCCGCTATGTCTCAAAACACTTCTCCTAATATTGGCTGAGGACCAGAGAACTTCTCAGGCTTAACTTTCATCCTGAATCTATGAAGTTTCTGTCACTTGCTACTCTCTGCTGGAGCTGCTAATTTCCTGTATACCAAAGAAGCAGCCCTCTGGTGACTTCCCTGGTGGTCCAGTTGTTAAGGCTCTGCACTCCAAATGCAGGATTCTAGGTTCAATTCCCTGGTTGGGGAACTCGTCCCCTTAAGGTGCAGCTAAGTGTTGGCCTGCAGCAACTAGTGAACCCGCATGCTGTAACTAGGACCTGGCATAGCTAAATAAATAAATGGAAAATTTAAAAAAGTGCCCTCTGTCCCAAATATGATACTATACCCATCTTATGAGATTCTTCATTTATTTTAAACACAAGCATATCAGCAAACATCTGGAATAAGTTCTCACAACTCCATACTAAGTAAAGTAAGTCAGACAGAGAAAGACAAATATATGATATCACTCATATGTGGAATCTAATGAGTTATTATTTTTTAGAATCTAATTTAAGAATGATACAAATGAACTTATTTACAAAGCAGAAAGAGACTCACAGACTTAGATAACAAAATGGTTGTCTAAGTGGGGGGGAAGATTGAGGGAAAGGGATAGTTAGAGAATTGGGGTGGGCATGTACACACTGCTATATTAAAAATGGATAACCAACAAGGAGTTACTATTTAGCAGAGGGAACTCTGCTCAATGTATGTGGCAGCATGGATGGGAGGGGAGTTTGAGGGAGAATGGATACACATATATGTATGTTTGAGTCCCTTTGCTATCTCCCTGAAACTATCACAACATTGTTAATCTACGATACTCCAATACAGAATTAGAAAAAAATTTTTTTTTTAAAAAGGACTATGACACTCAGATTACTACGCATCAGAAGGAGGCAGAGCTCTTTATTCCTCTCCACTCTGCCCATATAGGTTCTGTATTCACCAACAATGAAAATACCCACACTCATTACTTTGAAAGACATGCGGCTTCCTTGTATACTGTCCATTGGCCTTATGCTCCTGAGTGAATGAATACCCGACAGTTGTGGAAAAATAACACCATGGACCTAGAGATTGTCATACTAAGTGAAGTAAGTCAGACAGAGAAAGACAAATATATGATATCACTCATATGTGGAACTTAATTTATCATTATTTTTTGGAATCAAATTAAAGAATGATACAAATAACTTACTTAGAAAAGAGGAGGAGACTCAGATTTCAAAAAGAAGCTTATGGTTACCAAAGGGGAAATGTGGGAGGGAGAGATAAATTAGGAGTTTGGGATTAACAGATACATAGTACTATATATAAAATAAATAACCAACAAGGGCCTGCTGTATAGCATAGGGAATTTTACTCAATATTCTGTAGTAAATTAATGGGAAAATAATCTGAAAACGAAAGAATATATGTACATCTGAATCACTTTGCTCTACACCTGAAACTATCACAACGTTATAGATCAATTATACACCAATAAATATTTAAAGACATGTAATTTACATTTTTCTGATAACATCAGGGATACTGTACTGAGTTCCTCATCAATGAATGCAGAGAATGGATACAGTGGAGTCACAGCTCATGAGCAGGAAGGGGCTGATAAAGGGAAAACACATGGAATTCAGGCTGGCTGTATTCACCAACCACCAACTAGGATTATGAAAAATAGCAAGAGTAACATTAAAGATGCAGGACAGGGTGTGGAAACACATGAAGGTGCTCGCCAAGAGTAGGATGCTTTGGGTGGCTCTGGACTCAGCGGAGGATCTGGGAGAAACACTAGCCTTGTGAATATACTGGACTCGCCGACTGTGTCTGTACAGGGTGAGAATCATGGAGCCACTGGCCCAGAAGATAAGCACAGAAAATGACATTTCAGGGAACACCATCAAAGCTACATATATTGAACCTGAGATGTTCTCAAGATCTGTGGCAACACAGTACCCGAAACCTCTTGTATTGGTCATGTTTGTGCTGCGCCATTTGTCAGAAACATATAACGCATACAGAGGAAAAATGAGATTTACAAACAGGCACTGGATCCAGCAGAAGGAAATGGAGAAGGTGATGTACTTTGGGGCTTTGACTTTAAGATTCTTCCAACAGGAGTTCATGGGGCTGATCGTGACGGTCTGGAAGATAACCAAGAGGCAGGTGGTGCTGATGGACATACTCCTGCCCACTCTGTCAACATACAAAAGAAGTTTGCAGGCAAAATCACTGAAAACATGTTTCCACCCCAAAGCTGTAATTATCTGAGGGGCTCCTTTCGAGAGAATGATCAAGGAGTTGGCTATAGTCAGGTGTTTTAGAATCATAACCGTGGCTCTCATCCTGCATTGACTGTGGTAAAGAAATAGGTAACGGTAAAGAAGGGAGAAATTGCCCAGAATTCCAATCATAATCTGTGATATGAATATTATTCCTAGGGCAAGATCTCTGGGGGTTATTTTTTTATTCAATATTTTTAAATGAAAGTGTTCTCCTTCTTTTAAAGGGTTTTTATCTTTATTATTTATTTATTAGGCTGCACCAGATCTTTGATCTTCAATGTGGCATATGGGATCTAGTTCCCTGATCAGGGATTGAACCCAGCCCCCCTGCATTGGGAGCACTGAGTCTCAGCTACTGGAATACCACAGATGCCCCCAAAATATTTTCCATTAAATAGTGACAGTCGTTCTTCTGAGTTAAATGTCTCATTGATGTTTTTTGACAGCAAGTGTAATGTTACTTTTGTGCTCCTATTGGTTTGCCAATGTTTCATGAGACAGGAAGAGATGGAGAGATAGCTGGCGTATTTCAAGGAAAAGTCAGCAATAAGGATGAAGAAGAGTTAACCTGGAGGAAGCAATGACAAGTGAGAGTAATTGGAAAGAGAGCTTATTACAACATTTCAAGAGTAAGCTGAAATTTGCTAGCCAGATTAGAGAAAAGTAACACTTCAATCACAGCCCATATCATCAGACAAATGTATTCTGAGTAGATTCTATTTCTAATTTTAAAAATTATGCAATTTTTAGAAAAACAATTTCAAAATTTTAAATTAAAAATATACCTGAAACACCATAAAACATATAAACCATATGGCAAAATGAGTTTATCTTATCTTTAGCTTCTATTAAGACTGGCTCACATCAAAACACACACACAAGATTTGTCACCAACACAAAGAACTCCTAAAGACCATATAGTAGAATAAAACATGACCAAACTGTTTTCAACAGAAACTTCAATAGTTATTCAATGGATAATACATATGTAAACAATATTCAATGTCCTTGGGAATCAGGAAAAGGAAAATATAACCATTACCTACACATCAAACACCATCCAGAAAACTAGAATGGAAATGACAGAAATACAACGTTTTGGCAAAGATGTGGGTCAACCAAGAATCTCAATCAGATATTAAAATTGGAACAAAGATTTTGGAGATTAGATGTAAACTTACGTTTCAACAGTTCCTCTCCTATGTGTATCATCAAGAATAGTAGAATTTATATGCTAGCACTTACTCATTACTCATGTGTGTGTGCATGCTCAGTCACTTCAGTCATGTCTGACTATTTGAGACTCTATGGACTGTAGCCCTCCAGGGATTCTCTAGGCAAGAAAATTGGAATGGGTTGCCATGCCCTCTTCCAGGGGATCTTCCCAACACAGGAATCAGACCTGTGTCTTCTGAATTGCTGGCAGATATTTACCCACTGAGCCACCTGGGAAGCCCATACATTACTTATAATAGCCCTAAAATAAAAACTACCCATTAGTCCATGAACAGTAGAATAAATCAGTAGGATTAATCCTTTGATAATTACACAGTGAAGACCTATATAGCAATGCTAATGTATACTAAAAATTAAATGCAATAATATGAAAAGTAGTCATGTGTGGATGTGAGAGTTGGACCAGAAAGAAAGCTGAGTGCCGAAGAATAGATGCTTTCAAATTTTGGTGCTAGAGAAGTCTCTTGAGAATCCCTTGGGCTGAAAGGAGATCAAACCCGTCAATTCTATAGGAAATCAACCCTGAATATTCATTGGAAGGACTGATGCTGAAGCTCCAATACTTTGGCCACCTGATGTGAAGAGACGACTCACTGGAAAAGACCCTGATGCTGGGAAAGACAGGGCAGGAGGAGAAGGGGGACCAGAGGATGAGATGGTTAGGTAACATCACTAACTCAATGAACATGAGCTTGAGCAAACTCCGGGAGATAGGGAAGGGCAGGAAGCCCAGAGTGCTACAGTTCATGGGATTGCAAACAGTCAGACACAAGTTAATGACTAGAACAACAACATACAAATAGATTCCCCAAAATCATATGCAACTGGGAGAAAAGGCCAATATGAAGGTTTTCAGACCCTATGATGCCATTTAAGTATAAAGCAGGTGAAAGTGATCTAATCTCTTAAATGTTAGAATAGTTGTAAAGCTCTTACCAAAAATCCTGACCTACAAATAGATTCAAGAAAACTATAGTCTTGGGAATAGAGACTTGGAGTATAAAGGGCTTCTAGGTGATCTACAACATTCGGTTTCATTCATATACATATATATAATTATCTTTATTGAGTTTTGGCTGTGTTGGATCTTCATTGTTGCACAGGCATTTCTCTAGTTTCAGAAAGCAGGGTCTACTCTTTAATTGTGGTGCTGAGGCTTCTCATTGCTGTGGCTTTTCTTGTTGTGGAGCTCAAGCTCTAGGGTGTTCAGGCCTCATTCATTGCAGCATGTGAGCTCAGTATTTGTGGCTCCCGGGCTCTAGAGCATAAGCTCAATAGTTGGTGCATGAGCTTTATTGCTCCACAGTGTGTGGAATCTTCCCAGATCAGGGATTGAACCCACGTCTCCTGCATTGGCAAGCTGACTCCTTACCACTGAGCCACCAGGGAAGCTCAACAGTCTGTTTTTTGATCCAGTCATTGCCTACAGAGATGTGGTCATTCCTGAACCTCCACTAGGCTGTGTACTTATAACCTGTGCATATGTTTTTTTTTTTCTTTATTTATTTTTTTTTCAGTGGGTTTTGTCATACATTGATATGAATCAGCCATAGATTTACATGTATTCCCCATCCCAATCCCCCTGTGCATATGTTTTTAACTAAAAAAAAAATCTATTAAAAAAACAGATTTTAAAGAGACTGGGAAAAAGCTGTTTCTTTGAATGTTGAATCTGCTGATTGTGTCTGTAAAGGATGAACCTTTGAGAGCCACAGGTCTTGATCATAAGCCCAACAACGAACTTCAGAGAATAACAACATGGCTGCATATAGTGAGCCACTGATTTTATAATTCAGAAGAGTGGTATCCCAGATCTTTGTTCTTTGTGTTCATCTGTTGCTTCATTCGGCAAGTCTATGCACTGGAAATTGATATACACCAGCTTATACAAGGTCCAGCAGAGGAATGTGAAACCTCCACTCCTTTGGAACTTTTCAGTTCTACCCAACTCTAGTTCCTGGGGAGGATCATGATGGCTGGAGACACATAAGAGGCAGGTCTGTGAGGATAAAAAATTGGATATGTCATTGAAGACATGCTTTAACCAATAACTGCCAGTGTGATGGGGATGCCTTAAAGAGAATGACCAAGAAGCAACTGTATACACTTGCTTGAGGATCAAATGTGTGGATCTCAACCTTTAGGAAGAGATAATGGTAAAGGAAGAAAATGCTAGGATTCCTCCTGTAGCCTGAAATGAGCAGACCCTTCTTTACAAATCCCCAGAGGCCGTTCTGCCAGTTGCTGGTGACTGGTGTTTTGTCTTCAGAATGAGAGGATCCTGTTTTGGAACATATGCTGTGGGCTACAGCCATCAGATCAGTGGAAATCCCATATTTGCTTTGATAAATATTTACCTAAAGTAAGAGGCCTCACAGAGTTGAATATGTAACCCTTATATAGTGTTTATGATGGATGCATCACTATCGTACTACATCACATGAAGTGCCTTCTTTGATTTTTGTACCTGCCAGAGGTACATTATTTTCCTGAGGGCATTATTTCCAGTATTTTCAGGATTATTTCAATAAGGAGACCTGAGGTGCAAAGAGTTGAATGACCTGTGTAAATTCATATGCTGCTATGGGGCTGAGTGATAGGAACCTGGTAGGATAGTTGCCAAGACAGTGCCCTGACGACTGTGTTACACTAATGAATCATGTTAGCTCTGTTTTCAAATCATCTAGAGCTGAATTTCATTTTGTTTTTATACTTTTCCACCTAATTCACATCATTTTTAAATTTTATTATATAATTATGGTTGTAAAGTTTCTATTTTTAGGAACTTTAAAGAATTAATTTTTTAAGGGGGGTGAAATTGCTTTTATTTGTTTTAATATAAATTTATTTAATTGGAGGCTAATTACTTTACAATATTGTAGTGGTTTTTGTCATACATTCACACGAATCAGCCATGGGTTTACATATGTTCCCCATCCTGAACCCCCCCTCCCAACTCTCTCCCCTCAGGATCATCCCAGTGCACCAGCCCTGAGCACCCTGGCTCATGCATTGAACCTGGATTGGCCATCTATTTCACATATGATAATATACATGTTTCAATACTATTAGGAACTAGTTTTTAGCCTAAGACTTTACCATATGGTCAATATCAAATATAAATGATTTTTTGAGGTCATAATAAAATACAGATGCAGTTTCACAGACTATTGCTACATTAAATACGCTAATTGGATTTAATGATGCAATATTTGTTTAGCGTCAGTGGCCACAGAAAGGCTTGTTTGCTCATTCCAGGAACAAAACACAGTGGTATCTATCAAATAAATTATTGGATGATAAGTCCTTCTCCACTAAACTGTAATGCATGAAGTACTGCTATGTGATAAAAAAAGAGTGTAGCTCTTTTACCTGTTATTAATAATTTTGGTCTGAATGCCTAGGTATTTATTAATGCTTACAATGAATAAAACTGTTAACAATGAAGCAAGATTTGTGAAAGATGTTAAAATACAAGAGACATGTATTTTATGCACATCTTAAATGCAACAAAATGAATATGGAACCCTGTGTATTGTTAAGTTGAAATCATAAAGATATGAGTTGTGAGCTTGGAATTGATGTTAGAATATTATCAAGCCATACAAGACAAGACAAGATACATTTGGTCCTGACTATATCTTAACACTCATAATAAAAAGTTATCTTTTCCTTAAATTTTACTTCTCTAACTTGAGTAGGGAAAGCATCTCTCCACAGTTGTTAGACCTTGAATGTTTTCAATGGAGATAATCACTGTATCTAGTAAATGTATCATATTCCTAGAGCTTGATTAAAAAAAACATTTTTATCCAAAAACAAATTTATATTCCCAATGTATGCAGGGGATTAGAAAAGTGTTACTGTACTATCCTGGCTTACCTGGTGGCTCAGCAGTAAAGAATCTGCCTGCAATGAAAGAGATGTGGGTTCACTCCCTGGGTTGGGAAGATCCCCTGGAGGAGGAAATGGCAACTCACTCCAGTATTCTTGCCTGGAAAATTCTATGGACAGAAGAGGCTGGCAGGCTATAGTCCTTAGAGTCTTAAAGAGTCAGACATGACTGAAGTGACTGAGCATGCACACACAGTGCTATCTTACTCTGTACTATAGGCACAAAGACATTATAAACGTACCTCTAATTATAAAGAAAATTTAATCTTTAAATCCTGTAAAGTAATATAAAGGTGGCTCAGTGGTAAAAAATCCACCTGTAATGTAGGAGAAGCAGGTTCAATCCCTGGATTGGGAGGATTCTCTGGAGAAGGAAATGGCAACCCACTCCAATATTCTTGCCTGGATAATTCCATGGGCAGAGGAACCTGGTGGGCTACAGTCCATGGGGTCACCAAGAGTTGGACATAACTGAGCCCTCAAGCATGCATGCGAGGTAACATCAGAATGATTTCAAAACAAAAAGCCTTAAGACCTTAAAAAAAATGATTCTTCATCCTCACTACGATGATTCAACATTGATCACCCACAGTGAAGGTTTCATTCAAGGACACCAGGAGGCATTAGGCAGGGATTAGGATCCTCATGTCTCTTTACAAGCTAAGCTCATACCTGCAGTCTTATTCTGCTTCACTGTCTAGCTTTGCCACTGAATCTGTTCTTACCCCCAAAATCGCTTTTCCAGACATGAACACTTACAGACTTCCTTCCATAAATGCTGTCTCTTAGGCTGAAATAGAAAATACTCGCCTGACTCCTTCCCACTGCCAGGATGGTGGGCTCAGGTTGGAGGTCATGACAGTCAGGACGTGAGCAGAAAGGAGGCGGTCAGACCCTGAGATATAGGTTTATGTTCTATGACCTCATCTTCCCCCAGAATGCAATTATCATTTCATTTGAAGTAGTAATGACAGGGCAGGTTTGAGGAGCTAATGATCTTTCTGAAAAAGTTTTTTTGAGTTGCTAATTACTGAAACCAATTATGACTTTCCGGTGAGTAGCTCCAAAGAGACCACTGATGTGTTTGGGAAGAGGCTTGTAATTTTTCATGATCCCTGATGGCACAGAAGCTCACCTGTGGAAGGAAGAGTCATGCTGATGTGTGAGTGACTGGTAGTGAGTTATGTGTGTCTCAGGATTCCCTGATTCCCCGAGAAGCTCTTCCACTAAACATCTAGTTCATCCTTCATCTCCAGATTTCCAAGCTGCACTACTATGAGACTTGGATTTAGAAGTAGTACAAGAAGAATATCTGGGATAGGGCTAAAAGGAAGAACATGCATGATGTTACTTTTTCATTTGTATAATTAAAAACAGGTTAATTTGAGACTTCCCCAGTGGTACAGTGGATAAGAATCTGCCTGCGAATGCAGGTGGACATAGGTTCAAGCCCTGGTCTGGGAAGATCCCACATGGTGTGGGGCAACTAAGCTGGGGTGCCACAACTATGAGCCTGTGCTCGAGAGCCTGGGAGCCACAACCAGAGAAGCCACCGAGAAGAGAAGGCCATGAACTGCTACGGAGACCCAGCACAACTACCAAATTAAATAATTTAATTTGGAAATGAAAATACGGAGGTTTCTAAGAGATGGTACTTTACAGATACGGTACTTTTCTGTGTCATATGCAATCCATATAATCTACTTTTCAAGATTTTATTTGTTTTAAAACCACTTCTTAAAAATCAAGCAGTTCAAAGGGAAATGCCAGTAAGGCATTTTCCTTAATGGTACTGGGTTTAAAGAAGTGAATGTTAATTTAAAGTTGTTTTATCATAATGCCCTCAAGCACAAAACAAGACCAGGAGCTGACTGTGGCTCAGATCATGAACTCCTTATTGCAAAATTCAGACTTACATTGAAAAAAGTAGGGGAAACTACTAGACCATTCAGGTACGACCTAAATCAAATCCCAAATGATTATGCAATGCAAGTGACAAATAGATTCAAGGGATTACATCTGATAGACAGAGTGCCTGAAGAACTATGGACAGAGGTTCGTGACACTGTACAGGTGGCAATGTTCAAGACCATCTCAAAGAAAAAGAAATGCAAAAAGACAAAATGGTTGTCTGAGGAGGCCTTACAAATAGCTGAGAAAAGAAGAGAAGAAAACGGCAAAGGAGAAAAGGAAAGATATACCCATTTAAATGCAGAGTTCCAAAGAATAGCAAGGAGAGATAAGAAAGCCTTCCTCAGTGATCAATGCAAAGAAATACAGAAAAACAGTAGACTTGGAAAGACTAGGGATCTCTTCAAGAAAATTAGAGATACCAAGGGAACATTTCATGCAAAGGTGGGCACAATAAAGGACAGAAATGGTAGGGGCCTAACAGAAGCAGAAGATATTAAGAAGAGGTGACAAGAATACACAGAAGAACTATACAAAAACGATCTTCATGACCCAGGTAACCATGATGGTGTGATCACTCACCTAGAGCCAGACATCCTGGAATATGAAGTCAAGGGGGACTTAGGAAGCATGACTACAAACAAAGCTAGTGGAGGTGATGGAATTCCAGCTGAGCTATTTCAATACCTAAAAGATGATGCTGTGAAAGTGCTGTATTCAATATGCCAGCAAATTTGGAAAACTCAGCAGTGGCTGCAGGACTGGAAAAGGTCAGTTTTCATTCCAATCTCAAAGAAAGGCAATGCCAAAGAATCCTCAAACTACCACACAAATGCACACATCTCACACACTAGCAAAGTAATGCTCAAAATTTTCCAAGCCAGGCTTCAACAGGACGTGAACTGTGAACTACCTGATGTTCAACTGGATTTAGAAAAGGCAAAGGAATCAGAGATCAAATTGCCAACATCAATTGGATCATCGAAAAAGCAAGAGTTCCAGAAAAACATCTACTTCTGTTTTATTGACTACACCAAAGCCTTTGTGGAAATCACAACAAACTGTGGAAAATCCTTCAAGAGATGGGAATACCAGACCACCTGACCTGCCTCTTGAGAAACATGTATGCAGGTCAGGAAGCAACAGTTAGAACTGGACATGGAATAACAGACTGGTTCGAAATTGGGAAAGGAGTATGTCAAGGCTATATATTGTCACCCTGCTTATTTAACTTATATGCAGAGTACATCATGCAAAATGCCAGGCTGGAGGAAGCACAAGCTGGAATCAAGATTTCCTGGAGTAATATCAATAACATCAGATATGCAGATAACACCACTCTTATGGCAGAAAGTGAAGAAGAATTACAGACCCTCTTGATTAAAGTGAAAGACGAGAGTGAAAAAGTTGGCTTAAAACTCAATTTTCAAAAAACAAAGATCATGGCATCCGGTCCCGTTGCTTCATGGCAAATAGATGGGGAAACAATGGAAACAGTGAGAGATTTTATTTTGGGGGGCTCCAAAATCACTGCAGATGGTGACTGCAGCCATGAAATTAAAAGACGCTTGCTCCTTGGAAGAAAATTTATGACCTACCTAGAGACCATATTAAAAAGCATAGACATTACTTAGGTGACAAAGTTCCATCTAGTCAAAGCTATGGTTTTTGCAGTAGTCATGTATGGATGTGAGAGTTGGACTCTCACATTGACCACCAAAGAATTGATGCTTCTGAACTGTGGTGTTGGAGAAGACTCTTGAGAGTCCCTTGGACTGCAAGGAGATCAAACGGGTCAATCCTAAAGGAAATCAGTCCTGAATATTCATTGGAAGGACTGATGCTGAAGCTGAAACTCCAATACTTTGGCCACCTGATGCAAAGAACGGACTCATCTGAGAAGATCCTGATGCTGGGAAAGATTGAAGGGAGGAAGAGAAGGGGATGACAGAGAATGAGATGGTTGGATGGCATCACTGACTCAATGGATATGAGTTTGAGCAAGGTTCGGGCATTGGTGATGGACAGGGAAGCCTGGCTTGCTGCAGCCTGTGGGGTTGCAAAGAGTCGGACATGACTGAGTGACTGAACTGACTGACTGACGCTAACAGTGACATTAAGTGCAAATAGGGATACATGCACAGAAAACAGAGCATTTTGAAAAGCATCTTTTATAAACAAAGGTGCAAGGATCAGGTGGTATAACAGATTGTTTTTACAATTCTTTTAAGCATCAGACAAGCCAGTGCCGCTTTCTCAAATCAACAGCATTGGATTGTTACCAGAGGTCTTTACACTTGTGCTGAAATTTCATTAAGGAGCACTCATTGGTTATGGGATTGATGAAGACAAACAAAATAAGAGCCTCCATCACTGCTTTGGATTTTCCAACAGACACACTCACAATCTGAAAAAGGTCCACTCTCTAGTCCCCATGGGTGGTTTTGGTCCCGATGGGAAGTTAAAGAAAACACAGTTCACACAAAAGCACATCCACTTCTGATTCCAACTACAAGTGTGGGCTTTCCCAAATCCATGCCCATTTCGGTAATTCTCTTGAAGGACTCAGAACTAACTGGTGCTGTTCTCCTCACAGTTATGGTTTATTATATGGCAAGATAGAGATTAGCACCAGACAAGGAAGAGATACAAGGGGTACAGCAGCCTAGGACGCCAGACCGCTCACTGTTCTCTGCACAGGGCATCTCCTGGTCTCTGGCCGCAGCTCTCAGCAAAATGCACATATTTCTCTGAGCATCTGTATTTAGTACATTTCCTATAAGCTTCACAAGACAGACGGCAATAGTATCTCTGAATTCAGTATCTCTGAATTCAAATCTCTAACATTTGAAGAGCCAGTATGAGGTAAATAGAGATTTAGTGAGACAGTCACTCCATCCTACAAAGCTATTACATGCATTTTCACAGATTTCTACTAATTCAAGTTTTCTTTCCCCTTTGCTCTACTGACCTCACTATGGGTAAGGCTTATTCTTCACCACACGACCCTCTGTTTCCAAGTCAGTCAATGCAGTCATATCTGGACAGCACATACTCCAAACACACAGATACACATACATAGACAGTCTGACACACATGTGTTTTCACACTCAAATATATACTTAGTCACCCCATACTCCACACTCACCCCGCACTCACAAACGCTCATGACACATGGAACCACACTCATATTATTGCACACCCTTCACTCACATATCAACATAAATGACACAATCACACTCACTTTCACAGAATCATTTATTTGGTCATCAAGAGGGTTATTATATCCATCATATGTTTGTATAAGGAAAGTCTGCATCTTTTCTGGGGAGTGAAGGCCAGAAAAAGGGCAGAAATGTATGCACCTTACCCTCTATCTATCCTGTCAAACACTCAATATATGCATGCATATATTAGACATGCATCTTTTAAAAATTTCTGAGAGCTTTGCCACTTGAGGTGGGGAGTATGGTATAAATGCTGGAATGCCTGTGGGTATGACTGAGAGTGGGTGTGATGGAGAGAGATAAGCAAGAGGACATGGGGGGGCAGGTCAGAGGGTAAGGTGAGGGAAAGGGGTTCTGGGGTGCAGAGTAGGAGGAAAGAGGGTGCAGGAGTAAACAGCACATGGATTTGAAGGCTGCAGTGGGTTTCAAGTCCACCACAGGATTTAAGGGAACTCAGAGGTTATGCAAAAAACATTAAGGGCACCTCACATATTTGCATTGTGGGGAATAAGGGTTACAGGAGGCATGGGAACATAAAAGAGATTCCACTGAATATGTAGGTTATATCGGTGGTATGTTCATTTTTACAATTCCAATTCCTCCAAACCATGAATCTGGTATATCTCTCCACCTGTTTGTGTTGTAATTTCTTTCCTCAGTGTCTTACAGGTTTCCAAGCACATGTCTTTTACTTCCTTTGTTACTTTCTGAGGAAATGGATGCTTTTACTATGTTTTAAAAGCATTTTACTAGCTTTGAACACAGTTGATTTACTACCTTTACCAATGAGATTTTTCCCTTTGTAATGTTCATGCTTCTAGTGTGGCCTTTTTTCTGCTTAGAGAAGTCCCTCTAACATTTCTTTTATAGCTGGTTTAACAGTGCTGAATTCTTATCTTTTGCTTGCCTGTAAAACTTTTAACATCCCCATCAAATCTAAATGAAAGCCTTGCTGAGTAATCTTGGTTACAGATATTGGTTGGGTCAAAAAGTTCATTTGGGTTTTTCCATAAGATCTTACAGAAAAACTCAAATGAACTTTTTGGCCAATCCAGTATTTCCCTTTCATCTTTTAAATAATACTGTTCCACACCCGTTGACCTGCAGAGTTTCTGCTGAAAAGTCAGTTGATAGCCTTATGGGTGTGCCCTTGTAGGTAACTTGTTCCTTTTATCTTGCTGCTTTTGATATTCTTTATTTTTAAAGAGTCACTTTGTAGCATAGGGAAATATATTCAGTATCTTGTAATAATCTAAAGTGCCATATAATCTGAAGAAAAAACCCAAGTCACTTTGCAGTACACTGAGGCTAACACACTATTGTAAATCAACTATAACCCTAATGAAAAAAAAAAAAAAAAGAGAGAGAGAGAATGGAGTCTCTATTTCCCACAGCCTTCCGGCTCTCCTGAAAGAAAGCCCTGCTGGCTTTTAAAGCTAAATGTTCTGGGTGCTCATCTTCTCCATGTTGGAGCCCCATGTGGGGCTCAGAACCCTCACCCCTTGAGGAGAATCTCTGTAGTTGTATTATTATTGTCCTGTATGTAGGTCATGCACCCAGCGCTATGGTTCTTGACTCTACAGAGATTCCAACCCTTCTACCTGCCTCGTTGTGGATCCTTCTGCATTTCTTGAGTTGTAGCAGACCTTTTCTGGCAGCTTCCAGTCTTCCTCATCAATATTTGCTCTGTATACAGTTGTAATTTTGGTGTGTCAGTGAGAAGTGAAGAGCTCACAGTTTTCCTGCTACACCATTTTGGAGCAGTCGCCTGGGGTATTCTTGGTATAGCAGCCGTCAGCTGACTAAAACAGATTTTTCTGGTTAAGGAAAGTGGATTGATTATACTCATCTGAACTTTAGAAGTCAAATAGAGATAATTGAAAGACAGATTGAAAACAGGAGGGGGGCACTCAATTTGCCAATACAGGCATGGTAGATGGAGAGAATTCAAATGTAAGTCTATGAAAGGGAACAAATTCTATGAACAACATAAACCAGACTGGAAGCAATTCTTATCTAGGTTCCACTTCAAAAATTCTCTTTGGACACTGAAAGTGAAGGAATGAGTGAACTGGCAACTGTGCACTGTGGAAATACATATAATTCACATATATCAGATAATTGTAGGGGATTTTCTTATTTCTTATCCAGGCAAAGTAGAGCCCGTGTACACTGGAGTCACAGCTCATGAGCAGAAAGGGACTGACAGTAGGGAAGCACGCTGCTATGATTACAGTCTTGTTCACAAGGAAACAGCTCGGATAATCAAAAAGAGCCACAACAAGTTGAAAGATGGAGGAAAAAATATAAAAATAGACAAAAGTGCTCACCAGGAGAAGGATGGTTTTGGTGTCTCCGGACTCAGGGAAGGACCTGGGGAAGGGGTTGTTCCCCCGAATGTGCTGGACCTGCTGTTTATGTCTGTACAGGATGAGAACCATGGAGCTGCTGGCCCAGAGCATGAGCCCCAGACATAAAACATCAGGAAACAACAGCAATGCTGCAGACAATGCCTCTCTGGTTTTGTCAGTAAGAATAGAAGAACAGTATTCAAAATCTATTTTCTTTGTGATGTTTTTGTCACTCCATTTTCCATATATATAGGAAAAATGACATTTACCAGTATTTGCAGGATCCAACCGGAGAAGGCAATGCAACCCACTCCAGTGTTCTTGCCTGGAGAATCTCAGGGACAGGGGAGCCTGGTGGGCTGCCATCTATGGGGTCGCTCAGAGTCAGACACGACTGAAGTGACTTAGCAGCAGCAGGATCCAACACAGGAAAATAGAACCACGTACTTGGGAGCTGTTACTTTCAGCGCTGCCCACCTGGAGTCCCAGGGACTGATTATGATCGCCTGAAAGACACTCAAGAGGCAGATGCTACTGATGGACACTCCCCTCCCCACTCTGTGCAGAAAGAAGAGAAGTTTGCAGCCAAAATCATTGTGGATATGCTTCCACCCAAAGACTGCCATTGTCTGGGGGACCCCTTTACAGAGGACCAAGGAGTTGGCCACAATCAGGTGCTTAAGGATCAAATCTGTGGATCTTAAACTGTAACCCATGAAGTGAAGGACAATATAACTGCAAAGGAGTGAGAAATTCCCCAGGATTCCAATCACAATCTGTGTTGAGATGATCATGTCCATTGTCAAATCGCTGCTGGCTGTCCTCTCAGTTCACAGCCACTGATGCTTGTGTTGTGAGTTAGAATATCCTGCCTGGGAACGTGAGCTGTGGGTTACATACATGGTGTCAGCTGGTATCTCATATTCTCCACTTAACATTAGTCCCACTTGGAAACTAGCAGTTTATAAACAGTTGCATGTATGATATTTAAAGAGCACTAATACATAAAAGTGCCCACTCCAGTGTTCTTGCCTGGAGAATCCCAGGGATGGCGGAGCCTGGTGGGTTGCCATCTATGGGGTCGCACACAGTTGGACGTGACTGAAGTGACTTAGCAGTAGCAGCAACCACAGCAGCAATAAGTAAAAGTAATCACTGCAGGCTCTACACGTGATCACTTCTTCATTCTTCAAAATCTATGAGCTACATGTAACTCCATGGCTGATTCATGTCAATGTATGACAAAACCCACTGCAATGTTGTGAAATGGTTGGCCTCCAACTAATAAAAATAAATGAAAAAAAAAAATCTATGAGCCAGACACTAGTTTGACCTTAATGATACAGAAGAGGGTGAGAATGACAGAGCAGTTGAGTGTTTGTCAAAATCTGCTTTTAGGACAGTGAGGACTTGAAACCCACTGGACTGGTAAATAAAGTGCATTGATCCCCTATTTCTGCCAAAAAGTTAACTAGCTGTGTTCATATAATAATCCAGATTTATATTTAGCTTTTTTCCCCCACAACTTGTTCTTTGATTTTAGAATGGTACTATTTTATAATTTCCATTATAAGAAGATTCCAGTTTTGTAAAATTTTGTTCTGGAGGGCACTATGTAGTATGACTGAGGCTTTAGCTGTCTTAGTGTAGGTACATGCACTGTTGCCAGGAGAATCTGGCAGGAACCTGCCCAAGACAAGGTAATGTCATGAACATGAGGATGGCTCAGAATTAGGGTGCAAACAGGAAAATCCTTTGCTTTTATTTCAGAAAAGCAGTGATAATAGCATGTATCCCAGAAATTGTTAAATAGTCACATATACCATAAACTTTGGGACATAAAATACTCATGCATGATTAATTAGTGTAAGGAGTTACTAAATTATTATTTTCAGGTGATATAATTATCTATTTGTAATAGAAAATATGACAATGAATTAGGATTTGCAAGTGATGTTAACATACCAGAGATATATACAAATCAAAACCTGCAAGGCATGTATTCTTATGCATTTTACAAATGAAAATACCACATATTTAGATTGATATTAAGATCCTTTTTAAGTGGGTAGAAACAATATGATATATGAATGACAGTTGCTCCCTGAAACTCAACATTATGTGACATTCCTTAACATTTCATAACATTAAGAGTGAAGACAGCCTCACCATAATCAGTGGACTCAGGATGTTATCAGTGAGGACACAATTACTGTCTCCATTAACATCTGGAGTCAGAGAAAACATTTTCCTTCAAGCCGTTTCCATTTGGGTACACTTTCTGTGCAGAATGACATATTTTTTTGCAGACTCGTCATACGCTTTATGGAGAAGGCAATGGCAACCCACTCCAGTACTCTTGCCTGGGAAATCCCATGGATGGAGGAGCCTGTTGGGCTACAGTTCGTGGGGTCTCAAAGAGTCGGACACGACTGAGCGACTTCACTTTCACTTTTCACTTTCATGCACTGGAGAAGGAAATGGCAACCCACTCCAGTATTCTTGCCTGGAGAATCCCATGGATGGAGAAGCCTGGTGGGCTACAGTCCACTGTGTTGCAAAGAGCCAGACACTACTGAGCCACTTCACTTTACTACTCACCCTGAACACCGAGTCTATGTTTACTCTAAGGTAGATTCAAGAATAAACTGATTTTACATCTGCAGTTTTAAGCACCTTAATAATCAGGTTTCATTACCACTTGGACCAAGCCACAACGGTCACTGTCAGTGAGGATTCAATTAAACTCCAGGAGGAGCCAGCAGGGATAGGTTTAGGGTTAGGATCCCATCTCTCTTTATCAGTTCAGCTCATATTTCACAATATTCCCATGTTCCCACCTAGAGTTGGCACTGAATCTGGTTACTACACAGAAGACTGTGCCTTTCTGATATAATTGCTTTACTCAGCATCTTGATCTGCCTTTCTTGTACAGACTCTGCCTCCAGACTGAAATAGAACATTCTTACCTGGCACCGTCCTGCTCCTAGGAGAGTGGGCTCCCTGATGGTCATTATACCCAGTATGTGTGTAGGAGGGAGGCAGCCGGACCCTGATATATGGGTTTGAGATGCTGTGCTTTCCCGGCTCCTCCCATCAGAGCTGCAATTATCATTTCACCTGCAGCAGCAATGGGAGTGCAGGCCTGGGATCTGAGAACATTTCTGGAAACTTTTCTCTCAGTTGTTAATTACTGGAAAAAATTACAAGTTTCTGGTTAGCACCTTTACGAGACTAAAGGAGTGTTTCCAAGAGCCTTCTTATTTTCCATGACCACTAATGGCAGACAGGGTCTCACATGGACGAGTATAAGAAATACTGAAATATGCACGTGACTGAGGTAACTACATGGGTCTCTCTGGGTTCTTCACTTCCATGAGATGTTTCTCTAGTACTCTGCCAATCAGCAGTCCACTAATCTGAACCATCAATTAAAGTATTGGTGGAGAAATGGAATGAATCCAAATACCTGGGGGTTATACTCAAAGAGATAAAAGGGAAAGGAGGAACACGATAGGGAACTCATTATACGAATCATTAGCACAAATAAAATCAATGATTTAGACTTATTTTCATCATTCCATGACAATTATGAAGTAAATCTTGTCAGAAAATACACTTTATTCTTATTTAATTCTGTTGGTGATAAGAATGGGATGCAGAATAAATGCACAAAGAGAGGGTTCGAAAAGAGTATCTTTTGAATAAAATCATCTGGATCTGAAGGCTCAGTGGTCTGAGCAATTACTTAATTCAGGAGGATCAAACCTAGAGAGTAAATAAAATACTACTAAAAACCAGTGGATCAATGGGAAATCAAAAGAAAATCAGAAATTACCTTGAAGCAAATAAAAATAAACTTTAGAAATCAAGAAATAGAAAAGGCAATTCTAAGAGAATCTGAGAAAGATGAAAGTCTACCTGAAAAAACAAGAAAAATTTCAAATAAACAACCTAACCTACCATCTAAAGAAATTATAAGAGGAATTACATAAAATGTCAAAGATAGGAGACAAAGGAAATGATATAAATCAAAAAGAGTATTTTAAAAATCAGAGATCAAAACACCAACAGAACAAGTCAATGACACCAAGAGGTGATTTTTCAAAAAGATACACACAACTGATGAACCTTTAGCTGGGGTTCATTAAAAAAAAAAAAAAAAAAGAGGACCTGGGACTTCGCTGGTGGTGCTGTGGTTTAGACTTCACCTCCTAGTGCAAGGGGTGCAGGTTTGATCCCTGGAAAGGGAGCCAAGATCCCACATCCCTTGTGGATGAAAAGCAAAATGTAAAACAGAAGCAATATTGTAACAAAATCAACAAATACTTTAAAAATGGTCCACATAAAAAAATCATTAAAAAAAGAAAAAGAAAATAGGTATATGTACTGTTTTGTATTAGATTTTTCATTTCTTACATTGTTTGTGAATTTAAAGTTTGCATAATGTTGTAAGCACTCATTAGCATTGCTGTATGAGAATTTCATTTTAGGAATATCAAATAATGTCATGAGTCCACTGTTTTTTAGGAGTGATTCTAGAGAAATGGAATTTAAGGGAGAGTTTTGCATTGGTTCCTGGGTTTTTGGAAATGGCTTTCGAATCTGAAGCCCTTCCATTGTGACTCAGCTGGTAAAGAATCTGCCTGCAGTGTGGAGACCTGGGTTCAATCCCTGGGTTGGGAAGATCCCCTGGAGAAGGGAAAGGGTACCCACTCCAGTATTCTGGCCTGGAGAATTCCACAGACTAAGTCCATGAGGTCACAAAGAGTCAGACACGACTGAGCGATTTTCACTTCACTTCGAATCTGATTAGAAGTACAGACACTAATGAGCTCATTTCCAGCAGTAAAGAGAGTGCCTAGAGTCCATGTCCTGATTCAGCAGCACAGACTCCCAACACATCTGCATGGGATACACCCCATCACCTCTTAGATAAGTAAGTATCTGAGTGACTCTGCTTACAATACTTTTGAACATTTGGGAGAAACTAATGAATGTATTAACATTGGTTGCATGCTCCTAATGTTGCTGGACTAAGAGGTGAGTGAAAAGGTTGAGCTCAGGGATTGGAATGCCCCATTCAAGCACCATATATAGAACCCCAAGGCTTCTATGTGTGCCCTGAAGGAGATCCTTACCCCCTCCCACCCTTTAGCTGAGATTGCTAAAAGTCAAGCAGAGAATCTCACCCTCTTGTTGTGTATTACAAAGGATAACTCAGGAGAAAAATTGTGGTGTTCACACAATTATGTATCGAGAATTATAAGTCAAGTTGGTTTTCTTAGGAAGATTTTATTTTAGAACAGTTATAGATTTTCAAAAATGGCAAGACTATACAGAGTCTCCTTATATTCCACATTCAATTGGTTACTCTGAAGTCCTGTATGTGTCAAGTTGTTTAATCAATGAACCAATAGTAATTAATTTGTGTTAACCAAAGTCAACACTTTATTCAGATTTTCTCAGTTTCTCTTTTATATCCCTTTTCTTTTCCAAGAATTGATCCAGATACCAATTGTCATGTTTGCAGTCATCATTCCCTAGTCTCTTTGTTGTGACAATTAATCAGACATTCTTCAGGTTTAATGATGGTGATAGATTTGAGGAGCACTAGTTTGGTATTTTCTGGAATGTCCTTTAAGTGAGATTAATATGACATTCCTCTCATGATTATACTTGGGTTCTGTGTCTTGGGGAGAAAGACTGCAGAGGTGTAAAAGCCATTTTCATTTCATCATGTCAAGGGTCCATACAACCAACATGACTTATCACTGTTGATATTAATCTAGGTCTCCAGAATGAGGTAGGGGCCTCTGATTTTTCTCATCAAATGTTATTTTTGTCCCTTTTCAATGTGTACTCACTGAAAGTAAGACACTATATGAAGGCTACACTTAAGCATGGGATGTTATTTTACACCTTTTTCATGATAAACTTTTAACACAATTATGTAGAATCTTTCTGAAGGGGAAATTTGTTTCCTCAAATACATTATTTCTTCAATTGTATTTCATTTCAGTTTTCACTGGTACACATTAATTTTTATACTTTGAGTTATAATCCAAAACCATGTTCTTAAAAAATCAAATTGTCCAACTAGGTGACTTCTGTGTGTCTCTGATATAGCCCATCATTATGGTTCTCCTTAGTTCTTATTTAAAGCATTTCCTATTTTCTACTATTTAATATAGGATTCTCAAGGAAATGTATATATATATATACACACACATTTATTCAGGTTTATATACATTATATAGAGGTTTATATTATATATATATATATATATATATATATATATATAATTCTGTCCTAGCCCCAGCTTCAGCCATCACTTCACAAAGCAACAGCTGCTTTTATTAGTGAATGGTGTGATGAACCATAGTACGCACCGTACATGTGGTCATGGCCACTGGTGTCTGAAAGGTGGGGTTGTATGCAGGTAGCCCAGGGGACAGCATATCCAGCCAAACATGATATTTCTCAAACTTTAAAATCTGACAGAATTTACCTTCCTTGGATTTTACCTGCCTTGGACAGGTGAGTTGCTTCTTCTTTCTGATTTCCTGTTTTTGGAAAGAGAATATCCATCCCATTTGTTCACACCACTGGAATTTGGTAAACATATTACGTATCTGCTTTAAAAAAAAAAAAAAAAAGACAGTGGAGGAAACAAGCTCTTTTATTTCAGACTATACTACAGAGCTACAGTCACCAGAACAGTATCAAACTGGCACAAAAATAGACACATAGATAATTGGAATAGAAGAGAGAGGCCAGAAATAAACCCATGTGCTCTTGGTCAATTAATCTATGACAAATAAGGTGAAGTAAGCCAGAAAGATAAAGACCAATGCAGTATACTAATGCATATATATGGAATTTAGAAAGATGGTAACGATAACCGATATGCAAGACAGAAAAAGAGACACAATTGTATAGAACAGACTTTTGGACTCTATGGGAGAAGGCGAGGGTGGGATGATCTGAGAGAACAGCATCAAAACATGTATATTATCAAGTGTGAAACAGATCGCCAGTCCAGGTTGGATGCATGAGACAAGTGCTCGAGGCTGGTGCACTGGGATGACCCAGAGGGATGGGATGGGGAAGGAGGTGGGAGGGGGGTTCAGCATGGGGAACACATGTAAATCCATGGCTGATTCCTGTCAATGTATGGCAAAACCCACTACAATATTGTAAAGTAATTAGCCTCCAACTAATAAAAATAAATGGGATAAAAAAGGCAAATAAGACAGGACTATATAATGGAGAAAAGATAGTTTCTTCAAAAGCCGTGCTGGGAAAACTCGACAGCTATGTACATGTAAGACAATAAAATTATTTCAATATTTTGTACACCTTAAATTTACACAATGCATTTATCAAATACATTTTAATTTTAAAAATCAGCTGACATAGTTCATCTATTGTTTTAAAATTATTGGAGTATTCTTTTGTTTTTGTGTTTCTTTTTGGAAAGTGCATTTCACTTCAGTCTGGTCATTTCTGCATGAAAGTATTTAAATGTTTCAATCTCAGTTCCAAACAACATATTTCTAATAAGTACTACCACCTCTCTAGGCATGTTATCTATAAAACTCATAATGGACTGCCAAAGTCTCTACTGAAGGAGATGGATTTTAAATTCCAACTACACACCAGGTCACTCTTTATTCTGTGAGGACGTTAACTTGTTCTGTTTCATTAATGACTATTGCACATATTAACCCATAGTCATGCATACCTTTCTCTATAAGTTCGTGCCTGTATAACTTCTAGGAAACTTATTGTTGCAGACTGAAAACTACACACCTGAATAGCTTATAATATGCAGATTGGGGAATACATGTAACTCCATGGCTGATTCATGTCAATGTATGACGAAAACCACTGCAATGTTGTGAAGTAATTAGCCTCCAACTAATAAAAATAAATGAAAAAAATGTAGATTGTTTCAAGACTTGATTTTATTATCACATAAATTCTGAACTAATTTTCTGAAAGTATTAGAAAAATTCAATCATATAATTCTTTACAAGATAACTGTATGTCATGACAATACTATTACAATTGTTTATTTGAAGAAGACGCTCAGCATGTCCTGTTTACCATTCTCTTGAGATTCAAAATTTTAGCTGGGTCTCTGAGGTGAAGCCATAAGGAAGGCTGACCACTGAAGAACTGATAATTTGGACTGTGGTGTTGGAAAAAACTCTTGAGAGTCCCTTGGACTCCAAGGAGATCAAACCAGTTAATTCTAAAGGAAGTCAATCCTGAATATTCATTAGAAGGACTAATACTGAAGCTCCAATACTTTGACCACCTTATGCAAAGAAATGACTTATTAGAAAAGACCCTGAGGCTGGGAAAGATTTAAGGCAGGAAAAGAGGATGACAGAGGAAGAGATGGTTGGATGATATCATCAACTCAATGGACATGAGTCTGAGAAAACTTTAGGAGATGTTGAAGGACAGGGCAGCCTGGCGTGTTGCAGTCCAAAGAGTCAGACATGACTGAACGTCTGAACAACAACTGAGGTGAACTGATGAATGGTCAACTCTACACTTCAGAAATACACCCAATTCACATATTTCTCGTAATAGTAGGGGACTTTGTATTCCTTATCCAAGCAAAATAGAGTGTGTGTACATTGGAGTCACAGCTCATGAGCAGAAAGGGACCGACAGTTGGGACACAAAATGCCAAGATTACAGTGATGTTCACAAGGAACCAGCTGGGATAATCAAAAAGGGCCATCATCAGTTGAAAAATGGAGGAAAGAGTATAAAAATAGACAAAAGTGTTCACCAGGAGAAGGATGGTTTTGGTAGCTCTGGACTCAGGGGAGAATTTGGAGGGGTATCAGTCCTACGAATGTGTTGGGCATGATGCTTATGTCTGTACAGGATGAAAACCATGAAGCTGCTGGCCCAGAGTGTGAGCCTCAAACACAGAACATCAGGAGTGATAGCAATGCTGCAGACAATGACTGTTGGATTTTGTCATGATGAACAGAACAGTATCCAAAATCCTTCCTGTTTGTGTTGCTTTTGTCATTCCATTTGCCATTTATATGTAGAGGAAAAATAAAATTTACCAGCATTTGCAGGATCCAACACAGGAAAATAGAGAGAAACACGTACTTGGGAGCTGTTACTTTCAACACTGCCCACCTGGAGTTCCAGGGACTGATCGTGATCACCTGAAAGACACTCAAGAGGCAGATGCTACCGATGGACACTCCCCTCCCCACTCTGTGCAGAAAGAAGAGAAGTTTGCAGTCAAAATCACTGTGAATATGCTTCCACCCAAACACTGCCATTGCCTGGGGGACCCCTTTACAGAGGAGGACCAAGGAGTTGGCCACAATCAGGTACTTAAGGATCAAATCCGTGGACCTTAACCTGGAGCCAATGAAGTGAAGGATGATATGATGGCAAAGGAGTGAGAAATTCCCCAGGATTCCAACCACAGTCTGTGTTAAGAAGATAACACAGATAAGATATTTGATAAGATATTGTCAAATCGCTGCTGGCCATCCTCTCAGTTCACTCACTGATGCTTGTCTTGTGAGTTAGAATGTCCTGCGTGGGAACATGAGGTGTGGGTTACATGCATCATGTCAGCTGAAATCCAGTATTCTCCATTTACCCTTAGTTCCCACTAAGAAATATTTACTTTATGTTTTTCAGTTACCAGCAGCTTTAAAAAGTTGCATATATGATATTCAAAGAGCATTAATATGTAAAATTAGAAGCTGTAGGCTCTACACATGATCACATCTTCATTCTTCAACAGTCTGTGAGGCAGGTAATTATGTGACCTTAATGATACAGAGGAGGGTGACATAAGCACAGAGAGATTGAATATTTGTCAAAATCTGCTCTTAGGACAGAGTAAGGACTTGAAACCCACTGGACTGGTAAAGATAGTGCATTGAACCCCGACTTTTCCAAAAAGTTAGTTAATTGTTCATATAATAATTCAGATTGATATTTAGTTTTGTTTTCAGAACTTGTTCTTTGATATTTGATTGCTGCTATTTCATAATTTTTATTAAGACAAGATTCCAATTTTGAAAAGTTTTCATCTGTAAGGCACTTTGTATTATAAATGAGGCTTCAGGTTTCTTAGTATATGTGCATGTACTGCTGCCTGCCAGGAGAATATGGGAAGAGCCTGCCCCAGGACCAGGTAATGTCATGAAGATGAGGATGGCTCAGAATGAGGATGGAAACAGGAAGTCTTTTGCTTTTATTTCAGAAAAGCAATTATAATGCAAGTACTCCAGAAATTGTTAAATAATCCCATATAATGTCATTAACTTGGGACATAAAATAGTCATACATGATGAAGTAGTACAAAAGGAAAAAGTAAATTATTATTACTTTCCAGTGATACAGATATCTATTCATTAATAGCAGAGTTAATTGAATATATGGCAATTAATTAGACTTTTCAAATGACATACCAGAGATAGATACAAATCAGCACCTGCAAGGGATCTATTCTTATGCATTTTATAAATTAAAATAGTAGGTATTCAGATTCATATTTAAATACCTTTTAAATGGGCAGAAACAATATGATATATGACTGAGAGCTGCTGCCTGAAACTTGGCATTATGTGAAGTTTCTTTAACTGCTCATTTCATAACATGAAGAGTGAAGACAACCTCACCATAATCAATGGACTCTGGATGTTTTCAGTGAGGACACAATTACTGTCTCCATTATCATCCAGAGTCAGCGAAAACATTTCCCTTCAAGCCATTTCCAGTTGTGTTCGTTTTCTGTACAGAATTACATGATTTTTGCATACTCATCATACTGTTTACTGCCACCCTGGAGTTATTATTGTGGCCTCTCTAGTCATCCTGAACATTTAGTTTATGATTCCTCTGAGGCAGACTCAAGAGAAAATTGATTTTATATCTACATTTTTAAACACCTTAAACAAAATCAGATTTTGTTATCACTTGGGCTAAGTCACAACAGCCACTGTCAGTAAATTAAACTCCAGGAAGAGCCAGCAGGAATTGGTTTAGGGTTAGGACCCCATCTCTCTTTGCCATCTCGGTTCATGATTCAGGATTTTACTGCCTTATGCATGGTGTTGCACTGAATCCAGTGACTACACAGAAGACTGCCCCTTTCTGATATGATCACTCAGCATCTTGATCTGCCTCTCTTTTACACACTCTGCCTCTCAGACTGAAATAGAACATCCTTATCTGACACCTTCCTTCAGCCAGGAGAGTGGGCTCCCTGATGGTCATTATACCCAGTTTGTGTGTCGGTCCCTGATATGTAGGTTTGAGACATGTGTCTTTCCCTCCTCTCCCATCAAAGCTGCAATGATCATTTCACTACCAGCAGCGACGGGAGTGCAGGCTTGGGAGCCAAGAACATTTCTGAAAACTCTTCTCTCAGTTGTTAATTACTGGAAGCAATTACAAGTTTCTAGTTGGCACACTTATGAGACAACTGGATATATTTGAGAGGCATTTTCTTTTTCATGATCACTGACGGCAACAGGGTCTCATGAGGAGGAAAGCAGGAAATGCTGAAATCCCACACATTAGGGACTGATATAAGCCATGTGTGTCCCTCTGGATTCATTACTTCCTTGTGATGTGTCTCTGCTCTGAAACTAGTACTTTCCTCACCTTCAACCACTGGACCAAACCATCAACAAAAGTACTGGTAGAGAAATGGAATTAGACAAAATACCTGGGAAGTATATTTGAAGAGACAAAAGGAAAAGGAGGAATATGATTAAACACTCATTATATGGACTACTGGCACAAATCAAATCAATTTAGACTCATTATCATAACTCGATGCCAATTATTATGGAAATCTTGTAGGAAAATATAATTTATTATCATCAACCTCTGTTATAAGGAATGGATGTGGGACATATACACAGTAAAAAAGGGATAGGGGTTGAAAAGTGTATGCTGTAAAATAAAATCACCTAGATATGATGGCTCAGTGATTTTGACAATTACCTAATTCAAGAGGATCAAACCTGGACACTAAACAACAGGCTATTAATAACCAATGGATCCATGTGAAATCAGAAGAAAATGAGGAATTACCTTGAAGCAAATAAAAATAAAAACAGAAAACTTCAAAATCTGTAAAACACAGCAAAAGCAGTTCTGGAGGGAAATTGATATGGATAAAAGCCTATCTCAAGAAGCAAGAGAAATCTCAAATAAACAGTCTAACCTACCAAATAAAGAAATTAGAAAAAGAACTACACATAATGTCAAAGATATCAGAGAGTGGAAGTGATATAGATGAAAGAGAAAATTTTAAAATCAGACATCAAAAGACCAATAGGACAAGTCAATGAAAGCAAGAGCTGGTTTTTTGAAAAGATGCACAAAACTGATAAGCCTCTACTGGGGGGATCAGGGAAAAAAAGAAGAAAAAGAGGACCTAGGACTTTCCTGGTGGTCCAGAGGTTAAGACTTTCAATGCAGGGTGTGCAGGTTTGATCCCTGGTCATGGAGCTAAAATTTTGCTGTCTAAATCAAAACATAAAACAGAAGGGATACTGTAACATATTCTATAAAGACTTTAAAAATGGTTCACATCAAAAAATCTTTTTAAAAAAGAAGTACATTTACAGTCAAGTGTTACCCTTCTTATATTCCTTATGTTGTTTATGAATTTAAGATTAGCATGAAGTTGTATAGCACTCATTGTCATTGCTGTAGATGCCAATCTGTCCGTGGGAGAAACACTGCAAGAATACTGGAGTGGGTTGTCATTTCCTTCTCCAGGGGATCTTCCTTGACCCAGGGATTGAACCCCCATCTCCTGTGACTCCTGCACTGCCAGGCAGATTCTTTCCCACTGAGCCAGCTGGGAAGTGTATGTAATATACAATATACAATTACAATGTACAATATGCAATATACAAGATTTCATTTTATGAATTTCAAATAATGCCATGAGTCTGTTGTTCTGAGGAGTCATTCTAGGGAAATGGAATTTAAGGGAGAGTTTTTCATCAGTTCCTGTTTTTGGAAATGGCTTTCTAATCTAATTAGAAGTAAAAACACTAACGAGCTTATTTCCAGCAGTAAAGAGAGCACAGATAGTCCATGTCCTGATTCAGCAGCGCAGACTCCCAACACATCTGTCTGTTAGAAGAAGTGAGTATCTGGGTGACTCTCTTTATAATACTTTTGAACATTTAAGAAACTAATAAATGTAGTAACATTGGCTGCTTGCTCCTAATGTTGCTAGATTAAGAGGTGAGTGAAACTGAATATTGTTGATCTCAGGTATTGCAATGCCCCATCCAAGCACTATATAAAGGACCCAAGGCTTCTATGTGTGCCCTAAAGGAGACACTTACCTACTCCCACCTCTTAGCTGAGATTGCTGAAAATCAGGCAGGGAATATCACCCTCTTGGTATTTATTCCAAGGGAAGACTCAGGAGAAAAGACTGTGCAGTTAACTCAATTATGTTTTGGGAATTCTAGTCATGTTTTTTAGAAGGATTTTATTTTTGAACAACTTTTGATTTACAAGAATGGCAAGACTGTACAGAGTTCACATGTGTCTCACACTCAATGCATTGACTCTTAAAATCCTCTATTTGGTGTATAAAGTTGTCATAATTAACAAACCAATAGTGATGCATGTGTTAACTAAAGTCAACACTTTATTCAGATTTTCTCAATTTTCCCTTTATATCCATTTTCTTTTCCAAGAACTGATCCAGATACCAAATCTTGCACTGTAGTCACCTCTCTCTAGGCTCCTCTTTGCCAAGAAATTAGTCAAACGTTTCTCAGATTTAATGATGTGACAGATTTGAGGAGCACTATTCCAGTATTTTCTGGAATGACATTTAACTGATATTAATGTGACACTTCTCTCATCATTACACTTGGGTTCTGTGTTTTGGGGAGGAAGACTGCAAAGGTGTAAGAGCCATTTTCATTACATCATATCATGGGTCCATACAATCAACATGGTTTATCACTGTTGATATTAACTTCAATCTCCTGGATGAGATAGGGTGCCTCTATTTGTTCATGAAAAGTTATTCTTGTCCCTTTTCATGGTGTACTCTTGAAAGGAAAACACTCTATGCAGACCACATTTAACAATGGGAAGTTAGAAAGTGATCTAGTTTCATTCTTTTACAAGTGGTTGACCAATTTTCCCAGCACCACTTGTTAAAGAGATTGTCTTTTCTCCATTGTATATTCTTGCCTCCTTTGTCAAAGATAAGGTGTCCATAGGTGCATAGATTTATCTCTGGGCTTTCTATTTTGTTCCATTGATCTATATTTCTGTCTTTGTGCCAGTACCAAACTGTCTTGATGACTGTGGCTTTGTAGTAGGGACTGAAGTCAGGCAGGTTGATTCCTCCAGTTCCATTCTTCTTTCTTAAGATTGTTTTGGCTATTTGAGGTTTTTTGTATTTCCATACAAATTGTGAAATTATTTGTTCTAGTTCTGTGAAAAATACCGTTGGTAGCTTGATAAGGATTGCATGAATCTATAGATAGCTTTGCATAGTATACTCTTTTTCCCTATATTGATTCTTCTGATCGATGAACACGGTATATTTCTCCATCTATTTATGTCCTCTTTGATTTCTTTTACCAGTGTTTTATAGTTTTCTATATATAGGTCTTTAGTTTCTTTAGGTAGATAAATTCCTAAGGCTTTTATTCTTTTCGTTGCAATGGTGAATGGACTTGTTTCCTTAATTTCTCTTTCTGTTTTCTCATTGTTAGTCATATACACCATACACAAAAATAAACTCAAAATGGATTAAAGATCTAAATGTAAGGCCAGAAACTGTAAACTCCTAGAGTAAAACATGGGCAAAACACTCTCTGACATAAACCACATCAGGATCCTCTATGACCCATGTCCCAGAATACTGGAAATAGAAGCACAAACAAACAAATGGGACCTAATTAAAAGCTTCTGCACAACAAAAGAAACTATAAGCAAGGAGACAACCTTCAGAATGGGAGAAAATAATAGCAAATGAAGCAACAGACAAAGAATTAATCTCAAAAATATACAAGCAACTCCTGCAGCTCAATTCCAGAAAAATAAAAGACCCAATCAAAAAGTGGGCCAAACAACTAAACAGACATTTCTCCAAAGAAGACATACAGATGGCTAACAAACACATGAAAAGATGCTCAACATCACTCATTATCAGAGAAACGCACACCAAAACCAGAATGAGGTAGCACTACACGCCAGTCAGGATGGCTGCTCTCCAAAAGTCTATAAGCAATAAATGCTGGAGAGGGTGTGGAGTAAAGGGAACCCTCTTACACTGTTGGTGGGAATGCAAACTAGTACAGCCACTATGGAGAACAGTGTGGAGATTCCTTAAAAACTGGAAATAGAACTGTCAAATGACCCAGCAATCCCACTGCTGGGCATACACACCGAGGAAACCAGAATTGAAAGAGACACATGTACCCCAATGTTCATCGCAGCACTGTTTATAATAGCCAGGACATGGAAGCAACCTAGATGCCCATCAGCAGATGAATGGATAAGAAAGCTGTGGTACATATACTCAATGGAATATTACTCAGCCATTAAAAAGAATACATTTGAATCAGTTCTAATGAGGTGGATGAAACTGGAGCCTATTATACAGAGTGAAGTAAGCCAGAAAGGAAAACACCAAAATGCAATAGAAACTAAAGATACCATAGCAAAAATCAACAGAGCTAAAAGCAGGTTTTTTGAAAAAATAAACAAAATTGACAAACCATTAGCAAGACTCATTAGGAAACAAAGAGAGAAGAACCAAATTAACAAAATTAGAAATGAAAATGGAGAGATCACAACAGACAACACTGAAATACAAAGGATCATAAGAGACTACTACCAGCAGCTCTATGCCAATAAAATGGACAACTTGGATGAAATGGACAAATTCTTAGAAAAGTATAACTTTCCAAAACTGAACCAGGAAGAAATAGAAGATCTTAACAGACCCATCACAAGCAAGGAAATCGAAACTGTCATCAAAAATCTTCCAGCAAACAAAAGCCCAGGACCTGATGGCTTCACAGCTGAATTCTACCAAAAATTTAGAGAAGAGCTAACACCTATCTTACTCAAACTCTTCCAGAAAATTGCAGAAGAAGGTAAACTTCCAAACTCATTCTATGAGGCCACCATCACCCTAATTCCAAAACCAGACAATGATGCCAGAAAAAAAGAAAACTACAGGCCAATATCACTGATGAACATAGATGCAAAAATCCTTAACAAAATTCTAGCAAACAGAATCCAACAACATATTAAAAAAAATCATACACCACAACCAAGTGGGCTTTATCCCAGGAATGCAAGGATTCTTTAATATCCGCAAATCAATCAATGTAATACACCACATTAACAAATTGAAAGATAAAAACCATATGATTATCTCAATAGATGCAAAGAAAGTCTTTGACAAAATTCAACACTCATTTATGATTAAAACTCTCCAAAAAGTAGGAATAGAAGGAACATACCTCAACATAATAAAAGCTATATATGACAAACGCACAGCAAGCATCACCCTCAATGGTGAAAAATTGAAAGCATTTCCCCTGAAATCAGGAATAAGACAAGGGTGCCCACTCTTACCACTACTATTCAACATAGTGTTGGAAGTTTTGGCCACAGCAATCAGAGCAGAAAAAGAAGTAAAAGGAATCCAGATAGGAAAAGAAGAAGTGAAGCTCTCACTGTTTGCAGATGACATGATCCTCTACATAGAAAACCCTAAAGACTATACCAGAAAATTACTAGAGCTAATCAATGAATATAGTAAAGTTGCAGAATATAAAATTAACACACAGAAATCCCTTGCATTCCTATATACTCACAATGAAAAAACAGAAAGAGAAATTAAGGAAACAATACCATTCACCATTGCAACAAAAAGAATAAAATACTTAGGAGTACATCTACCTAAAGAAACAAAAGACCTATACATAGAAAACTATAAAACACTGATGAAAGAAATCAAAGAGGACACAAACAGATGGAGAAACATACCGTGTTCATGGATTGGAAGAATCAATATTGTCAAAATGGCTATTCTACCCAAAGCAATCTATAGATTCAATGCAATCCCTATCAAGCTACCAACGGTATTTTTCACAGAACTAGACCAAAGAATTTCACAATTTGTATGGAAATACAAAAAACCTCGAATAGCCAAAGTAATCTTGAGAAAGAAGAATGGAACTGGAGGAATCAACCTGCCTGACTTTAGACTCTACTACAAAGCCACAGTCATCAAGACAGTATGGTACTGGCAGAAAGACAGAAATATAGATCAATGGAACAGAATAGAAGGCCCAGAGATAAATCCACGAACCTATGGACACCTTATCTTTGACAAAGGAGGCAAGGATATACAATGGAAAAAAGACAACCTCTTTAACAAGTGGTGCTGGGAAAACTGGTCAACCACTTGTAAAAGAATGATTTCAATTTTTTTGAATTTTCCAAACCAGATTTATGGCCCAGGATGTGATCTATTCTGGATCCATTCTGGAGAAGGTTCCGTGTGCACTTGAGAAAAAGGTGAAGTTGATTGTTTTGGGGTGAAATGTCCTATAGATATCAATTAGGTCTAGCTGGTCCATTGTGTCATTTAAGGTTTGTGTTTCCTTGTTGATTTTCTGTTTAGTTGATCTATCCATAGTTGTGAGTGGGCTATTAAAGTCTCCCACTATTATTGTGTTACTATTAATTTCCTCTTTCATACTCGTTAGCGTTTGCCGTACATATTGCGGTCTCCTATGTTGGGTGCATATATATTTATAATTGTTATATCTTCTTCTTGGATTGATCCTTTGATCATTATGTAGTGTCCTTCCTTGTCTCTTTTCACATCCTTTATTTGAAAGTCTATTTTATCTGATATGAGTATTGCGACACCTGCTTTCTTTTGGTCTCCGTTTGCATGAAATATTTTTTTCCAGCCCTTCACTCTTAGTCTGTATGTGTCTCTTGTTTTGAGGTGGGTCTCTTGTAGACAGCATATATAGGGGTCTTGTTTTTGTATCCATTCAGCCAATCTTTGTCTTTTGGTTGGGGCATTCAACCCATTTACATTTAGGGTAATTATTGATAGGTGTGGTCCCATTGCCATTTACTTTGTTGTTTTGGGTTCACGTTTATACAACCTTTCTGTGTTTCCTGTCTAGAGAAGATCCTTTAGCATTTGTTGAAGAGCTGGTTTGGTGGTGCTGAATTCTCTCAGCTTTTGCTTATCTGTAAAGCTTTTAAATTCTCCTTCATATCTGAATGAGATCCTTGCTGGATACAGTAATCTAGGTTGTAGGTTATTCTCTTTCATTACTTTCAGTATGTCCTGCCATTCCCTTCTGGCCTGGAGGGTTTCTATTGATAGATCAGCTGTTATCCTTATGGGAATCCCTTTGTGTGTTATTTGTTGTTTTTCCCTTGCTGCTTTTAATATTTGTTCTTTGTGTTTGATCTTTGTTAATTTGATTAATATGTGTCTTGGGGTGTTTTGCCTTGGGTTTATCCTGTTTGGGACTGTCCGGGTTTCTTGGACTTGGGTGGCTATTTCCTTCCCCATTTTAGGGAAGTTTTCAGCTATTATCTCCTCGAGTACTTTCCCATGGCCTTTCTTTTTGTCTTCTTCTTCTGAAACTCCTATGATTCGAATGTTGGGGCGTTTCACAGTGTCCCAGAGGTCCCTGAGGTTGTCCTCATTTCTTTTGATCCTTTTTTCTTTTTTTCTTTCTGCTTCATTTATTTCCACCATTTTATCTTCTACCTCACTTATCCTATCTTCTGCCTCCGTTATTCTACTCTTGGTTCCCTCCAAAGTGTTTTTGATCTCATTCATTGCATTATTCATTTTTAATTGACTCTTTTTTATTTCTTCTAGGTCTTTATTAAATATTTCTTGAATCTTTTCAATCTTTGTTTCCAGGCTATTTATCTGTAACTCCATTTTGTTTTCAAGATTTTGGATCATTTTCATTATCATTATTCTAAATTCTTTTGCAGGTAGATTCCCTATCTCCTCCTCTTTTGTTTGACTTGGTGGGCATTTTTCATGTTCCTTTACCTGTTGGGTATTTCTTTGCCTTTTCATCTTGTTTAGATTGCTGTATCTGGAGTGGGCTTTCTGTATTCTGGAGGTCTGTGGTTCCTTTTTATTGTGGAGGTTTTTCCCAGTGGGTGGGGTTAGACAATTGGCTTGTCAAGGTTTCCTGGTTAGGAAAGTTTGTGTCTGTGTTCTGGTGCGTGGAACTTGATTTCTTCTGTTTGGAGAGCAATGGAGTGCCCAGTAATGAGTTTTGAGATGGGTCTATGTGTTAGGTGTGACCTTGGGCAGCCTGTATGTTGATGTTCAGGGCTATGTTCCTGCGTTGCTGGAGAATTTGCGTGGTATGTCTTGCTCTAAAACATATTGGCTCTTGGGTGGTGGTTGGTTTCAGTATAGGTATGAAGGCTTTTGGACAGTCACTTATTACTTAAAGTTCCATGTAGTCAGGAGTTTTCCGGTGTTCTCAGGTTTTGGGCTTAAGTCTCCTGCCTCTGGATTTCAGTTTTATTCTTCCTGTAGTCTCAGGACTTCTCCAACTATACAGCCCTGATAAGAAAACTTCTAGGTTAATGGCTAAAAGATTCTCCCCCGTTAAGGACACCCAGAGAGGTTCACAGAGTTACATGAAGAAGAGGAGAGGGAGGAGGGAGATAGAGATAAGCAGGAGGAGAAAAAGGGGGACTCAAGAGGAGAGAGACAGATCTACGCAGCTGTCTGTTCCCAGAGTGTTCTCCGTAGCCCAGTCACCTACAAAGATTCATAGAATTGGATCGGGAAGAGAAGGGGAAAGGAGGAAATAGAGGTGTTCTGAGGTAGAAAACAGAGATTCAAGATTGGGAGAGAATAATCTTTGGTTTAAAAATAGGGCTTCTCTTCTCTCTCTCTTTTTTTTTTTTTTTTGTAAGGTTATAGTGTATTGGAAATGAAAATTAAGGACTAGTAGAAGAGTACTAGAGGACTTTAAAAGAAATAAGAGAAAAAGAAAAATAGAAAATAAAAGAGAAAAAGGAAAGAAAAAAAAGAAGAAAGAAAAAGAAAAAAAGAGAAAAAAAAATTTTTTCCCCTAATTAAAAAAATTGTAAAAATCTATGGAAATGAAAGTTAAGGAGTAATGGGGGAGTAAAGGGGATTTTAAAGGAAAATAAAAGAGAAAAAATAAAAAGGAAAAATAAAAAAAGAAAAAAAAAAAGAGAGAAAAAAGTAAAATTATATATAGGAGTTTCTCTGGAGCTGTTGCGGTCAGTGTGGGTTCGGCTCAGTTTCAGATAGCTCCTCGTTCCAGCTTACGCTTCTCGATATCTATAGGCCCCTTCCGATGTAGTCGGTGTTTTCTAGAGGGGTTTTAATCTGTTGCACCAGTCCCTTCTGAAGCGGTTCCCTTTGTTTATTTGGCTTCTGTTTGCCGGTCTCTTCAGAGCCTCATTCCCGCCCTGACACAGGCGGGCGGAGGTTGACTCTTATTCAGGTAGCTAGTTCCGTCGCTCTGCGGGGAGGGGCTGGCGCTGCAGGGAGGGGCTGGCGCTGTGGGGACGGGCTTGCCCCGCGGGGACGGGCTGGCGCTCCCGGGAGGGGCTGACGCTGCTTTCTCCGTCTGCGCTGCTCAGGTTCCCGGCTGTTCTATATGGAGCACACCCCGCGCTGCGCGAGGCTCCAGCCCTAGGGTGTTCCACAAAAGTGCGGAACGAAAAGCTGCGCCTGCTCTCAGTGCCTTCTCCGTCAGAGCGGTACAGGCAGCCAAGGGCTTGGTAGGCACACTCTCCCCAGGTGTGGCGCGCCCACTCCCTTCCACGGACCCAGTCTCTGTTTCCGCTGGCGCCAGTCGGGTGCCTGCACCTTCTGCCCTCCGCGACCCCAGACCCAGTCCCCTCCTGTGCCGGTCGGGTGCCTGCGCCCTGTGTCTCGCCGCGACCTTCCCCTCCCCCCTGCCTCCTTCCTCCGGCGGGGCTGGTGCGGTCCGCAGCCTGCGAGCTCTTCTCTGGATTTTCTTGGTCTCTTTGTTCTGCGAACGGCCGGCAGTGTGTTTTGGCCGGTTAATTTACTCTCTCTTTTGGTCTCCCACAGTTCAAGTTGGCAACTCACAGAAGCTCCCTCTGATTGTCCTCAGGGCACTCAGGCCCGGACCCTACCCCAAGCAATGCCGCCTAAGACTTCCTGGGACGCATCTCCGTCCTTAGCTCTTTTGTCTCACTTTTTATCTTTTATATTTTGTCCTACCTCCTTTCGAAGACAATGGGCTGCTTTTCTGGGTGCCTCATGACCTAAGCTAGCGATCAGAAGTTGTTTTGTGAAGTTTGCTCTGCGTTCAGTTATTCTTTTGATGAATTTGTAGGAAAGAAAGTGGTCTCCCCGTCCTACTCCTCCGCCATCTTGGCTCCTCCCTCTGGAGGGTTTTTATCATAAACGGATCTTGAATTTTGTCAATGGCTTTCTCTGCATCTATTGAGATAATCATATGGTTTTATCTTTCAATTTTTTAATGTGGTGTATTACATGGATTGATTTGCAGATATTAAAGAATCCTTGCATTCCTGGGATAAAGCCCACTTGGTCATGATGTATGATCTTTTAAATATGTTGTTGGATTCTGTTTGCTAGAATTTTGTTAAGGATTTTGTATCTATGTTCGTCAGTGATATTGGGCTATAATTTTCTTTTTTGTGGCATCTTTGTCAGATTTTTGTATTAAGGTGATGGTGGTGTCATAGACTGAGTTTGGAAGTTTACCTTCTTCTGCAATTTTCTGGAAGAATTTGAGTAGGATAGGCACTAGTTATTTTCTAAATTTTTGGTAGAATTCAGCTGTGAAGCCATCTGGTCTTGGGCTTTTGTTTGTTGTAAGATTTCTGATTACAGTTTCAATTTCCGTGCTTGTGATGGGTCTGTTGAGATTTTCTATGTCTTCCTGGTTCAATATTGGAAAGTTGTCCTTTTTGAAGAAAAGGCATCTGGTCCAATCACTTCATGGCAAATAGGTGGGGAAACAGTGGAAACAGTGGCTGACATTATGTTGGGGGGCTCCAAAATCACTGCAGATGGTGATTGCAGCCATGAAATTAAAAGATGCTTAGTCCTTGGAAGTAAACTTATGACCAACTTAGACAGCATATTAAAAAGCAGAGACATGACTTTGTCTACAAAGGTCCATCTAGTCAAGGCTATGGTTTTTCCAACAGTCGTGTATTTATGTGAGAGTTGGACTATAAAAAAGCTGAGCACTGAAGAATTGATGCTTTTAAACTGTAGTATTGAAGAAGACTCTTGAGAGTCCCTTGGCCTGCAAGGAGATCCAACCAGTCCATCCTAAAGGAAATCAGTCCTGAATATTCATTGGAAGAACTGATGTTCAACCTGAAACTCCAAAACTTTGGCCAACTGATGCAGAGAGCTGACTCATTGGAAAAGACCCTGATGCTGGGAAACATTGAAGGCAGAAGGAGAAGGGGATGACAGAGGGTGAGATTGTTGGATGGCATCACGACTTAATGGACAAGAGTTTGGGTAAACTCTGGGAGTTGGTGATGGACAGGGAGGCTTGGTGTACTGCAGTTCATGGGGTTCCAAAGAGTTGGACATGCCTGAGCGACTGAACTGAACTGAATTGAATAAAAAACCACCCAGAAAACAATGTCCAGGATTTGAGTGTGTCACATGTGATCCTATGAAATAATTTTTAAAATAATATCTATCCTTCTTAAACTATTCCAAAAAATTGAAGAGGAGGGGAACACTCTTAAATTTATTCTATCAGGCTATCTCTACACTGATATCAGTACTATAATGAGACCCTACAGAAAATTAAAGATCATTTTCTTGATGAATATAGTTGAGAAAAATTTTGAAGAAAATATTAGCAGACAGAATTCAAAAATCTATAAAGTGTATCATAAATGATTATCATGTAGCATTCTTCCAGAGATGCAAGGATGGTTAAAAATCCACAAATCAATCCACGTGATAAACCACATTAAATAAAGGAAGAGAAACACAAGATTGTGTCAACAGACATAGAAAAAGCATTGACAAAATCGAACATCCATTTATGGTAAATACTCTCAGTAAAACGGGCATAGAGAAAATACATCTCAACATAATAATGGCCATTTATGACAAACCCATAGAGGTGGATATCTGAAAGCTTTTTCCTCTAAAATCAGGACCAAGGGAAGGATGCTCACTCTTGCCCCTCTGGTTTAACAATGTGGTGGTCTTAGCCACAGCATGTGGACAAAAATGTAATAAGAGACATCCAACACCTAAGAGAAGAAGTAACACTGTCACTACTATAGAGAAACGATACTTTATATAGAAAACCCTAATATCTCCACCAGAAAACTAACTAATGAATTCAGTACACAAACACACACACACACGCACACGCACACACACACACACACACACACAATGGAATATTCCTCACCCCTTAAGGATAAAATTTTGCTGCTTCTAACATAGACGGACCTGGATATCATTCTGTTTAGTGAATTAAGTCAGACAGAGAAAGACAAATACTTTATATTATCACTTGACATATGGAATCTAAAACTAGTACAAAAGGATGAAAATAATGATGTAGAAAAAGACTCTCGCACATAGAGAATAAACTAGTGTTTACCAGTGGGGAGAGAAAGTGGGAAGGGGCAAGACAGAGTAAAGATTCAGAAGTACACATTACTATGTGTAAAATAAATAAACTACAAGGACATACTTTACAGCACAGTGAATATAGCCAACAGTTCATAATAGCTTTAAAAAAAAAAATAACCTATATATTGAACCACTATGTTGTACTGCTACACTACTATAATACTGTAAATAAACTATAATTCAATGAAAAATTTAACATAAAAGAGTTCTGCATTATGATATGTGGTTGTAATGACAGTCATATTACAATATTTTCTTGTAACAAATTAGCAAACCTTACATTTTAAATTTACACAATGTTATATGTCAAATATATTTCAGTTTAAAAATCTACTGAAATATAGTTTTCTTTCAGTGTGTTTTTTATTGTATTTCACTTCACTGCTCATTTCTGCAAGAAAATATTTTAATATGCTAATCTCCCTGCAAGACTCTTTCTAATAAATACTGCCATCTCTCATAAAAATGTTAACTCTAAACTTGTAACTAGCTCCCAAACTCTTAGCTGATTTTATCTTCGAGTGCTAACCAGGGTCTTCTTTACTCTGTGATAACATTAATTTCTTCAGTTTTATTTCTGACGACTGTACACTCTGATTCTTTTTCTTGTATACTTTTATCTATAATTTCATACCTACTTCATTTCTGGGAAATTCGTTCTGTTAGACTGAAAGTAACACATTTGAACACTTTATAATATCCACACCATTTCAAGACCTGCTGTTTATTGCATAAATCTGAACTTTTCTACAAGAAAACTTCATTGATATATTCATATTTCATGACAATATATTTCAATTGGTCTTTATATTGAAGAAGACACTTGGCATGTCCGGTATCATACTATCTTGATTTTAAAATTATAATTAGGAGTCTGATGGTGAATAAATGAACTGGCAATGGCTCATTTGTAAATAATTATTTTCACACTTTCCTCATAATAGTGGAGGACTTTGCATTTCTTCTCGAGGCAAAGTAGAGCCTTTGTACACTGGAGTTATGGCTTATGAGCAGAAAGGGGCTGACAGTTGGGAAGCATGCTGCAATGATTATAGTGATGTCCACAAGGAACCAGCTGGGTGGATCAAAAAGAGCCAAAAGAACTTAACAGATGGAGGAAAGAATGTAAAAGTAGACAAAGGTGCTCCTGAGGAGAAGAATGGATTTAGTAGCTCTGGACTCAGGGGAGGACCTGGAGGAGGTGTCAGTCCTACGAATGTGCTGGACCTGCTGCTTATGTCTGTACAGGATGAGAACCATGGAGCCGCCGGCCCAGAGCATGAGCCCCAAACATAAAACATCAGCGAACAACAGCAATGCTGCAGACGAGGTGTGTCTGGCGTTTCTACTCTTCTGGTCAGTAAGAATAGTAGAACAGTATCCAAAATCTTTATTGCTTGTGTTGTTTCTGTCACTCATTTTGCTATTTATATAGATAGGAAAAATGACATTTACCAGCATTTGCAGGATCCAACACAGGAAAATGGAGGGAACCATGTACTTGGGAGCTTTTACTTTCAGCACTGCCCACCTGGAGTTCCAGGGACTGATCGTGATCACCTGAGAGACACTCAAGAGGCAGATGCTACTGATGGACACTCCCCTCCCCACTCTGTGCAGAAAGAAGAGAAGTTTGCAGCCAAAATCACTGTGGATATGCTTCCACCCAAAGACTGCCATTGTGTGTGGGACTCCTTTAGAGAGGAGGACCAAGGAGTTGGCCACAATCAGGTGCTTAAAGATCAAATCTGTGGACCTTAACCTGTAACCCAAGAAGTGAAGGATGATATAACTGCAAACGAGTGAGAAATTCCCCAGAATTCCAACCACAGTCTGTGTTAAGATGATCATGCCTATTATGAGAAAGCTGCTGGCCATCCTCTCAGTTCACAGTCACTGGTACTTGTCTCGTGAGTTAGTGTCTGTATGGGAACATCAGGCGTGGGCTGCGTGCATCATGTCTATTGAAATCCAATATTCTCCACTTATCCTCAGGTCCCACTTGGAAAATTTTGCTTTATGCTTTTCTGCTACTAGTAGCCTTAAAAGGGTTCAATGTATAACACTGGAAGAGCACTTAAAATGCAGAATTATTTGCTGAAGGCACTCCATGGTATCACTTCATTCTTCACAAATCCATGAGCCCAGGATTTCTGTGAATTCAATTTTTTCAGGGAAAGGTAACACAGAGAGGTTCCGTATTTGTTGAGATCTGCTGCACAGGGCAGAGCGAGGACTTTAGAAACTCATTAGGCTGGTCAAGAGAGTGCACTGAACTACCAGCTCTGCCGAAAACCAGTTAGTGGTGTTCAAATAATAATCCATGCTTATGCTTAGTTTTGATTTCACAACTTCTTGATTTTAGACCAATGGTCTTTTACATTTTCATTATAAGAAGATTCCATTTTGTAAAGCTTTATTCTGTAGGGCACTATGTACTATGTGTTAGGTTTTAGATATCTTAATACATATACATGGACTGCTGGCAGTAGAAAATGGCATATGGCAGGAACCTGCCCAAGATTACATAATGTCACAAAGATGAGAATGGCTCAGTATTGGGATGGTATTAGGATGTTTTTATGTCTGAAAAGCAGGTACAATGTACCCATCACAGGAATTATTGAATAAGCACAAGTAACATTGTAAACTTTCAGCCATAAAATACTAATACATGATAAAAGAGGGTAAGCAAAAACTGAATTATTATTGTTTTCAATTCATATACTTATCTATGTGTTAATTCCAGAGCTAAACAAAAATAGCAACAAAGAAATAAGATTTCTGCATGCCACTGACATACCAGACATATATGTAAAATAGCATCTGCAAGGCATGTATTCTTGTGCATTTTATAAATTCAGAGACTGGACTTTTGGGTTGATAGTAGCCTATTTAATAACAAAAAAGAATCAACATGCTAGGAGACCGCCAGCTGCTGCCTCTAACTTGCAATTACCATGTCAACTGTTCTTTAAATCTAAGAATAACAATAACCTGACCAGAATTCACACACTACAGAGGTTTTCAGTAGAGGCAAAGTTACTGTCTACACTAATTGCATCAGACATCCAGGATTGGAGCAATCTGGATCTTTCTATTCAAGTTGTTTCCATTTAGATACACTTTCTGCATGGGATTAGATGATTTCTACAGATCCATCATACATTTTATTGCAAACCTGTATGGATTAGTGGTGAACTTCTAGTCATCCTGAACATGGAGTCTATAATTCCTGTAAGGTAGACTCAACAGCAGATCGGTTTTAAAAATGTATTTTGCCACTTAAAATACAATTTTTTTTTAAGTTGAGAAAAATATCTTTATGGGAATTGTGTCACGTGTGCAGTTTCATTCTTTGTCTAGAAAGGCTTTGATGGACATGAAAGAGTTAAATCCAAGAGCTTTAACTCAGTGAGAAGCAAAGCTTTTTTTCAGTAGAGTTATCAAATACCTTAAATATTACCAAATGATAGACCATACACTTATTTACGAATGACATTTCCCCAATGTGGACTAGCATCCTTCTCATCACAAATATTTTTAAGCACCTTAAAAATCAGGTTTTGCTGTAACTTGGATTGAGTCACAACAGAAACTGTCAGAGGATTACATTTGATTGCATGAAGGGTCTTTAGAGATTGCTCTGGGTTCTAGAAACCTGTCTCTCAATATTAGCTCAGCTGACACCTCAGACTTACTCCACCTTTTTGCCTGTTGTTGGCACTGAATCAAGTTACTACACAGAAGACTGCCTTTGTCTGATATGATCTCTTCTCCAGACTCTTGATCTGACTTTCTCTTCCAGACTCTGCAGCTTAGAATGAGATGGAAAACACCTGACACCTTCCTGCTGTCAGAAGAGGGGGCTTCCTGCTGGTCATTATACCCAGTGTCTGTGTGGGAGGGAGGCAACTGGATCCTGATATATGGGTTTGAGATGCTTTGTCCTCCCCCCTATTCCCATCAAAGCTGCAATTATCATTTCACCTGCAGCAGTAATGGGAGTGCAGGCCTGGGATCTGAGAACACTTCTGGAAACTTCTCTCTCAGTTGTTAATTACTGGAAACAATTACAAGTTTCTACATAGCACCCTTATGTGACTATAAGAGGGTTTCCAAGAGCCTTCTTAATTTCCATGATGCCTAAAGGCAGACAGGGTCTCACATTGAGGAAAGCTGGACTTTCTGAAGTCACACACATAAAGGGCTGGCATAAACTGTGTGTCCCTCTGCATTCTGTACTTCCCTGAGATGTTTCTCTACCTTGAAACTAGTGCTCTCCTAATCTTCAGACCATTAAACTGAATAATCAATTAAAGTGTTGTTAGAGAAATGGAATGGGACAAAATACCTGGGAAAAACATTCAAAGAGATACAAGTAAAAGGAAGAACAGGACACATCACTCATGATAGAAAATGTCAGCACAAATCAGAGCCAATTAATTGGATGACTTGCATAAATCAACGCCAATCAATATGGAGATGTTGTAGAAAAATTTACTTTATGATTATTGACCTCCATTAGCAATTAGAATCAGACACAGAACAATATGAGGCTTCCCTAGTAGCTCAAAGGGTAAAGCATCTGCCTGAAATGCAGGTTCCATCCCTGGGTTGGGAAGATCCCCTGGAGATGGAAATGGCAACCCACTCCAGTATTCTTGCCTTGAGAACTCCATGAGCAGAGGAGCCTGGTGGGCTACCGTCCATGGGGTTGCAGAGTCAGACATGACTGAGCGACTGACACAAAACAGAATAATACACATGGAAAAAAATGAGAAAGTTCAAAATGAGTGTCTCACAAATGAGCACTTAGTTCTGATGGCTCAACAGACAGATTCTACCATTCTTGTAGATATCAAGTGAACCAATGCTCAATTACTTCATTCAAAGAGATAAAATAGTTACCACAGTGCTCTACATTAATTAATTAATTATGCTATTTTTCCAGAATGAGCACTTCATACTCTGATAATTAAGAAATATAAATTAGGAGTTGCAAGAAATCTGGTTTTTCATATAAATACATTTACATTTGATGCAGTGTCATGATGTAATCACTGCCGAGTTTCAAGTTAGGGGTTTGGAGCCACACTTGGTGGGCAGCCAAGTCTGCACACAAACTCATTTAAATACTTACAGGCAGATGCAAACACCCATGTGCATTAATACTCACATACTTATGTATATAGTACTTACACAATTATAGTTTAAAACTCACAAACACTTGTGCACATACTCACCACACACAAACTCAGATCATATTCCTAAACACATGACACATATTCATATGAACTCACACGGTCACGTTCACCTTCATAAAATCAACTTACATGGTCTCTGTGTATCTCTGGATGATGATTTCATATACAGAAAAACAGGTGTATCTCCCAATTTCTGGATGCAGGAAAATGGCATCCTTTCCTCTGCTTGTAATCCTTTCACCCTGCAACAATCCGCAGATAATATTTGCTATAAGCTGCCTTAAAATTGGGCTTCCCTGGTGGCTCAGCTGGTAAAGAATATGCCTGCAATGTGGGAGACCTGGGTTTGATCCCTGAGTTGGGAAGATCCCCTGGAGAAGGGAACGGCTACCCACTCCAGTATTCCGGCCTGGAGAATTCCATGGACTTTATAGTGCATGTGAGCATTACCTACTCACGGGTCAGGGGGTAAGAAAGATAGCGTGTTTCAGGGCATAAAAGTGAACAGGTATGTATTCATCCCCAAATAAAACCATGGTGGGGAAAGCCTGGAGTGAAGGCATAAAGTCTGTATGGAAACACAGAAGACCCTGAATAGCCAAAACAATCTTGAGAAGGAAAAACAAAGCTGTAGCTATCTTGCTCCCAATTTCAAACTACACTATAAATAAAACTATAGGCATCAAAACAGTGTGGTACTGACACAAGATCAATGGACACATAGATCAATGGGACAGAATAAATAGAACAGAAGTGAATCTACACTTAATGGTCAATTTCTCTATGACAAAGGAGACAAGCAGATACAATAAGGCAAGGACAGCCTCTCCAATAGATGGTGTTGGGAAACTGGAGAGCTACATGCAGAACAATCAGACTGGAATCATTTCTTATATCATATACAAAAATAAACTGGTATATACATACAATGGAATATTATTTAGGCTTAAAGAGGAGGAAATAATGATATATGCCACAACATGGATAAACTTTGAGAATACCATATAAAGTGAAATAAGCCAGTCTCAAAAAGACAAACACAGTATGATTCCACTTTTATGAGATATTTATCATAGTAAAAATCACAGCAGTAAGAGCTGGAAGGGAGTTGTTAGGGTACTGAGGAAGGAGAGATGGGTAGTTACTGTTTCAGTTTTGCAAGCTGATACAAATTCTCTATCTTGTTTTCTATCTTCTCTTTTCATGAGTAGGAGCACATAACTTCAATACAAGCTCATTTGCCATATCCTCCTTTATAGTTGATATTTTTGCTCTGTTTAAGAACCATCTTTTCCTATGATAGTTCAGAATGTTCTGTTTTCCTCTAAAAGCATCATTTTATATCTTTAAAATTTACTTCAGCAAACTATTCAGAATAAGTTGTGTTATAGGTCAGTAGTAACTTGTCTTTTTACACTTCAAGATAACCCACTTCCATTTCTTCTGGAAATGCTGTGCTTGCCTTTTTATTTGCTGTCATCTATCGTTGCCTCATCCAGTTTGACATCACCTCACCCTTGTAGCTGGTTTTCTGTCAAACTTCCTGGTGATCCCATCACTTCTTGTCTCTTCCAATATTTACAACTCCAGTGTGCCACACAGTCAAGTTTAGTCTTGGGACCAGAAAGCTTCAGTGGGCCTTTTTGTGTAGAAGGTTAATTAGGCTCACGTTTTAAAGGGAATGTTGCACGGTGCTGAGAGACAAGTTTTGCTCTCTTAAGTTTCCTCACAGCTTGTGTCAGCTTCTGTCCTAAATTATCAAGAACTTCTCATATAACAATCAGCTTCAGATAATGTCTACAGTGTATTCTCCAGGGAAAAGGACAGGTTAATTACTTGATCAGCATAATAAAAATAATGCCTTCTTCTGAGGCAAAATTTGGGCAGGTTGTTCGTGACCAACATTAAAATATTTGGATTTCTTAGCCTTCACACCTGCACTTGTGATGTAAACCTATTATGTGTATCATATCCAACTGGGCCTCTTTTTATCACCTCTGAGAAGGCTGATACAGACAAGAAGAACAAATGAAAACACAAAGCTCTTGCTGTTCTTATTTCATGAATAATAAAATCTTTCTTCTCAGACCCAGGAGTCTCATGCCTTCTGACAGCATCCATGAAGTTGACAGGATAATTTCTTATCTTGCATGTAGGATAAAATCTAAGACATTTCTTCATATTCTTTAATCGTCATGATGATAAGCATGTGATGCTGAGACAGACATGACTTTCTCAAAGAGAAAATTACAAAGATCTTACACAATCCTGGTTAGGGGATACGAGAATGCTTCCTGGAACAAGTGGAAATCTTCTTACCCAAGTTCTGGGCAATGTGGGAAAAGGACAGTTCTTTCAACAAATGAGGCTGGGAAAATTGGATATCCACATGCAAAAGAAGGAAGTTGGACCCTTACTTAACCCTACATACAAACATTAACTCAAAATGGATCAAAGACCTAAATGTAAGACCTAAAACAATAAAATTCTTACAAGAAAATACAGGGAAAAATTCGCAACATTAGACTTGGCAATGATTTCTTTGGATTTGACACTAAAGGCACAGGTAACACACACTGAACCTCCTAAGATTTAAAAAGCTTTTGTGTATCAAAGACAGAATCATCAGAGTAAAAAAGAATTCACTGAATAAGAGAAAACATTTGCAAATCATATACCTGATAAGACATTAATATCCAAAATATGGAGAAAATTCTTAAACAACAACAACAACAAAAACAAAAAACCAACCGAGAAATAACCCAATTCAGGACTTGGGAAAGGCCGTTTCTCCATAGAAGATATACAAATGAGAAATAAGCACATGAAAAGATGATCAACATCACTATCCATTAGGGGAATGCAGATGAAAACTGCAATGAAATGCCATCTTGCAGCCATTAAGATAGCTACTGTCAAAACAATATAAAACAACAATTGATGACAAGAATGTGGAGAAATTGGAATTCTATGCACTGTTGGGCAGAAAGGTAAGATGGCACAGTCATTGGAAAACAGGATGGCAGCTCCTCGGGAAATCAAAAACAGAATAACTATGATCGAGCAATTCTACTTCTGGGTATCTATACAAAAGAATCAGAAGCAGGGTCCCAAACAGATGTTTGATAGCTAAAACATGGGAACAATGCAACAGTTCATCAACAGATGGACAGATAAGTAAAATACAGTATAGACACAAAATTTAAAGAAAGGAAATTCTGCAATATAATGCAATGTGAATGAAACTTGAGAAATGTGAACAATAAAGGAAAATCTCACTAAAATGTTGTTGGGTGACCAGCAGGGGGAGCACTCACACATGTACCGCTGGATCTCAATACAGATCCCAGCAAGAAAGAGATGCTTGTTACCTTGCATTTTCTGGCAGGAAGTGACACTACTTGACTACTACCACTAGCAACAGGAAGCCAGACAACAGCTCAACCAATGAGAGACTGTCACAACACAATGAAAAGCCACTGCACTTTAAACTCTCAGTTTCCTCCAAAGGACTGTTTGTTTAAAACAGCCCCTCCCAACTGCCTCTTCTCCTCTATAAAAGTTTCCTCTTACTTGCTTTACTGGATTTCTATATGTTTCACCAGAGTTTGCTTGTCCCAAATTGAAATTCTCTGCTGCTCCTGCATAAACCCACTTGTCTGGTAAAATGCTGTTCTGTTGTTTTCGGTTAACAAGGGCATTAAGCTAGGAGAAATAGACCAGTCACAAAAGGACAAATACGGTATGATTCCACGTATGTGAGATACTTAACAGCAGTCAAAATCATAAGAGACAGAAAGTAGAGTAGTAGTTTCCAGGGACTGGGGGAAGGGGAAAATGAAAAGTTAATGAATTGTTGTTTAATGGGCATAGAGTTTCAGTTTTACAAGATGAAATGAATTATGGAGCTGGATATGGTGATGTTTGCATAACATTATGGATATATTTAATACCACTTATCTGTACAATTTAAATCGTTAAGATGGTAAATTTTATGAGTATTTTTACTATGATTTTTCAAACTTCAAAAAAAACACAAAATCCAGGGACTTGTTAAAAAAAAAGAAAATCTAATAAAGACATGAATTTGAGCAAACTCTGGGAGATAGTGAAGGATAGGGAAGCCTGGCATGCTGAAGTCCATGGGGTCGCAAAGAGTCAGACACAACTGAGAAAGTGAACAACCCTAAAGACCCACCCCCAGGACCTGGCTCCAGAGACCCTTCCCTCTGCTCCCTCAAGATTTTAAACATCACATATTTGTGGGTGTGTGGGGTTACAGGCTTTGTAGAGCTGGGTCCCCCACCCCCCTAGCCTCCAGAAGAGAAAAGGAGCTCCATGTGTTGCAAAATTAAAAACTAGAAGTTTGAGTTGGCTAGACTCTGACTTCAGAAGGATGGAGGGAAACCTGTGACCCTGATATTCTTCATGGTCAGTAGCTGCCCCCTGCCCCAGTGGAGGCTAAGGACTGGAATCTACTCCCCACCCTAGAGCTTAGCCTTAAAGGAAATGAAGAGCAGTTCCCTTTCTGCTGTTCCCCTACCCTGTGCATATATAACCTAGAATATTGGTGAAAAGAGACCTTCCAGCTCCAAGTGTGGGGAAGCAGAAGAGCTATTAAGAACCCCATCGAGGGCCTTGTTCAGCTCCTTGTCCCAGACGAAAAGTGTTGAGAGGTTACTGCCCTTCCTTCCTGTCTCAACCTAGAGTCTGGGGAAACAGTTCTGTGAGAAGGGTAACGATGCATGCACGAGTCTGCAGTATCCCTGCTGTTTGACTGTTGGACCCCGGCCAGAAGAAGGAGCATAGGGCAGGTGTTTAAAAACTGAAGGGTAAAGGAGATGTGCTTTTTGCAGACTTGGACAAGAGATCTTTTCCTGTGTTTGAGCAGCACCCAGGTCTCTCTCCAGCCACTGGATAGAAGTGCCTTCCAAGCTAGGAACATCAAAGTTGAGCCCTGATGTGGGCAAGTTCTCCCCTTGACCTCACTCTACAAGGCAGGGCAACTCCAAAGATGCTCAGGGTCAGGGGTGTTTTCCTAGAATCAGAGGCACTGTTTTGGCTGAAGTTTAGAAAATGTCATCAGTGTCCTGGAGAAGTAATACTGGAAAGGTATTAGATGGAGGTCTGATCTGGAGATATATATGTGTGTGTGTGTGTGTATTATTTATATATATAAATATTTATATTTTTAATGTGGATCCCAGGAAGAGCAAGTAAAGCCTAAGTATACGTCAGGATCTGTCTTCTGATGTTACCCTGTCTGGAGACAATATTAACTTGACCCTGACATCTCCCCCTTGGTGGCACCATGGGAAAGAGGAGACCCTCCCTGTGCAGACTACATGCCTGTCATGATATTTTCATTGTGGGGTAAAGAAATCCTCCAGTAGTGGTGGAAGTGTTCATGAGGTAAGCACATGTTGCCTTAGGGGAAAATGAGGCAGACAGTGAGAAAGAGGCTGAGGCAGAATGCCTAGGAAATGAACAATGGGGGAGCGGGCAAAGAACGGCCAGCCAGGTGGTAATGAATGGAAACACCCCCATCATCTTCATCTTCACCATCCACTCACACACTAAAGGATCCGGGTGCCAGGTCCTTGTGGCTCCACGATAAACTCCAGACCACACTGATGCATCCCTGCCAGACTGTGTGTGGAGCTTGTCTTTGAGCACAAAGACGTGAGAGATGTCTTCAGGCCTGTCATCACTCATTTGGGAAGATGAACCTGGTGCCTTCCATCCATACTTGATGATAGTATGCAAGATCTTGTCCTTCACCTGGACAATTTGCACATCAGGAACACAGTGTCCTCGTGTGGCCCTTATCTGCTTGGGCAGCCATGGAAATTCTCCAGTGCCTGTGGGCTCAGTCGCTTCAGTCATGTCTGAGATACCATGGACTGTAGCCCGTCAAGTCTCCTCTCTCCATGGGCTTCTCCAGGCAAGAATACTGGAGTGGCTTCCCATGCCCATCTCCAGGGGATCTTCCTGACCCAGGGATCAAAACTGCGTCTCCTGTGTCTCCTGCCTTGCAGGTGGATTATTTACCCACTGAGCCACCTGCAATAACTGCATCTCATGCACCACAGACAGACCTCCTGAGAGCGCCGTGATTCTAGGGCTCTGCTAGAACCTCTACTCTGACCATTCAAGTTAAAGCAGCCAAAGGTACCAAATGGCTCCCCAAACTCATCCACTTTCAGGTCATCTAGGTTGAAGCAGTTGGAGGGCTGAATGGAGAAGCCGGTGGTTAAAAAAATAAAAAGTTCTAGCCAAAGTGGAGTCATCAAATAGGGAGACAATGTTAGTGTGGCGGTTCTCATGAACAGTGTCATGGAAGAGATGAGTGACGCACCACTGCTGGTTTGGGCCTGCAGGGGATGAGAAATTAGGGCCATGTAGCTCATCCTAGCTCCACCCTGGTCTCTTCACTCTGACAGGATCGAGGACTTAGAGCAGCAAACTGCAGCTTTTAAAGAAAGGGTCAGGTTTACACAGCAAGCAAAGCCTGTGGGCTGGGGTGCTGCTCATAGCAGTACACTTATCACCATGCATTCATCACTTTATTCTCCCAACATGAAATTCACAGAAGCCAAGTCACCCTCCAGGTGGAAAAGTTAGGACTGGAGAACTTGGAGGGTGGCCCCTCAGCCAGTGACCTTTTCGACATACCCCATGGCTGAAGCACTTCTCAAGTGTGAGTGGGTGGGTGAGAAGGGCCATGTGACCAACCTCAGGTCACATGAAGTGGGAAATTTCTTCCAAAAAATGAGCCATAAAGAATATGTGAAGCTATATTCAGTAGACTATTTGTAAATTTGTTAGTCATTCTGGAACTATTACAGGTGTTGTATGTGCATTCCTGATATATGGAATGTGTAGTTAACATATAATCTACTTGTGATACTTTTATATCTTATATATTGCATTAAAAACTAAGATTTCCAGCAAACAAGACAAAAGAAGTATTCTAAATATAAAATCAAACAGGTCTGGGTTGTGGTCAGATATTTTGTACTTCTAACAAGCAAGCTTCTGGGGGCAGCTGAGGCTGTTGGTCCATTGTGGGCTCTGAGTATCAAGATTCTAAGGCTCTCACGTTAACCATGAGGATGAAGGTCTTGATGTTAGATTTTAATATGTTGGTTATGCGTGTGGTAATTTCTAGGGCAGAGGTTCTTGTCAGGGAGTGTTTGACGGGAGGATACCTACATGCTAGCTCTCATGAGTCCTTTGTCCCTCTTCAAGCAGAGCCGTACACTGCTCCCAGGAACTGAGGTCATTGTGTGAGGCAGGCTTGGGTCTCCTTTAGTAAACATTCTCTTTTTGACAAAACTGCTTAGTCTTGCTCCCCCTTCATGAGATACTGATTGTCTCCTGACCTTGTGACTAGGATTACCCCTTGTTCCCTTGGTAAAAGTTACTGTATGTTTGGTTTTCTGGTCCCTAACTTGCCTGAAAGAAGTTTTTTTTACTACAGCCTATATATACTCATAGAAAAATCATTAAAGCACCTTTGTTCCATCAGAGCTTAGGTCCCCGGGTCTTTTTTTTTTTTTCCTCTCTCTCTCTCTTTCTTTTACTTTCTTATCATCGACTCCGTACCACCAGGTTCCGGTCCATTAAAGGACCCCAACAAATGGTGCCCGAACAGGGACACTGGTATATGTGGCATATGGGGCGGAGTGACTCAGGGACCTATTGAGGTCAGTAAGTACTAAGGCTTGGGTCAAGCGGCTGGCCAGCCCCATTATTTTTCTACTTTACTTCACCATTTGTTTAAATTTCAGGGACTTCTGGTTTCACGCCAATGAATAGAGGCTTGCCTTCAAACAGTAGTTGAACATAATCCTTAGTTTCCTGATAAATGCAGTTTTGATTTAGAAATTTGGCTCCAAGTCAAAGAAAATGTTAAATGAGCAGCCAAACAAGGAAAAAATATTCCAATTGATCTCTAGCCCCTATGGGCTCTTATTAAAGCTGCAATTCTGCCTTTTCAAGGTACATTCTAGCCCTTCCAATATTCAGCAACAGACAGAACACTTATTACATAAATATAAATTAATGATTTAACTTTACAAAAGGCCCAATTAAAACAATACAAAATATCTCAAAATTTTCTTACTAGCCCTGCACCAGCTGTTCCAAATGCTTCTCCTCTGCCAACAGTCACAACTCCAAAAGTCTCTCCTTTGTTGGAACCTAATGAAAAGTCATGCTAATTTTTAAGCTAGATTAGAAGCTGCTATTTCCCATACTGTAATCGGAGAAGAAACGAAAAAACAGTTAGAGAAATTACTTGCTTATGAGAATGCAAATCAGAAATGTCAAAGAGCTATAGCTGCAATTTGTGAGACTAGGACTATTATTGATTATTTGAAGGCTTGTCACAATCTAGGATCAAAAACTTAAAAGATGCAAATACTAGCTGAAACAATGGCTACTACGTTTTAAAAAGGGAAATGAAGGATGCTTTACATGTGGAGACAAAAACCGTTTAAAAAGGGACTGCCCTAAAAAGGCTAATAAAAAACCTCCAAAAATTTGCCCTTGCTGCCATAGAGAAATGCACTGGGCCAAAGACAGTAAATTTAAATTTGATATTGAAGGAAAACCTATTCCAGGAAACTCCAAACAGGGGACCTCCCAGGTCCCCTACAAGAAAAACCAGGGGCAAATTGTATCTTTTCCCTCAAACCCTCAACGTCCAGCAGTGCTGCCATTAATATACCAGCCCTAAATGATTTTTTCCTTTACCCTTAAGCAGTCCCTTCTAGAATACCTACTGGACTTTTTGGACCCCTGCCCCCACAATCCTTCAGTCTTTTACTTGGCTGATCTAGTTTGGCTTCTGAAAGAATTACTGTTCACCCTGGAATAATTGATTCAAATTATAAAGGAGGAATTCAAATTGTGATGTCAGCTCAGATTCTATGGCAATTCAAAAGGGGGGACAAAATTGCTCAATTACTTCTTTTGCCTTACATTTCTATTAACTCCTCTAATAATGTACGGACAGGCAGATTTGGCAATACAGATCAAAAACAATCCTTATGGACATCATTGGTATTTAAATATGTCCAACAAAAGATAAATATCAAAATCAATAGTAAAAGATTTTCTGGTCTCCTCGGCACTGGATCTAACATTATTATTATTTCCAAACACTTGTGGCCCAAATCCTGACCTATACAAAAGGTCTCTTGCCAAATTGCAGGAATTTCTCAAACTAAAGTACAAGAAATTTATCAAAATATTCAAATCTACCCATATGATAGACCAAAAGGCCAACCTACAACATTAAGACATTATGTGATAGATGCACCCCTTAATCTAATAGGAAGGCCCTTATTTATGCAATGGCAAACTCAGATATAAATTCCACATTTTTCTTAGGGGCCACTACTCATTTAACAAACAAAACAATTATTAAAATAACTGAGAAAAATTAAAAAACTGAAAAAAAAAACCTGAAAAAACTATTTGGACAAAGCAATGGCCCTTATGAAAGAAAAATTACAAAGATACTAAAGAACTTATAAACACACAATTAAAATTGAAACATATTGAGGAATCTTGCTCTTTTTGGAACTCTCCTATTTTTTTTTTTTTTTTTTTAGTTTTGACATTGATTCTATACTAACTTTTTTTTTTTCTTTTTTTGTGGGTTTTGTCATACATTGATATGAATCAGCCATAGATTTACATGTATTCCCCATCCCGATCCCCCCTCCCACCTCCCTCTCCACCCGATTCCTCTGGGTCTTCCCAGTGCACCAGGCCCGAGCACTTGTCTCATGCATCCCACCTGGGCTGGTGATCTGTTTCACCATAGATAGTATACATGCTGTTCTTTTGAAACATCCCACCCTCACCTTCTCCCACAGAGTTCAAAAGTCTGTTCTGTATTTCTGTGTCTCTTTTTCTGTTCTGCATATAGGGTTATCGTTACCATCGTTCTAAATTCCATATATATGTGTTAGTATGCTGTAATGTTCTTTATCTTTCTGGCTTACTTCACTCTGAATAATGGGCTCCAGTTTCATTCGTCTCATTAGGACTGATTCAAATGAATTCTTTTTAACGGCTGAGTAATATTCCATGGTGTATATGTACCACAGCTTCCTTATCCATTCATCTGCTGATGGGCATCTAGGTTGCTTCCATATCCTGGCTATAATAAACAGTGCTGCGATGAACATTGGGGTGCACGTGTCTCTTTCAGATCTGGTTTCCTCAGTGTGTATGCCCAGAAGTGGTATTCCTGGGTCATATGGCAGTTCTATTTCCAGTTTTTTAAGAAATCTCCACACTGTTTTCCATAGCGGCTGTACTAGTTTGCATTCCCACCAACAGTGTAAGAGGGTTCCCTTTTCTCCACACCCTCTCCAGCATTTACTGCTTCTAGACTTTTGGATAGCAGCCATCCTGACTGGCGTGTAATGGTACCTCATTGTGGTTTTGATTTGCATTTCTCTGATAATGAGTGTTGTTGAGCATCTTTTCATGTGTTTGTTAGACATCTGTATGTCTTCTTTGGAGAAATGTCTGTTTAGTTCTTTGGCCCATTTTTTGATTGGGTCATTTATTTTTCTGGAATTGAGCTGCAGGAGTTGCTTGTATATTTTTGAGATTAATCCTTTGTCTGTTTCTTCATTTGCTATTATTTTCTCCCAATCTGATGGCTGTCTTTTCACCTTACTTATAGTTTCCTTTGTAGAGCAAAAGCTTTTAAGTTTCGTTAGGTCCCATTTGTTTAGTTTTGCTTTTATTTCCAATATTCTGGGAGGTGGGTCATAGAGGATCTTGCTGTGATTTATGTCGGAGAGTGTTTTGCCTATGTTCTCCTGTAGGAGTTTTATAGTTTCTGGTCTTACATTTAGACCTTTAATCCATTTTGAGTTTATTTTTGTGTATGGTGTTAGAAAGTGTTCTAGTTTCATTCTTTTACAAGTGGTTGACCAGTTTTCCCAGCACCACTTGTTAAAGAGGTTGTCTTTTTTCCATTGTATATCCTTGCCTCCTTTGTCAAAGATAAGGTGTCCATAGGTTCATGGATTTATCTCTGGGCTTTCTATTCTGTTCCATTGATCTATATTTCTGTCTTTGTGCCAGTACCATACTGTCTTGATGACTGTGGCTTTGTAGTAGAGTCTAAAGTCAGGCAGGTTGATTCCTCCAGTTCCATTCTTCTTTCTCAAGATTACTTTGGCTATTCGAGGTTTTTTGTATTTCCATACAAATTGTGAAATTCTTTGGTCTAGTTCTGTGAAAAATACCGTTGGTAGCTTGATAGGGATTGCATTGAATCTATAGATTGCTTTGGGTAGAATAGCCATTTTGACAATATTGATTCTTCCAATCCATGAACACGGTATGTTTCTCCATCTGTTTGTGTCCTCTTTGATTTCTTTCATCAGTGTTTTATAGTTTTCTATGTATAGGTCTTTTGTTTCTTTAGGTAGATGTACTCCTAAGTATTTTATTCTTTTTGTTGCAATGGTGAATGGTATTGTTTCCTTAATTTCTCTTTCTGTTTTTTCATTGTGAGTATATAGGAATGCAAGGGATTTCTGTGTGTTAATTTTATATCCTGCAACTTTACTATATTCATTGATTAGCTCTAGTAATTTTCTGGTAGAGTCTTTAGGGTTTTCTATATAGAGGATCATGTCATCTGCAAACAGTGAGAGTTTCACTTCTTCTTTTCCTATCTGGATTCCTATTACTTCTTTTTCTGCTCTGATTGCTGTGGCCAAAACTTCCAACACTATGTTGAATAGTAGTGGTGGGAGTGGGCACCCTTGTCTTGTGGAACACTCCTATTTTTGTTATAAAAAGGAGATATAACAAATGGTGTCTCTTAACAGAGTTTAGAAAAGTTAATTCTTTTATGAAACCTATGAGTGCATTGCAACCAGAGATCCCATCACCTATAAATTGGCACATTATTATTACTGATTCACAAGATTGCTTTTTTAATATACCTTTACACCCTTTAGACCAGGAGAGATTCACTTTCTCTCTCCATTATCCTAATCATTTCGGGCCTCATAAAAGATTTCAGTAGACTGTGTTACCTCAAGGTATGCTTAAAAGTCCTGCTACTGCTGCTGCTAAGTCACTTCAGTGGTGTCCTACTCTATGCAACCCCATAGATGTCTGCCCACCAGGCTCCCCCATCCCTGGGATTCTCCAGACAAGAGTACTGAAATAGGGTGCCATTCCCATCTCCATAACAGTCCTAGTATTTGTCAAAATTTTGTAGCCAAGGCTTTACTTCCTATGTGACAGCAATTCCTTCATGCATATATCATTAATAATATACTATAGCTACAAAAAGGAGAAATGATATTTTTAACACTGAATGGCTATGATATTCTTTAGACTCCGGAGAAAACTGATTAAAATAAAATCTTTTTTGAATTTGCAAAACCGGTTCTTCTTGCACGTGCAGTTAGGAAAAGGTTAATTTGTTAAAATATTTTTTTGGAGCTCCAGTTCTGCCTGAGAAACAACAATATGCCTAAGGAAAAACCTTAAGTTAACTCTTATCATGTCCTTGGGATACACAGCCCACTCTATCTAGGGCTCTGGCCATTAACAAAATGGTGGAGCTCAAAATAAATAAATAAAACAAAAAGATATTTTAAATTTCAAATGGAGAACTATGCCTATGTATCTAAAATTATCTATGTCTCAATGTATGTCTTTGTTTTTGGATAATATAAAGTTAATAAGCTCTATTTAAATTCAACTTCACATGAAATGAAAAGTATTCAATATTAAATATAATGTTTATTTAAATATAAACATAATTTAAATATAATTATTTGTTAATTTAATTAAGATATGTCTTAAGTCATTAACATTATAGAATACTCTTATTATGCCTTGGTTTAAGGTAAACTAAGTTTGTCAACAAAAAGGTAACTCTTTATATATATATACAAATATATAAATGAGATGAAAGCTTTTAGATAAGCTCTATTAGAAATGATTATATTTTTAACAGAATAATCTATTATCTATAACCTAAAACCATCTCTTAGGATTGGAGTGACTTAGGTTTCTGGAGTTGTACTGAACTAAAATAGTGGAAGTTTGTTGAATGGCTGGGTCATTTCCAAATGAAGTAGGATTTTGAAGCATTAATTGCTGAACATTGACTTACTCTTACAAGGGGTTTTTCTTGCAGAAGATCTGAAGAGATTTTGAACTGTTAATGAATATAAATATGTATTTATATAGGAATGGAGATATATATATATATAATATGATTTGATAAATATATTCAACAGTCTATAAAATACTTAGGTAGATCACAATGAAAACCACAAAGTATGATGTGTTTATTTGAAATAAACATTGCATTTGTTTATTGTGCTATCATATTTTGTTTTGGCCTTTTAACTTTTCAAGATATTTAGTGCTGGAATTTTAAAAAGGCTTATGACAAATGAAAGAAAATTTTATGGCAAATAAATGTAACTCATTGTCCTGAACTTTCTTCATCTTCCTTCTTACGTGTCTCGATCTATACAAATTCTTCTTTTCTAGGGGCAACACCTCTCTAAGGTAAAACTACACAACATGTTATAACCCACCTACCTATCAACTTACTTCATGATAATGAGACACACTGTAACTGCAAATAAAAAATTAAATAAGAGGAAATACACAGGAACACTTTTATCTTCCTTATCCAGAACAAACTTTACTAGATTCTAATGTAATATAGTCTTTAAGCCTATAACTATTATTAATATGACTTTATTTCTGTTTGCAATCTGTAAGATTCTTAAAACAAAAAGAAAACAACATAAAAAAGACACCATTTCCCGAATAAATTATTTGTTCCTAAGAATATCAAAAATGTAAAATATTCACCTTCTTTTCAGGTCTGTCTTGAAAGTATAATCATCTTCTTTAACACACTGAACAGTGAGATTCAACAGTGGCTAAGCTGCATTTCTTTTTCAAGGACAAGGTCAAATATATTTGAACGTGAGCAACATTTCATTTGTCAAGTTGTTCTGCATCACCCTTTCAATAATTTCACTTAGGAAAAAATATTTGAATGGTTACTCCTAAACCTTTGCCCCAAATAACACAAACCACAGCCAAATACCAGTCCCAAACAGATTTCTGAATGATTTTTTCTTTTGTACTGAAATATTTCCTAAGAATGTTTACATCATTATCACTTTCCTTTTGTTTTATAATTATTGTTAATATAGCCTTATTTGTTTTAAACTTACCACAAGGAGATGTTTTGACAAAAGCAAAAAACAAAAAACAAACAAAAAAAGGAAGTTTTGAAACATTAAAGGACACCTCCTTTCCTTTGCCCATTTGCTATCAAGACGGGTTAACTAATCAATGGAAATCTAAGAAACTAATTTTACAGGGAAAGGGGTATGCTTCTATTTCTCCAGATGGATCCAACGAGCTCACATGACTTCCTCTTTAGAAGAGTCAACCTAAGGGGGCCCCCAGCATTCAGACTAGAGATGAAACAGCAAAAAACCCAGGAAGAAAGAATTCCAATACAAGCCATGGCGACATTAAAAATTTCCAAAAAACGCTGCACTGGACATCATCGACCTTATAATCTCCCTACTTGGGGACAGATAAAAACCCTTACTAATCAAACTGAAAATCTGATTTCTCAACAGAGAATGCCTCGGAATCCTGAAAATATTTTTCTTTGCTATGCTTGCTTTGCTTGCTTTTGCTTCCCCCGCTCAGGCTGACTTGATTGATCACACTTACTGGGCTTATATACCTACGCCCCCTTTTTTTATTGTAGGTTATAAAATGGACAGATATAGGACCAATCATATCCACTAATGAGTCAACACACATGCCCCCTCCTTGGAACTTGGAGGGGCCCTCTCATCCTGAAGAAAAAGAAAAACTAATTAATACCTTTCTAGGTTATGAAATCCTTCCTTTGTGTATGGGCACAACAGAATTATGCATAAATGTTAGCTGACAAACTTAGGCCTTCCCCTGCCTCCAAAAAAGGACTTTCTGATGCTTCTTGGATTACTTACTGCCCTTTCTTTGTCCATGAGTCATGTTTATACTACTAAAACTTTAGGAAAAGAATTAAAGAAAAAACAAATAACACTATGCAAAGGGTTTACTAATAAGAACTTTAAATATATTCCTGTTCATTAAGACAAATGTCAGGCCAAATCAGAAAAATTAATGTTTATAGCTAATCATACAATTGTCAATTGGGGACCCCATAGTATGTGGTTATTGAACTGCTCAGATGATATTAACAATACTATGTATGATTATATTACTCAAGTAACATGGAAGGTTACTAATACTACAATGGAACATTACCATGACAGAGGACTTCTTGGCTAGCTTGACAATGGAATGGCCCCCACCTCGTCCTCGAATCATCCTTGATAAACAGATTGGACCTAAACAATGGGACATCTGAAAACTTGCTGCAAACACCGAAGAACTTGGGACTTGGACCAGACATTTCACAGGGACCGATCATAGCTATAGCAATTATTTCTTTCACTATAATCAATCATATTTTATACAAGCCTATGTTCCACTTCCTTTTGTTGTAGCTATAGAAAATTTACAATTCAATAAGACTTTACGTTCTGTAACTTGCATAACTTGCAGATTATATACATGTCTTAACTCCTCTATTTCTTTAAGATATGATTCTCTTTTAATTCTTCAATCTCAACATAGTCTATGGTTACCAATAAATCTCCGACGGCACTGGGAAGAAGGTCCCATGGCTGGACTTGCTTCCTGGTTGCTTACTAAATTGCTCCAGTGATCTAAACGATTCATTGGATGGCTGATTTTTAGTATTTTGGGATTAATAGCCATTTGCACCACTGCTGCTGTCACTGGTGTTGCTTTACAAACCTCTATTCAGACACATAATTTTTATTGAAAATTGGACTAAAGATGCCCATACTATATGGGCCACTCAGACTCAGATAGATGAGAAAGTTCAAGAAGAAATACAGGAACTGAAAACAGCCATTGAATGGGTTGGAGATCAATTAACAGATGTACAAAAACAGGTGATGCTAAAATGTGACTGGAACTCTACTTAATTTTGTGTTACTCTTGTTCATTTCAATAATAGTGCCTACAACTGGGAACAAATCAAGTTTCATTTATAAAACATACATGATAATGCCTCTCTGAATGTACAATTATTACAAAAAGAACTATTTGAAACCCTTTCTAATAATCCACCCTCTTCCATTGATATGGAAACTTTAGCTAAACAATTAGCTGATCAATTATCTGGGCTAGACCCACGTGGATGGTTTCAAAGCCTTACTCATAGCATTGGGTCTGGAACCATAATTTTGGTGATTGTCTTAACAATTTTATTTGTTGTCTACCGTTGCCTTCATGCAAAGATTGTCAAAACTAAACAAACTCTGATGGTCAGAACTCTTTTCACAAATATTAATAAATAAATAAGGGGGGATTGTCAGGCAGTGTTTGACGGGAGGATGCCTACGTGCTGTCTCTCATGAGTCCTTTGTCCCTCTTCAAGCAGAACAGCACGCTGCTCCCAGGGACTGAGGTCATTGTGTGAGGCAGGCTTGGGTCTCCTTTAGTAAACATTCTCTTTAGGGCAAAACTGCTTAGTCTTGTTCCCCTTTCTTGAGATATGGATTGCCTCCTGACCTTGTGACTAACATTACCCCTTGTTCCCTTGGTAACGGTTGCTGTACGTTTGGTTTTCTGATCTCTATCATTCCCAAAAGAAGTTTCTTGTACCACAGTCTATATATACTCATAGAAAAATCATTAAAGCACCTTTGCTCCATCAGAGCTTAGGTCCCTGGGTCTTTCTCTCTCTTTCTCTCTCTCTCTCTCTCTCTCTCTCTCTCTTACTTTCTTATCATCGACTCCATACCACCAGGTTCTGGTCCATTAAAGGACCCCAACAGGTTCTCAGCCAGGAGGGATTTTGCCTTCCACTGTGTATGCCATGCTGGAGACATTTCTGTTCACAGAAGGGGTGGTGCTGCGACTGCTGACTAGTGAGTGGATGCTAGGGATGCTGACAAACTTCCTAAAGCACAGCCTCCACAAGAAACTATCCAGCTGAAAACCTCAGTAAGTACTCAGGTGGGGAAATACTGCACTAGGGAAACTTCTAAAAGCAAGCAGAGTCAGTGGATTCCAAACCAGAAGAGGGGAGAAATGAATTAGTAAAATAAATCCTAAGTCAATCAGCAAAGAGGTGATTAGAAAAAGAAACATAGAAGAATAGAAGAAATAGAAAGCATAAACGGAGGTGGCAGATTTAGGTGCAAATATATTCATTTAGCATATTAAGTATAACTGGAATTATCAGTTAACAAAGATTGTCAGACTAGATATTCCAAAAATGTGCCATTTATAATTGCTATATATAAAACCTAAGGATGCAGAAAGTTTTAAAGTAAAAGGATGGAAAAAGCACAGCATGAAAATACTAATCAAAAGAACCTGATGCATCTATATTAATTTCAGAGAAACAAAGCTTGACATGAAAAGGTCTTGCTCGGTATAAAGAAGCAGTTTCATAATGATAAAAGACTGAATTCACCAAAAATACAAAATGTCTTCATTTTAAGCCTCTATAAACATGGCTTCAAAATATATAACGCAAAAACAAAACAGGAAGAGCAGGCAATTCTAGAATTAAAAGTGGGAGTTAAGCAATTTCCTCAATATTAATTTGCTAAAAGCTTAATTAATTTAGAAATGAATGTGAGGCGAGCAGAAGTAACGCCATGGCAGGCAGCTTAGATTAGGAGTAGGCCTTCCTACTTCTGGGTGGTAAGATTATCAGGCCACCTGGATACAATCAATCAGCTTTCCCTTAACACTGACAGCTTTTTGCCAATTAGGAAATTGGGAACGGGGCGGAACCCCCTCCCCCCCCCCCCCCCCCAGGAAAGTCCTGCACGCCGGAAAGTTTTGACCAATGAAATTGCTTTGCAAACTTGTAACCAATCCGCTTAAACCAACTACCAACGGCGTGTGCTCACCCTATAAATTTGTGTAACAGCTTGGGCTCGGGGCTCTCTGACCCACACCACTGCATTGGATGCGGCAGGAGCCCTGACTTGAGTCAGCAATAAACTTCCCTTTTTGCCAGTTGCATTGTCTTGGAAGCCTTCTCTCTTCCCGCTCGGGGATTCGGACATTGGGTATAACAATGAATACCAGGTCTGCCTACCACAAACAATAAACCTGGCCTTTTGGACTTTGCAGAATGTTGCTCCCATTGCTGACTACACCTCTTAAAGACACAAAGGGATTTACAAAACTCGACCACACATTGGGCCCAAAGTAAGTCTTGGCTATAATCAAACGATTTTTTAAAATACCAAACATATCCTCTAATTATAGTGCAATGAAGATAGAAATTGATAGCGAATGTGTTAGAAAGTCTTCTTGAAAACAGCACTTGAAACAGTCATCCCTCAGTATACACGGGTTCACCCCAGAATGCCCCATGAATACCAAAATCCATGTATGCTCAAGCCCCTTATGTTTAACAATTGCACACAACCTACACACATTCTCTTGTATACTTTAAATCATCTCTAGATTACTTATAATACCTACTGCAATGTAAATGACTCAATGGATATGAGTTTGCACAAACCCAAGGAGACAGTGAAGTACAGGGAAGCCTGGTGTGCTGCAGTCCACGGGGTTGCAGAGAGTTGGACACGACCGAGCGACTGAACAATAAATGCGGCAAGTACAAGTTCTGATGTTTGAAATTTTCTGGAATTTTGTTTCCAAATATTTTTGACCCAAGGGTATGGAGGGCCAACAGGGGTATAAATAACTTTGTGGAGAGGAGAGAAAACAATTCTATTTGATTCTTACAAATCCACTTACCTAGACCAGGGAAGCCAGATAGGGCTTGGTGGTGATTGCTTTTCATAGAGACATAATTCATATACCATAAAACTCACCTTTTTATAGGGCACAACTGCATAGGTGTTAGTATATTTATCAAGTGGTGGAACCATCTCCACTAACTCCAGGATATTTCATCACCTCCAGAAGAAACCTGATACCCATTAAGGGGTCACTGTCCATTGCCCGCCCCTGACCCCTCACCTCAGCTACTTTGTCTCCAGAGATTTACCTATGTGGACATGTCCTGTAAATGAAAGCACACTACTTCAGCCTTTTGTGTGTGCCTCTCTTTGCTCAGCAAAATCTTTCTTTTTTTTTTTTTTTTTTTTTTCTGTCAGGTTCCAACATGTTGTCGCACATGTCAGTACTTCACTTATTTTTATAGCTAAGAAATATCCATTATATAGATACATTTACCCATTCATCAGTTGATAAACATTTGAACGGGTTCCACATTTTGACTTGTGAACCATCTTACCGACATTTCTGCAAAAGCTCTTGCATGGCCATGCTTGCAGTTCCCTCGGGAATATGCCTAGCAGTGGAATTGGCTTGGTAATGTTTTCCGAAGTGGGGTGCACCATTTTACATCCTCATCAGCAGTATGAGGATTCCAGTACTGTCACATCCCCACCAAACACCTGCTACCATATGCAATAATACAAATGATTTTCATGTTGATCCTGTATCTTGCCATCTTGCTAAACATGTTTGCCGCTGTGCTGTGCTGAGCTGTGTCCGACTCTCTGCGGCCCCGGGGACTGTAACCCGCCAGGCTCCTCTGCCTGTGCAGTTCTCCAGGCAAGAATACTGGAGTGGGTTGCCATTTCCTTCTCCAGGGGATCTGGCTGACCCAGGATCAAACCCGCATCTCTTAAGTCTTCTGCATTGGTAGGTGGATCCTTTACCACTAACACCACCTGGGAAGCCCAAACAAGGTAGCTTTCTTTTCTTAGTGGATTTGTTAGGATTTCTTATGTATAAGATCATGTCACCTGCAAATAGTTTTACTTCTTCCATTCCAATCTGCAAGCCTTTGCTTTTCCTTGACTAAATATTCTGGATAGATCATCCAGTATGGTCTGCAGAAGGGGCAAGAATGTTTTATTCCTGATCTTATGTGGAAAACACTCAGTTTTTCATCTCTAAGTATTGTTAACTGTGCGGTTTGGGAGATGCCTTTTATCAGTTTAAGGAGGTTCCCTTCTATTCCTAGTTTGAGTGTTTTTAATCACAAAAAGGGGTTAGATTTTGCCAGATGCTTTTTCTGCATTAATTGAGATGATCATGTGGTTCTCCCTGCATTTTATTCTACACACATGGTATATTACATTGACTTTCATGATATTAAACTAACCTTTCATGTTTGAGATAAATTACATTTGGTCATGGTATACAATTCTTTTTATATGCTGCTGAATTCGGGTTGTCAGCATTTTTGAATCTATGTTTCTAAGAGATAAATGCTCTGTAGATTTCTTTCATTTTGGTGTTTTCCTTTGGCTTTAGCTATCAGGGTAATATTGGCCTCAAAGAAAGCTGGGAAGTGCTTCCTCCCCTTCTGTTTTTGGAAGAGTTTGAGAAGAACTGGTTATTAATTTTGCAAATGTTTTGGTAGAACTCAGTGAAACCATCGGGGCCTGTGCTTCTCTTTGGGGGTGGTTTTTAGCATAAATTCAGTATATTCCATGTATTCCAGACACAAGGACATTTCTGCTGTACTTTCTATTCCACAGAAAAGAGATAAAACTCTACACAGCAGTCTCAGTTAGCTTTTGTCAATAGAGCAGTTCAGGTCAGATCAGGTTCTGCCCCCAGTGACTCATATAAAAGAATTTCTGCAATGTGCATCACAGCTCCTGCAGTGCTACTAAGTCAGCCATGGCCCACTTGTCCTCATCTAACTTGTAGGGCCAGCTTCTGTCTTTGGCTGGGCTGAAGAGGCTCTTAAACTATCAGAGGAAACTGAGGCATTTTCTTTCCTCTGGGAGATATGTGGAGTTCTGGTCTGGTCGCTATGTAAGAGCCCACATCACACCCCCAACATACTCTAGGGCTGTTCTTCCATCTGGAATACACAGCTGGGCAGGGGAGGACTGATGACAGGCGTGTGCTGAGACTTTGGATATTCTGATGAGAACCAGGGACAGGAGAGATGGGCCTTCCTTCCGGCTGCTCTTTGTGTAATTTCTTGTGGGTTTGGAAAGGGGACGTAGCATCAAGTCCACTTCCTCGATCCCTCAGCCCTCTGTCCTCGACCACTGCCCAGCTGATGTCTTCACCTCCAGGACCATCATCCCAGCCTCTTCCCTGGCTCCGGGCTTTGTTGACCCTGGAAAGATCTCCCCAAGTCTTACTGGTCCCCATCCCTCAGAGAAACTTCAAGCCCCTCACCATGCTATTTAGAGGCTCCTCAGGATCTGACCCCTACACTCTGATTCCTCCACATTCATTGTGCCGCTCGGTCTCACTTTCCCACTCTGCTCACTGAGTTACTTGTCCCCCTGACAAATGAGAAGGCAGCCCCTCCAGGTAGAAAAAGTTCTTGTTACAGGCAAAAGACTGGAGATGCTGAAGCATGTGTGAGTTTGCAGGAACCAAGAACGGTCCCAGGGAGTGGGGGTGGCTGAGACTGGGAAGATCTGAATCCTGGGTGCCAAGGTGACAGCATCCTTCCCTTTACTCCCCTAATCCAGGTGTCACCAAGTCCCAATATGCCTCCTTGGGAATCTCGTCACCCTCATTACCTGCCACTTCCCTCACGCCACCTGCTCCACCTCACTTAGACCAGAATTCTCTCAGCTTTCTTAGCATCATCCTGCCCTTCAATTCGGATGCTGTCACTACTTTGCCAAAACCCCCTGCGATTTCTTCTGCCTTGCAGGCTAAAGCTTCCATCTTCAGCTCACTCCAAAATACACGCCCTGGAGTCAGCCTCATCTCCTTATGCTCTCGATGCCTCTGCGCATCAGCAGTGGAGCTCAGCTATCTCTGGACCACACATGTGAGGACTGTGACATCAGCAGTCTGCAAAGGACCACACTCAGCGCTCGTATCTTGAGCAGCCCCTCCCACACTAAGTCGGGCTAGGCCATGTGACTTGACTTGGCCTGTGGTGCAAGCAGAGGTTTAAAGGCACTTGGAAACTGTGACTTGTTCTCTTAGAAACTGCTCTGGAGCCGTTAGCCATTGAATAAATAGGTCCAGCCACCCTGGAGCAGCCAAATGCTGGGAGAGGTACACCAGGCCTTGGCTGAGGGCCAGACTCGGGAGTGAAGAAGTCACCTTGAACGTTGCAGCCCCAGCAGACACCACACAGAGCAGAACCTTCCCGATGAGCCAAGCCCAGACTGCAGAATGATGAGGGATGATATGTTTCACTGTTTTAAGTCACTAAGTGTTGGGGGATGGGTTGAAAGGCAGGAAAATGTAAGTGGGACACCACGGATCATTCATTATTGGCAGGCTGCTGGCTAAGGCAGAACATCCAACATCATGGTGCAAGTGATTACACTACCCATGTCCCCAAGCCATTAACTCCTCACTCACTCAGTTCTTCAAGTATTTACATTTAGGAAGGCACCTGTATGTGTGTGTGAGGCAGCGGGGTGCACAGAGCATTAGGCTGAGGTAAAACCACAGGCCCTGTCCTTAGGAAATGAATATCAGCTAGCATGACGAAAAAGAGGGTCTCCTTCGCCCTCATCCCCCAGGGTTTGATCTGCTCTAACAAACAGCAGGGGCTCAGTAACATGAGAGCTGAGCTGGTGAAAGCAACCTGCCACCAATCGCCAAGGTCCCCGCCACCCTGCAAGGCCAGATTTCACTCGGGTGCCACGTCCTCTGTGAAACCTTACACATACCATCTGCATCATCTGTTGCTCCTTCCCAGGGCTCTTTGGCACCTGCATCAGTTAAAATCTGGGTGACTTGCCAAGTGATGAAACCCCAACGTAACTTATACGTTTAACTCTCCCAGGTGACGCGTAATCTGTATGGGCCTCAACAGCATCAGGAAGCCTGGGCTCCTCCCGTGTTGTCCTGCTGCCTTGCTGGGCCTGCACTTCTCAGATCACTTCCTGGCCTGGGATGGTTGCACCCACTCCTGCCATCAGGTCCACATTCCAGAGCACAGGAAGGAGGGGAAAACATTATTTCCCCACTTAGGAACACTTCCTAGAAGATGCCCATGACACTTCTGTTCACATATTACTGGTCCGAATTTAGGATTGCCAGTTTTGATGTCAAAAAGTGTCTCAGGAGAGTCGTTGTTAGAATCATTAGGTTCCAGTGAAGGAGAGACTTTTGGATTTGTGCCTGCTGGCAAAGGAGGGGCCTTTGGAGCAGCCAGGGCACGGCTTGTAGGAAAATTCTGAAACATGTTATGTTGTTCTAATTGGGCCTTTTGTAAAGTTATATCACTTAATTTATATTCATGTAATAAGTGTTCTGTCTGTTCTTGAATATTAGGAAGGCTAGAAGTTACCTTGAAATGGCAGAATTACAGCTTTAATGAGAGCCCAAAGGGGCCAGAAATTGCCTGGAATAATTTTTTCTCCATTTGGTGGCTTGTTCAACATTTGCTTTTACCCAGTTCCAAATTTCTAAATCAAAACTGTCTTTCTCAGGGAACCAAGGATTCCAATTAACCACTGTTGAAAGGCAAGCCTCTATTTGTTGGCGCGAAATCAAAAGTCCCTAGCTTTCAACAAATGGTGAAGAAAAGTAGAGAGCTGATGGGGCTTTCCAGCCTTTTGAAGTTGAGTACAGAAATGAGGGGTTTCCTGCATTGCAGGTGGATTCTTTACCAGCTGAGCTACCAGGGAAGCTATGATCAGATGACAAATTGTGGAATTCATGAATGGGTCCTCTGCCACGTCCTGCATTTCCAGCTCCTCCTTCCAACAAGTAGATGTTACCAAGGTGAATTTGGGCCCATAGGAGTCTTTCAATGTATTATTGCATGCAGTTTTCTAATATTTTGTGAGGGTTCTTGCACCTATGTTTATGAGAGAATCTGCCCTGTAATTTTCTTCATATATATTGCCATTTTGGGCTTTTGGTATCAGTCATGTTGGCCTCATGAAATGAGGTAAGAAGCATTCTCTACTCTTCAGGGTTTTTTTGTTTTTGTTTTCGTTTTTTTAGAAGTGCTTGGGAAGCGTAGGTATTAACTCCTTGAATGTTTGGTAGAATTCACCTGTGAAGCCATCTCGTCCTGAACTTTTGTTTGGGGCAATTTTCTATTACTATTTCAAGCACTGGACGAGTGATCAGTCTAGTCAGGTTTTCTACTTCATGATTCAGTCTTGAAAGGTTGTATTATTCTAAAAATTGGTCCATTTCTCCTGGTCTGTACAAGTTTGTTGGCATAGATAGATGTTCACAATATTGTCATAATTCTTTGTATTGTTGTGTAATTATTGCTCTTTTTCCTCTTGTTTCATAATTTATTGATCAGAGCCTTCTCTCTCTCTCTCTTTTCTTAAAGTGAGTCTAATTAAATGTTTCTCAATGTTGTTTCCCTTTTCAAAGAACCAGGTTTTACTTTAATTGATGTTTTTAAAAAAATGCTAATGCTAAGTCGCTTCAGTCATATCCGACTCTGTGCGACCCCAAGGATAGCAGCCCACCAGGCTCCTCCATCCTCAGGATTCTCCAGGCCAGAATACTGGAGTGGGTTGCCAGTTCTTTCTCCAAAATATTTTTAAAAAATATTTGTAAAGAATATTTTTAAAATATTTATTCATTTATCTGAGTGCACTATGTCTTAGTTGTGGTACTCGGTATCTTTAGTTTCAGCATGTGAGTCTCAGTTGTCCCATGTACTATTGAGATTCTGGACCACGGATCAAACTCAGGGCCCCTGCATTGGGAGCTTGGAGTCTTAGCTACTGGAACACCAGGGAAGTCCCTGATTTATCTTTTCTACACTTTTTAGTCACTGCTTTATTTATTTCCACACTGATTTTATCATTTCCTTCATTCCTGACTCTGGACTTTGTTTGTTCCTCTTCTTCTAGTTTCTTTAGGTGTATGGCTAGAACGTTATTTGAGATTTTCTTTCTTTTCTTAGGTGGGCCCGTATTGCTGTAAACTCCCCTCTCACTTTTCCAGTTCTCGTGTCAAAGATGGCTTCTTCATTTCGTACCACTGTGAGTGGAATATAGGTTATATGTGATTTCTACTTAAATATGTTGAGATTTGTTTTGTGTTCTAATATATGATCTATCTGTGAGCAATCGAGCCAGGAGCTGAACCCATGACTGACAGCTCAGAGAAATGGATACCCTGGTGAGTGAGTAGTTTGAGCCACAGATTGGTACCCCAGTCCTAGGGTCCTGTGTGTTTGATACAAGCCACATTGTCTGGTGGGAGAAGTGCTGGGATGAGAGGAAGGGCTATAGGAAGGCAGGACTATGCTCATGAGGAGCACACATTGCCTAGCCCATGAGGCAGGGAAGACAGAGTTCTACACAAGGAGCTGCTGATTTCCCACAAACAATTCACCACACACCCCAGCCCCAGTGGAATGAACACACCAGTCCTCCTGCCTCCATGGCATTTTATGTGTAAAAGCCACTATGAGAGAAGAATTGATGGAGGGACACAGAGGTAACCAACAGCCTGGGCAGAGCCTGGGTGGAGCAGTGGCAGCCACTGTTGCTGTTGATTCAAGAAACCCCCCAGAAGCAACCCGGAGATCATATGACAGCTCGTTCACTACAGCTCATTCCATGATATCACATGCAAAGAACTGCATACCCTGAGGAGCAGTTTCACAACAGTGCAGGAGTGACAGAGGATGGGGAAAGTTTAGAGACACAGGGGACCTGCTGCCCAGACAAGACAGACAGGTCTGCTCTCATGGCTGCAGGGTTTGCTAGGACCGCCTACCACCTACTGATGTGCCCCAGCCTGAACACAGCAAATGCTTCTGCCCAACTCAATCCATGTCATATCCCTGCTCTGGATGCAGAGTGACTACAACCAGAGAGAAAACTTCACCTAAGGACACAGAGCAACCTGGTTCTGGGACAGAGCTGTTCGGCAACAGCTCACTTCTCAACCAACGTTTAGGATCCATGTGAGCTTCTGCAAGCTGTAAAGAGCAGCTCCATAACAGGGTGGGTGCTGCAAAGACAGAAAGCAGTCTTCAACTGGGAAGGACAATGGGAACTTACACTTGAGGCTGCGACAGCACAGCGTTGGCACCTACATAGACCGAGCATCAGACCCCTGTCTGCACTTGGTTCCCAATTGATTCAGAGGTCTTCTTCCTCTGGGGAAGTGCACCCAGTGTGTGGAGAGGAAAAACACACACTTTGAAGAAAGACATTCACCTTTGGCCCGACCCACAGGGATTCTGTTCCAGTACCTGACTGGATTAAAAACAAAAAACGATCTCCTTCACTATGATTCCTGCAAGAGACTTTTCTCAGATGTAAATTTGCAAAGAGACAAACACATGGAGACTAAACAACACACTATTAAAATATGATAGGTTCAAAAAAGAAACCAAGAGTAAATCAGAAATTACCAGATGACAAATGGGAAGAAAAACACAACTTTCCAAAATTGATGGAACACAGTAAACACAGTTCGAAGAGAAAACTTTATATCAATACAGGCCTATTTCAAATGTGTGAGAAAAATCTAAAGAAAAAACCCAAACACCCTTAAATTGACCAAATTTCTAGGAAAAGTCTTTAAAGGCTGAATTAGGAGGAACTAGACAATCTTGAATGAAAAGAAGCTAAATGGCTGTCTGAGGAGGCCTTAGAAATAGCTGTGAAAAGAAGAGACGCAAAAAGCAAAGGAGAAAAGGAAAGATATACCCGTCTGAATGCAGAGTTCCAAAGAATAGGCAGGAGAGATAAGAAAAGCTTCCTTAGCAATCAATGCAAAAAATACAGGAAAACAATAGAATGGGAAAGACCAGAGATCTCTTCAAGAAAATTAGATACCAAGGGAACACTTCATGCAACGATGGGCTCAGTAAAGAACAGAAATGGTATGGACCTAACAGAATCAGAAGATATTAAGAAGAGGTGGCAAGAATACACAGAAGACTATACAAAAAAAATCTCATGACCCAGATCCCATGACGGTGTGATCACTCACACTCACCTAGAGCCAGACATCCTGGAGTCTGAAGTCAAATGGGCCTTAGGAAGCATCATGATGGAAACAGCTAGTGGAGCTGCTGGAATTCCACTGAGCTATTTCAAGTCATAATAGATGATGTTGTGAACGTGCTGCACTCAATACACCAGCAAATTTGGAAAACACAGCAGTGGCCATAGGACTGGAAAAGGTCTGTTTTCCTTCCAATCCCAAAGAAAGGCAATGCCAAAGAGTGTTCAAACTATGACATGATTGCACTCATCTCACAGGCTAGCAAAGTAATGATCAAAATTCTCCAAGCAAACCTTCAACAGTATGTGAACCAAGACTTCTTTATGTACAGGCTGGATTTAGAAGAGGCTGAGGAGCCAGACATCAAATTACCAACATCCACTGGATCATCAAAAAAGCAAGAGAGTTCTGGAAAAACATCTACTTATGCCTTTTTGGATACAACAAAGCCTTTGACTGTGTGGACCACGATAAACTGTGGAAAATTATTCAAGAGATAAGAGTACCAGACCACCTGGCGTGCCTCCTGTGAAATCTGCATGCATGTCATAAGCAAGTGTTAAAACAGACATGGAAGCATAGACTGGTTCCAATTTGGGAAAGGAGTATGTCAAGGCTGTATATTGTCACCCTGCTTATTTAACTTATAATCAGGGTACATCATGCGAAATGCCAGGCTGGATGAAGCACAAGCTGGCATCAAGATTGTTAGGAGAAATGTCAGCAACTTCAGATATGCAAATGACACCACCCTTATGGCATAAAGTGAAGAGTAACTACAGAACTTCCGGATGAATGTGAAAGATGAGAGTGAAAAAACTGGCTTGAAACTCAAGATTTGAAACATAAAGATCATGGCATCTGGCCCCACTATTTCCCATAAAATAGATGGGGAAACAATGGAAACAGTGACAGAATTTATTTCCTTGGGCTCCAAAATCACTGCAGATGGTCATGCAGCCATGAAATTTAAAGATGCTTGCTCCTTTGAAGAAAAAGTTATGATCAACTTAAATAGCATATTATAAAGCAGAGACATTACTTTGCTGACAACAGTCCCTCTAGTCAAAGTTTTGATTTTTCCTGTAATGTATGAATGTGAGAGTTGGACCACAAAAAAGCAGAGCACAGAAGAATTGATGCTTTTGAACTGTGGTGTCGGAGTAGACTGTTGAGAATTCCTTGAACTGCACGGAGATCAGAACAGCCAGTCGTAATGGAAATCAGTCCTGAATATTCACTGGAAGGACTGATACTGAAGCTGAAGCTCCAATACTTTGGCCACCGGATGCAAAGAATGGACTCATTGGAAAAGACCCAGATGCTGTGAAGGATTGAAGGAAGGAGAAGGGGACTACAGAATGAGACACTTGGATGGCATCACCGACTTAATGGACGTGAGTTTGAACAAGCTCCAGCAGTTGGTGCTGGACAGGGAAGCCTGACAGCTGCAGTCCGTGGGCCCACAAGGAGTTGGATGTGGCTGAGCAACTGAACTGAACTAATTACATTGGGCCCACGGATACTTGGGAAAATTCCATATCTTGAATCAACTCATTAGTAAAATTAATGGACCTGAAAAATCCACTTGCCAAGTAGTATAACATGAGTACCCAGATGATGTCACATCCATGGGAGGAGAACTGTTTATTATTTATATAATTATCAATAGGTTTTCAACACTAGAGCAATCTTTACCTTCTGTGATTGTTTCTTATGAGGAAGAAGCTAGTATAAGGGGATATGCCTTCACAATTTTTAGTGGTCTGATCTTTTGTCTGATTCTTTGCGACCCCATGGATTGCACCATGAGAGACTTCCCTGTCCATCACCAACTCCTGGAGCTTACTCAAACTGATTTCCATAGAGTCAGTGATGCCATCCAACCACCTCAACCTATGTCGTCCCCTTCTCCTCCTGCCTTTAATCTTTCCCTGCATAATGGTCTTTTCAAATGAGTCATTTCTTCTCAGGATGGGCCAAAATATTGGGGTTTCAGCCAGCATCAGTTCTTCCAATGAATATTCAGGACTGATTTCCTTTAGGATGGACTGGTTGGATCTCCTTGCAGTCTAAGGGAGTCTCAAGAGTTTTCTTCAACACCACAGCTCAAAAGTATCAATTCTTCAGTGCTCAGATCTTTTTTACAGCCAAATTCTCAAATCCATACATGACTACTAGAAAAAGCATAGCCTTGACTAAACGGACCTTTGGTGGCAAAGTAATATCTCTGCTTTTTAATATGCTGTCTATGTTGGTCATAACTTTATTTCCAAGGAACAAGCGTCTCTTAATTTCATGGCTGCAATCACCATCTGCAGTGATTTTGGAGCCACCAAAATAAAGTCTCTCACTGTTTCCATTGTTTCCCCATCTCTTTGTCATGAAGTGGTGGGACCGGATGCCATGATCTTTGTTTTCTAAATGTTGAGTTTTAAGCCAACTTTATCACTCTCCTCTTTCACTTTCATCAAGAGGCTCTTTTGATCTTCTCCACTTTCTGCCATAAGGGTGGTTTCATGTGCACTCTGTGGTTATTGATATTTCTCCCTGCAACCTTGATTCCAGCTTGTGCTTCATGCAGCCCAGCATTTCGAATGATGTAGTCTGCATTTAAGTTAAATAAGCAGGGTGACAATAAACAAGCTTGACATACTCCGTTCTCGATTTGGAACCAGTCTGTTGTTCCATGTCCAGTTTTCAGTGTTTCTTCTTGACCAGCATACAGATTTCTCAAGAGGCAGGTCAGGTGGTCTGGTATTCCCATTCTTTAAGAATTTTCCACAGATTGTTGTTATCCACACAGTCAAAGGTTTTGGCGTCGTCAATAAAGCAGAAATAGATGTTTTCCTGGAACTCTTTTGCTTTCTCGATGATCCCGAGGGTGTTGGCAACTTGATCTCTGGTTCCTCTGCCTTTTCTAATTCCAGCTTGAATGTCTGGAAGTTCACGGTTCACATACTGTTGAATTGGGTACAGTAAAACTTTAAGGGTTTTTTTTTTTTTTTTTTAATTTTTATTACTTGGAGGCTAATTAGTTTACAATATTGTAGTGGTTTTTTCCATACATTGCCATGAATCAGCCATGGATTTACATGTGTTCCCCATCCTGATCCCCCTCCCACCTCCCTCCGCATCCCATCATTATGGATCTTCCCAGAGCACTAGCCCTGAGCACTTGACTCATGCATCCAACCTGGGCTGGTGGTCTGTTTCACCCTTGATAGTATACTATCAATGCTGTTCTCTCAGAACATCCCACCCTCGCCTTCTCCCACTGAGTCCCAAAGTCTGTTCTATACATCTGTGTCTCTTTTACTGTTTTGCCTATTGGATCATCATTATCATCTTTCTAAATTCCATATATATGCATTAGTGTACTGTATTGGTCTTTATCTTTCTGGCTTACTTCACTCTGTAAAATGGGCTCCAGTTTCATTCGTCTCATTAGAACTGATTCAAATGAATTCTTTTTAATGGCTGAATAATATTCCATTGTGTATATGTACCATAGCTTACTTATCCATTCTTCTGCTGATGGGCATCTAGGTCGCTTCCACGTCCTGGCAATCATAAACAGTGCTGCGATGAACACTGGGGTGCAGGTGTCTCTTTAATATATAGTTTCCTAGGTGTGTATGCCCAGGAGTGGGATTGCTGGGTCATATGGCAGTTCTATTTCCAGTTTTTTTAAGGAATCTCCACACTGTTCTCCATAGTGGCTTTACTAGTTTGCATTCTCACCAACAGTGTAAGAAGGTTCCCTTTTCTCCACACCCTCTCCAGCATTTATTGCTTGTAGACTTTTGGATAGCAGCGATCCTGACTAGACTGTAATGGTACCTCGTTGTCATTTTGATTTGCATTTCTCTGATAATGAGTGATGTTGAGCATCTTTTCATGTGTTTGTTAGCCATCGGTGTGTCTTCTTTGGAGAAATGTCTCTTTAGTTCTTTGGCTCATTTTCTGATTGGGTCATTTATTTTTCTTGAATTTTGCTGTAGGAATTGCTTGTATATTTTTGAGATTTATCCTTTGTCTGTTGCTTCATTTGCTATTATTTTCTCCCATTCTGAGGGCTATCTTTTCACCTTGCTTATTGTTTCCTTTGTTGTGCAAAAGCTTTTAAGTTTCATTAGGTCCCATTTGTTTATTTTTGCTTTTATTTCCAATATTCTGGGAGGTGGGTCACATAGGATCCTGCTGTGATTTATGTCGGAGAGTGTTTTGTCTATGTTCTCCTCAAGGAGTTTTATAGTTTCTGGTCTTACATTTAGATCTTTAATCCATTTTGAGTTTATTTTTGTGTATGGTGTTAAAAGGTGTTCTAGTTTCATTCTTTTACGAGTTGTTGACCAGTTTTGCCAGCACCACTTGTTAAAGAGGTTGTCTTTCTTCCATTGTATAGCCTTACCTCCTTTGTTAAAGATAAGGTGTCCATAGGTACCTGGATTTATCTCTAGGCTTTCAATTCTGTTCCATTGATCTATATTTCTGTATTTGTGCAAGTACCATACTTTCTTGATGACTGTGGCTTTTTAGTAGAACCTGAAGTCAGGCAGGTTGATTCCTCCAGTTCCATTCTCCTTTCTCAAGATTGCTTTGACTATTCATGGTTTTTTGTGTTTCCATACAAATTGTGAAATTATTTGTTCTAGTTTGGTGAAAAGTACTGTTGGTAGCTTCACAGGGATTGCATTGAATCTATAGATTGCTTTGGGTAGTATACTCATTTTCACTATATTGATTCTTCCAATCCATGAACACGGTATATTTCTCCATCTATTTGTGTCCTCTTTGATTTCTTTCAGTGTTTTACAGTTTTCTATATATAGGTCTTTTGCTTCTTTAGGTAGGTTTATTCCTAAGTATTTTATTCTTTTCGTGGCAATGGTGAATGGACTTATTTCCTTAATTTCTCTTTCTCTTTTCTCATTGTTAGTGTATAGAAATACAAGGGATTTCTGTGTGTTAATTTTATATCCTGCAACATTACTATATTCATTGATTAGCTCTAGTAATTTTTGGGGGAGTCTTTAGGGTTTTCTCTGTAGAGGATAATGTCATCTGCAAACAGTAAGAGTTTTACTTCTTCTTTTCCAATCTGGATCCCTTTTACTTCTTTTTCTGCTCTGATAGCTGTGGCCAACACCTCAAAAACTATGTTGAATAATAGTGGTGAGAGTGGGCACACTTGTCTTGCTCCTGACTTTAGGGGAAGTGCTTTCAATTTTTTCACCATTGAGGATAATGTTTGCTGTGGGTTTGTCATTTATAGCTTTTATTATGTTGAGGTGTGTTCCTTCTCTTCCTACTTTCTGGAGGGTTTTCATCATTAATGGATGTTGAATTTTGTCAATGGCTTTCTGTGCATCTATTGAGGTAATCATACGGTTTTATCTTTCAATTTGTTAATGTGGTGTATTACATGGATTGATTTGCAGATATTAAAGAATCCTTGCATTCCTGGGATAAAGCCCACTTGGTCATGATGTATGATCGTTTAAATATGTTGTTGGATTCTGTTTGCTAGAATTTTGTTAAGGATTTTGCATCTATGTTCATCAGAGATATTGGGCTATAATTTTCTTTTTTTTTTTGTGGCATCTTTGTCGGATTTTTGTATGAAGGTGATGGTGGTGTCATAGGATGAGTTTGGAAGTTTATCTTCTTCTGCAATTTTCTGGAAGAGATTGAGTAGGATAGGCACTAGTTCTTTTCTAAATTTTTGTTAGAATTCAGCTGTGAAGCCATCTGGTCTTGGGCTTTTGTTGGTTGGAAGATTTCTGATTACAGTTTCAATTTCCGTGCTTGTGATGGGTCTGTTGAGATTTTCTATTTCTTCCTAGTTCAATATTGGAAAGTTTTCCTTTTTGAAGGAAAGGCATCTTGTCCCTTCACTTCAATGCAAATAGATGGGGAAACAGTGGAAACAGTGGCTGACTTTGTGTTGGGGGCTCCAAAATCACTGCAGATGGTGATTGCAGCCATGAAATTAAAAGACGCTTAGTCCTTGGAAGGAAACTTATGACCAACATAGACAGCATATTAAAAAGCAGACACAGGACTTTGTCCACAAAGGTCCATCTAGTCAAGGCTATGGTTTTTCCACTAGTCATGTATTTATGTGAGAGTTGGACTATAAAGAAAGCTGAGCGCAGAAGAATTGATGATTTTGAACTGTGGTATTGGAGAAGACTCTTGAGAGTCCCTTGGCCTGCAAGGAGATCCAATTAGTCCATCCTAAAGAAAATCAGTCGTGAATATTTATTGGAAGGACTGATGTTCAACCTGAAACTCCAATACTCTGGCCACCTGATGTGAAGAGCTGACTCATTGGTAAAGACCCTGATGCTGGGAAAGATTGCAGGCGGGAGGAGAAGGGGACGACAGAAGATGAGATGGTTGGATGACATCACCGATTCAGTGGAGATGAATTTGGGTAAACTCTGGGAGCTGGTGATGGACAGGTGTTAGGATCCTTTAATGGACCGAAACCTGGTGGTCTGGAGTCAATCTTAAGGAAGTGAAAGAGCAAAAGTGGTTGATAGTCCCTGGTTTACACTGAGGACCAATTAAGCCCTTGACACAGGGCTTGCATCACTCACGAAGGCACAGGTCGCCCTCTCAATGGGAACTTGAAAGCCAGTGCAGGAGACTGAGCACAATGGGTCTCTATGCTCCAGAGAAATAGCCGTGGGGGGAGGTGTGGCGGGGGTGGGGAGTGACAGAGAGAAAAGACACGGGGACATTAGCTCTGATGGAGCAAATATGTTTTAATTATGTTTTTGTGAAGATGTATAAGTTGTTGTACAAGGAATTTCTTTTGAGAATGATAAAGATCAGAAAACTAAATGTGCAGCAACCATTACCAAGGGAACAAGGGATTAACAATAGTCATAAAGTCAGGAGACAATCCATATCTCAAAAAAGAGGATCGAGACTAAGTTTTGTCATAAAGAGAATGTTTACTGCAGGAGACCCAAGCTTGTCTCCCACCTTGACCCCAGCCCTGGGAGCGGCTTGCCTTTCCACTGATAAGGAACAGAGGATTTATGAGAAACAGCATGTAGGAATCCCCCCATTAAACACCCCCTGACAATTCTCCATTATTTATTTATAAAATTTGTAAAAAGGGCTCTGACCATTTGAGTTTGTTTAGTTTTAACAATTTTTGCATGAAGGCAACAGTAAATGACAAATATAATTCTCAAGACAATCAGTAAAGTCATAGTTCCTGACCCAATGCTGTGAGTGATGCTTTGAAACCATCTGCATGGGTCCATCCCAATTAATTGATCAGCTAGTTGTTAAGCTAAAGTTTCCACATTAGTGGAAAAGACCAGATGTTTAGAAGAGGTTTCAAAGATTTCTTTTTGTAATATTGTACATTCAGAGAGACATTATCATGTATGTTTTGTAAAGGAAATATGATTTGTTCCCTGTTGTACGCACGATGATTAAATTGAACAGGAGTAACACAAAATTGAGTAGAATTCCAATCACATTTTAGTATCACCTGTTTTTGTATATCTATTAATTGATCTCCAACCTATTTGGTAGCTGTTTTAGTTCCTGTATTTCATCTTAAATATTCTCATCTATTTGAGCCTGAGTGGCCTAAATAATATGAGCATCTTTAGTCCAAATTTGGATAAAATTATATGTTTGAATTGAGGTTTGTGATGCAATGCCAGTGATGGCAGCAGTGGTGCAAATAGCTATTAATCCCAAAATGCCGAGAATCAGCCATCCAATGAATCATTTAGATCACTGGAGCAGTTTAGTAAGCAACCAGGAAGCAAGTCTAGCCACAGGACCTTCTTCCCAGGGCCATTGGAGATTTATTGGTATCCACAGACTACGTCGAGATCGAAGAATCAAAAGGGAATCATTTTTTTTTAAGGGAATCATTTCTTAAGGAAATAGAGGAGTTAAGAGAGCTATATAACTTGCAATTTATACAAGTTACAGAACGTAAAGTCTTAATGAATTCTAAGTTTCCTATAGCTACAACAAAAGGAAGTGGAACACAGGCTTTTATGAACTATGATTGATGATAGCAAAATAAATAATTACTATGACTCTGATTGGTCCCTGTGAAATGTCCAGTCTAAGTCCCAAGTTCTTCAGTGCTTGCTGCAAGTTTCCAGATGTCCCATTGTTTAGGCCCAATCTGTTTATCAAGGACGATTTGAGGGCGAGAAGGTGTCATTTCGCCATCAAGCCAGCCAAGGAGTCCTTTTCACGGCAGTGTTTCATTGAACTGTTGGTAATCTTTTATGTTACTTGAATAACATAATCACATATAGTACTGTTATTATAATCTGAGCAGTTAGATAGCCATGTACCACGGGGTCCCCAATCAAAAATGGTATAATTGGCCATAAACATTAATTTCCCAGATTCAACTTGACATCTATCTCAGTAAATAGAGTATATTTAATGTCTTTATAAGTAAACCCCTTACATTCTAACTTTTGTCCTCTTCCTGGAGTTTTGGTAGTGTTGACATGGTTTTCAGAAAAGGACAGGGCAGTAAACAGTCCAAGCAATGTGTGGAAGTTCTTTTATGGAGGCAGGATGAAAGCCCGTGTTTATCAACTAACATTAATACATAATTTTATTGGGCCCACACATAAAGGAAGGATTTCATAGCCTAGAGAAATGTCACTTAGTCTTCCATTTTTCTCAAGATGAGAGGGCCCCTCCAAGCTCCAAGGAGGGGGCATATGTGTTGAGTCATTAGTGGATACAATTGGTCCTATATCTGTCCATTCTAGAACCTACAATAAAAACAGGGGTTAGGTACATAAGCCCAATAAGTGTGATCAATCAAGTCAGCCTGAGCGGGGGAAGCAAAAGCAAGCAAAGCAAGCGTAGCAAAAAAAATATTTTCAGGATTCTGAGGCATTCCCTGTTGAGAAATCAGATTTTCAGCTTGATTAGTAAGGGTTTTTATCTGTCCCCAAGTAGGGAGATCATAAGGTTGATGACGTCGAGTGCGGCATTTTTTGGAAATGTTTTAAAGCTGCCATGGCTTGTACTGGAATTTCTTCCTCCTGAGGTTTTTGTTGTTTCATCTCTAGTTTGAATGTTGGGGGCCCCCTTAGGTCGAATCTTCCAAAGAGGAAGCCATGTGAGTTCGTTGGATCCATCTGGAGAAATAGAAGCATACCCCTTTCCCTGTAAGATTAGTTTTCTAGATTTTGATTGATTCATTAACCCATTTTGATACCAAATGGGACGAGGAAGGGACGTGTCCTTCAATGTCTCGAAATGTTTTTCTGCTTTTGTCAAAATATCTCCTTGCAGTAAGTTAAGAAACATTCAAAACAAATAAAGCTACATTAACAATACTTATAGTCTTAAAGAACATATTGCATTGGAATCTAGTAGAGTCTGCTCTAGATAAGGAAGATAGAAGTGTTCCTATGCATTTCCTCCTGTTAAAAAAAAAAATTGTAGTTTCTTTGTGTCACGTGTCTGTTTAACTATGTCTCATGTTTGTGGATTACAAGGAATGTCTGCAAAGTGTTTAGTAAAGAATGCAATTAAAAACTCTTTGAACTGTCTAGAAATATAGGCAGGGACATTGTCTGCTTTTATAGAATTAGGTGTTCTCATTATTGAAAAGTAAGCTAAAATGTGGGTTATAACATGTCGTGTAGCTTCACCTCGGAGAGGTGTTACCCATATAAAAGAAGAATTTGTATTGATCGAGACATGTAAGAAGGAAGAAGATGAAAGTTCAGGGCAATGAGGTATATGCATTTGCCATAAATATTTTTTATATTTTTCTATTCATCATTCCATTCATCATTCCTTATATCTTTTATTAAAAATATATATCTTATTTTTCTTTAGCAACCATGAACTGTCTTGTATATTAGCATTTTACAGATTGTTGAATATATTTATTATATTATATATTATAATATATATTTATTTATATATATGTAAATATATATGCACATGTATATTTATACAATTATATTTAAACAATATATTTATTATAATATAACATATTTATATATTTATTAATAGTGTAAACCTCTTTAAGTTTTCTGTAAGAAAAATGTTCTGTAAGAGGACGTTAGTGGTCAGTAATTTATGTTTTAAAATCTTATTTTATTTGGGAATGACCTAGCTATTTATTGAATTTTTATTATTTAGTTAAGTAATACTCTAGAAATTTAAGTTCTGCCAATCCTAAGAGATTATTTTAGATTATAATAATAGATTATTTCTTTTAATAGAATTTATCTAAAAGTTTTCATCTCATTTATAAATATATATATATTATATTTATATATATATAATATATTTTTATATATATGGAGAGGGAAATGGCAACCCAATCCAGTGTTCATGCCTGGAGAATCCCAGGGATGGGGGAAGCTGGTGGGCTGCCATCTATGGGGTTGCAGAGAGTTGGACAGGACTGAAGCGACTTAGCATCAGCAATATATATATATAAAGTTACCTTTTGGTTGACAAATTTAGTTTACCTTAAACCTAGGCACAATAAAAGTATTATATAATGTTGGTGACTTAAGACATGTCTTAATATATTAGCAAACAATTATATTTAAATTATATTTATATTTAAATAAACACTACATTTTATTTCAGCCTCTTGATAAAAGTGAAAGAGGAGGGTGAAAAAGTTGGCTTAAAGCTCAACATTCAGAAAACTAAGATCATGGCATTTGGTCCCATCACTTTATGGAAAATAGGTGGGGAAACAGTGGAAACAGTGTAAGACTTTATTTTGGGGGGCTCCAAAATCAGTGCAGATGGTGATTGTAGCCATGAAATTAAAAGACGCTTACTCCCTGGAAGGAAACTTATGACCTACCTAGACAGAATATTAAAAAGCAGAGACATTACATTGCCAACAAAGGTCCATGTAGTCAAGGCTATGCTTTGTCCAGTGGTCATGTATGGATGTGAGAGTTGGACTGTGAAGAAAGCTGAGCACCGAAAAATTGATGCTTTTGAACTGTGGTGTTGGAGAAGACTCTTGAGAGTCCCTTGGACTGCAAGGAGATCCAACCAGTCCATCCTAAAGAAGATCAGTCCTGGGTGTTCAATGGAAGGACTGACACTGAAGCTGAAACTCCAATATTTGGCCACCTCAAGCAAAGAGTTGACTCATTGGAGAAGACCCTGATGCTGGGAGGGATTGAGGGCAGGAGGAAAAGGGGATGACAGAGGATGAGATGGCTGGATGGCATCACCGACTTCACGGACATGAGTTTGAATAACCTCTGGGAGTTGGTGATGGACAGGGAGGCCTGGCGTGCTGAGATTCATCGGGTTGCAAAGAGTTGGACACGACTGAGTGACTGAACTGAACTGAACTGAAACATTATATTTAATATTGAATATTTTTCAGTTCACAGGGACCTGAATTTAAATAGAGCTCATTTAACTTCATATTATCTAAAAACATAGACATACATTGAGACACAGATAAATTTAGATCGACAGAGATAGATTTCCACTTGAAATGAAATTTTTTTTTTTTTTTTAGTTCTTCCAATTTGTTTATTACTGGAGCCCCAGATAAAGTGGGCTGTGTATCTCAAGGACATGATGAGAGTTAGCTTCAGGGTTTTCCTAGGTCTGTTTTTGTTTCCCAGGCAGAATTGAAGTTTCAAAAAAGTATTTTAACAAGTTAACCTTTTCATAAATGCATGTGTAAGAAGAACCAGTTTTGTAATTTCAAAATAGATTTTATTTTAATCAGTTTTTTCTGGCTTCTAATGTACATCATGGCCACTCAGTGTCAAAAATGTCATTTTTCTTTCTTATAGTCACAGTATATCACTAATGATATACGCATGAGGGAATTGTTGTCACATTGGGTGTAAAGCCTTGGCTACAAAATTTTGACAAATAGTGAGACTGTTAAGCATATCTTGAGGTAACATAGTCCATTGAAATCTTTTAGGAGACCCAATATGATTAGGATAAGGGAGAGAGAAAGTGAATCTCTCCCGATCTAAAGGGTGTGGGGGTATATTGAAAAAGCAATCTTGTAAATCAGTAATAATAATATGCCAAATTTGAGGAACAGTAGTAGGTGTTGGGATCCCTAGTTGCAATACACCCATAGGTTTCATAGATGCATTAACTTTTGTAAGGTCTGTTAGAGACGCCATTTGTTAGATTTCTTTTTTATAACAAAAATATGAGAGTTCTAAGGAGAGCAAGATTCCTCAATATGTCTTGATTTTAACTGTGTGTCTATAAGTTCTTTAGCAGCCTGTAATTTATCTTTCATAAGGGGCCATTGCTCTGTCCAAATAGGCTCGTCATTTTTCCCAGTTATTTTAATAATTGTTTTGTTTGTTAAATGAGCAGTGGCCCTTAGGAAAAATGTGGAATGTATATCTGAGTTTGCCATTGCATAAGTCATTCCTTACCTATTAGATTAAGTGGTGCATTTATCACATAAGGAGAAGGAAATGGCAACCCACTCCAATATTCTTGCCTGGAGAATCCCATGGACGGAGGAGCCTGTTGGGCTACAGTACATGGGGTGGCAAAGAGTCGGACACTACTGAGCGACTTCACTTCACTCACTTACCACATAAGGTCTTAATCTTGCAGGTTGGCCTTCTGGTCACTCACAGGGGTATATTTGAACACTTTGATAGACTTCTTGCATTTTGGTTTGAGAAATTCCTGCAACTTGGCAACAGACTTTTTTGTAGAGGCCATGATTTGGGCCATAAGTGTTTGGAAATAATAGTAATATCAGATCCAGTGTCAAGGAGACCAGAAAAATTTTTACCATTAATTTTGAAATTTATAATTGGTCAGGCATATTCAGATACCAATGATGTCCATAAGGATTGTTTTTGGTCTCTAATGTTGAATCTGCCTGTCCATATATCATTAGAGGAGTTAATAGAAATGTGTTGCCAACAAAGGTCCATGTAGTCAAGGCTATCCTTTTTCCAGTGGTCATGTTTGGATGTGAGAGTAGGACTGTGAAGAAAGCTAAGTGCCAAAAAATTGAAGGTTTTGAGCTGTGATGTTGGAGAAGACTCTTGAGAGTCCTTTGGACTACAGGGAGATCAAACCAGTCCATCCTGAAGGAGATAGGTCCTGGGTGTTCATTGGAGGGACTGATGCTGAAGCTGAAACTCCAATAGTTTGGCCACCTCATGTGAAGAGTTGACTCATTGGAAAAGACCCTGAAGCTGGGAGGGATTGGGAGCAGGAGGAGAAGGGGACAGCAGAGGATGAGATGGTTGGATGGCATCACCAACTTGATGGGCGTGAGTTTGAGTGAACTCCGGGAGTTTGTGATGGACAGGGAGGCCTGGCGTGCTGCGATACTTGGGGTCGCAAAAAGTTGGACACGACTGACCAACTTAACTAACTAGCTAAGGCAAAAGAAGTAATTGAGCAATCTTTTCCCCCTTTTAGAATTGCCACAGAATCTGAGATGACATCATGATTTGAACTTCTCCTTTAAAACCTGAATTAATTATTCCAGGGTGGACAGCAATTCCTTTACAAGTCAAACTAGATCAGCTGAGTAAAAGACCGAAGGTTTGTGGGGGTGGGGGCCCAAAAAGTCTGATAGATATTCAAGAAGGGACTGCTTAAGGGTAAAGGAGAAAATCATTTAGGGCTGATATATTGATGGCAACACTGCGGGATGTTGAGGGTTTGAGGGAAAAGATGCAATTTGCCCCTGGTTTTTGTTGAAGGGGACCTAGGGGGTCCCCTGCTTGGTGTTTCCTGGAATCGTCCTTCCTTCACTATCAAATTTAGATTTACAATCTTTGGCCCAATGCATTCCTCTATGGCAGTAAGGGCAAATTCTTGGAGGTTTGTTTATTAACCTTCTTAGGGCAGTCCCTTTTTAAATGGTTTTTATCTCTACTTGTAAAGCATCCTTCATTTTCCTCTCTAAAGGCAACAGCCATTGTCTCAGCTACCATTTGCATCTTTTGAGTTTCTGATCCTAGATTGAGACAAGCCTTCAAATAATCAATAATAGTCCCAGTCTCATGAATTGGAGTGATAGCTCTTTGACATTCCTGATTTACATTCTCATAAACAAGTAGTTTCTCTAGCTGTCTTTTGACTTCTCCTCCAATTACAGTACGGGAAATAGCAGTTTCTAATCTAGCTAAAATATCAGCATAATTTTCATTAGGTCCTTGTAATATTTTGGTGTAGCTACCTGTAGGCTCTCCTTGAGGAGTAATTCGACCCCAAGTTTCAAGGGCCACTGTTTTTAATTGTTCATGCAGCAAGGAAGTGCATTGTATTTGAGCTTCTATGGCATCAAATTGTCTGTTGTCAGTTAACATTTCAAAAGTCATTTGGTTTTGGGAGTGCCAGCTTGGGCATTCTTATTAGCATGATCCCTGGCTATATCATGAAACCACATTGTCCATTGAAGATATTCTCCTGGTTTAAGGAGAGCTTTTACTAGAATTTGCCAATCACAGGGAATAAAGTTTCCAATAGAAGATGCCACAGCATTTAGAAGCTCTTTATTAAAAGACGAATGTGGGCCATACACAGTTACAGCCTTTTTCATTTGTTGCCTGTAAAAAAAAAAAATTAATATCTTCATATTGAGATATTATGTGCCCTTGAGCATCAGGATTTCTTAAAACTGGAAAGGCGGAGAAACCATCAGGTTCAGAGACTTGTGATAGCAAAGCCAGTAATTCAGAGAGCTTCTGTCATGAAGGAAAGTGTGTACATACCGATTTTTTTGCAAATATGAGTCTGTACTAAGGACTTATCATTATTATCTAAAAAAGGATTGCCAGTTTTGATGTCAAAAAGTGTCTCAGGAGACTCGTTGTTAGAATCATTAGGTTCTAGCAAAGGAGAGACTTTTGGATTTGTGCCTGCTGGCAAAGGAGGAGCATTTGGAGCAGTCGGGGAAGGGCTTGTAGGAAAATTCTGTAATATTTTATGTTGTTCTAATTGGGCCTTTTGTAAAGTTTTATCATTTAATTTATATTCATGTAATAAGTGTTCTGTCTGATGTCAAATATTAGGAGGGCTAGAAGTTACCTTGAAATGGCAGAATTACAGCTTTAAAGAGAGCCCATAGGGGCCAGAATTCGATTGGAATATTTTTATCTGTTTTTGGTGGCTCATTCAACATTTTCTTTGACCCGGTGCCAAATTTCTAAATCAAAACTGTCTTTATCAGGGAACCAAGGATTACAATTAACCACTGTTTAAAGGCAAGCCTCTATTTGTTGGTGCGAATCCAAAAGTCCCTGAGCTTTAAACAAATGGTGAAGTAAAGTAGAGAGATGATGGGGCTTTCCTGCCGTTTGAAGTTAAGCAAAGAAATGAGGGAGCTTTGTCGCCATTTGACCCATGTCTTAGTACTTACTGACCTCAATAGGCCCTGAGTCACTCCGTCTGAAATGCCACGTATACCAGAGTCCCTGTTCTGGGTGCCACTTGTTGGTGTCCTTTAATCAATATATATATAGAGAGAAAAAAGGCACGGGGACCTAAGCTCTGATGGAGCAAAGGTGCTTTAATGATCTTTTTGTGAGTATATGTAGGCTGTTGTACAAGAAATTTCTTTCGACAATGATAAAGATCAGAAAACTAAACATACAGCAACTATTACCAAGGGAACAAGGAATTAACGATGGTCAAAAGTTCAAGAGACAATCCATATCTCGAGAAAGAGAGACAGAGGTGGATATATGAAAGTGTTTTCCTTTAAAACCAGGACCAAGAGAAGGATGCTCACTTTTGCCACTCTGGTTTAACAGTGTCGAGGTCCTAGCAACTGCATTTGAACAAAAATGTAATAAGAGACATCCAAAGCCTAAGAGAAGAAGTAACACTGTCACTACTATAGAGAAATGATACTTTATATAGAAAACCCTAATATCTCCACCAGAAAACTAACTAATGAATTCAGTACACACACACACACACACACACACACACACACACACACACACAATGGAATATTCCTCACCCCTTAAGAATGAAATTTTTCAGCTTCTAATGTAGATGGACCTGGATATCATTCTGTTTAGTGAATTAAATCAGACAGAGAAAGACAAATACTGTATATTATCACCTGACACATGCAATCTAAAACTAGTACAAATGGATGAAAATAATGGAGTAGAAAAAGACTCTAGCACATAGAGAATACACAAGTCTTTACCAGTGCAGAGAGAAAGTGGGAAGGGGCAAGACAGAGTAAAGATTCAGAAGTACACACTACTATGTATAAAATAAATAAACTACAAGGACATACTTTACAGCACAGGGAATATGGCCAATAGTTCATAATAGCTTAAAACAAAGTATAACCTATATATTGAACCACAATGCTGTACATCTGCCACTACCATAATACTGTAAACCAACTATAATTCAATGAATAATTTAACACAATGAAGAGTTCTACGTTGTGATATGTGGTTGTAATGATAGTCATATTACAATATTTACATGTAACAAATTACCAAATCTTACACTTTAAATTTACACAATGTTATGTGTCAAACATATTTCAGTTTGAAAAATCTGCTGAAATACAGTTTTGCTTCGGCGTGTTTTTTATTGTACTTCACTTCAAGCTTCTCATTTCTACATGAAAATATTTTAATGTGCTAATCTCCCTGCAAGATTATTTCTAATAAGTAATGCCATCTCTCTTAACATTTAAATCAGTTCTAATGAGGTGGATGAAACTGGAGCTCATTATACAGAGTGAAGTAAGCCAGAAAGAAAATCACCAATACAGTATACAAAGGCAGATACATGGAATTTAGAAACATGGTGATGATAACTCTATATGCAAGACAGAAACAGAGACACAGATGTACAGAACAGACTTTTGGACTCTGTGGGAGAAGGTGAGGGTGGGATGATCTGAGAGAATAGCATTCAAACCTGTATATTATCAATTGTGAAACAGATTTCCAGTCCAGGTTTGATGCATGAGACAAGTGCTCAGGGCTGATGCCCTAGGATGACCCTAGGAGGGAGGTGGGAGGGAGGTGGGAGTGGGGTTCAGGATGAGAAACACATGCAAATCCATGAGTGATTCATATTAATCTTAGGCAAAAACCACCACAATATTGTAAAATAATTAGTCTCCAACTAATATAAATAAAGGAAAAACAAAGAAAAATGTTAACTATAAACTTTTAACTGGATCCCAAACTCTTACCTGATTTTACCTTTGAGTGCTTACCAGGGTATTCTCTACTCTATAAGGACATTAATTTCTTCAATTTTATTTCTGACTACTGTACACATTGATCCATTTTCATGTATACTTTAATCTATAATTCCATACCTGCTTCATTTCTTGGAAAATTATTTGGTTAGACTAAAAGAACATATTTGGACACTTCATAATATGCAGATTATTTCAAGGCCTGTTGCTTATTGCATAAACCTGAACTCCTTTTCTACAAGAAAACTTCACTGATATATTCATATTTCATGACAATATATTTCAATTGGTCTTCATATTGAAGAAGATACTTGGCATGTCCGGTATAAGATTATCTTGAGATTCAAAATTTAAATTAAGATTCTGAGGGTGAATAAATAAACTGGCAACTGATCATTATAGAAATAAATACAATTCACACTTTTCTCATAATAGTTGAGGACTTTGCATTTCTTATCCAGGCCAAATAGAGCCTGTGTACACTGGAGTTATGGCTCATGAGCACAAAGGGGCTGACAGTTGGGAAGCACGCTGCTGTGATTATACTCATGTCCACAAGGAACCAGTTGGATTGATCAAAAAGAGCCAAAAGAACTTGACAGATGGAGGAAAGAATATAAAAGTAGGCAAAGGTGCTCCCGAGGAGAAGGATGGATTTAGGAGCTCTGGACTCAGGGGACGACCTGGAGGAGGCATCAGTCCTACAAATGTGCTGGACCTGCTGCTTATGTCTGTACAGGATAAGAAGAATGGAGCTGCCGGCCCAGAGCGTGAGCCCCAAACATAAAACATCAGGGAATAATAGCAATGCTGCATACAAGGTGTCGTCAGTTTTGTCAGTAACAATAGAAGAACAGTAGCCAAAATTTCTTTCCTCTGTGATGTTTTTGTCACTACATTCGCCAGTCACATGGAAAGGAAAAATGACATTTACCAGCATTTGCAGGATCCAACACAGGAAAATAGAGAGAACCACGTACTTGGGAGCTGTTACTTTCAACACTGCCCACCTGGAGTTCCAGGGACTGATCGTGATCACCTGAAAGACACTCAAGAGGCAGATGCTACTGATGGACACTCCCCTCCCGACTCTGTGCAGAAAGAAGAGAAGTTTGCAGCCAGCATCACCGTGGATATGCTTCGACCCAAGACTGCCATTGTCTGGGGGACCCCTTTACAGAGGAGAACCAAGAAGTTGGCCACAATGAGGTGCTTAAGGATCAAATCTGTGGACCGTAACCTGTAACCCAAGAAGTGAAGGATGATATAACTGCAAATGAGTGAGAAATTCCCCAGGATTCCATCCATGGTCTGTGTTAAGATGATCATGCCTATCATGAAAAAGTTGCTGGCCATCTTTTCAGTTCGCAGTCACTGGTACTTTTGAGTTAGAATGTCCTGCGTGGGAATATGAGGCATGAGTTACATGCATCATGTCAACTGAAATCCAATATTCTCCACTTAACAATAGTTCCCACTTGGAAATATTTGCTTGTGTTTCTGTTACCAGCAGCCTTTAAAGGATTTCATGTATAACATTTAAAGAGAACTAATATGTAAAATTAATCACTGAAAATACTCATGTAATCACTTCTTCATTCTTCACAAATTTATTAGGCAGGAATTGAAGGGACCTTAATTATACAGAGGAGTGCAACCTACCCCCAGACAGGTTAAGTACATGTCAAACCTGCTTCTTAGTGCAGAGTGAGGACTGAATCCCACTGGGATACTCAAGACAGTGGTTTGAGGAACCCCCCAGGTGCTTAAATGATTAAGACCCTGCCTTCCACCACAGAGGGTCCAAGTTCAATCCCTGGTCCAGGATCTAAGATCTTATGAACTTTGATGCTCAGCCAAAAACAAAAATGGAAAAAAAGAGAGTGCACTGATCACCAGCCATGCCAAACAGCCAGTTACTTGCAGGCATATAATAAACCATATCTATATTGGATTTTGATTTCACAGCTTTTCTGTTTGTAGACCTGTGGTATCTTTTAATTTTCAATTAAAATGATTCCATATATTTGTAAAGCTTTATTCTATGGTACCATGTATTACGAATTAAGTCTTAGCATATTAACACATGAACATCACTGCTGACATTAGAATACAGCAGGAGCCTGCCTCACGAAAAAAGCAATGTCATGAAGATGAGAATGTCTCACTGTGAGGATGGCAACAGAAAGACTCTTTTGTTCCCTTGACAGAAACACAACTAAAATAACATGTATTATAGAAATGTTTGAATAATCATATGTAGGCAATAAACCTTAGGGCATAAAATACTAGCATGTGATAAAACAGTTTAAGACAAAACAAATTATTATTGTCCATTCATATACTGAATCAGTATGTTATTGTCTGAGCCCAGTGAATATATTAGCAATGAATTAGTATTTGCAGTTGACATTAACATACAAGACACAGAGGAAAATTTGGCACTTGTAAAGTGGATTCTCATGTCTCTCATAAACTGACATACTAGATTTGTTAGAATGTCAAAAAATTGGTTTTGGTGTCAGTTTCTGATGTGATCATTTACCCAGAATCTTGATCTGCCTTTCTCTCACAGACTCTGCTGCTCAGTCGAAAGTACAACGAACATACCTTCCAGCTGCCAGGACAAGGGCTCGGTGGGATGGTCATTATACCCAGTATGTGTGTGGGAGGGAGGCAGCCAGATCCTGATAAATGGGTTTGAGACACTGTCCTCCCCTCCCCTCCCCTCCCATCAAAAGAGCAATTATCCTTTCACCTGCAGCAGCGATGGGAATGCAGGCTTGGGAGCTGAGAACATTTCTGGAAACTTTTCTCTCAGTTGTTAATTACTGGAAACAATTACAAGTTTCTAGTTAGCAGCCTTAGGAGACAACTGGCTCTACTTGACAGGCATTTTCTTTTCCATGATCCCTGAAGGGGATGGTCTTACGAGGAAGAAATGCTGAAATCACACACATTAGGGACTGACACAAAACATGTGCGTCCCTCTGGATTCTTCACTTCCCTGAGATGAGTCTCTGCCCTAATACTAGTACTTTCTTCACCTTCAACCATTGAATGGAACTGTCAATGAAAGTATTGGTAAAGAAATGGAATGAGACAAAATACCTGGGAAGTATATTCGAAGAGACAAGAGGAAAAGGAGGAACATCATCAAGAAGTCATTGATATAAGAACAACTTATATCAATTTAGACTCATTGTCATAATTCAATGCCAGTTATTAAGGAAATTTTGTAGGAAATATACTTTATTATTATTGAACCCTGTGATAGGAATTGGGTGCCGAACAAATAAATAGAAAAAAGTGTGATGGTTTGAAAACAGTTATGAATCAAAGCATGTAGATCTGATGGCTCAATTATTTTATCAAGTACTTAATTCAGGAGCATCATGAAGAGGAAACAATATGCCACTAAAACCCAGTGCATCAGTGCAAAATTGAAAAAAAATCCGAAATGCAAGTAGGACGCTTCACAAAAAGCAAACACACTGACAACTTGATCATGTACTTCTAGCCTCCATAACTGTGAAAAACTGGGAAAACTATCTATGTTTAAACCTCCCAGGCTGTTGTATTTTATGAAGGCAAACATAAATGTAATAGAAACTGTAAGAGTCTGTCTGTTTGATCCTGGGACTCCAAGGGTGATCCTGCAATTTATGTCGGAGAAAGTGTTGCCTATGTTCTCTTCTAGAAGTTTTATGGTGTCATATATTCTGTTTAACTCTTGGAGCCATGTTGAGTTTATTTTTATGTATGGTGTGAGGGTGTGATTCGACTTCATGGATTTACATGAGGCTGTCTAGCTCCCGGAGAAGAGTGAGAAGAAATAACTCGATAAAGAACAAAGTGACGGAGCCAAGTTAAACAATGCCCAGCTGTGGATGTGACTGGTGATGGAAGTAAAGTCCAATGCTTCAAAGAACAGTATTGCTTCAAAGAACAGCATTGCATAGGAACCTGGAATGTTAGATCCATGAATCAAGTTACATTGGAAGTGGTCAAATAGGAGATGGGAGGAGTGAACATTGACATTTTAGGAATCAGTGAATTAAAATGGGCTGTAACGGGCAAATTTAATTTAGATGACCATTATATGTACTACTATGTGCAAAAATCCATTAGAAGAAATGGAGTAACCCTCAAAGTTAGCAAAAGAGGCCAAAGTGCAGTATTTGGGTGTAATCTCAAAAGTGACAGAATGATCTCTGTTCGTCTCCAAGGCAAAGCATGCAATATCACAGTAATCCAGGTCAATGCCCCAACCATCAATGCTGAGGAAGCTCAAGTTGAATGGTTCAATGAACACCTACAAGACCTTCTAGAACTAACACCAAAAAAGATGTCCTTTTTATCATAGGGGACTGGAATACAAGGGTAGGAAATCAAGAGATACCTGGAGTAGCAGGCAACTTTGGCCTTGGGGTACAAAATGAAGCAGGGCAAAGGCGAACAAGAGTGTTGCCAAGATAACACACTGTTCATAGCAAACACCCTCTTTCAACAACATGAGAGACATCTCTACAGCTGATGAACAGCAGCAGATGTGCAACACCAAAATCAGATTGATTATATTCTTTGCGGCCAAAGATGGAGAGGCTCTATACAGTCAGCAAAAACAAGACCAGGAGCTGACTGTGGCTCAGATCATGAACTTCTTATTGCCAAATTCAGACTGAAATTGAAGAAAGTAGGGAAAACCTCTAACCATTCAGGTATGACTTCAATCAAATCTGTTACAATTATACAGTGGAAGTGACAAACAGCTTCATGTGAATAGATCTGATAGACTGAGTGCCTGAAGAACTGTGGACAGAGGTAGGTGACATTGTAGAGGAGTCAGTGTTCAAGAACACTCCCAAGAAAAAGAAATACAAAAAAAAAAAAAAATGGTTGTCTGAGGAGGCCTTACAATTAGCTGAGAAAAAAAGAGAAGAGAAATGAAGAGGAGAAAAGGAAAGTTATACCCATCTGAATGCAGGCTTCCAGGGAATAACAAAGAGAGATAAAAAGCCTTCCTCAACTATCAATGCCAAGAAATAGAGGAAACCAATAGAATGAGAAAGTGTAGATATCTCTTCAATAAAATTGGAGATACCAAGGGAATATTTCATGCAGAGATGGGCACAGTAAAGGACAGAAATGCTATGGACCTAACAGAAGCAGAAGATATTAACAAGAGGTGGCAAGAATACACAGAAGACTATACAGAAAAATCTCGTGACCCAGATAACCATGATGGTGTGATCACTCACACTCACCTAGAGCCAGACAACCTGGAGTCTGAAGTCAATGGGCCTTAAGAAGCATCAGGATCAAGGAAGCTAGTGGAGTTAAAGGAATTCCAGATGAGCTATTGAGATGGTAACAGGCAGGAAGGCCAGGGGCCCTCAAATGGAGGAAATAGGCTGCAAGTGCCAGACATTTTTATCTCTCTTAAGAGGCAGGAGGAAACATCCTGGTGATATTTTTTTCCTTCTCTATAAAAATTTAAAAGGCGGCTTCTCTTAAAATGCTGTGTGCCATGACACCTGGTTTCACCTGAAGCTAACTATTCTCAAACCTTGAGTCAACCAATACAGTTTTCTTATGGAAATGTTTGTCTTAAGCTATGTTAATGTACCCCAGACTCTGTCTTTAATCCACCAAGTGGCTCAGAACCTACTTGACAATCCAGTATGTTATACTCAGATATTGTTCCCCTAATCTATGTAAATGAAACTCTTTGTATGGTAATCTGCCCTTCTACAAGATTCAAGTCAATCCTTTTATGGCCTGGGATGAATTATCTGGTGCGAAGATTATCACAAAATGCAGTTTATGGATGAAGGGCCTGGTGCCATTCTGAGTTTTACAACATAATTTCATTTCATTAAAAGACTGCTAGTGACTATATAACATCCAGCTGAAGACTAACAGGGGAGTACTCTTTCTGCCCCCTTCTGATGCCTGTGTCAGAAGCTTTCTCTATCTCCTTTATACTTTAATAAAACTTATTACACAAAAGCTCTGAGCGATCCAGCCTCATCTCTGGCCCCAGATTGAATTAACCTCCTCCGGAGGCCAAGAATCCTGGAGTCTTATCATTCAGCAACAACCTATCACTATTTAAAGTCCTAATAGATGACACTGTGAACATGCTGCTCTCAATATGAGAGCAAATTTGGAAAACTCAGCAGTGGCCACAGCACTGGGAAAGGTCTGTTTTCATTCCAATCCCAAAGAAAGGCAATGCCAAAGAGTGTTCAAACTACCAAACGATTGCACTCATCTCACAGGCTAGCAAAGTAATGATCAAAATTCTCAAAGCCAAGCTTCAACAGTATGTGAACCAAGAACTTCCAGCGGTACAAGCTGGATTTAGCAAAGGCAGAGGAGCCAGAGATCAAATTACCAACATCCACTGGATCATCAAAAGAGCAAGAGAGTTCTAGAAAAACATCTACTTCTGCCTTATTGGCTACAACAAAGCCTTTGTGTGGATTACGATAAACTGTGGAATACTATTCAGGAGATAAGAGTACCAGACCATCTGACCTGCCTCTTGTGAAGTCTGCATGCAGGTCAAGAATTAATAGAACGGACATGGAACCATGGACTGGTTCCAAATTGGGAAAGTAGTACGTCAAGGCTGTATATTGTTGTTCTGCTTATTTAACTTATATGCAGAGCACATCATGCGAAATGCCAGGCTGGATGAAGCACAAGCTTGTATCAGGCTTGCCAGGAGAAATGCCAGCAACTTCAGATATGCAGATGACACCACCCTTATGGCAGAAAGTGAAGAGTACCTACAGAACTTCCGGATGAATGTGAAAGACGAGAGTGAAAAAACTGGCTTAAAACTCAAGATGTGAAACACAAAGATCCTGGCATCTGGTCCCACTATTTCACGTAAAATAGATGGAGAAACAATGGAAACAGTGACAGAATTTATTTCCTTGGTCTCCAAAATCACTGCAGGTGTTCATGCAGCCATGAAATTAAAAGATGCTTGCTGCTTTGAAGAAAAGTTATGATCAACTTAGATAGCATATTAAAAAGCAGAGATATTACTTTGCTGACAACGGTCCATCTAGTCAAGGCTACAGTTTTTCCTGTAGTGGTGGATGGATGTGAGAGTAGGACCACAAAAAAGCAGAGCACAGAAGAATTGATGCTTTTGAACTGTGGTGTTGGAGAGGACTCTTGAGAGTCCCTTGAACTACACAGAGATCAGACCAGTCAGTCCTAATGGAAATCAGTCCTGAATATTCACTGGAAGGCCTGAGGCTGAAGCTGAAGCACCAATAGTTTGACCACTTGATGAAGAATGGACTCATTGGAAAGGACCTTGATGCCCCGAAGGATTGAAGGCAGGAGAAGGGGACGACAAGATGAGATGCTTGGATGGCATCACCGACTTGATGGACATGATTTTGAGCAAGCTCCGGCAGATGGTGCTGGACAGGGAAGCCTGGCATGCTGCAGTCCGTGGCCCCACAAAGAGTTGGACGTGACTGAGCAACTACTGAACTAATTACATTGGGCCCACTGATATTAGGGAAAATTCCCTATCTTGAATCAACTCACGAGTAAACTTAATGGACCTGAAAAGTCCACTTGCCATGTAGTATAACATGACTACCCAGATGATGTCACATCCATGGGAGGAGAACTATTTATTAGTTATATCATTATCAATATGTTTTCAACACTATGAGCAATCATTACCTCCTGTGACGGTTTCTTACGAGGAAGAAGCTAGTATAAGGGGATATGCCCTCACAAAATTTAGTGGTCTTATCTTTTGTCCAATTCCTTTTGACCCCATGGATTGCACCAAGGCAGACTTCCCTGTCCATCACCAACTCCTGGAGCTTATTCAAACTGATGTCCATAGAGTCGGTGATGCCATCCAACCATCTTAACCTCTATTGTCCCCTTCTCCTCCTGCCTTCAATCCTTCCCAGCATAATGGTCTTTTCAAATGAGTCAGTTCTTCTCATCAGGGGCCAAATATTGGGGTTTCAGCCAGCATCAGTTCTTCCAATGAATATTCAGGATGGATTTGCTTTACGATGGACTGGTTGGATCTCCTTGCAGTCTAAGGGAGTCTCAAGAGTTTTCTTCAACACCAGAGCTCAAAAGCATCAATTATTCAGTGCTCAGCTTTTTTTACAGTCAAACTCTCACATCCATACATGACTACTAGAAAAAGCATAGCCTTGACTAGATAGACCTTTGCAAAGTAATGTCTCTGCTTTTTAATATGCTATGTTGGTCATAACTTTATTTCCAAGGAGCAAGCGTCTCTTAATTTCATGGCTGCAATCACCAACTTCAGTGATATTGGAGTCCCACAAATAAAGTCTCTTACTGGTTCCATAAGTTATGATGAACCTAGGCAGCATAGTAAAAAGCAGAGACATTACTTTGCCAACAAAGGTCCATCTAGTCAAGGCTATGGTTTTTCCAGTAGTCATGTATGCATGTGAGAGTTGGACTATAAAGAAACCTGAGCACAGAAGAATGGATTCTTTTGAACTGTGGTGTTGGAGAAGACTCTTGACAGCCCCATGGCCTGCATGGAGATCCAACAAGTCCATCCTAAAGGAAATCAGTCCTGAATATTCATTGGAAGGACTGATGTTCAACCTGAGACTCCAATACTTTGGCCACCTGATGTGAAGAGCTGACTCCTTGGAAAAGACCCTGATGCTGGGAAAGATTGAAGGTGGGAGGATAAGGGGATGAGAGGATGAGACGTTGGATGGATGGCATCACTGACTCAATGGACATGAGTTTGGAAAAACTCTGGGAGTTGGTGATGGACAGGGAGGCCCGGTGTACTGCAGTTCATGGGGTCACAAAGAGTCGGACACGAGTGAGCGACTGAACTGAACTAAACTGAATCAAAAAAGAATGTGCAGGACCTGAAGGTATTACATGTGATCCTATTAAACATTTTGATAAATAACATCTATCCTTCTTAAACTATTCCCAAAAATTGAAGAGGAGGGAACACTCTTAAATTTTTTTTATCAGGCTATCTGTACACTGATATCAGTACTATAATGAGACATTACAGAAAATTACAGATCACTTTCTTGATGAATATGATTGAGAAAATTTTCAAGAAAATATTAGAGACAGAATTCACCAATCTATAAAAGGTATCGTAAATGACTGTCACGTAGCATTCTTCCAGAGATGCAAGGATGGTTAAAAAACCACAAATCAGTCCATGTGATGCACCACATTAAAAAAAGGAAGAGAAACACAAGATTGTGTCAACAGACGTAGAAAAAGCATTGACAAAGTCTAATACCCATTCATGGTACATACTCTCAGAAAAATGGGCATAGAGAAAATACATCTCAACATAATAAAGGCTATTTATGACAAATCCACAGAGGTGGATATCTGAAAGCTCTTTCCTCTAAAATCAGGCCCAAGAGAAGGATGCTCACTCTTGCCACTCTGGTTTAACAGTGTGGAGGTCCTAGCCACAGCATTTGGACAAAAGTATAATAAGAGACATCCAACACCTAAGAGAAGAAATAACACTGTCACTACTATAGATAAATGATACTTTATATAGAAAATCCTAAAGTATCCACCAGAAAACTAACTAATGAATTCAGTATACACACACACACACACACACACACACACACACACGCACGCGTGCACGCACACACACACACACACACACAATGGAATATTTCTCACCCCTTAAGAATAAAGTTTTGCTGCTTCTAACATAGATAGACCTGGATATCATTCTGTTTAGTGAATTAAGACAGACAGAGAAAGACAAATACTGTATATTATCACTTGACATATGCAATTTAAATCTAGTACAAATGGATGAAAATAATGATGTAGAAAAAGACTCTCGCATATAGAAAATAAACTAGTGTTTAGCATAGGGGAGAGAAAGTGGGAAGGGGCAAGACAGAGTAAAGATTCAGAAGTACACACTACTATGAAAAAATAAGTAAACTACAAGGACATACTTTACAGCATAGGGAATATGGCCAATAGCTCATAATAGCTTTAAACAAAATATAAACTATATATTGAACCACAATGTTGTACCCCTGTACTACTATAATACTGTAAATCAACTATAATTCAAATGCAATGAAAAACTTAACATAAAAGAAGAGTTCTACGTTGTGATATGTGGTTGTAATGGCAGTCATATTACAATATTTACATGTAACAAATTACCAAATCTTACACTTTAAATTTACACAATGTTATGTGTCAAATATATTTCAGTTTGAAAAATCTGCTGAAATATCATTTTCTTTTGATGTGTTTTTTATTGTACTTCACTTCAAGCTTCTCATTTCTACATGAAAATATTTTAATGTGCTAATCTCCCTGCAAGACTCTTTCTAATAAATACTGCCATCTCTCTTAACCATGTTAACTATAAACTTGTAACTGGCTCCCAAGCTCTTACCTGATTTTACCGTCGAGTGATAACCAGGGTATTCTTTACTCTGCGAGAACATGAATTTCTTCAGATTTATTTCTGACGACTATACACGCTGGTCCATTTTCTTGTATAATTTTATCTATAATTCAATACCTACTTCATTTCTGGGAAATTTGTCTTGTTAGACTGAAAGTGACACATTTGAACACTTTATAATATGCACATCATTTCAACTCTTGTTGTTTAGTGCATAAATCTGAACTCCTTTTCTACAAGAAAATTTCATTGATATATTCATATTTCATGACAATATATTTTAATCGGTCTTTATATTGAAGAAGATGCTTGGCATGTCTGGTATAATAATATCTTGAGATACAAATTTTAAATTAGGATTCTGAGGGTGAATAAATGAACTAGCAATGGATCATTATATGAATAAATAAAATTCACACTTTTCTCATAATAGTTGAGGACTTTGCATTTCTTATCCAGGCCAAATAGAGCCTGTGTACACTGGAGTTATGGCTCATGAGCACAAAGGGGCTGACAGTTGGGAAGCACGCTGCTGTGATTATACTCATGTCCACAAGGAACTGGCTGGGCTGATCAAAAAGAGCCAAAAGAACTTGAAAGATGGTGGAAAGAATATAAAAGTAGACAAAGGTGCTCCCGAGGAGAAGGATGGATTCAGGAGCTCTGGATTCAGGGGAGGACCTGGAGGAGGCATCAGTCCTGCGAATGTGCTGGACCTTCTGCTTATGTCTGTACAGGATGAGAACCATGGAGCCGCCGGCCCAGAGCATGAGCCCCAAACATAAAACATCAGGGAATGACAGCAATGCTGCATACAAGGTGTCGTCAGTTTTGTCAGTAACAATAGAAAAACAATAGCCAAAATCTCTTTCCTCTGTGATGTTTTTGTCACTCCATTTGCCAGTCATATGGAAAGGAAAAATGACATTTACCAGCATTTGCAGGATCCAACACAGGAAAATAGAGAGAACCACGTACTTGGGAGCTGTTACTTTCAACACTGCCCACCTGGAGTTCCAGGGACTGATCGTGATCACCTGAAAGACACTCAAGAGGCAGATGCTACTGATGGACACTCCCCTCCCGACTCTGTGCAGAAAGAAGAAAAGTTGGCAGCCAGCATCACCGTGGATATGCTTCCACCCAAAGACTGCCATTGTCTGGGGGACCCCTTTACAGAGGAGGACCAAGGAGTTGGCCAAATCAGGTGCTTAAGGATCAAATCTGTGGACCGTAACCTGTAACCCATGAAATGAAGGATGATATAACTGCAAAGTAGTGAGAAATTCCCGAGGATTCCAACCACGGTCTGTGTTAAGATTATCCTGCCTATCATGAAAAAGCTCCTGGCCATCCTTTCAGTTCCCAGACACTGGTACTTTTGAGTTAGAATGTCCTGCATGGGAATATGAAGCATGGGTTACATGCATCGTGTCAACTGAAATACAATATTCTCCATTTAATAATAGTTCCCACTTGGAAATATTTGCTTCTTGTGTTTCTGTTACCTGCAACATTTAAAGGATTTCATGTATAACATTTAAAGAGAACTAATATGCAAAATTAATCACTGAAGATACTCATGTGATCACGTCTTCATTCTTCACAAGTTTATCATGCAGGAATTGAAGGGACCTTAGTTATACAGAGGAGTGTAACCTACCCCCAGACAGGTTAAGTATTTGTCAAACCTGCTTCTTAGTGCAGAGTGAGGACTGAATCCCATTGGGCTACTCGAGAGAGTGGTTTGAGGAACACCCCAGGTGCTTAAATGATTAAGACCCTGCCTTCCACCACAGAGGGTCCAAGTTCAATCCCTGGTCCAGGATCTAAGATCTCATGAACTTCGATGCTCGGCCAAAAACAAAAAAGGAAAAAAAGAGACTGCACTGATCACCAGCCATGCCAAACAGATAGTTAGTTGCAAGCATATAATAAACCAGATCTATATTAGATATTGATTTCACAGCTCTTCTGTTTGTAGACCTGTGGTATCTTTTAATTTTCAATTAACATGATTCCATATATTTGTTAAGCTTTATTCTATGGAACCACATATTATGAATAAAATCTTAGCATCTTAACACATGCAAATCACTGCTGGCAGTAGAATAGAGCAGGAGCCTGCCTCAGGACAAGGCAATGTCATGAATGAGAATGCTTCACTCTGAGGATGGCAACAGAAAGACTCTTTTGTTCCCATGACAGAAACACAACTAAAATATCATGTATTATATAAATATTTGAATAATCATTTGTAGGCAATAAACATTAGGGCATAAAACACTAACATGTGATAAAACACTTTAAGACAAAACAAAATTATTATTGTCCAATCATCCACTGAATCAGTATGTTATTGTCTGAGCCCAGGGAATATATTAGCAATGAATAAATATTTGCAGTTGACATGAACATAGAAGACACAGAGGCAAAATTTGGCACTTGTAAAGCATGGATTCTGGTGTCTCTCATACACTGATGTGCTAGATTTGTTAGAATGTCAACAAATTGGTGTTGGTGTCAGTTTCTGATGTGATCACTTACCCAGAATCTTGACCCGCCTTTCTCTCACAGACTCTGCTGGTCAGACGAAAGTACAACAGACATACCTTCCAGCTGCCATGACAAGGGCTCGGTGGGATGGTCATTATACCCAGTATGTGTGTGGGAGGGAGGCAGCCAGATCCTGATAAATGGGTTTGAGACGCTGTGCTCCCCTTCCTCCCCTCAAAACTGCAATTATCATTTCACCTGCAGCGGCAATGGGAATGCAGGCTTGGGAGCTGAGAACATTTCTGGAAACTTTTCTCTCAGTTGTTAATTACCTGAAACAATTACAAGTTTCTAGTTAGAAGCCTTAGGAGACAACTGGCTGTACTTGACAGGCAATTTCTTTTCCATGATCCCTGAAGATGATGGTCTCTCGAGGAAGAAACACTGAAATCACACACATTAGGAATTGACACAAACCATGTGCGTCCCTCTGGATTCTTCACTTCCCTGAGATGAGTCTCTGCCCTAATACTGGTACTTTCCTCACCTTCAACCATTGAATGGAACCGTCAATGAAAGTATTGGTAAAGAAATGAAATGAGACAAAATACCTGGGAAGTATATTCAAAGAGACAAATGGAAAAGGAGGAACATCATAAGAACTCATGATAGGAACCACCAGCACAACTTAAATCAATTTAGACTCATTTTCATAATTCAATGCCAATTATTATGAAAATTTTGTAGGAAATATACTTTATTATTATTGAACCCTGTGATAGGAATCAGGTTCAGAACAAATAAATAGAAAAAAGAGTGAAAGTTTCAAAATAGCTATAAAATGAAAGCACTTAGAACTGATATCTCGATTATTTTATCAAGTACTTAATTCAGGAGCATCCTGGAGAGGAAACAATATGCCACTAAAACCCAGTGCATCAGTGCAAAATTAAAAGAAAATCTGAACTGAAAGTAGGAGGCTTCACAAAATGCAAACACACTGACATCTTGATCATGTACTTCTAGCTTCCAGAACTGTGAAAAACTGGGAATAGTATCTATGTTTAAACCTCCCAGGCTGTTGTGTTTTATGAAGGCAAAGCTAAATGTAATACAAACTGTTAAGAGTCTGTCTGTTTGATCCTGGGACTTCCAAGGGTTATCCTGCAATTTATGTCAGAGAAAGTGTTGCCTATGTTCTCTTCTAGCAGTTTTATAGTGTCATGTCTTCTATTTAACTCTTGAAGCCATGTTGAGTTTATTTTGTGTACAGTGTGAGGGCGTGATTTGACTTCACGGATTTACATGAGGCTCTCCAGCTACCAGAGAAGAGTGGAGAAACGGCTCGAGACAGAATGAAGAAAAGGTGCCAAAGTAAACAATGCCCAGTTATGGATGTGACTGGTGATGGAAGTAAAGTCTGATGCAAAGAACAATATTGCATAGGAACCTGGAATGTTAGATCCATGAACCAAGGGACATTGGAAGTAGTCAAGTAGGAGATGGGAGGAGCGAACACTTACATTTCAGGAATCAGTGAATTAAAATGGGCTGGAACAGGCGAATTTAATTCAGATGACCATTATATGTACTACTATGTACAAGAATCCCTTCGAAGAAATGGAGTAACCCTCATAGTTAACAATGTTCTGCCCGTAGTCTGAGTCCCCAGTCGGGAAAGAAGACTCCTCGAAACAACGCAACTTGCAAAAGTGGAGTTTACTATTGACTCGAGCCAGGGCCTCCCACCCTCACCAAGGGTGTGAGGACGAAAAAGCCCCGAGCCCCAGTTCTCTCCGGTATTTATTAGGTCAAAAAAAGCAGCAGGTAGTTGGTGCAAGTGGATTGCATACACAGTTGCAAGGTAATTTTTGTTGGCCCAACGTGGGCCTTTCAGCTTTCCCCTGATAGGTTCCCTTTTTCTTGCTAGGCATATGTTGATTGGCTGGCTCCAGGAGGCCTGATAATTATGTTACCCCGGGAAACCAGGCCTACTCCTAATCTAGGCTGCCTGTCATGGCGTTAGCCATGACAGCCTCACATTTCCCCCCTGTCTTTGTACTTTTGTAGAGGATTCTTTCTTTTCACCCTGTGAAATTGACTGATATCGTTGTCTCAATACCATAATTTGGATGGTATTTAGGCGCTCCCTAATAAACGAGACCAGACGGTTTAAAATGCATGGACCAAAGGTCAGTAACAATATTAATATTATGAGTGGACCCAGGAGGGTGGAAATCAAAGTGGTCAACCAGGGGGAGTGCTGAAACCAAGATTCAAACCAGCCTTGTTGGGCTTCTCATTCTCTCTTCCACTGGGCTAGTCTCTCTCTTACTTTCTGGAGAGATTTTTGTACCACCCCTGAATGGTCGATATAGAAACAGCATTCTTCTCCCAGTGCTGCACATAATCTTCCTTGTTGCAGAAACAACAAATCTAAGCCTCTCCTATTCTGTAACACTACTTCAGCCAAGGAGCTCAAGGATTCTTGGAGGTGCGAAATGGACTATTCCCGTGGTTTTGCAACCCCAAGCGGCTCTGTAAAAGGAGTCAACTCCCCCACATTTTTCAATTTGGTTCCTATCCCTTCTTCCCCCCGGGCAGACATAGACAGGCACCTGTTCATAGTACTGTGGGCCTTTTCGCTCACAGTTACGGGTGAACAGACCGATAGAGCCGTGGGCAAAGAACTTGGTCAGTTGGTGGGGACCAAACCCATTACCATCAGCCGCCAGCACGCACAAATCAAAGGTCAGTACTGGCCACCATGTCCCTTTGGGGGCCACGTTGGAGCTCGAATTAAGCACTTCTCCAGTCTCAGGATTGTAGATCACCCAAGTCAGGTTAGCTGGCTGATGGGGGTTGTGGTTGGATGCTCCTCGGCTGATGAAAACTGTTATCAGCAGGAGAGTTAAGAGGGCTCCCGTCGTACGAGTTTCAGTTTCAAAGGATTTGACGGGTGAGGTCTTGCCTCCCATTCTGCTTGTGCCTTTTCCTGTTCTTCTGGGGTGGCTTGCCGCACGTGATTGCAGTGAACTCAGGGCACGATCCGGTCGACCTTAACAGCAGTAAGAGTGGTAAGGAGAACAACATAAGGGCCTTTCCATCTAGGTTCTAATGCTTTAGATTGGTGTCATTTTACCCAGACCCAATCACCCGGGCCAATATTATGTGAGGGGATGGTCCTCTTGCTTGGACCCTTGTGTATCTCTCAAATTAATTTCCAAACATGGCTATGCACCTTACTTAATGCCATCAGTGTTTGCTGGAATTGTCCCAAGGTAGGGGGTGGTAGGCATTTTCCCTCGAATATAGGACACACAGGAGGGGGTCTGCCATACAGAATCTCAAAAGGGGTAAGATTCAGCTTATAAGGGGTGTTATGCGCTCGAAAGAGCACAAAGGGAAGGAGGGTCACCCAGTCCTCGCCAGTCTCTATTGCCAACATTGTCAAAGTTTATTTTAGGGTCTGATTCATTCTCTCAACCTGTCCTGAGCTCTGGGGATTATATTCACAATGTAACTTCCATTTTGTCCCCAGAGCTTGGGCCAGCCCTTGTACAATCTGGCTCACAAAGGCAGGTCCGTTATCAGAGCCCATAGTCACTGGCAGCCCGTACCTAGGCACTATCTCTTCTAAGATCTTTTTAGCAACCACTGTTGCTGTCTCTCCCTTAGTGGGGAAGGCTTTTACCCACCCCAAGAAGGTATCTACCAGAACAAACAGATAGCGATACCCGAACTTGCCTGGTCTTACCTCAGTGAAATCTATCTCCCAGTGTTTCCCTGGCTCTTCCCCTCAGTACCTCGTTCCAGTGTGCTGTCTTTTCCCTGTCCTTATCAGCTGGCACGCTTTGCAAGCCTGGATTATCTCTCGTACAGTTGCATTTTGTCGAGGGAAACTCAAGCAGGCTGTCTGGAGAAGTGTCAAGGTCTTTTTCTCCCCCAAGTGTGTAGTTGTATGCAGATGTTCACATAGGTGATGACCCAGGATGGCAGGCAATATCAGGTTGTTGTTTTGATCTCAGTACCATCCATCTTTGTCATCCTTTTGGAGGGTGGTATCCTCGTTGATCCAAACGAGGTCAGGGAGGGAATAGTCGGGGACTGGCGGCAGAGTCCCCATACCAGGAGGTGGAAGTCCCACGGCTAATATGGGGGCAGCGTAGTCCCAGCTGGCCACTTCTCGAGCAGCCGCATCAGCAGCCCGATTGCCCCGTGCCCTAGGGTCTTCTCCTTTCTGGTGTTTATTTGGGTTAGGCAGGGCAAGGGCTGGGGCTTCAGTAAGCGCACTGATCTTTCTTTAGTGCCTGCCTTTTTGGTCTCTTTTTTTCTCCTGACGAAGTCGTTCCTCCCTTTCTTCTGGGGTCTCCCTATTATTAAATAACTTTTCAGCTGCTTTCAGTAAGTCTTGTATTGTCTGTTCTCCTAACCCCTCAATCTTTTGTAATTTCCTCCTAATATCTGGGTCTGCCTGATTCACAAACGCTAGTAGAACTGCAGTGCGTGATTCCTCAGCCTGGGGGTCCATGGGTGTATATTGCCTAAAGGCTTCCATTAGCCTCTCTAGGAAGGCTGACGGGCTCTCAGTGGGCTCTTGCCTTACTAAATTTACCTTCGCCAAATTTGTTGGCTTTCTAGCTGTGGCCCGCAGGCCAGCCATTAGAGTCTGGCGGTACACTCGGAGATGCTCCCTACCTTCCACTTGCTCAAAATCCCAGTTAGGCTGCAACAGAGGAAACCCCTCGTCTACGAGATGAGGCTGGGCGGTTGGTCTCCCGTAGACCCCCGGGAGCCGTTTCCGCACCTCTGCCAGGATTCGCTCCCGTTCTCCCGTGGTGAAGAGCACCTGCAACAGCTGCTGACAATCATCCCAGGTGGGGTTATGAGTGAACAAAATGGAATCTAAGAGGTCAATGAGGCCTTGGTGTTTCTCCGAAAAAGGAGAATTTTGGGTTTTCCAATTATACAGATCACTCGTGGAAAAGGGCCAGTACTGATAGGTTCACTCTCCGTCCGGGTTAGCTGGTCCCACTCGGATGGGGAGTGCCTGTACAGTAGATGAAGGTAACTCTGGGTCCCTATGATCCTGCTCACCCCTATTTCCTCTATTCCTTCTCTGGGGTCGGGGTTCCCTTATCCCTTCTGATTCATCGAGGGGGGGGGCTCTTCCCCCCGGGGGAACCTGCAACGGAGGAGGGGCATATGGCGGGGGCCTAATTTCCGTCTCCAAGTCAATCAGGTTCTGGTACGAGGATTCCTGCAAGACTGGTTTTGGGCCCTTATTCTTCTTGGCTTCCTCTAGGGGAGTGGGGGTTTCCATAACCAGGGCTTGTACATTAGGAGAATCAGGGAGTTTATCAACAAAAGGTTTTAACCACTCAGGCGGATCTTCTACTAGATCTTGCCAGACAATAACATACGGGACTTGGCTCGGGTGGCCCCAGGGATCAGGAGCCATAACTTTCTCTTTCACTGCCCGAATAATAGAAGGTTGAGAAGTTCCCTCTGGAGGCCATCCAACTTGGAAGGCGGGCCACTCTGCACAGCAAAAGGTTATTAATTTACTCTTTGTAACCAGTAGTGACAGATCATACGCTCTAGCCCTGACATCCGAGAAATGATCAGTCATGAGAGAGAGTGGGGTAGATTCTCCTTCCCCCATAGCGAAAGTCAGAAGAAGGTCACCGAGAATTACCACCAAAAAATCCTATCGAGAGTGGTGGCGGCCAGGAGGTTGGGCTTGTGGTATGCTTCGTGGAACTATTTGAGTGCCTTAGTCGTTGCACGGAAGTTTTCTTGTTGGGGGCGGGCACCCTAAGGGTTTCTAGCCTGTTCCGTGACCCCCTTATCCTTTCACGGGAGTCTTCCAGTGGCAGGCGCCCTATCGGCTCTTAAGTGCCTGTCCCGTGCCCACACAGACGGGTTTTTATTTGGCCAGATTCTCGGTTTAGAATACGAGAAAAAAGAAAAGAATTTCACCATCTCAGGCTCCCGTTACTGGGGCTGACTTGTTGGGAGGCCTTCAGAATCTGCCAGGCAGTAGCCCTGGCCGGGACTCATCAGTTGCCCTGAAAACTGTCTGCCTGTTCACTGAAACTCTCAGAAACAGAAATGAGGCTCCAAGGCTTTATAGGAGGAAGTAGACAACGACACACCAGAGAACAACGAGACAGGAGACAATGCCGGCAGTTATACAGAAAAACACAGAGACAGACACACATTGGCCGACAACACAGAACTGGAGGGTGGGACCCCCTGAGTTTCCCTATCCTCTGGAAAAAGGGTCACCTTACCGAATGGCATCCACTGTTCCCCAGATCCGGGCTTAGGAGAGGGGGTCTCCTTCCCGCAGAGCTGGCTACCTTCCAGCATGCTCACTGGCCTCGGCCTCACGCCAACCGGAAAGGCCAATCCGTCCCCTCATGGAAAGCTTTCCCTCACGCCAGACACCTTCCTGCCTTTTAGCAGGGCCTCGGATTTACACTGGGCTTCCTGCACCAGATACATTCTTGCTTAACAGAAGGGCCCCGGATTTACACTGGACTTTTCCAGACCTGCCTGAGCACTGGTGCTATTACCTGTCCTTTTTCCCCTTTGTTCCAAAGAGTGTTCTTTCCCGGTCAAGGGATCCTGGACGAGCCCCCCAAATGTTCTGCTCGTAGTCCGAGTCCCCGGTCAGGAAAGAAGACTCCTCGAAACAATGCAACTTACAATAGGAGAATTTATTACTGACTCGAGCCAGGGCCTCACGCCCTCACCAAGGGTGTGAGGACAAAAAGACCCCGAGCCCCAGTTCTCTCGGGTATTTATTAGGTCAAAAAAAGCAGCAGGTAGTTGGCACAAGTGGATTGGTTACACAGTAGGTAGTTGGCACAAGCGGATTGGTTACACAGTTGCAAGGTAATTTTTGTTGGCCCAACGTGGGCCTTTCAGCTTTCCCCTGATAGGTTCCCTTTTTCTTGCTAGGCATATGTTGATTGGCTGGCTCCAGGAGGCCTGATAATTATGTTACCCCGGGAAACCAGGCCTACTCCGAATCTAGGCTGCCTGTCATGCTGTTAGCCATGACAACCTCACAACAAAAGAGGCCAAAGTGCAGTATTTGGGTGTAAACTCAAAAGTGACAGAATGATCTCTGTTCATTTCCAAGGCAAAGCATTCAATATCAGCGTAATCCAGGTCGATGCCCCAACCAGCAATGATGAAGAAGCTCAAGTTGAATGGTTCGAGGAAGACCTACAACACCTTCTAGAGCTAACACCAAAAAAGATGTCCTTTTGTCATTGGGGACTGGAATACAAAAGTAGGAAATCAAGAGATACTGGTGTAGCGGGCAAGTTTAGCCTGGAATACAAAATGAAGCAGGGCAAAGGCTAACAGAGATTTGCCAATACAATGCACTGGACATAGCAAACACCCTCTTTCAACAACACAAGAGACACCTCTACACCAGATGGACATCACCAGATGCTCAACACCAAAATCAGATTGATTATATTCTTTGCAGCCAAAGATGGAGAGGCTGTATACAGTCAGCAAAAACAAGACCAGGATCTGACTGTGGCTTAGATCATGAACTCCTTATTGCCAAATTCAGACTGAAATTGAATAAAGTAGGGAAAACCACTAACCATTCAGGTATGACCTCAATCAAATCCGTTAAATTATACAGTGGAAGTGACAAACAGTTCAAGAGATTAGATCTGATAGACAGAGTGTCTGAAGAACTGTGGAAGGAGGTTGGTGACATTGTACAGGAGACAGTGTTCAAGACCATGCCCAAGAAAAAGAAATGCAAAAAGTCAAAATGGTTGTCTGAGGAGGCCTTACAATCAGCTGAGAAAAAAAAGAAATGATAAAGGAAAAGGAGAAAAGGACAGATATACCCATCTGAATGCAACTTCCAGGGAATAATAATGAGAGAAAAGAAAGCCGTCCTCAGCGATCAATGCAAAGAAATAGAGGAAACCAATTGAATGAGAAAGTGTAGATATCTCTTGAAGAATATTGGAGATACTAAGGGAACATTTCATGCAGAGATGGTCATAGTACAGGACAGAAATGGTATGGACCTAACAGAAGCAGAAGATATTAAGAAGAGGTGGAAGAATACACAGAAGACTATACAAAAAAATCTCCTCACCCAGATAACCATGATGGTGTGATCACTCACACTCACCTAGATCCAGACATCCTGGAGTCTGAAGTCAAATGGGCCTTAGGAAGCATCATGATGAAAAAAGCTAATGGAAGTATTGGAATTCCAGATGAGCTATTTCAAGTCCTAATAGATGACTCTGTGAACGTGCTGAACTCAATATGCCAGAAAATTTGGAAAACTCAGCAGTGGCCACAGGACTGGAAAAGGTCTGATTTCATTCCAATCCCAAAGAAAGGCAATGCCAAAGAGTGTTCAAACTACCACACGATTTCACTCATCTCACTTGGTAGCAAAGTAATGATCAAAATTCTCCAAGCCAAGATTCAGCAGTATGTGAACCAAGAGCTTCCAGATGTACAAGCTGGATTTAGAAAAGGCTGAGGGTCCAGATATCAAATTACCAACTTCCACTGGATCATCAAAAGAGCAAGAGAGTTCTAGAAAAACATCTACTTAAGCCTTTGACTGTGTGGATCACAATAAACTGTGGGAAATTATTCAGGAGATAAGAGCACCAGATCACCTGACCTGCCTTCTGTGAAATCTGCATGCATGTCAAGAGGCAACTGTTAGAATGGACATGGAAGCGTGGACTGATTCCAAATTGGGAAAGGAGTACGTCAAGGCTGTATAATGTCACCCTGCTTATATAACTTATATCCAGAGTACATCATGCAAAATGCCAGGCTGGATGAAGCACAAGCTGGTATCAAGATTGCCAGGAGAAATGTCAGTAACTTGAGATATGCAGATGACACCACCCTTATGGCAGAAAGTGAAGAGTAACTACAGAAACTCTGGATGAACGTGAAAGAGGAGAGTGAAAAAACTGGCTTAAAACTCAAGATTTGAAACACAAAGATCATGGCATGTGGTCCCATGATTTCACATAAAATAGATGGGGAAACAATGGAAACAGTGACAGAATTTATTTCCTTGGTCTCCAAAATCACTGCAGATGGTTATGCAGCCATGAAGTTAAAAGATGCTTGCTGCTTTAAAGAAAAGTTATGATCAACTTAGATAGCATATTAAAAAGCAGAGACATTACTTTGCTGACAAAGTTCCACCTAGTCAAAGCAATGGTTTTTCCTGTAGTGGTGGATGGATGTGAGAGTTGGACCACAAAAAAGCAGAACACAGAAGAATTAATGCTTTTGAACTGTGGTGTTGGAGAAGACTCTTGAGAATTCCTTGAACTGCATGGAGATCAGACCAGTCAGTCCTAGAGGAAATCAGTCCTGAATATTCACTGGACGGACTGACACTGAAGCTAAAGCACCAATACTTAGGCCACCTGATGCAAAGAGTACACTCATTGGAAAAGCCCCTGATGTTGCGGAGGATTGAAGGCTGGAGAAGGGGACGACAGGATGAGATGCGTGAATGACATCACTGACTTGAAGGACATGAGTTGAGCAAGCTCTGGCAGTTGGTGCTGGACAGGGAAGCCTGGCATGCTGCAGCTCGTGGGCCCACAAGGAGTTGGACATCACTGAGCAACTGAACTAAACTAATTACATTGGGACCACAGATACTTGGGGGAAATTCCCTGTCTTGAATCAACTCATTGGTAAACTTAATGGACCTGAAAAATCCACTTGCCATGTAGTATAACATGACTACCCAGATGATGTCACATACATGGGAGGAGAACTATTTATTATTTATATAATTATCAATATGTTTTCAACACTATGAGCAATCTTTAACTCCTGTGATGGTTTCTTACGAGGAAGAAGCTAGTATAAGGGGATATGCCTTCACAAATCTTAGTGGTCTTATCTTTTGTCTGATTCCTTGCGACCCCATGGATTGCACCATGGCAGACCTCCCTGTCCATCACCAACTTCTGGAGCTTACTGAAACTGATTCCATAGAGTCGGTGATGCCATCCAGCCATCTCAACCTCTGTCGTCCCCTTCTCCTCCTGCCTTCAATCCTTCCCAGCATGACGGTCTTTTCAAATGAGTCAGTTCTTCTCATCATGGGCCAAAATATTGGGGTTTCAGGCAGCATCAGTTCTTCCAATAAATATTCAGGATGGATTTGCTTTAGGATGGACTGGTTGGATCTCCTTGCAGTCTAAGGGAGTCTCAAGAGTTTTCTTCAACACCACAGCTCAAAAGCATCAATTATTCAGTGCTCAGCTTTTTTTTTACAGTCAAACTCTCACATCCAGACATGACTCCTAGAAAAAGCATAGCCTTCACTCTGCGGACCTTTGTTGGCATAGTGATGTCTCTGCACTCCAATATGCTGTCTAGGTTGGTCATAACTTTATTTCCAAGGAGGAAGCATCTCTTAATTTCATGGCTACAATCACCAACTTCAGTGATTTTGGAGCCCCCTAAAGTAAAGTCTCTCACTGTTTCCATTCTTTTCCCATCTCTTTGCCATGAAGTGATGGGACCGCAAAGAATATGAAAAAGAACATCACTGAATCACGTTGCAGTACAGCAGACATTGACACCATACTGTAAATCAACACTATATATCAGTAAAATAAATTTAAAAAAACTGAATGTGTCAGATATGATGTGAAGTGAACGTCGCCCAGTTTTAGCCAACTCCTTCAGACTCCATGGACTGTAGACTTCCAGGTTCCTTTCTCCGTGGAATTCTCCAGGCCAGAAGACTTGATTGGGTAGGCGATCCCTTCTCCAGGGGATTTCCCCAACCCAGGGATCAAATCCAGGTCTTCTGCATTGCAGGCAGATTCTTTACCATCTGAGCCACCAGGGAACCCCAACAATCCTGGGGTGGGTAGCCTATCTCTTCAGTTCATCTTCCTGACCCTGGAATTATACTGGGGTTTCCTGCATTGCAGGTGGATTCTTTACCAGCTGAGCTACCAGGGAAGCTATGATTAGATGAAAAATTGTGGAATTCATGACTGGGTCCTCTGCCACGTCCATCATTTCCAGCTCCTCCTTCCTACAACTAGATGTTACCAACCTGAATTTGGGCCCATAGGAGTCTTTCAATGTATTATTGCATGCAATTTTCTAATATTTTGTGAGGGTTCTTGCATCTATGTTTATGAGAGATTCTGGCCTGTAAATTTCTTCATAAATATTGCTGTTTTGGGCTTTTGGTATCAGAGTGATGTTGGCCTCATAAAATGAGGTAAGAAGCATTCTCTACTCTTCAGATTTTTTTTGGAAGTGCTCGGGAAGCATAGGTATTAACTCCTTGAATGTTTGGTAGAATTCACCTGTGAAGCCATCTGGTCCTGAACTTTTGTTTGGGGAAGTTTTCTGTTTCTATTTCAAGCACTGGATGAGTGATCAGTCTAGTAAGGTTTTTTACTTCATGATTCAGTCTTGGAAAGTTGTATTTTTCTATAAATTGGCCCATTTCTTCTGGTTTATCCAAGTGTGTTGGCATAGATAGATGTTCACAATATTGTCATAATTCTTTGGGCTGTTGTGTAATTATTGCTCTTTTTCTTCTTGTTTCATAATTTATTGATCAGAGCCTTCGTTCTCTCTTTCTTAAAGTGAGTCTAGTTAAAGGTTTCTCAATGTTTCCATTTTCGAAAAACCAGTTTTAGTTGGATTGATCTTTAAAAAAAAGGCTAATGCTAAGTCACTTCAGTCATGTCCGCCTCTCTGCGACCCCAAGGATAGCAGCCGACCAGGCTCCTCCATACGCAGATTCTCGAGGCAAGAAAAATGGAGTGTGTTGCCATTTCTTTCTCCAAAATATTTTTAAAATATTTTTTAAAATATTAAAAAAAACATTTATTTATTTATCTTGGTGCACTATGTCTTAGTTTTGGCTCTCGGTATGTTTAGTTTCAGCATGTGAAGTCTTAGTTATCCCGTGTACTATCAGGATGCTGGACCACGGATCAAACCCAGGGCCCCTGCATTGGGAGCTTGGAGTCGTGGCTAATGAAATACCAGGGAAGTCCCTGATTGATCTTTTCTACAGTCTTTTTAGTCTCTGCTTTATCTATTTCCACATTGATTTTTATCATTTCCTTCATTCCAGACTCTGGACTTTGTTTGTTCCTCTTCTAGTTTCTTTAGGTGTATGGCTAGAATGTTATTCGAGATTTCCCTTCTTTCCTTAGGTGGGCCCATATTGCTGTAAACTCCCCTGTCACTTTTCTAGTTCTCAACTCAAAGATGGCTTCTTCATTCCATACCATTGTGATTGGAATAGAGGTTATATGTGATTTCTACTTAAATTTGTTGAGATCTGTTTTGTGTTCCCATATATGATCTATCTGTGAGCAATCGAGCCAGGAGCTGAACCCATGACTGACAGCTCAGAGAAATGGATACCCTGGTGAGTGAGTGGTTTGAGCCACAGACTGGGTACCCCAGTCCTAGGGTTCTGTGTGTTTGATACAAGCCACATTGTCTGGTGGGAGAAGTGCTGGGATGAGAAGAAGGGCTATAGGAAGGCAGGACTATGCTCATGAGGAGCACACATTGCCTAGACCATGAGGCAGGGAAGACAGAGGTCTACTCAAGGAACTGTTGTTTTCCCACAACTAACTCACCACACAGACAAGGCTCAGTGGAATGAACACACCAGTCCTCCTGCCTCCATGGCACTGTATCTGCAAAAGTCACTATGAGGGAAGAGTTGATGGAGGAACACAGAGGTACCAACAGCCAGGGCAGAGCCTGGGTGGAGCAGTGGCAGCCACTGTTGCTCTCAATTCAAGAAACCCCCCAGAAGCAGCCCGGAGATCATATAACAGCTTGTTCACTACAGCTCATTCCATGATATCACATGCAAAGAACTGCCTACCCTGAGGAGTAGTTTCACAACAGTGCAGGAGTGACAGAGGATGGGGAAAGTTTAGAGACACAGGAGACCTGCTGCCCAGACAAGACAGACAGGTCTGCTCTCGTGGCTGCAGAGTTTCCTAGGACCGCATCCCACCTACTGATGTGCCCCAGCCTGAACACAGCGAATGCTTCTGCCCAACTCAGTCCATGTTATATCCCTGCACTGGATCTAGAGTGCCTGCAACCAGAGAGAAAACTTCACCAAGGGACACAAAGCAACCTGGTTCTGGGACAGAGCTGTTCAGCAACAGCTCACTTCTGAACCAACGCTTAGGATCCATGTAAGTTCCTGCAAGCTGTAAAGAGCAGCTCCATAACAGGGTGGGGGCTGCAAAGACAGGGAGCAGTCTTCAACTGGGAAGGACAATGGGAACTTACACTTGAGGCTGCGACAGCACAGCCATTGGCACCTACATAGACTGAGCATCAGACCCCTGTCTGCTCATAGTTCCCAATTGATTCAAAGGTCTTCTTCCTCTGGGGAAATGGACCCACTGTGCGGAGAGGAAAACACACACTTCGAAGAAAGACATTCACCTTGGGCCCGACCCACAGGGATTCAGTTCCAGCGCCTGACTGGATTCAAAACAAAAATGAGCTCCTTCACTATGTTTCCTGCAAGAGACTTTTCTCAGATATAAATCTGCAAGAGACAAACACATAGAGACTAAACAACACAGTAGTAAAATATGATAGGTTCAAAAGAGGAATCAAGAGTAAATCAGAAATTACTGAAAGACAAATGAGAACAAAAACGCCACTTTCCAAAATTGATGGAACACAGTAAACACAGTTCTAAGAGAAAACTTTATATCAATACAGGCCTACTTCAAATGTGTGAGAAAAATCTAAAGAAAAAACCCAAACCCACTTAACTGACCAAATTTCTAGAAACAGTCTTTAAAGACTGAATTAGGAGGAACTACACAATCTTGAATGAAAAGAAGCAAAATGGCTGTCTGAGGAGGCCTTAGAAATAGCTGTGAAAAGAAGAGACACGGAAACCAAAGGAGAAAAGGAAAGATATACCCATCTGAATGCAGAGATCCAAAGAATAGGCAGGAGAGATAAGAAAAGCTTCCTTAGCAATCAATGCAAAAAAGACAGGAAAACAATAGAATGGGCAAGACTAGAGATCTCGTCAAGAAAATTAGAGATACCACGGGAAGACTTCATGCAAAGATGGGCTCAATAAAGGATGGAAATGGTATGGACCTAACAGAATCAGAAGATATTAAGAAGATGTGGCAAGAATACACAGAAGAACTGTACCAAAGAGATCTTGGCGACCCAGATAATCACGATGGTGTGATCACTCACACTCACCTAGAGCCAGACATCCTGGAATGTGCAGTCAAGTTGGCCTTAGGAAGGATCACTACAAACAACGTTAGTGAAGTTGATGGAATTCCAGTTGAGCTGTGTCAACTCCTAAAAGATGATGCTGTGAAAGTGCTGCACTAAATATGTTAGCAAATTTGGAAAATTCAGCAGTGACCACATGACTAGAAAAGGTCCATTTTCATTCCAGCCCCAGAAAAACACAATGCCAAAAAATGCTCAAGCTTCTGCACAATTGCACTCATCTCACACACTAGTAAAGTAATGCTCCAAATTCTCCAAGTCAGGCTTCAGCAACACGTGAACTGTGAAATTTCAGATGTTCAACTGGTTTAGAAAAGGCAGAGAAACCAGAGATCAAATGCCAACATCCTCTGGATCATCAAAAAAGCAAGATAGTTCCAAAAAACATCTATTTCTGCCTTATTGACTGTGCCAAACCCATTGACTGTGTGGATCACAATAAACTGGAAAATTCTGTAAGAGATGGGAATGCCAGACCACGTGACCTGCCTCTTGAAAAACATGTATGAGGGTCAGGAAGCAACAGTTAGAACTGGATATGAAACAACAGACTGGTCTCAAATAGGTAAAGCAATACATTAAGGCTGTGTATTTTCACCCTGCATATTCAACTTATATGCAGAGTACATCATGAGAAGTGCTGGGCTGGAAGTAACACAAGCTGATCTCAAGATTGCTGGGAGAAATATCAATAACCTGAGATATACAGATTGCACCACCCTTATGGCAGAACATGAAGAAGAGCTAATGAGCATCTTGAGGAAAGTGAAAGAAGAGAGTGTAGAAGTTGGCTTAAAGCTCAACATTCAGAAAACTAATATCATGGGATCTGGTCCCATCACTTCATGGCAATAGATCGGGAAACAGTGTCAGACTGTATTCTGGGGTCTCCAAAATCACTGCAGATGTGATTGCACCCATAAAATTAAAAGACCCTTACTCATTGGAAGGAAACTTGTGACCAACCTAGACAGCATATTAAAAAGCAGAGACATGACTTTGTCCACAAATGTCCATCTAGTCAAGGCTATGGTTTTTCCAATAGCCATGTATTTATGTGAGATTTATACTATAAAGAAAGCTGAGTGCAAAAGCATTGATGCTTTTGAACTGTGGTGTTGGAGAAGACTCATGAGAATCCCTTGGTCTGCCAGGAGATCCAATCAGTCCATCCTAAAAGAAATCAGTCCTGAATATTCATTGGAAGAACTGATGTTCAAACTGAAACTCCAATACTTTGGCTGACTGTGTGAAGAGTTGTGAAGAGCTAAAGAATGTGTAGAGCTGACTCATTGGAAATGACCCTGATGCTGGGAAAGATTGAAGGTGGGAGGAGAAGGGGACAACAGAAGATGAGATGCTGGATGGCATCACCTACTCAATGGACATGAGTTTGGGTAAGCTCTGGGAGCTGGTGATGGACAGGTGTTAGGATCCTTTAATGGATCGGAACCTGGTGGTCTGGAGTCAATGATAAGGCAGTGAAAGAGCAAGAGGGGCTGATGGTCCCTGGTTTACACCGAGGACCAATAAAGCCCTTGACACAGGGCTTGCATCGCTCACGAAGGCACAGGGCACCCTCTCAATGGGAACTTGAAAGCCCATGTAGGAGAGTGAGCACGATGGGTCTCTATGCGCCAGAGAAATACTCGGGGAGTGGTGGGGGGGGGGGGAGAGAGAGAGGGAAATGACATGGGGAAGTAAGTTCTGATGGAGCAAATGAGCTTTAATGATCTTTTTGTGATTACGTATAGGCTGTTGTACAAGGAATTTCTTTTGACAATGATAAAGATCAGAAAACTAAATGTGCAGCAACACTTACTAAGGGAACAAGGGATTAACAACAGTCATAAGGTCAGGATACAATCCATATCTCAAAAAAGAGAATTGAGACTAAGTTTTGTCATAAAGAGAATGTTTACTGAAGGAGACCCAAGCCTGTCTCCCACAATGACCCCAGCCCTGGGAGCGGCTTGCCTTTCTACTGATAAGGAACAGAGGATTTATGAGAAACAGCATGTAGGAATCCTCCCATTAAACATCCCCTGACAATTCTCACTTATTTATTTATAATATTTGTAAAAAGGGCTTTGACCATTTGAGTTTGTTTAGTTTCAACAATTTCTGCATGAAGGCAACAATAAACAGCAAATATAATTGTCGAGACAATCATCAAAATTATAGTTCCTGACCCGATGCTGTGAGTGAAGCTTGGAGACCATCTGCATGGGTCTAGCCCAGATAAATGGTCAGATAGTTGTTCAGCTAAAGTTTCCAAATGAGTGGAAGATAGCAGATTTTTAGAAGCAGTTTCAAAGATTTATTTTTGTAATATTATACTTTCAGAGAGACATTATCATGTATGTTTTGTAAATGATATTTTATATGTTCCCAGATGTAGGCAGTATGATTAAATTGAACAGGAGTAACAGAAAATTGAGTAGAATTCCATTCACATTTTTGTATCACCTGTTTTTTTATATCTATTAATTGATCCCCAACCCATTTGATGACTGTTTTTTAGTTCTTGTATTTCATCTTAAATATCCTCATCTATCTGAGCCTGAGTGGCCCAAATAGTATAAGCATCTTTAGTCCAATTTTGGATAAAATTATGTGTTTGAATTGAAGTTTGTAATGCAATGCCAGTGATGGCAGCAGTGGTGCAAATAGCTATTAATCCCAAAATGCCGAGAATCAGCCATCCAATGAATCGTTTAGACTGCTGGAGCAGTTTAGTAAGTAACCAGGAAGCAAGTCCAGCCATGGGACCTTCTTCCCAGGGCCATTGGAGATTTATTGGTAACCACAGACTACGTCAAGATCGAAGAATCGAAAGGGAATCATATCTTAAGGAAATAGAGGAGTTAAGAGAGCTATATAATTTTCAATTTATAGAAGTTACAGAACATAAAGTCTTAATGAATTCTGAGTTTCCTATAGCTACAACAAAAGGAAGTGGAACACAGGCTTGTATGAACTATGAGTGATGATAGCAAAAGAAATAATTACTATGACTCTGATTGGTCCCTGTGAAATGTCCAGTCTAAGTCCCAAGTTCTTCAGTGCTTGCTGCAAGTTTCCAGATGTCCCATTGTTTAGGCCCAATCTGCTTATCAAGGACTATTTGAGGATGAGAATGTGTCTTTTTGCTATCAGGCCAGCCAAGGAGTCCTTTTCATGGCAGTGTTTCATTGAACTATTGGTAAGCTTTGCTGTTACTTGAATAACATAATCACATATAGTACTGTTATTATAATCTGAGCAGTTAGATAGCCATGTACCATGGGGTCCCCAATCAAAAATGCTGTAATTGGCCATAAACATTAGTTTCCCTGATTCAGCTTGACATCTATCTCAGTAAATAGAGTATATTTAATGTCTTTATAAGTAAACCCCTTACATTCTGACTTTTGTCCTCTTCCTAGAGTATTGGTAGTGTTGACATGGTTTTCAGAAAAGGACAGGGCAGTAAACAGTCCAAGCAATGTGTGGAAGTTCTTTTTTGTAGGCAGGTTGAAAGCCCGTGTTTGTTGACTAACATTAATACATAATTTTGTTGGTCCCATGCATAAAGGAAGGATTTTATAGCCTAGAGAAATGTCACTTAGTCTTCCTTCTTTCTCAGGATGAGAGGGCCCCTCCAAGCTCCAAGGAGGGGGCATATGTGTTGAGTCATTAGTTGATATGATTGGTCCTATATCTGTCCATTCTAGAACCTACAATAAAAACAGGGGTTAGGTACATAAGCCCAATAAGTGTGATCAATCAAGTCAGCCTGAGTGGGGGAAGCAAAAGCAAGCAAAGAAAGTATAGCAAAAAAAATATTTTCAGGCTTCTGAGGCATTCCCTGTTGAGAAATCAGATTTTCAGCTTGATTAGTAAGGATTTTTATCTGTCCCCAAGTAGGGAGATCATAAGGACGATGACGTCGTGTGTGGCATTTTTTGGAAATGTTTTAAAGCCACCATGGCTTGTACTGGAATTTCTTCCTCCTGAGGTTTTTGCTGTTTCGTCTCTAGTTTGAATGTTGGCCCCCCCTTAGGTCGAATCTTCTGAAGAGGAAGCCATGTGAGTTCGTTGGATCCATCTGGAGAAATAGAAGCATACCCCTTTTCCTGTAAGATTAGTTTTCTAGATTTCCATCAACCCATCTTGATACCAAATGGGAAGAGGAAGGGAGGTGTCCTTCAATGTCTCGAAATGTTTTTCTGCTTTTGTCAAAATATCACCTTGCACTAAGTTAAAAAACATTCAAAAAAATAAAGCTACATTAACAATAGTTATAGGCTTAAAGAACATATTGCGTTGGAATCTAGTAGAGTCTGCTCTAGATAAAGAAGATAGAAGTGTTCCTATCCATTTCTCCTTTAAAAACATTTTTTTTTTTGTATTTTCTGTGTGTGATGTGTTTAACTCTGTCTCGTGTTTGTGGATTAAAAGGAATGTCTCTAATGTGTTTAACAGAGAATGAAAGTAAAAATTGTTTGAACTGTCTAGAAATACAGGCAGGGCCATTGTCTGTTTTTATAGAATTAGGTGTTCTCATTATTGCAAAGTAAGCTAAAAGGTGGGTTATAACATGTTGTGTAGCTTCACCTCGGAGAGGTGTGGCCCATATAAAAGAAGAATTTGTATCAATCAAGATATGCAAGAAGGAAGAGGAGGAAAGTTCAGGGCAATAAGGTACATGCATTTGACATAAATCTTTTTTCTTTTTTTGTATTCATCATACCATTCGTCATTCCTTATACCTTATTATTAAAAATATATACCTTATTTTTCTTTAGGAACCGTGAACTGTCTTGTATATTAGCATTTTATAGATTGGTGAATATATTTATTACATTATATATTATAATATATATTTATTTATATATATGTAAATATATACACACACATATATATTTATACAATTATATTTAAACAATATATTTCTATAATGTAACATATTTATATATTTACTAATAGTCCAAAATCTCTTTAGGTTTTATGTAAGAAAAACATTCTGTAAGAGGAAGGTAGTGTTCAGTAATTAATATTTTCAAATCTTGTTTTATTTGGAAATGACCTAGCTATTTATTGAATTTTTATTATTTAGTTTAAAATAACTCTAGAAATTTAAGTTATCCCAATCCTAAGAGATTATTTTAAATGATAGATTATTACTTTTAATAGTTTATCTAAAAGTTTTCATCTCATTTATATATATATATATATATATATATATGGAGAGGGTAATGGCAACCCACTACAGTGTTCTTGCCTGGAGAATCCCAGGGATGAGGGCAGCTGGTGGGCTATGGTCGGGGTTTACAGCAAGTTGCAGAGTGTCGGACACGACTGAAGCAACTTAGTAGCAGCAGTATAGTATATATATATATACATATATAAGTTACTTTTTTGTTGACAAATTTAGTTTACCTTAAACCTAGGCACAATAAATGTATCATATAATGTGATGACTTAAGACATGTTAATTAGATTAGCAAACAATTATATTTAAATTATATTTATATTTAAATAAATATTACATTTTATTTCAGCCTCTTGATGAAAGTGAACGAGGAGGGTGAAAAAGTTGGCTTAAAGCTCAACATTCAGACAACTAAGATCATAGCATCTGGTCCCATCACTTCATGGCAAGTAGATGGGGAAATAGTGGAAACAGGGTCAGACTTTATTTTGGGGGGCTCCAAAATCACTGCAGATAGTGATTGCAGCCATGAAATTAAAAGACACTTACTCCTTGGAAGGAAATTTATGACCTAACTAGACAGCATCTTACATAGCAGAGACATTACCTTTCCAACAAAGGTCTGTCTAGTCAAGGCTATGCTTTTTCCAGTGGTCATGTATGGATGTGAGAGTTGGACTGTGAAGAAAGCTGAGCACCAAAAATTTGATGCTTTTGAACTGTGGTGTTGGAGAAGACTCTTGAGAGTCCCTTGGACTGCAAGGAGATCCAACCAGTCCATCCTAAAGGAGATCAGTCCTGAGTGTTCACTGGAAGGACTGACGCTGAGGCTGAAGCTCCAATACTTTGGCGACCTCATGCAAAGAGTTGACTCTTTGGAAACGACCCTGATAGTGGGAGAGATTGAGGGCGGGAGGAGAAAGGGACGACAGAGGATGAGATGGCTGGATGGCATCACCGACTTGATGGACATGAGTTTGAGTGAACTCCGGGAGTTGGTGATGGACAGGGAGGCCTGGCGTGCTGAGATTCCTGGGGTTGCAGAGAGTTGGATATGACTGAGTGACTGAACTGAACTGAACTGAAACATTATATTTAATATTGAATATTTTTCAGTTCACAGGAACCTGAATTTAAATAGAGCTCATTTAACTTCATATTATCTAAAAACAAGGACATACATTGAGACACAGATAAATTTAGATAGACAGATAGAGATAGTTTTCCGCTTGAAATTAAAAAAAAAAAAAAAACACTTTTTTTTTGTGTGTGTTCTTCCAATTTGTTTATGACTAGAGGCCCAAATAGAGTGGGCTGTGTATCCCAAGGACATGATAAGAGTTAACTTATGGCTTTTTCCTAGGCCTGCTTTTGTTTCCCAGGCAGAATTGAAGCTTCAAAAAAGTATTTTAACAAATTAACCTTTTCATAACTGCATGTGTAAGAAAAACCGGTTTTGTAAATTCAGAAATGAATTTATTTTAATCAGTTTCTTTCTGGCGTCTGAAGAATATCATGGCCATTCAGTGTCAAAAATGTCATTTTTCTTTTTTATAGTCACAGTATACCATTAATGATATATGCATGAGGGAACTGTTGTCACATTGGGAGCAAAGCTTTAGCTACAAAATTCTGACAAAGAGTGGGACTGTTAAGCATATCTTGAGGTAACATAGTCCATTGAAATCTTTTGTGAGACCCAATATGATTAGGATAAGGGAGAGAGAAAGTGAATCTCTCCCGGTCTAAAGGGTGTAGGGGTATGTTGAAAAAGCAATCTTGTAAATCAGTAATAATAATATGCCAATTTTGAGGAATAGTAGTAGGTGATGGGATCCCTAGTTGTAATACACCCATAGGTTTCATAGATGCATTAACTTTTCTAACGTCTGTTAAGAGACACTGTTTTTTAAATTTCTTTTTTATAACAAAAATAAGAGAGTTCCAAGGAGAGCAAGATTCCTCAATATGTCTCGATTTTAATTGTGTGTCTCTAAGTTCTTTAGCAGCCTGTAATTTATCTTTCATAAGGGGCCATTGCTCTGTCCAAATAGGCTCGTCATTTTTCCCAGTTATTTTAATAACTGCTTGGTTTGTTAAATAAGCAGTGGCCCCTAGGAAAAATGTGGAATGTATATCTGAGTTTTCCATTGCATAAGTCAGTCCTTTCCTATTATATAAAGGGGTGCACTTATCACACAAGGAGAAGGAAATGGCAACCCACTCCAATATTCTTGCCTGGAGAATCCCATGGTTGGAGGAGCCTGTTGGGCTATAGTCCACGGGGTGGCAAAGAGTCGGACACAACTGAGCAATTTCACTTCACTCACTTACCACAGAAGGTCTTAATGTTCCAGGTTGGCCTTCTGGTCCCTCACAGGGGTATATTTGAACACTTTGATAGACTTCTTGAATTTTGGTTTGAGAAATTCCTGCAATTTGGCAAGAGATTTTTTTGTATAGGCCATGATTTGGGCCATAAGTGTTTGGAAATAATAGTAATATCAGATCTAGTGTCAAGGAGACCAGAAAATCTTTTACCATTAATTTTGATATTTATATTTGGTCAGCCATATTCAGATACCAATGATATCCATAAGGATTGTTTTTGGTCTGTACTGTTGAATCTGCCAGTCCATGTATCATTAGAGGAGTTAATAGAAATGTCTTGCCAACAAAGGTCCATCTGGTCAAGTCTATGGTTTTTACAACGGTTATGTATGGATGTGAGAGTAGGACTGTGAAGAAATCTAAGTGCCAAAAAATTGATGATTTTGAACTGTGGTGCTGGAGAAGACTCTTGAGAGTCCCTTGGACTACAGGGAGATCCAACCTGTCCATCCTGAAGGAGATAGGTTCTGGGTGTCCATTGGAGGGACTGATGTTGAAGCTGAAACTCCAATACTTTGGCCACCTCATGCGAAGAGTTGACTCATTGGAAAAGACCCTGATGCTGGGAGGGATTGGGAGCAGGAGGAGAAGGGGACGACAGAGGATGAGATGGTTGGATGGCATCACCAACTCGATGGGCATGAGTTTGTGTGAACTCCGGAAGTTTGTGATGGACAGGAAAGTCTGGCCTGCTGTGATTCATGGGGTCACAAAGAGTCGCACATGACTGAGCGACTGAACTAAGTAAGGCAAAAGAACTAATTGAGCAATTTTGTCCTCCTTTTTGAATTGCCCTAGAATCTGTGATGACATCATGATTTGAAGTTCTCCTTTAAAATCTGAATTAATCATTTCAGTGTGAACAGCAATTCCTTTACAAGTCAAACTAGATCAGCTGAGTAAAGACCGAAGATTTGTGGGGGTGGGGGCCCAAAAAGTCCGGGAGGGATTGTAGAAGGGACTGCTTGAGGGTAAAGGGGAAAATCATTTAGGGCTGATATGTTGACGGCAACACTGCTGGATATTGAGGGTTTGAGGGAAAATGTGGAATTTGTCCCTGGTTTTTGTTGAAGGGGACCTGGGGGGGTCCCCTGCTTGGAGTTTCCTGGGATAGGTGTTCCTTCAATATCAAATTTAGATTTACAATCTTTGGCCCAATGCATTCCTCTATGGCAGTGAGGACAAATTCTTGGAGGTTTGTTTATTAACCCTCTTATGGCAGTCCCTTTTTAAATGGTTTTTGTCTCTACTTGTAAAGCATCCTTCATTTTCCTCTCTAAAGGCAGCAGCCATTGTCTCAGCTAGCATTTGCATCTTTAGAGTTTCTATCCTAGATTGAGACAAGCCTTCAAATAATCAATAATAGTCCCAGTCTCATGAATTGGAGTGAAAGCTCTTTGACATTCCTGATTTGCTTTCTCATAAACAAGTAATTTCTCTAGCTGTCTTTTGACTTCTTCTCCAATTACAGTATGGGAAATAGCAGTTTCTAATCTAGCTAAAATATCAGCATAATTTTCATTAGGTCCTTGTAATATTTTGGTGTAGCTACCTGTAGGCTCTCCTTGTGGAGTAATTTGATCCCAAGTTTGAAGGGCCAATGTTTTTAATTGTTCATGCAACAAGGAAGGGCATTGTATTTGAGCTTCTATGGCATCAAATTGTCAGGTGTCAGTTAACATTTCAAAAGTCATTTGGTTTTGGGAGTGCCAGCTCGGGCATTCTTGTTAGCATGATCTCTGGCTATATCATGAAACCACATTGTCCATTGAAGATATTCTCCTGGTTTAAGGAGAGCTTTTACTAGAATTTGCCAATCACAGGAAATAAAGTTTCCAATAGAAGATGCCACAGCATTTAGAAGCTCTTTAGTAAAAGACGAATGTGGTCTATACACAGTTAAAGCCTTTTTCGTTTGTTGCATGTAAAAAAAGCTAATACCTTCATATTGAGGTATTATGTGCCCTTGAGCATCAGGATTTCTTAAAACTGGAAGGCAGAGAAACCATCGGGTTCAGAGACTTGTGATTGCACACCAGTAATTTAGAGAGATTCTGTCATGGAGGAGAGTGAGTACGTACTGATTTCTTGCAAATATGAGTCTGTACTAAGGACTTCTCATTATTATTTTTAAAAGGACTGCCAGTTTTCGTGTCAAAAAGTGTCTCAGGAGAGTCATTGTTAGAATCATTAGGTTCTAGCGAAGGAGAGACTTTTGGATTTGTGCCTGCTGGCAGAGGAGGAGCATTCGGAGCAGCCAGGAGAGGGCTTGTAGGAAAATTCTGAAATATTTTCTGTTGTTCTAATTGGGCCTTTTGTAAAGTTTTATCACTTAATTTATATTCATGTAACAAGTGTTCTGTCTGTTGTCGAATATTAGGAGGGCTAGAAGTTACCTTGAAATGGCAGAATTACGGCTTCAATGAGAGCCCATGGGGCCAGAAATCGATTGGAATATTTTTTTCTCTGTTTGGTGGCTCATTCATCATTTTCTTTGACCCGGTACCAAATTTCTGCATCAAAACTGTCTTTATCAGGGAACCAAGGATTACAATTAACCACTGTTTAAAGGCAATCTTCTATTTGTTGGTACAAAACCAAATGTCCCTGAGCTTTAAACAAATGGTGAAGTAAAGTAGAGAGATGATGGGGCTTTCCAGCCGTTTGAAGTTAAGTAGAGAAATGAGGGGGCTTTTTAGCCATTTGACCCATGTCTTAGTACTTACTGACCTCAGTAGGCCCTGAGTCATTCAGTCTGAAATGCCATGTATACCACAGTCCCTGTTCTCGGTGCAACATGTTGGGATCCTTTACTGGATAGAGAGTGAGAGAGAAAAGGAACGGGGACCTAAGCTCTGATGGAGCAAAGGTGCTTTAATGATCTTTTTGTGAGTATATGTAGGCTGTTGTACAAAGAATTTCTTTCAACAATGATAAAGTTCAGAAAATTAAACGTATAGCAACCATTACCAAGGGAACAAGGGATTAACTATGGTCATAAGGTCAAGAGAGAATCCATATCTCAAGAAAGAGGATTAAGACAAAGCAGTTTTCTCATAAAGAGACTGTTTACTGAAGGAGACCCAAGCCTGTCTCATACACTGACCCCAGCACTGGGAGCGGCTTGCTGTTCCACTGATAAGGAACAGAGGATTTATGAGAAATAGCATATAGGAACCCTCCTGTTAAACATCCCCTGACAGACAGGGAGGCTTGAGGTACTGCGGTTCATGGGGTTGCAAAGAGTCAGACACGATGAGTGACTGAACTGAACTGAACTGAATCAAATACCTCCCAGAAAACAATGTCCAGGACTTGAGGGCATCACATGTGATCCTATGAAACATTTTTTAAAATAACATCTATCTTTCTTAAACTATTCCAAAAAGTTGAAGAGGAGGGGGACACTCTTAAATATTTTCTATCAGGCTATCTCTACGCTGAAATCAGTATTATAATGAAACACTACAGAAAGTTACAGATCATTTTCTTGATGAATATGGTTGAAAAAAGTTTTCAAGAAAATGTTAGCAGACAGAATTCAACAATCTATAAAAGGTATCATAAGTGATTATCATGTAGCATTCTTCCAGAGATGCAAGGATGGTTAAAAATCCACAAATCAGTCCACGTGATACACCACATTAAAAAAAGGAAGAGAAACACAAGATTGTGTCAACAGACGTAGAAAAAGCATTGACAAAATCGAACATCCATTCATGGTAAATACTCTCAGAAAAATGGGCATAGAGAAAATACTCTCAAAATTAAAAGGCCATTTATGACAAACCCACAGAGGTGGACATCTGAAAGCTTTTTCCTCTAAAATCAGGTCCAAGGGAAGGATGCTCACTCTTGCCACTCTGGTTTAACAGTGTGGAGGTCCTAGCCACAGCATTTGGACAAAAATGTAATAAGAGACTTCCAATGCCTAAGAGAAGAAGTAACACTGTCACTACTATAGAGAAATGATACTTTATATAGAAAACCCTAATATCTCCACCCGAAAACTAACCAATGAATTCAGTACACACACACACACACACACACACACACACACACACAGAGAATGGAATATTCCTCACCCCTTAAGAATAAAATTTTGCTGCTTCTAACATAGATGGACCTGGATATCATTCTGTTTAGTGAATTAAGTCAGACAGAGAAAGAAAAATACTGCATATTATCACCTGACACATGCAATCTAAAACTAGTACAAATGGATGAAAACAATGGAGTAGAAAAAGACTCTTGCACATAGAGAATAAACCAGTGTTTACCAGTGGGGAGAGAAAGTGGGAAGGGGCAAGACAGAGTAAAGATTCAGAAGTACACACTACTATGTATAAAAAAAAAATAAATAAACTACAAGACATACTTTACAGCACAGGGAATATGGCCAGTAGTTCATAATAGCTTAAAACTAAGTATAACCTATATATTCAACTACAATGTTGTACCTCTGCCACCACCATAATACTGTAAACCAATTAAAATGCAATGAAAAATGTAACATAAAAGAAGAGCTCTGCTTTGTGATATGTGGTTGTAATGGCACCCATATTACAATATTTACATGTAATAAATTACCAAATCTTGCACTTGAAATTTCCACAATGTTATTTGTGAAATATATTTCAGTTTGAAAGATCTGCTGAAAAATAGTTTTCTTTCGGCATGTTTTTTACTGTACTTCACTTCAAACTGCTCATTTCTACATGAAAATATTTTAATGTGCTAATCTTCCTGCAAGACTCTTTCTAATAAATACTGCCGTCTCTCTCAACATTTAAATCAGTTCTAATGAGGTGGATGAAACTGGAGCCCATTATAGAGAGTGAAGTAAGCCAGAAAGAAAATCACCAATACAGTATACTAAGGCATATACATGCAATTTAGAAAGATGGTGATGATAACTCTATATGCAAGACAGAAAAACAAGCACAGATGTATAGAACAGACTTTTGGACTTTGTGGGAGAAGGCGAGGGTGGGATGATCTGAGAGAATAGCATTCAAACATGTATAGTATCAACTGTGAAACAGATTGCCAGTCCAGGTTTGATGCATGAGACAAGTGCTCAGGGCTGGTGCCCTAGGATGACCCTAGGAGGGAGGTGGGAGGGAGGTGGGAGTGGGGTTCAGGATGAGGAACACATGCAAATCCAGGACTGATTCAGATCAAAGCATGGCAAAAACCACTACAATATTGTAAATTAATTAGTCTCCAACTAATATAAAGAAAGGAAAATGAAAAACAAACAAACAATGTTAACTATAAACTTGTAACTGGCTCCCAAACTCTTACCTGACTTTACCTTCGAGTGCTAACCAGGCTATTCTTTACTCTGTAAGAACATTAATTTCTTCAATTTTATTTCTGACTACTGTACACATTGATCCATTTTCATGTATACTTGAATCTATAATTCCATACCTACTTCATTGCTAGGAAAATTGCTTCGTTAGACTAAAAGTAGCATATTTGAACACTTCATAATATGCAGATTATTTGAAAACCTGTTCTTTAATGCATAAACCTGAACTCCTTTTCTACAAGAAAACTTCACTGATATATTCATATTTCATGACAATATATTTCAATTGGTCTTTATATTGAAGAAGATACTTGGCATGTCCGGTATATTATCTTGAGATTCAAAATTTAAATTAGGACTCTGAGGGTGAATAAATGAACAGGCAACTGATCGTAATAGAAATAAATAAAATTCACACTTTTCTCATAATAGTAGAGGACTTTGCATTTCTTACCCAGGCCAAACAGAGTCTGTGTACACTGGAGTTGTGGCTCATGAGCAGAAAGGGGCTGACAGTTGGGAAACATGCTGCAATTATTATACTCATGTCCACAAGTAACCGGCTGGGCTGATCAAAAAGACCCAAAAGAACTTGACAGGTGGAGGAAAGAATATAAAAGTAGACAAAGGTGCTCCCGAGGAGAAGGATGAATTTAGTAGCTCTGGACTCAGGGGAGGACCTGGAGGAGGCGTCAGTCCTACGAATGTGCTGGACCTGCTGCTTATGTCTGTACAGGATGAGAACCATGGAGCTGCTGGCCCAGAGGGTGAGCCCCAAACATAAAACATCAGGGAATAATAGCAATGCTGCATATAAAGCGTCTTCAGACTTGTCAGTAATAATAGAAGAACAGTAGCCAAAATCTCTTTCCTCTGTGATGTTTTTGTCACTCCTTTTGCCAGTAATATTGAAAGGAAAAATGACATTTACCAGCATTTGCAGGATCCAACACAGGAAAATAGAGGGAACCACGTACTTGGGAGCTGTTACTTTCAGCACTGCCCACCTGGAGTTCCAGGGACTGATCGTGATCACCTGAAAGACACTCAAGAGGCAGATACTACCGATGGACACTCCCCTCCCCACTCTGTGCAGAAAGTACAGAAGTTTGCAGCCAAAATCACTGCGGAAATGCTTCCACCCAAAGACTGTTATTGTCTGAGGGACCCCTTTAGAGAGGAGGACCAAGGAGTTTGCAACAATCAGGTGCTTAAGGATCAAATCTGTGGACCTTAACCTGTAACCCAAGAAGTGAAGGATGATATAACTGCAAAGGAGTGAGAAATTCCCCAGAATTCCAACGACGGTCTGTGTTAAGATGATCATACCTATCATGAAAAAGCTGCTGGCCATCCTTTCAGTTCACAGTCACTGGTACTTTTAAGTTAGAATGTCCTGCATGGGAATATGAGGCATGGGTTACGTGCATCATGTCAACTGAAATCCAGTATTCTCCACTTAACAATATTTCCCACTTGGAAATATTTGCTTCTTGTGTTTCTCTTACCAGCAGCCTTTAAAGGGTTCCATGTATAACATTTAATGAACTAATATGTAAAATTAATCACTGAAGATACTCATGTGATCCCTTCTTTATTCTTCACAAATTTATTAGGCAGGGACAGAAGAGACCTTAGTTATACAGAGGAGTGTTACCTACCCCCAGACAGGTTAAGCCTTTGTCAAACCTGCTTCTTAGTGCAGAGTGAGGACTGAATCCCATTGGACTACTCAAGACAGTGGTTTGAGGAACCTCCCAGGTGCTTAAATGATTAACACCCTGCATTCCACCGCAGAGGATCCAAGCTCAATCCCTGGTCCAGGATCTAACATCTCATGAACTTTGTTGCTTGGCCAAAAGCAAAAAGAGAGTGCACTGATCACCAGCAATGCCAAACATCTAGTTTGTTGCAGGCATATAATAAACCAGATCTATATTGGATTTTGATTTCACAGTTTTTCTGTTTATAGACCTGTGGTATTTTTAAATTTTCATATAACATGATTCCACTTATTTGTAAAGCTTTATTCTATGGTACCATGTATTATGGATTACATCTTAGCATCTTAACACATGAACATCACTGCTGGCAGTAGAATACAGCCAGTGAATATATTAGCAGAGCCCAGTGAATATATTAGCAATGAATTAATATTTGCAGTTGACATTAAAATACAAGACAGAGAGGAAAATTTGGCACTTATAAAGCATGTATTATTGTGTCTTTCATAAACCAGCATACTAGATTTGCTAGAATGTCAACAAATTGGTTTTGGTGTCAGTTTCTGATGTGATCACTTACCAAGAATCTTGAACTGCCTTTCTCTCACAGACTCTGCTGCTCAGTCGAAAGTACAATGAATATATCTTCCAGCTGCCAGGACAAGGGCTCGGTGGGATGGTCATTATACCCAGTATGTGTGTGGGAGTGAGGCAGCCAGATCCTGATATATGGATTTGAGACGCTGTGCTGCCCTCCCCTCCTGTCATGATTGCAATTATCATTTCACCTGCAGCAGCGATGGGAATGCAGGCTTGGGAGCTGAGAACATTTCTGGAAACTTTTCTCTCAGTTGTTAATTACTGGAAACAATTACAAGTTTCTAGTTAGCAGCCTTAGGAGACAACTGGCTGTACTTGACAGGCAATTTCTTTTCCATGATCCCTGAAAGTAATGGTCTCACGAGGAAGAAATGCTGAAATCACACACATTAGGGACTGACACAAACCATGTGCATGCCTCTGGATTCTTCACTTCCCTGAGATGAGTCTCTGCCCTAATACTAGTACTTTCCTCACCTTCCCCCATTGAATGGAACCGTCAATGATAGTATTGGTAAAGAAATGGAATGAGACAAAATACCTGGGAAGTATATTGGAAGAGACAAAAGGAAAAGGAGGAACATCATCAAGAATTCATGATAGGATCCACTGGCACAACTTATTTCAATTTAGACTCATTTTCATAATTCAATGCCAATTATTATGGAACTTTTGTAGGAAATAAACTTTATTATTTTTGAACCCTTTGATAAGAATTGGGTCCAGAACAAATAAATAGAAAAAAGAGTGAGGGTTTCAAAATAGCTATAAAATAAAAGCACACAGATCTGATGGCTCAAATATTTTATCAAGTACTTAATTCAGAAGCATCCTGTACAGGAAACAATATGACACTAAAACCAAGTGCATCAGTGCAAAATTAAAAGAAATGTTGAAATGCAAGTAAGAGGCTTCACAAAAAGCAAACACACCGACAAATGGATCATGTACTTCTAGCCTCTAGAACTGTGAAAAACTGTCTCTGTGAAAAACTGTGAAAACTATCTATGTTTAAATCTCCCAGGCTGCTGTGTTTTATTAAGGCAGACCTAAAATGTAATATAAAGTGTAAGAGTCTGTCTGTTTGATCCTGGGACTTCCAACGGTGATCCTGCAATTTATGTCAGAGAAAGTTTTGCCTGTGTTCTCTTCTAGCAGGTTTATGGTGTCATGTTTTCTATTTAACCCTTGGAGCCATGTTGAGTTTATTTTTGTGTATTGTGTGAGGGTGTGATTTGACTTCATGGATTTACATGAGGCTGTCCAAAAACCGGAGAAGAGTGGAGAAATAACTCAAGAAACAACAAAGAGAAGGAGCCAAAGCAAAAACAATGCCCAGCTGTGGATGTGACTGATGGTGGAAGTAAAGTCTGATGCAAAGAACAGTATAGCACAGGAACCTGGAATGTTAGATCCATGAACCAAGGTACATTGGAAATGGAAAATATCAGATGGGAGGGGTGAACGTTGACATTTTAGAAATCAGTGAACTGAAATGGGCTGGGACGGGCGAATTTAATTCAGATGACCATTTTATGTACTACTGTGTGCAAGATCCCTTAGAAGAAATAGAGTAACACTCATAGGTAACAAAAGAGTCTGAAACGCAGTATTTGGGTGTAATCTCAAAAATGACAGAATGATCTCTGTTCGTTTCCAAAGCAAAGCATTCAGCATCACAGTAATCCAGGGGGATGCCCCAACCAACAATGCTGAAGAAGCTGAAGTTGAATGGTTTGATGAAGACCTACAAGACCTTCTAGAATTAACACCAAAACAGATGTCCTTTTTACCATAGGGGACTGGAATACAAAAGTAGGAAGTCAAGAGATACCTGAAGTAACAGGCAAGTTTGGCCTTGGTGTACAAAATGAAGCAGGGCAAAGGCTAACAGAATTTTACCAAGACAACGCACTGGTCATAGAAAACACCCTCTTTCAACAACACAAGAGACAACTCTATACCAAATGGACATCACCAGATGGTCAACACCAATATCAGATTGATTATATTCTTTGCAGCCAAAGATGGAGAGGCTCTATACAGTCAGCAAAAAAAAGACCAGGAGCTGACTGTGGCTCAGATCATGAACTCTTTATTGTGAAATTCAGACTGAAATTGAAGAAAGTAGAGAAAACCACTAACCATTCAGGTATGACCTCAATCAAATGCATTTGAATTATACAGTGGGTGTGACAGTTTCAAGTGAATAGATCTGATAGACTGAGTGCCTAAAGAGCCATGGACAGAGGTTGGAGACATTGTACAGGAGGCATTGTTGAAGACAACCCCCAAGAAAAAGAAATGCAAAACGTCAAAATGGTTGTCTGAGGAGTCCTTACAATTAGCTGAGAAAAAACAGATGATGAAGGAAAAGGAGAAAAGAACAGATATACCCATCTGAATGCAGACTTCCAGGGCATAACAAGGAGAGATAAGAAAGTCTTCCTCAGTGATCAATGCAAAGAAATAGAGGAAACCAATAGAATGAAAAAGGCTAGGTATCTCCTCAAGAAAATTGGAGATACCGAGGGAACACTTCATGCAGAGATGTGCACAGTAAAGGGCAGAAATGGTATGGACCTAACAGAAGCAGAAGATATTAAGAAGAGGTGGCAAGAATACACAGAAGACTATCCAAAAAACCTCATGACCCAGCACCACGATGGTGTGATCACTCACACTCACCTAGATCCAGACATCCTGGAGTCTGAAGTCAAATGGGCCTTAGGAAGCATCATGACGAAAACAGCCAGTGGAGCTGCTGGAATTCCACTGAGCTATTTCAAGTCGTAATAATGACGCTGTGAACGTGCTGCACTCAATACACCAGCAAATTTGGAAAACTCAGCAGTGGCCACAGGACTGGAAAAGGTCTGTTTTCCTTCCAATCCCAAAGAAAGGCAATGCAAAAGAGTGTTCAAACTACCACACGATTGCACTCATCTCACACGCTAGCAAAGTAATGATCAAACTTCTCCAAGCCAAGCTTCAACACTATGTGAACCAAGAACTTCTAGATGTACAAGCTGGATTTAGAAAAGGCTGAGGAGCCAGATATCAAATTACCAACATCCACTGGATCATCAAAAAAGCAAGAGAGTTCTGGAAAAACATCTACTTATGCCTTTTTGAATACAACAAAGCCTTTGACTGTGTGGATCATGATAAACTGTGGGAAATTATTCAAGAGATAAGAGTACCAGACCACCTGACCTGCCTCCTGTGAAATCTGCATACATGTCTTAAGCAACTGTTAGAATGGACATGGAAGCATAGACTGGTTCCAATTTGGGAAAGGAGTACATCAAGGCTGTATATTGTCACCCTGCTTATTTAACTTATATGCAGAGTACATCATGTGAAATGCCAGGCTGGATGAAGCACATCTGGTACCAAGATTGTTAGGAGAAATGTCAGCAACTTCAGATATGCAAATGACACCACACTTATGGCAGAAAGTGAAGAGTAACTACAGAACCTCTGGATGCATGTGAAACAGGAGAGTGAAAAAACTTGCTTAAATCTGAAGATTTGAAACACGAAGATCATGGCATCTGGTCCCACTATTTCAGAATAAATAGATGGGGAAACATTGGAAACAGTGACAGAAGTTAATTCCTTGGGTTCCAAAATCACTGCAGATGGTCATGCAGCCATGAAATTAAAAGATCCTTCTCCTTTGAAGAAAAGTTATGATGAACTTAGATAGCATATTAAAAAGCAGAGACATTACTTTGCTGACAAAGGCCCATCTACTCAAAGCTGTGGTTTTTCCTGTAATGTATGAATGTGAGAGTTGGACCACAAAAAAGCAGAGCACAGAAGAATTGATGTTTTTGAACTGTGGTGTTGGAGTAGACTGTTGAGAATTCCTTGAACTGCACAGAGATCAGAACAGTCAGTCCTAATGGAAATCAGTCCTGAATATTCACTGGAAGGACTGATACTGAAGCTGAAGCACCAATACTTTGGCCACCTGATGTGAAGAATGGACTCATTGGAAAAGACCCTGATGCTGCAAAGGATTGAAGGCCGGAGAAGGGGACGACAGGATGAGATGCTTGGATGGCATCACTGACTTGATGGACATGAGCCTTAGCAAGCTCCAGCAGTTGGTGCTGGACAGGGAAGCCTGGCAGCTTCAGTCTGTGGGCCCACAAAGTGTTGGATGTGACTGAGCAACTGAGCTGAACTAATTACATTTGGCCCACGGATACTGGTGAAAATTCTCTATCTTGAATCAACTCATTAGGAAACTTAATGGACCTGAAAAATTCACTTGCCATGTAGTATAACATGACTACCCAGATGATGTCACATCCATGGGAGGAGAACTGTTTATTATTTATATAATTATCAATAGGTTTTCAACACTATGAGCATTCTTTACCTCCTGTGATGGTTTCTTATGAGGAAGAAGCTAGTATAAGGGGATATGCCTTCACAATTTTTGGTGGCCTTATCTTTTGACCAATTCTTTGTGACCCCATGGATTGCACCATGACAGACTTCCCTGTCCATCACAAACACATGCAGCTTACTCAAACTGATTTCCATAGAGTCGGTGATGCCATCCAACCACCTCAACCTCTGTCATCCCCTTCTCCTCCTGCCTTCAATTTTTCCCTGCATAATGATCTTTTCAAATGAGTCAGTTCTTCTCATCATGGGCCAAAATATTGGGGTTTCAGCCAGTGACAGTTCTTCCAATGAATATTCAGGACTGATTTCCTTTAGGATGGACTGGTTGGATCTCCTTGCAGTCTAAGGCAGTCTCAAGAGTTTTCTTCAACACCACAGCTCAAAAGCATCAATTCTTCAGTGCTCAGCTTTTTTTTACAGCCAAACTCTCAAATCCACACATGACTACTAGAAAAAGCATAGCCTTGACTAGACGGACCTTTGTTGGCAAAGTAATGTCTCTGCTTTTTAATATGCTGTCTAGGTTGGTCATAACTTTATTTCCAAGGAGCAAGCGTCTCCTAATTTCATGGCTGCAAGCACCATCTGCACTGATTTTGGAGCCACCAAAATAAAGTCTCTCACTGTTTCCATTGTTTCCCCATCTCTTTTCAATGAAGTGGTGGGACTGGATGCCATGATCTTAGTTTTCTAAATGTTGAGTTTTAAGCCAAGTTTTTCACTCTCCTCTTTCACTTTCATCAAGAGGCTCTTTTGATCTCCACTTTCTGCCATAAGGGTGGTGTCCTGTGCATCTCTGTGGGTACTGATATTTCTCCCTGCAACCTTGATTCCAGCTTGTGCTTCATACAGCCCAGCATTTCGCATGATGTACTCTGCATTTAAGTTAAATAAGCAGGGTGACAATAAACAAGCTTGACATACTCCTTTCTCGATTTGAAACCAGTCTGTTGTTCCATGTCCAGTTCTCACTGTTTCTACTTGACCAGCATACAGATTTCTCAAGAGGCAGGTCAGGTGGTCTGGTATTCCCATTCTTTAAGAATTTTCCACAGATTGTTGTCATCCACACAGTCAAAGCTTTTGGCGTAGTCAATAAAGCAGAAGTTGATGTTTTCCTGGAACTCTCTTGCTTTCTCGATGATCCAGAGGATGTTGGCAATTTGATCTCTGTTTCCTCTGCATTTTCTAATTCCAGCTTGAATGTCTGGAAGTTCATGGTTCACATACTGTTGAATTGGGTACAGTAAAACTTAAAGGGTTTTTTTTTTTTTTTAATTTTTATTACTTGGAGGCTAATTAGTTTACAATATTGTAGTGGTTTTTTCCATACATTTCCATGAATCAGCCATGGATTTACATGTGTTCCCCATCCTGATCCCCCCTCCCACGTCCCTCCCTATCCCATCGTTCTGGATCTTCCCAGAGCACTAGCCCTGAGCACTTGACTCATGCATCCAACCTGGGCTGATGGTCTGTTTCACCCTTGATAGTATACTATCAATGCTGTTCTCTCAGAACATCCCACCCTCGCCTTCTCCCACTGAGTCCCAAAGTCTGTTCTGTACATCTGTGTCTCTTTTACTGTTTTGCCTATTGGATCATCATTACCATCTTTCTAAATTCCATATATATGCGTTAGTGTACTGTATTGGTCTTTATCTTTCTGGCTTACTTCACTCTGTAAAATGGGCTCCAGTTTCATTCGTCTCATTAGAACTGATTCAAATGAATTCTTTTTAATGGCTGAGTAATATTCCATTGTGTATATGTACCATAGCTTACTTATCCATTCGTCTGGTGATGGGCATCTAGGTTGCTTCCATGTCCTGGCAATCATAAACAGTGTTGCAATGAACACTGGGGTGCAGGTGTCTCTTTAATATCTAGTTTCCTCTGTGTGTATGCCCAGGAGTTGGATTGCTGGGTCATATGGCAGTTCTATTTCCAGTTTTTTTAAGGAATCTCCACACTGTTCTCCATAGTGGCTGTACTAGTTTGCATTCCCACCAACAGTGTAAGAGGGTTCCCTTTTCTCCACACCCTCTCCAGCATTTATTGCTTGTAGACTTTTGGATAGCAGCCATCCTGACTGGAGTGTAATGATACCTCGTTGTCGTTTTGATTTGCATTTCTCTGATAATGAGTGATGTTGAGCATCTTTTCATGTGTTTGTTAGCCATCTGTATGTCTTCTTTGGAGAAATGTCTGTTTAGTTCTTTGGCCAATTTTCTGATTGGGTCATTTATTTTTCTTGAATTGTGCTGTAGTAATTGCTTGTATATTTTTGAGATTTATCCTTTGTCTGTTGCTTCATTTGCTATTATTTTCTCCCATTCTGAGGGCTATCTTTTCACCTTCCTTATTGTTTCCTTTGCTGTGCAAAAGCTTTTAAGTTTCATTAGGTCCCATTTGTTTATTTTTGCTTTTACTTCCAATATTCTGGGAGGTGGGTCATATAGGATCCTGCTGTGATTTATGTTGGAGAATATTTTGTCTATATTCTCCTCAAGGAGTTTTATAGTTTCTGGTCTTACATTTAGATCTTTAATCCATTTTGAGTTTATTTTTGAGTATGGTGTTAAAAGGTGTTCTAGTTTCATTCTTTTACGAGTTGTTGACCAGTTTTGCCAGCACCACTTGTTAAAGACATTGTCTTTTTTCCATTGTATATCCTTGCCTCCTTTGTCGAAGATAAGGTGCCCATAGGTACCTGGATTTATCTCTAGGCTTTCAATTCTGTTCCATTGATCTATATTTCTGTATGTGTGCAAGTACCACACTGTCTTGAGGACTGTGGCTTTTTAGTAGAACCTGAAGTCAGGCAGGCTGATTCTTCCAGTTCCATTCTCCTTTCTCAAGATTCCTTTGGCTATTTGGGGTTTTTTGTATTTCCATACAAATTGTGAAATTATTTGTTCTAGTTCGGTGAAAAATACCATTGGTAGCTTGATAGGGATTGCATTGAATCTATAGTTTGCTTTGGGTAGTATACTCATTTTCACTATATTGATTCTTCCAATCCATGAACACGGTATATTTCTCCATCTATTTGTGTCCTCCTTGATTTCTTTCACCAGTGTTTTACAGTTTTCTATATATAGGTCTTTTGCTTCTTTAGGTAGATTTATTCCTAAGTATTTTATTCTTTTAGTGGCAATGGTGAATGGACTTATTTCCTTAATTTCTCTTTCTCTTTTCTCATTGGTAGTGTATAGGAATACAAGGGATTTCTCTGTGTTAATTTTATATCCTGCAACATTACTATATTCATTGATTAGCTCTAGTAATTTTCTGGGAGAGTCTTTAGGGTTTTCTCTGTAGAGGATCATGTCATCTGCAAACAGTGAGAGTTTTATTTCTTCTTTTCCAATCTGGATTCTTTTTACTTCTTTTTCTGCTCTGATTGCTATGGCCAACACTACCAAAACTATGTTGAATAATAGTGGTGAGAGTGGGCACCCTTATCTTGCTCCTGACTATACGGGAAGTGCTTTCAATTTTTTCACCATTGAGGATAATGTTTGCTGTGGGTTTGTCATTTATAGCTTTTATTATGTTGAGATGTGTTCCTTCTCTTCCTACTTTCTGGAGGGTTTTCATCATTAATGGATGTTGAATTTTGTCAAAGGCTTTCTCTGCATCTATTGAGATAATCATATGGTTTTGTCTTTCAATTTGTTAATGTGGTGTATTACATGGATTGATTTGCAGATATTAAAGAATCCTTGCATTCCTGGGATAAAGCCCACTTGGTCATGATGTATGATCTTTTTAATATGTTGTTGGATTCTATTTGCTAAAATTTTGTTAAGGATTTTGTATCTATATTCATCAGTGATATTGGGCTATAATTTTCTCTTTTTTTGTGGCATCTTTGTCAGATTTTTGTATTAAGGTGATTGTGGTGTCATAGGATGAGTTTGGAAGTTTTTCTTCTTCTGCAATTTTCTGGAAGAGATTGAGTAGGATAGGCATTAGTTCTTTTCTAAATTTTTGGTAGAATTCAGCTGTGAAGCCATCTGGTCTTGGGCTTTTGTTTGTTGGAAGATTTCTGATTACAGTTTCAATTTCCGTGCTTGTGATGGGTCTGTTGAGATTTTCTATTTCTTCCTAGTTCAATATTGGAAAGTTTTCCTTTTTGAAGAAAAGGCATCTGGTCCCATCACTTCATGACAAATAGATGGGGAAACAGTGGAAACAGTGGCTGACTTTATGTTGGGGGGCTCCAAAATCACTGCAGATGGTGGTTGCAACCATGAAATTAAAAGACGCTTACTCCTTGGAAGGAAATTTATGATCAACCTAGACAGCATATTAAAAAGTAGACACAGGACTTTGTCCACAAAGGTCCATCTAGTCAAGGCTATGGTTTTTCCAGTAGTCATGTATTTATGTGAGAGTTGGACTATAAAGAAAGCTGAGCGCAGAAGAATTGATGATTTTGAACTGTGGTGTTGGAGAAGACTCTTGAGAGTCCCTTGGCCTGCAAGGAGATCCAACCAGTCCATCCTAACGGAAATCAGGCCTGAATGTTCATTGGAAAGACTGATGTTCAACCTGAAACTCCAATACTCTGGCCACCTGATGTGAAGAGCTGACTCATTGGAAAAGACCCTGATGCTGGGAAAGATTGAAGGCGGGAAGAGAAGGGGACGACAGAAGATGAAATGGTTGTATGACATCACCGACTCAATGGAGATGAGTTTGGGTAAACTCTGGGAGCTGGTGATGGACAGGTGTTAGGATCCTTTAATGGACCGGAAACTGGTGGTCTGGAGTCAATCATAAGGAAGTGAAAGAGCGAAAGTGGTTGATAGTCCCTGGTTTACACTGAGGACCAATAAAGCCCTTGACACAGGGCTTGCATCACTCATGAAGGCACAGGGAGCCCTCTCAATGGGAACTTGAAAGCCAGTGCAGGAGACTGAGCATAATGGGTCTCTGTGCTCCAGAGAAATAGCCATGGGTGGAGTGTGGCATGTGTGGGGAGTGAGAGAGAGAAAAGACACAGGGACATAAGCTCTGATGGAGCAAATGTGCTTTAATGATCTTTTTGTGAAGATGTATATGTTGTTGTACAAGGAATTTCTTTCGAGAATGATAAACATCAGAAAACTAAATGTGCAGCAACCGTTACCAAAGGAACAAGGGATTAACAGCAGTCATAAAGTCAGGAGACAATCCATATCTCAAAAAAGAGGATCAAGACTAAGTTTTGTCATAAAGAGAATGTTTACTGAGGGAGACCCAAGCCTATCTCCCACAATGACCCCAGCCCTGGGAGCAGCTTGCCTTTCTACTGATAAGGAACAGAGGATTTATGAGAAACAGCACGTAGGAATCCCCCCATTAAACATCCCCTGACAATTCTCCATTATTTATTTATAAAATTTGTAAAAAGGGCTCTGACCATTTGAGTTTGTTTTGTTTCAACAATTTTTGCATGAAGGCAACAGTAAATGACAAATATAATTCTCAAGACAATCAGCAAAGTCATAGTTACTGACCCGATGCTGTGAGTGATGCTTTGAAACCATCTGCATGGGTCCATCCCAATTAATTGATCTGCAAGTTGTTCAGCTAAAGTTTGCAAATTAGTGGAAAAGGCGAGATGTTTAGAAGTGGTTTCAAAGACTTCTTTTTGTAATATTGTACATTCAGAGAGACATTATCATGTATGTTTTGTAAATGATATTTTATTTGTTCCCTGTTGTACACACTATGATTAAATTGAACAGGAGTAACACAAAATTGAGTAGAATTCCAATCACATTTTAGTATCACCTGTTTTTGTATATCTATTAATTGATCTCAAACCCATTTGATGGCTGTTTTCAGTTCTTGTATTTCATCTTAAATATCCTCATCTATCTGAGCCTGAGTGGCCCAAATAGTATGAGCATCTTTAGTCCAATTTTGGATAAAATTATGTGTTTGAATTGAGGTTTGTAATGCAATGCCAGTGATGGCAGCAGTGGTGCAAATAGCTATTAATCCCAAAATGCCAAGAATCAGCCATCCAATGAATCGCTTAGATTACTGGAGCAGTTTAGTAAGTAACCAGGAAGCAAGTCCAGCCATGGGGCCTTCTTCCCAGGGCCATTGTAGATTTATTGGTGTCCAGAGACTACATCGAGATCAAAGAATCAAAAGGGAATCATTTCTTAAGGAAATAGAGGAGTTAAGAGAGCTATATAACTTGCAATTTATACAAGTTACAGAACGTAAAGTCTTAATGAATTCTAAGTTTCCTATAGCTACAACAAAAGGAAGTGGAACACAGGCTTTTATGAACTATGATTGATGATAGCAAAAGAAATAATTACTATGACTCTGATTGGTCCCTGTGAAATGTCCAGTCTAAGTCCCAGGTTCTTCAGTGCTTGCTGCAAGTTTCCAGATGTCCCATTGTTTAGGCCCAATCTGCTTATCAAGGACGATTTGAGAGCGAGTAGGTGTCATTTCGCCATCAAGCCAGCTAAGGAGTCCTTTTCATGGCAGTGTTTCATTGAACTGTTGGTAATCTTTTCTGTTACTTGAATAGCATAATCACATATAGTACTGTTATTATAATCTGAGCAGTTAGATAGCCATATACCAGGGGGTCCCCAATGAAAAATGGTATAATTGGCCATAAACATTAATTTCCATGATTCAGCTTGACATGTATCTCAGTAAATAGAGTATATTTAATGTCTTTATAAGTAAACCCCTTACATTCTAACTTTTGTCCTCTTCCTAGAGTTTTGGTAGTGCTGACATGGTTTTCAGAAAAGGACAGGGCACTAAACAGTTCAAGCAATGTGTGGAAGTTGTTTAATGGAGGCAGGACGGAAGCCCGTGTTTGTCGACTAACATTAATACATAATTTTGTTGGGCCCACACATAAAGGAAGGATTTCATAGCCTAGAGAAATGTCACTTAGTCTTCCTTTTTTCTCAAGATGAGAGGGCCCCTCCAAGCTCCAAGGAGGGGGCATATGCGTTGAGTCATTAGTGGATACGATTGGCCCTCTATCTGTCCATTCTAGAACCTAAAATAAAAAGGGAGGTTAGGTACATAAGCCCAATAAGTGTGATCAATCAAGTCAGCCTGAGCAGGGGAAGCAAAAGCAAGCAAAGCAAGCATAGCAAAAAAAATATTTTCAGGATTCTGAGGCATTCCCTGTTGAGAAATCAGATTTTCAGCTTGATTAGTAAGGGTTTTTATCTGTCCCCAAGTAGGGAGATCATAAGGTCGATGACATCGAGTGCGGCATTTTTTGGAAATGTTTTAAAGCCGCCATGGCTTGTACTGGAATTTCTTCCTCCTGAGGTTTTTGTTGTTTTGTCTCTAGTTTGAACGTTGGGGTCCCCCTTAGGTCGATTCTTCCGAAGAGGAAGCCATGTGAGTTCGTTGGATCCATCTGGAGAAATAGAAGCATACCCCTTTCCCTGTAAGATTAGTTTTTTAGATTTCGATTGATTAGTTAACCCGTCTTGATACCAAATGGGAAGAGGAAGGGAGGTGTCCTTCAATGTCTCGAAATGTTTTTCTGCTTTTGTCAAAATATCTCCTTGCAGTAAGTTAAGAAACATTCAAAACAAATAAAGCTACATTAACAATAGTTATAGGCTTAAAGAACATACTGAGTTGGAATCTAGTAGAGTCTGCTCTAGATAAGGAAGATAGAAGTGTTCCTATGCATTTCCTCCTGTAGTTTCTTTTTGTCATGTGTCTGTTTAACTGTGTCTCCTGTTTGTGGATTACAAGGAATGTCTGCAAAGTGTTTAATAAAGAATGAAATTAAAAACTCTTTGAACTGTCTAGAAATACAGGCAGGGCCATTGTCTGCTTTTATAGAATTAGGTGTTCTCATTATTGCAAAGTAAGCTAAAATGTGGATTATAACATGTCGTGTAACTTCACCTCGGAGAGGTGTTGCGCATATAAAAGAATAATTTGTATTGATCGAGACATGTAAGAAGGAAGAAGATGAAAGTTCAGGGCAATGAGGTATATGCATTTGCCATAAATATTTTTTATATTTTTGTATTCATCATTCCATTCATCATTCCTGATATCTTTTTATTAAAAATATATCTTATTTTTCTTTAGCAACCATGAACTGTCTTTTATATTAGCATTTTACAGATTGTTGAATATATTTATTATATTATATATTATAATATATATTTATATATATGTAAATATATACACACATGTATATTTATACAATTATATTTAAACAATATATTTATTATAATATAACATATTTATATATTTATTAATAGTGCAAACCTCTTTAAGTTTTCTGTAAGAAAAACATTCTGTAAGAGGAAGTTAGTGGTCAGTAATTTATGTTTTCAAATCTTATTTTATTTGGAAATGACCTAGCTATTTATTGAATTTTTATTATTTAGTTTAGTATAACTCTAGAAATTTAAGTTATCCCAATCCTAAAAGATTATTTTAGATTATAATAATAGATTATTTCTTTTAATAGAGTTTATCTAAAAGTTTTCATCTCATTTATATATATATATATTATATTTATATATATAATATATTTATATATATACTATATTTATACATATATAATATATTTATATATACATGGAGAGAGAAATGGTAACCCAATCCAGTGTTCATGCCTGGAGAATCCCAGGGACGGAGGAAGCTGGTGGGCTGCCATCTATGGGGTTGCAGAGAGTTGGACAGGACTGAAGCGACTTAGCAGCAGCAATATACATATATATGTATATATATATATATATATATATATATATATAAAGTTACCTTTTGGTTGACATATTTAGTTTACCTTAAACCTAGGCACAATAAAAGTATTATATAATGTTGATGACCTAAGACATGTTTTAATATGTTAGCAAACAATTATATTTAAATTATATTTATATTTAAATAAACATTACATTTTATTTCAGCCTCTTGATGAAAGTGAAAGAGGACGGTGAAAAAGTTGGCTTAAAGCTCAACATTCAGAAAACTAAGATCATGGCATGTGGTCCCATCACTTTATAGAAAATAGGTGGGGAAACAGTGGAAACAGTGTCAGACTTTATTTTGGGGGGCTCCAAAATCACTGCAGATGGTGATTGCAGCCATGAAATTAAAAGACGCTTACTCCCTGGAAGGAAACTTATGACCTACCTAGACAGCATATTAAAAAGCAGAGACATTACATTGCCAACAAAGGTCCGTGTAGTCAAGGCTATGCTTTGTCCAGTGGTCATGTATGGATGTGAGATTTGGACTCTGAAGAAAGCGAGCACCGAAGAATTGATGCTTTTGAACTGTGGTGCTGGAGAAGACTCTTGAGAGTCCCTTGGACTGCAAGGAGATCCAACCAGTCCATCCTAAAGGAGATCAGTCCTGGGTGTTCACTGGAAGGACTGACGCTGAAACTGAAACTCCAATTTTGGCCACCTCATGCGAAGAGTTGACTCATTGGAAAAGACCCTGATGCTGGGAGGGATTGAGGGCCAGAGGAGAAGGGGACGACAGAGGATGAGATGGCTGGATGGCATCACCGACTTCATGGACATGAGTTTGAATAAACTCAGGGAGTTGGTGATGGACAGGGAGGCCTGGTGTGCTGAGATTCATGGGGTTGCAAAGAGTTGGACACGACTGAGCGACTGAACTGAAGTAAACTGAAACATTATATTTAATATTGAATATTTTTCAGTTCACAGGAAACTGAATTTAAATAGAGCTCATTTAACTTTATATTATCTAAAAACATAGACATACATTGACACCCAGATAAATTTAGATAGACGGATAGAGATAGATTTCCGCTTGAAATTAAAAAAAAATTTTTTTTTTTTTTAGTTCTTCCAATTTGTTTATGACTGGAGTCCCAGATAGAGTGGGCTGTGTATCTCAAGGACATGATGAGAGTTAACTTCAGACTTTTTCCTAGGCCTGTTTTTGTTTCCCAGTCACAACTGAAGCTTCAAAAAAGTATTTTAACAAGTTAACCTTTTCATAAATGCATGTGTAAGAAGAACCAGTTTTGTAGTTTCAAAATAGATTTTAATTTAATCAGTTTTTTCTGGCTTCTAATGTACATCATGGCCATTCAGTGTCAAAAATGTCATTTTTCTTTCTTATAGTTACAGTATATCACTAATGATATATGCATGAGGGAATTGTTGTCACATTGGGTGTAAAGCCTTGGCTACAAAATTTTGACAAATAGTGAGACTGTTAAGCATATCTTGAGGTAAGATATTCCATTGAAATCTTTTATGAGACCCAATATGATTAGGATAAGGGAGAGAGAAAGTGAATCTCTCCCGGTCTAAAGGGTGTAGGGGTATGTTGAAAAAGCAATCTTGTAAATCAGTAATAATAATAGGCCAATTTTGAGGAATAGTAGTAGGTGATGGGATCCCTAGTAGCAATACACCCATAGGTTTCATAGATGCATTAACTTTTGTAAGGTCTGTTAGAGACGCCATTTGTTAGATTTCTTTTTTATAACAAAAATAGGAGAGTTTCAAGGAGAGCAAGATTCCTCAATATGTTTCGATTTTAATTGTATGTCTATAAGTTCTTTAGCAGCCTGTAATTTATCTTTCATAAGGGGCCATTGCTCTGTCCAAATAGGCTCATCATTTTTCCCAGTTATTTTAATAATTGTTTTGTTTGTTAAATGAGCATTGGCCCCTAGGAAAAATGTGGAATGTATATCTGAGTTTGCCATTGCATAAGTCATTCCTTACCTATTAGATTAAGTGGTGCATTTATCACATAAGGAGAAGGAAATGGCAACCCACTCCAATATTCTTGCCTGGAGAACCCCATGGATGGAGGAGCCTGTTGGGCTACAGTACATGGGGTGGCAAAGAGTCGGACACTACTGAGCGACTTCACTTCACTCACTTACCACATAAGGTCTTAATGTTGCAGGTTGGCCTTCTGGTCCCTCACAGGGGTATATTTGAACACTTTGATAGACTGCTTGCATTTTGGTTTGAGAAATTCCTGCAATTTGGCAACAGACTTTTTTGTAGAGGCCATGATTTGGGCCATAAGTGTTTGGAAATAATAGTAATATCAGATCCAGTGTCAAGGAGACCAGAAAAATTTTTACCATTAATTTTGAAATTTATAATTGGTCAGGCATATTCAGATACCAATAATGTCCATAAGGATTGTTTTTTGTCTGTATGGTTGAATCTGCCTGTCCATATATCATTAGAGGTGTTAATAGAAATGTGTTGCTAACAAAGGTCCATGTAGTCAAGGCTATGCTTTTTCCCGTGGTCATGTATGGAGGTGAGAGTAGGACTGTGAAGAAAGCTAAGTGCCGAAAAATTGAAGGTTTTGAGCTGTGATGTTGGAGAAGACTCTTGAGAGTCCTTTGGACTACAGGGAGATCCAACCAGTCCATCCTGAAAGAGATAGGTCCTGGGTGTTCATTGGAGAGACTGATGCTGAAGCTGAAACTCCAATAGTTTGGCCACCTCATGTGAAGAGTTGACTCATTGGAAAAGACCCTGATGCAGGGAGGGATTAGGAGCAGGAGGAGAAGGGGATGACAGAGGATGAGATGGTTGGATGGCATCACCGACTCGATGGGCATGAGTTTGAGTGAACTCCGGGAGTTTGTGATCGACAGGGAGGCCTGGAGTGCTGCGATACTTGGGGTCGCAAAAAGTTGGACACGACTGACCAACTTAACTAACTAGCTAAGGCAAAAAAGTAATTGAGCAATCTTGTCCCCCTTTTAGAATTGTCATAGAATCTGAGATGACATCATGAATTGAACTTCTCCTTTAAACCTGAATTAATTATTCCAGGGTGGACATCAATTCCTTTACAATCAAACTAGATCAGCTGAGTAAAAGACCGAAGGTTTGTGGGGGTGGGGGCCCAAAAAGCCTGATAGATATTCAAGAATAGACTGCTTGAGGGTAAAGGAGAAAATCATTTAGGGCTGATATATTGATGGCAACACTGCCGGATGTTGAGGGTTTGAGGGAAAAGATGGAATTTGCCCCTGGTTTTTGTTGAAGGGGACCTAAGGGGTCCCCTGCTTGGTGTTTCCTGGAATAGTCCTTCCTTCAATATCAAATTTAGATTTACAATCTTTGGCCCAATGCATTCCTCTATGGCAGTGAGGGCAAATTCTTGGAGGTTTGTTTATTAACCCTCTTAGGGCAGTCCCTTTTTAAATGGTTTTTATCTCTACATGTAAAGCATCCTTCATTTTCCTCTCTAAAGACAGCAGCCGTTGTCTCAGCTAGCATTTGCATCTTCTGAATTTCTGATCCTAGATTGAGACAAGCCTTCATATATAATAGTCCCAGTCTCGTGAATTGGAGTGATAGCTCTTTGACATTCCTGATTTGCATTCTCATAAACAAGTCATTTCTCTAGCTGTTTTTTGACTTCTTCTCCAATTACAGTATGGGAAATAGCAGTTTCTAATCTAGCTAAAATATCAGCATAATTTTCATTAGGTTTTTGTAAAATTTTGGTGTAGCTACCTGTAGGCTCTCCGTGAGGAGTAATTCGACCCCAAGTTTCAAGGGCCACTGTCTTTAATTGTTCATGCAACAAGGAAGGGCATTGTATTTGAGCTTCTATGACATCAAGTTTTCTGGTATCAGTTAACATTTCAAAAGTCATTTGGTTTTGGGAGTGCCAGCTTGGGCATTCTTGTTAGCATGATCTCTGGCTATATCATGAAACCACATTGTCCATTGAAGATATTCTCCTGGTTTAAGGAGAGCTGTTACTAGAATTCGCCAATCATAGGGAATAAAGTTTCCAATAGAAGATGCCACAGCATTTAGAAGCTCTTTAGTAAAAGGTGAATGTGGGCCATACACAGTTACAGCCTTTTTCATTTGTATCCTGTAAAAATAAACAAATATCTTAATATTGAGGTATTATGTGCCCTTGAGCATCAGGATTTCTTAAAACTGGAAAGGCGGAGAAACCATCAGGTTCAGAGACTTGTGATAGCAAAGCCAGTAATTCAGAGAGCTTCTGTCATGGAGGAAAGTGTGTACATACCGATTTTTTTGCAAATATGAGTCTGTACTAAGGACTTATCATTATTATCTAAAAAAGGATCACCAGTTTTGATGTCAAAAAGTGTCTCAGGAGACTCGTTGTTAGAATCACTAGGTTCTAGTGAAGGAGAGACTTTTGGATTTCTGCCTGCTGGCAGAGGAGGAGCATTTGGAGCAGCCGAGGCAGGTCTTGTAGGAAAATTCTATAATATCTTATGTTGTTCTAATTGGGCCTTTTGTAAAGTTTTATCATTTAATTTATATTCATATAATAAGTGTTCTGTCTGTTGTCGAATATTAGGAGAGCTAGAAGTTACCTTGAAATGGCAGAATTACAGCTTTAAAGAGAGCCCATAGGGGCCAGAAATCGATTGGAATATTTTTATCTGTTTTTGGTGGCTCATTCAACATTTTCTTTGACCCGGTGCCAAATTTCTAAATCAAAACTGTCTTTATCAGGGAACCAAGGATTACAATTAATCATTGATTAAAGGCAAGCCTCTATTTCTTGGTGTGAAACCAAAAGTCCCTGAGCTTTAAACAAATGGTGAAGTAAAGTAGAGAGATGATGGGGCTTTCCTGCCATTTGAAGTTAAGTAGAGAAATGAGGGAGCTTTGTCGCCATTTGTCCCATGTCTTAGTACTTACTGACCTCAATAGGCCCTGAGTCACTCCGTCTGAAATGCCACATATACCAGAGTCCCTGTTCTGGGTGCCACTTTTTGTGATCCTTTAATCGATATATATATAGAGAGAGAAAAAAGGCATGGGGACCTAAGCTCTGATGGAGCAAAGGTGCTTTAATGATCTTTTTGTGAGTATATGTAGACTGTTTTACAAGGAATTTCTTTCGACAATGATAAAGATCAAAAAAGTAAACGTACAGCAACTATTACCAAGGGAACAAAGAATTAACGATGGTCAAAAGGTCAAGAGACAATCCATATCTCAAGAAAGAGAGACAGAGGTGGATATCTGAAAGTGTTTTCCTTTGAAACCAGGACCAAGGGAAGGATGCTCACTTTTGTCACTCTGGATTAACAGTGTGCAGGTCTTAGCAACTGCATTTGAACAAAAATGTAATAAGAGACATCCAAAGCCTAAGAGAAGAAGTAACACAGTCACTACTATAGAGAAACGATACTTTATATAGAAAACCCTAATATCTTCACCAGAAAACTAACTAATGAATTCAGTACACACACTCACACACACAATGGAATATTCCTCACCCATTAAGAATAAAATTTTGCTGCTTCTAATATAGATGGACCTGGATATCATTCTGTTTAGTAAATTAAATCAGACAGAGAAAGACAAATACTGTATATTTTCACCTGACACATGCAATCTAAAACTACTACAAATGGATGAAAATAATGGAGTAGAAAAAGACTCTCACACATAGAGCATAAACAAGTCTTTACCAGTGCGGAGAGAAAGTGGGAAGGGGCAAGACAGAGTATAGATTCAGAAGTACACACTACTATGTATAAAATAAATAAACTACAAGGACATACTTTACAGCACAGGGAATATAGCCAATAGTTCATAATAGCTTAAAACAAAGTATAACCTATATATTGAACCACAATGTTGTACCTCTGCCACTACCATAATACTGTAAATCAACTATAATTCAATGAAAAATTTAACATAAAAGAAGAGTTCTACGTTGTGATATGTGGTTGTAATGGCAGTCATATTACAATATTTACATGTAACAAATTACCAAATCTTACACTTTAAATTTACACAATGTTATGTGTCAAATATATTTCAGTTTGAAAAATCTGCTGAAATATAGTTTTCTTTTGGCGTGTTTTTTATTGTACTTCACTTCAAGCTTCTCATTTCTACATGAAAATATTTTAATGTGCTAATCTCCCTGCAAGATTCTTTCTAATAAATACTGCCATCTCTCTTAATATTTAAATCAGTTCTAATGAGCTGGATGAAACTGGAGCCCATTATAGAGAGTGAAGTAAGCCAGAAAGAAAATCACCAATACAGTATACAAAGGCAGATATGTGGAATTTAGCAACATGGTGATGATAACTCTATATGCAAGACAGAAACAGAGACACAGGTGTATAAAACAGACTTTTGGACTCTGTGGGAGAAGGTGAGGGTGGGATGATCTGAGAGAATAGCATTCAAACATGTATATTATCAATTGTGAAACAGATTGCCAGTCCAGGTTTGATGCATGAGACAAGTGCTCAGGGCTGGTGCCCTAGGATGACCCCAGGAGGGAGGTGGGAGGGAGGTGGGAGTGGGGTTCAGGATGAGAAACACATGCAAATCCATGAGTGATTCATATTAATGTTAGGCAAAAACCACCACAATATTGTAAATTAATTAGTCTCCAACTAATATAAATAAAGGAAAAAGAAAGAAAAATTTTAACTATAAACTTTTAACTGGCTCCCAAACTCTTACCTGATTTTACCTTTGAGTGCTTACCAGGGTATTCTTTACTCTGTAAGGACATTAATTTCTTCAATTTTATTTCTGACTACTGTACACATTGATCCATTTTCATGTATACTTTAATCTATAATTCCATACCTACTTCATCTCTTGGAAAATTATTTGGTTAGACTAAAGAACATATTTGGACACTTCATAATATGCAGATTATTTCAAGGCCTGTTGTTTATTGCATAAACCTGAACTCCTTTTCTACAAGAAAACTTCACTGATATATTCATATTTCATGGCAATATATTTCAATTGGTCTTTATATTGAAGAAGATACTTGGCATGTCCTGTATAAGATTATCTTGAGATTCAAAATTTAATTAGGATTCTGAGGGTGAATAAATGAACTGGCAATTGATCATCATAGAAATAAATTCACACTTTTCTGATAATAGTTGAGGACTTTGCATTTCGTATCCAGGCCAAATAGAGCCTGTGTACACTGGAGTTATGGCTCATGAGCAGAAAGGGGCTGACAGCCTGGAAGCACGCTGCTGTGATTATACTCATGTCCACAAGGAACCAGTTGGATTGATCAAAAAGAGCCAAAAGAACTTGACAGATGGAGGAAAGAATATAAAAGCAGACAAAGGTGCTCCCGAGGAGAAGGATGAATTTAGTAGCTCTGGACTCAGGGGAGGACCTGGAGGAGGCGTCAGTCCTACGAATGTGCTGGACCCGCTGCTTATGTCTGTACAGGATGAGAACCATGGAGCTGCCGGCCCAAAGCATGAGCCCAAACATAAAACTTGAGGGAATAATAGCAATACTGCAGACAAGGTGTCTCTAGTTTTGTCAGTAACAATAGAAGAACAGTAGCCAAAATCTCTTTCCTCTGTGATGTTTTTGTCACTCCATTTGCCAGTCATATGGAAAGGAAAAATGACATTTACCAGCATTTGCAGGATCCAACACAGGAAAATAGAGAGAACCACGTACTTGGGAGCTGTTACTCTCAGCGCTGCCCACCTGGAGTTCCAGGGACTGATCGTGATCACCTGAAAGACACTCAAGAGGCAGATGCTACTGATGGACACTCCCCTCCCCACTCTGTGCAGAAAGAAGAGAAGTTTGCAGCCAGCATCTCCGTGGATATGCTTTGACGCAAAGACTGCCATTGTCTGGGGGACCCCTTTAGAGAGGAGGACCAGGGAGTTGGCCACAATCAGGTGCTTAAGGATCAAATCTGTGGACCGTAACCTGTAACCCAAGAAGTGAAGGATGATATAACTGCAAATGAGTGAGAAATTCCCCAGCATTCCAACCATGGTCTGTGTTAAGATGATCATGCCTATCATGAAAAAGCTGCTGGCCATCTTTTCAGTTCACAGTCACTGGTAATTTTGAGTTAGAATGTCCTTCATGGGAATATGAGGCATGGGTTACATGCATCATGTCAACGGAAATTCAATATTCTCCACTTAACAATAGTTCCCACTTGGAAATATTTGCTTGTGTTTCTGTTATCAGCAGCCTTTAAAGGATTTCATGTATAACATTTAAAGAGAACTAATATGTAAAATTAATCACTGAAAATACTCATGTAATCACTTCTTTATTCTTCACAAATTCATTAGGCAGGAATTGAAGGGAACTTAGTTATACAGAGGAGTGCAACCTACCCCCAGACAGGTTAATTACTTGTCAAACCTGCTTCTTAGTGCAGAGTGAGGACTGAATCCCATTGGGATACTCAAGACAGTGGTTTGAGGAACACCTCAGGTGCTTAACTGATTAAGACCCTGCCTTCCACCACAGAGGGTCCAAGTTCAATGCCTGGTCCAGGATCTAAGATCTCATGAACTTTGATGCACGGCCAAAAACAAGAAAGAGACTGCACTGATCACCAGCCATGCCAAACAGCCAGTTACTTGCAGGCATATAATAAACCAGATCTATATTGGATTTTGATTTCACAGCTTTTCTGTTTCTATCTGTGGTATCTTTTAATTTTCAATTAAAATGATTCCATATATTTGTAAAGCTTTATTCTATGGTACCATGTATTATGAATTAAGTCTTAGCATCTTAACACATGAACATCACTGCCGACATTAGAATACAGCAGAAGCCTGCCTCATGAGAAGGCAATGTCATGAAGATGAGAATGTCTCACTGTGCGGATGGCAACAGAAAGACTCTTTGGTTCCCTTGACAGAAACACACGTAAAATAACATGTATTACAGAAATGTTTGAATAATCATATGTAGGCAATAAACATTAGGGCATAAAACACTAGCATGTGATAAAACAGTTTAAGACAAAACAAATTATTATTGTCCATTCGTATGCTGAATCAGTACGTTATTGTCGGAGCCCAGTGATATATTAGCAATGAATTAATATTTTCAGTTGACATTAACATACAAGACAGAGAGGAAAATTTGGCACTTTTAAAGTGGATTCTCATGTCTCTCATAAACTGACATACTAGATTTGTTAGAATGTCAAAAAATTGGTTTTGGTGTCAGTTTGTGATGTGATCACTTACCCAGAATCTTGACCCGCCTTTCTCTCACAGACTGCTGCTCAGACGAAAGTACAACAAACATACCTTCCAGCTGCCAGGACACGGGCTCGGTGCGATGGTCATTATACCCAGTATGCATGTGGGAGGGAGGCAGCCAGATCCTGATAAATGGGTTTGAGACGCTGTGCTCCCCTCCCCTCCCGTCAAAACAGCAATTATCCTTTCACCTGCAGCAGCGATGGGAATGCAGGCTTGGGAGCTGAGAACATTTCTGGAAACTTTTCTCTCAGTTGTTAATTACTGGAAACAATTACAAGTTTCTAGTTAGCAGCCTTAGGAGACAACTGGCTGTACTTGACAGGCATTTTCTTTTCCATGATCCCTGAAGTGGATGGTCTCACGAGGAAGAAATGCTGAAATCACACACATTAGGGACTGACACAAAACATGTGCATCCCTCTGGATTCTTCACTTCCCTGAGATGAGTCTCTGCCCTAATACTAGTACTTTCCTCACCTTCAACCATTGAATGGAACCGTCAATGAAAGTATTGGTAAAGAAATGGAATGAGACAAAATACCTGGGAAGTATATTCAAAGAGACAAGAGGAAAAGGAGGAACATCATCAAGAACTCATTGATATAAGAACAACTCATATTAAGTTAGACTTATTGTCATAATTCAATGCCAGGTATTATGGAAATTTTGTAGGAAATATACTTTATTATTATTGAACCCTGTGATAGGAATTGGGTGCCAAACAAATAAATAGAAAAAAGTGTGATGGTTTGAAAACAGTTATGAATCAAAGCATGTAGATCTGATGGCTCAATTATTTTATCAAGTACTTAATTCAGGAGCATCCTGAAGAGGAAACAATATGCCACTAAAACCCAGTGCATCAGTGCAAAATTGAAAGAAAATCTGAAATGCAAGTAGGACGCTTCACAAAAAGCAAACACACTGACATCTTGATCATGTACTTCTAGCCTCCACAACTGTGAAAAACTGGGAAAACTATCTATGTTTAAACCTCCCAGGCTGTTGTATTTTATGAAGGCAAACATAAATGTAATAGAAACTGTAAGAGTCTGTCTGTTTGATCCTGGGACTCCAAGGGTGATCCTGCAATTTATGTCGGAGAAAGTGTTGCCTATGTTCTCTTCTAGAAGTTTTATGGTGTCATGTCTTCTATTTAACTCTTGGAGCCATGTTGAGTTTATTTTTATGTATGGTGTGAGGGCATGATTCGACTTCATGGATTTACATGAGGCTCTCCAGCTCCCGGAGAAGAGTGAGAAGAAATAACTCGAGAAAGAACAAAGTGATGGAGCCAAAGTAAAACAATGCCCAGCTGTGGATGTGACTGGAGATGGAAGTAAAGTCCAATGCTTCAAAGAACAGTATTGCATAGGAACCTGGAATGTTAGATCCATGAATCAAGGGACATTGGAAGTGGTCAAATAGGAGATGGGAGGAGTGAACATTGACATTTTAGGAATCAGTGAATTAAAATGGGCTGGAACGGGCGAATTTAATTCAGATGACCATTATATGTACTACTATGTGCAAGAATCCATTAGAAGAAATGGAGTAACCCTCATAGTTAGCAAAAGAGGCCAAAGTGCAGTCTTTGGGTGTAATCTCAAAAGTGACAGAATGATCTCTGTTCGTCTCCAAGGCAAAGCATGCAATATCACAGTAATCCAGGTCAATGCCCCAACCATCAATGCTGAGGAAGCTCAAGTTGAATGGTTCAATGAACACCTACAAGACCTTCTAGAACTAACACCAAAAAAGATGTCCTTTTTATCATAGGGGACTGGAATACAAGGGTAGGAAATCAAGAGGTACCTGGAGTAGCAGGCAACTTTGGCCTTGGGGTACAAAATGAAGCAGGGCAAAGGCTAACAGAGTTTCGTCAAGAGAACGCACTGGTCATAGCAAACACCCTCTTTCAACAACACAAGGGACAACTCTACACCAGATGGACATCAGCAGATGCTCAACACCAAAATCAGATTGATTATATTCTTTGCGGCCAAAGATGGAGAGGCTCTATACAGTCAGCAAAAACAAGACCAGGAGCTGACTGTGGCTCAGATCATGAACTTCTTATTGCCAAATTCAGACTGAAATTGAAGAAAGTAGGGAAAACCTCTAACCATTCAGGTATGACCTCAATCAAATCTGTTACAATTATACAGTGGAAGTGACAAACAGCTTCATGTGAATAGATCTGATAGACTGAGTGCCTGAAGAACTGTGGACAGAGGTAGGTGACATTGTAGAGGAGTCAGTGTTCAAGAACACCCCCAAGAAAAAGAAAGGCAAAAAAAAAAAAAATGGTTGTCTGAGGAGGCCTTACAATTAGCTGAGAAAAAAAGAGAAGAGAAATGAAGAGGAGAAAAGGAAAGTTATACCCATCTGAATGCAGGCTTCCAGGGAATAACAATGAGAGATAAAAAGCCTTCCTCAACTATCAATGCCAAGAAATAGAGGAAACCAATAGAATGAGAAAGTGTAGATATCTCTTCAATAAAATTGGAGATACCAAGGGAATATTTCATGCAGAGATGGGCACAGTAAAGGACAGAAATGGCATGGACCTAACAGAAGCAGAAGACATTAAGAAGAGGTGGCAAGAATACACAGAAGACTATACAGAAAAATCTCGTGACCCAGATAACCACGATGGTGTGATCACTCACACTCACCTAGAGCCAGACATCCTGGAGTCTGAAGTCAATGGGCCTGAAGAAGCATCAGGATCAAGGAAGCTAGTGGAGTTAAAGGAATTCCAGATGAGCTATTGAGATGGTAACAGGCAGGAAGGCCAGGGGCCCTCAAATGGAGGAAATAGGCTGCAAGTGCCAGACATTTTTATCTCTCTTAAGAGGCAGGAGGAAACATCCTGGTGATATTTTTTTCCTTCTCTATAAAAATTTAAAAGGCGGCTTCTCTTAAAATGCTGTGTGCCATGACACCTGGTTTCACCTGAAACTAACTATTCTCAAAACTTGAGTCAACCAACACATTTTTCTTATGGAAATGTTTGTCTTAAGCTATGTTAATGTACCCCAGACTCTGTCTTCAATCCGCCAAGTGGCTCAGAACCTGCTTGACAAACCAGTATGTTATACTCAGATATTGTTCCCCTAATCTATGTAAATGAAACTCTTTGTATGGTAATCTGCCCTTCTACAAGATTCAAGTCAATCCTTTTATGGCCTGGGATGAATTATCTGGTGCGAAGATTATCACAAAATGCAGTTTATGGATGAAGGGCCTGGTGCCATTCTGAGTTTTACAACATAATTTCATTTCATTAAAAGACTGCTAGTGACTATATAACATCCAGCTGAAGACTAGCAGGGAGGTACTCTTTCTGCCCCCTTCTGATGCCTGTGTCAGAAGCTTTCTCTATCTCCTTTATACTTTAATAAAACTTATTACACAAAAGCTCTGAGCGATCCAGCCTCATCTCTGGCCCTGGATTGAATTAATCTCCTCTGGAGGCCAAGAATCCTGGAGTCTTATCATTCAGCAACAACCTATCACTATTTCAAGTCCTAATAGATGATGCTGTGAACATGCAGCTCTCAATACGAAAGCAAATTTGGAAAACTCAGCAGTGGCCACAGGACTGGGAAAGGTCTGTTTTCATTCCAATCCCAAAGAAAGGCAATGCCAAAGAGTGTTCAAACTACCACACGATTGCACTCATCTCACAGGCTAGCAAAGTAATGATCAAAATTCTCAAAGCCAAGCTTCAACAGTATGTGAACCAAGAACTTCCAGCGGTACAAGCTGGACTTAGCAAAGGCAGAGGAGCCAGAGATCAAATTACCAACATCCACTGGATCATCAAAAGAGCAAGAGAGTTTTAGAAAAACATCTACTTATGCCTTATTGGCTACAACAAAGCCTTTGTGTGGATTACAATAAACTGTGGAATATTATTCAGGAGATAAGAGTACCAGACCACCTGACCTGCCTCCTGTGAAGTCTGCATGCAGGTAAAGAACTAATAGAACGGACATGGAGCCATGGACTTGTTCCAAATTGGGAAAGGAGTACGTCAAGACTGTATATTGTTGCTCTGCTTATTTAATTTATATGCAGAGTACATCATGCGAAATGCCAGGCTGGATGAAGCACAAGCTGGTATCAAGATTGCCAGGAGAAATGCCAGCAACTTCAGATATGCAGATGACACCACCCTTATGGCAGAAAGTGAAGAGTACCTACAGAACCTCCGGATGAATGTGAAAGACGAGAGTGAAAAAACTGGCTTAAAGCTCAAGATGTGAAACACAAAGATCATGGCATCTGGTCCCGCTATTTCATGTAAAATAGATGGAGAATCAATGGAAACAGTGACAGAATTTATTTCCTTGGTCTCCAAAATCACTGCAGGTGTTCATGCAGCCATGAAATTAAAAGATGCTTGCTGCTTTGAAGAAAAGTTATGATCAACTTAGATAGCATATTAAAAAGCAGAGATATTACTTTGCTGACAACGGTCCATCTAGTCAAGGCTATGGTTTTTCCTGTAGTGGTGGATGGATGTGAGAGTAGGACCACAAAAAAGCAGAGCACAGAAGAATTGATGCTTTTGAACTGTGGTGTTGGAGAGGACTCTTGAGAGTCCCTTGAACTACACAGAGATCAGACCAGTCAGTCCTAATGGAAATCAGTCCTGAATACTGACTGGAAGGCCTGAGGCTGAAGCTGAAGCACCAATAGTTTGGCCACTTGATGAAGAATGGACTCATTGGAAAGGACCCTGATGCCCCGAAGGACTGAAGGCAGGAGAAGGGGACGACAGGATGAGATGCTTGGATGGCATCACCGACTTGATGGACATGACTTTGAGCAAGCTCCGGCAGGTGGTGCTGGACAGGGAAGCCTGGCATGCTGCAGCTCGTGGGCCCACAAAGAGTTGGACATGACTGAGCAACTACTGAACTAATTACATTGGGCCCACTGATATTAGGGAAAATTCCCTATCTTGAATCAACTCACGAGTAAACTTAATGGACCTGAAAATTCCACTTGCCATGTAGTATAACATGACTACCCAGATGATGTCACATCCATGGGAGGAGAACTATTTATTAGTTATATCATTATCAATATGTTTTCAACACTATGAGCAATCGTTACCTCCTGTGATGGTTTCTTACGAGGAAGAAGCTAGTATAAGGGGATATGCCCTCACAAAATTTAGTGGTCTTATCTTTTGTCCAATTCCTTTTGACCCATGGATTGCACCAAGGCAGACCTCCCTGTCCATCACCAACTCCTGGAGCTTATTCAAACTGATGTCCATAGAGTGGTGATCAGTGGTGATGCCATCCAACCATCTTAACCTCTATTGTCCCATTCTCCTCCTGCCTTCAATCCTTCCCAGCATGACGGTCTTTTCAAATGAGTCAGTTCTTCTCATAAGGGCCCAAATATTGGGGTTTCAGCCAGCATCAGTTCTTCCAATGAATATTCAGGGTGGATTTGCTTTAGGATAGACTGGTTGGATCTCCTTGCAGTCTAAGGGAGTCTCAAGAGTTTTCTTCCACACCACAGCTCAAAAGCATCAATTCCTCAGTGCTCAGCTTCTTTACATCCAACTCTCAGATCCATACATGACTACTAGAAAAAGCATAGCCTTGACTAGATAGACCTTTGCAAAGTAATGTCTCTGCTTTTTAATATGCTGTCTATGTTGGTCATAACTTTATTTCCAAGGAGCAAGCGTCTCTTAATTTCATGGCTGCAATCACCAACTTCAGTGATATTGGAGTCCCACAAATAAAGTCTCTTACTGGTTCCATAAGTTATGATGAACCTAGGCAGCATAGTAAAAAGCAGAGACATTACTTTGCCAACAAAGGTCCATCTAGTCAAGGCTATGGTTTTTCCAGTAGTCATGTATGCATGTGAGAGTTGGACTATAAAGAAACCTGAGCACAGAAGAATGGATTCTTTTGAACTGTGGTGTTGGAGAAGACTCTTGACAGCCCCATGGCCTGCATGGAGATCCAACAAGTCCATCCTAAAGGAAATCAGTCCTGAATATTCATTGGAAGTACTGATGTTCAACCTGAGACTCCAATATTTTGGCCACCTGATGTGAAGAGCTGACTCCTTGGAAAAGACCCTGATGCTGGGAAAGATTGAAGGTGGGAGGATAAGGGGATGAGAGGATGAGACGTTGGATGGATGACATCACTGACTCAATGGACATGAGTTTGGAAAAACTCTGGGAGTTGGTGATGGACAGGGAGGCCCGGTGTACTGCAGTTCATGGGGTCACAAAGAGTCGGACACGAGTGAGCGACTGAACTGAACTAAACTGAATCAAAAACCTCCCAGAAAAGAATGCAGGACCTGAAGGTATTACATGTGATCCTATCAAACATTTTAGTAAATAACATCTATCCTTCTTAAACTATTCCCAAAAATTGAAGAGGAGGGAACACTCTTAAATGTTTTTTATCAGGCTATCTGTACACTGATATCAGTACTATAATGAGACATTACAGAAAATTACAGATCACTTTCTTGATGAATATGGTTGAGAAAATTTTCAAGAAAATATTAGCAGACAGAAGTCACTAATCTATAAAAGGTATCATAAATGATTGTCATGTAGGAATCTTCCAGAGATGCCAGGATGGTTAAAAAACCACAAATCAGTCCATGTGATGCACCACATTAAAAAAAGGAAGAGAAACACATGATTGTGTCAGTAGATGTAGAAAAAGCATTGACAAAGTCTAACACCGATTCATGGTACATACTCTCAGAAAAATGGGCATAGAGAAAATACATCTCAACATAATAAAGGCTATTTATGACAAATCCACAGAGGTGGATATCTGAAAGCTCTTTCCTCTAAAATCAGGCCCAAGAGAAGGATGCTCACTCTTGCCACTCTGGTTTAACAGTGTGGAGGTCCTAGCCACAGCATTTGGACAAAAGTATAATAAGAGACATCCAACACCTAAGAGAAGAAGTAACACTGTCACTACTATAGATAAACGATACTTTATACAGAAAACCCTAAAGTATCCACCAGAAAACTAACTAATGAATTCAGTATACACACACACACACACACACACACACACACACACATGCACACACACACAAACGCACACACACACACACACAATGGAATATTTCTCACCCCTTAAGAATAAAGTTTTGCTGCTTCTAACATAGATGGACCTGGATATCATTTTGTTTAGTGAATTAAGACAGACAGAGAAAGACAAATACTGTATATTATCACTTGACATATGCAATTTAAATCTAGTACAAATGGATGAAAATAATGATGTAGAAAAAGACTCTCACATATAGAGAATAAACTAGTGTTTACCATAGGGGAGAGAAAGTGGGAAGGGGCAAGACAGAGTAAAGATTCAGAAGTACACACTACTATGTAAAAACTAAATAAACTACAAGGACATACTTTACAGAACAGGGAATATAGCCAATAGCTCATAATAGCTTTAAACAAAATATAACCTATATATTGAACCACAATGTTGTACCTCTGCACTACTATAATACTGTAAATCAACTATAATTCAATGAAAAACTTAACATAAAAGAAGAGTTCTACGTTGTGATTTGTGGTTGTAATGGCAGTCATGTTACAATATTTACATGTAACAAATTACCAAATCTTACACTTGAAATTTACACAATGTTATGTGTCAAATATATTTCAGTTTGAAAAATCTGCTGAAATATCGTTTTCTTTCGATGTGTTTTTTATTGTACTTCACTTCAAGCTACTCATTTCTACATGAAAATATTTTAATGTGCTAATCTCCCTGCAAGACTCTTTCTAATAAATACTGCCATCTCTCTTAACCATGTTAACTATAAACTTGTAACTGGCTTCCAAACTCTTACCTGATTTTACCGTCGAGTGATAACCAAGGTATTCTTTACTCTGCGAGAACATGAATTTCTTCAGATTTATTTCTGACGACTGTACACACTGGTCCATTTTCTTGTATAATTTTATCTATAATTCTATACCTACTTCATTTCTGGGAAATTGTCTTGTTAGACTGAAAGTGACACATTTGAACACTTTATAATATGCACATCATTTCAAAACTTGTTGTTTATTGCATAAATCTGAACTCCATTTCTACAAGAAAATTTCATTGATATATTCATATTTCATGACAATATATTTTAATCGGTCTTTATATTGAAGAAGATGCTTGGCATGTCTGGTATAATAATATCTTGAGATACAAAATTTAAATTAGGATTCTGAGGGTGAATAAATGAACTGGCAATGGATCATTATATGAATAAATAAAATTCACACTTTTCTCATAATAGTAGAGGACTTTGCATTTCTTATCCAGGCCAAATAGAGCCTGTGTACACTGGAGTTATGGCTCATGAGCACAAAGGGGCTGACAGTTGGGAAGCACGCTGCTGTGATTATACTCATGTCCACAAGGAACTGGCTGGGCTGATCATAAAGAGCCAAAAGAACTTGAAAGATGGTGGAAAGAATATAAAAGTAGACAAAGGTGCTCCCAAGGAGATGGATGAATTTAGTAGCTCTGGATTTAGGGGAGGACCTGGAGGAGGCGTCAGTCCTGCGAATGTGCTGGACCTTCTGCTTGTGTCTGTACAGGATGAGAACTGTGGAGCAGCCGGCCCAGAGCGTGAGCCCCAAACATAAAACATCAGGGAATGACAACAATGCTGCATACAAGGCGTCGTCAGTTTTGTCAGTAACAATAGAAAAACAATAGCCAAAATATCTTTCCTCTGTGATGTTTTTATCACTCCATTTGCCAGTCATATTGAAAGGAAAAATGACATTTACCAGCATTTGCAGGATCCAACACAGGAAAATAGAGAGAACCACGTACTTGGGAGCTGTTACTTTCAATGCTGCCCACCTGGAGTTCCAGGGACTGATCATGATCACCTGAAAGACACTCAAGAGGCAGATGCTACTGATGGACACTCCCCTCCCCACTCTGTGCAGAAAGAAGAGAAGTTTGCAGCCAACATCACCATGAATATGCTTCGACGCAAAGACTGCCATTGTCTGGGGGACCCCTTTAGAGAGGAGGACCAAGGATTTGGCCACAATCAAGTTCTTAAAGATCAAATCTATGGACCTTAACCTGTAACCCATGAAATGAAGGATGATATAACTGCAAAGCAGTGAGAAATTCTCGAGGATTCCAACCACGGTCTGTGTTAAGATGATCATGCCTATCATGAAAAAGCTGCTGACCATCCTTTCATTTCACAGACAGTGGTACTTTTGAGTTAGAATGTCCTGCATGGGAATATGAGGCATGGGTTACATGCATCATGTCAACTGAAATCCAATATTCTCCACTTAACAATAGTTCCCACTTGGAAATATTTGCTTCTTGTGTTTCTGTTACCTGCAGCTTTTAAAGGATTTCATGTATAACATTTAAAGAGAACTAATATGTAAAATTAATCACTGAAGATACTCATGTGATCACGTTTTCATTCTTCACAAGTTTATCAGGCAGGAACTGAAGGGACCTTAGTTATACAGAGGAGTATAACCTACTCCCAGACTGGTTAAGTCTTTGTCAAACCTGCTTCTTAGTGCAGAGTGAGGACTGAATCCCATTGGGCTACTCGAGACAGTGGTTTGAGGAACCTCCCAGGTGCTTAACTGATTAAGACCCTGCCTTCCACCACAGAGGGTCCAAGTTCAATCCCTGGTCCAGGATCTAAGATCTCATGAACTTTGATGCTCGACCAAAAACAAAAACGAAAAAAAAGAGACTGCACTGATCACCAGCCATGCCAAACAGATAGTTAGTTGCAAGCATATAATAAACCAGATCTATATTAGATATTGATTTCACAGCTCTTCTGTTTGTAGACCTGTGGTATCTTTTAATTTTCAATTAACATGATTCCATATATTTGTTAAGCTTTATTCTATGGAACCACATATTATGAATAAAATCTTAGCATCTTAACACATGCAAATCACTGCTGGCAGTAGAATAGAGCAGGAGCCTGCCTCAGGACAAGGCAATGTCATGAATGAGAATGCTTCACTCTGAGGATGGCAACAGAAAGACTCTTTTGTTCCCATGACAGAAACACAACTAAAATAACATGTATTATATAAATATTTGAATAATCATTTGTAGGCAATAAAAATTAGGGCATAAAACACTAACATGTGATAAAACACTTTAAGATGAAACAAAATTATTATTGTCCAATCATCCACTGAATCAATATGTTATTGTCTGAGCCCAGGGAATATATTAGCACTGAATAAATATTTGCAGTTGACATGAAGATAGAAGACACAGAGGCAAAATTTGACACTTGTAAAGCATGGATTCTGGTGTCTCTCATACACTGATGTGCTAGATTTGTTAGAATGTCAACAAATTGGTGTTGGTGTCAGTTTCTGATGTGATCACTTACCCAGAATCTTGATCTGCCTTTCTCTCACAGACTCTGCTGCTCAGACGAAAGTACAACGAACATACTTTCCAGCTGCCAGGACAAGGGCTCGGTGGGATGGTCATTATACCCAGTATGTGTGTGGGAGGGAGGCAGCCAGATCCTGATAAATGGGTTTGAGACGCTGTGCTCCCCTCCCCTCCCATCAAAACTGCAATTATCATTTCACCTGCAGCAGCAATGGGAGTGCAGGCTTGGGAGCTGAGAACATTTCTGGAAACTTTTCTCTCAGTTGTTAATTACTGGAAACAATTACAAGTTTCTAGTTAGAAGCCTTAGGAGACAACTGGCTGTACTTGACAGGCAATTTCTTTTCCATGATCCCTGGAGGTGATGGTCTCTCGAGGAAGAAATGCTGAAATCACACAGATTAGGGATTGACACAAACCATGTGCATCCCTCTGGATTCTTCACTTCCCTGGGATGAGTCTCTGCCCTAATACTAGTACTTTCCTCACCTTCAACCATTGAATGGAACCGTCAATGAAAGTATTGGTAAAGAAATGGAATGAGACAAAATACCTGGGAAGTATATTCGAAGAGACAAAAGGAAAAGGAGGAACATCATAAGAACTCATGATAGGAACCACCAGCACAACTTAAATCAATTTAGACTCATTTTCATAATTCAATGTCAGTTATTATGAAAATTTTGTAGGAAATATACTTTATTATTATTGAACCCACTGATAGGAATCAGGTTCAGAACAAATAAATAGAAAAAAGAGTGAAGGTTTCAAAATAGCTATAAAATGAAAGCACTTAGAACTGATATCTCGATTATTTTATCAAGTACTTAACTCAGGAGCATCCTGGAGAGGAAACAATATGCCACTAAAACCCAGTGCATCAGTGCAAAATTAAAAGAAAATCTGAACTGAAAGTAGGAGGCTTCACAAAAAGCAAACACACTGACATCTTGATCATGTACTTCTAGCCTCCAGAACTGTGAAAAACTGGGAATAGTATCTATGTTTATACCTCCCAGGCTGTTGTGTTTTGTGAAGTCAAAGCTAAATGTAATACAAACTGTTAAGAGTCTGTCTGTTTGATCCTGAGACTTCCAAGGGTTATCCTGCTATTTATATTGGAGAAAGTGTTGCCTATGTTCTCTTCTAGAAGTTTTATGGTGTCATGTCTTCTATTTAACCCTTGAAGCCATGTTGAGTTTATTTTGTGTACAGTGTGAGGGCGTGATTTGACTTCACGGATTTACATGAGGCTCTCCAGCTACCAGAGAAGAGTGGAGAAACAGCTCGAGACAGAACGAAGAGAAGGTGCCGAAGTAAACAATGCCCAGTTGTGCATGTGAATGGTGATGGAAGTAAAGCCTGATGCAAAGAACAATATTGCATAGGAACCTGGAATGTTAGATCCATGAACCAAGGGACATTGGAAGTAGTCAAATAGGAGATGGGAAGAGCGAACATTGACATTTCAGGAATCAGTGAATTAAAATGGGCTGGAATAGGCGAATTTAATTCAGATGACCATTATATGTACTACTATGTACAAGAATCCCTTCGAAGAAATGGAGTAACCCTCATAGTTAACAATGTTCTGCCCGTAGTCTGAGTCCCTGTCGGGAAAGAAGACTCCTCGAAACAACGCAACTTGCAATAGGGGAGTTTATTATTGACTCGAGCCAGGGCCTCCCACCCTCACCAAGGGTGTGAGGACGAAAAGGCCCCAGTTCTCTCGGGTATTTATTAGGTCAAAAAAAGCAGCAGGTAGTTGGCACAAGCGGATTGGTTACACAGTTGCAAGGTAATTTTTGTTGGCCCAACGTGGGCCTTTCAGCTTTCCCCTGATAGGTTCCCTTTTTCTTGCTAGGCATATGTTGATTGGCTGGCTCCAGGTGGCCTGGTAATTATGTTACCCTGGGAAACCAGGCCTACTCCTATCTAGGCTGCCTGTCACGGCGTTAGCCATGACAGCCTCACATTTCCCCCCTGTCTTTGTACTTTTGTAGAGGATTCTTTCTTTTCACCCTGTGAAATTGACTGATATTGTTGTCTCAATACCATAATTTGGATGGTATTTAGGCGCTCCCTAATAAATGAGACCAGACGGTTTAAAATGCATGGACCAAAGGTCAGTAACAATATTAATATTATGAGTGGACCAAGGGGGGAGGAAATCAAAGTGGTCAACCAGGGGGAGTGCTGAAACCAAGATTCAAACCAGCCTTGTTGGGCTTCTCATTCTCTCTTCCACTGGGCTAGTCTCTCTCTTACTCTCTGGAGAGATTTTTGTACCACCCCTGAATGGTCGATATAGAAACAGCATTCTTCTCCCAGTGCTGCACATAATCTTCCTTGTTGCAGAAACAACAAATCTAAGCCTCTCCTATTCTGTAACACTACTTCAGCCAAGGAGCTCAAGGATTCTTGGAGGTGCGAAATGGACTGTTCCCGTGGTTTCGCAACCCCAAGCGGCGCTGTAAAAAGAGTCAACTCCCCCACATTTTTCAATTTGGTTCCGATCCCTTCTTCCCCCCGGGCAGACATAGACAGGCACCTGTTCATAGTACTGTGGGCCTTTTCACTCACAGTTACAGGTGAACAGACCGATAGAGCCGTGGGCAAAGAACTTGGTCAGTTGGTGGGGACCAAACCCATTACCATCAGCCGCCAGCACGCACAAATCAAAGGTCAGTACTGGCCACCATGTCCCTTTGGGGGCCACGTTGGAGCTCGAATTAAGCACTTCTCCAGTCTCCGGATTGTAGATCACCCAAGTCAGGTTAGCTGGCTGATGGGGGTTGTGGCTGGTTGCTCCTGGGCCAATGAAAACTGTTATCAGCAGGAGAGTTAAGAGGGCTCCCGTCGTACGAGTTTCAGTTTCAAAGGATTTGATGGGTGAGGTCTTGCCTCCCATTCTGCTTGTGCCTTTTCCTGTTCTTCTGGGGTGGCTTGCCACACGTGATTGCAGTGAACCCAGGGCCCGATTCTGTCGACCTTAGCAGCAGTAGGAGTGACAAGGAGAACTACATAAGGGCCTTTCCATCTAGGTTCTAATGCTTTAGATTGGTGTCGTTTTACCCAAACCCAATCACCCGGGCCAATATTATGTGAGGGGATGGTGCCCTTGCTTGGACCCTCGTGTATCTCTTGAATTAATTTCCAAACATGGCGATGCACCTTACTTAATGCCATCAGTGTTTGCTGGAATTGTCCCAAGGTAGGGGGTGGTAGGCATTTTCCCTCGAATATAGGACACACAGGAGGGGGTCTGCCATACAGAATCTCAAAAGGGGTAAGATTCAGCTTATAAGGGGTGTTACGTGCTCAAAAGAGCACAAAGGGAAGGAGGGTCACCCAGTTCCCGCCAGTCTCTATTGCCAACATTGTCAAAGTTTCTTTTAGGGTCCGATTCATTCTCTCAACCTGTCCTGAGCTCTGGGGATTATATTCACAATGTAACTTCCATTTTGTCCCCAGAGCTTGGGCCAGCCCTTGTACAATCTGGCTCACAAAGGCAGGTCCGTTATCAGAGCCCATAGTCACTGGCAGCCCGTACCTAGGCACTATCTCTTCTAAGATCTTTTTAGCAACCACTGTTGCTGTCTCTCCCTTAGTGGGGAAGGCTTTTACCCACCCCGAGAAGGTATCTACCAGAACCAACAGATAGCGATACCGGTGCTTACCTGGCCTTACCTCAGTGAAATCTATCTCCCAGTGTTGCCCTGGCTCTTCCCCTCAGTACCTCGTTCCAGTGTGCTGTCTTTTCCTTGTCCTCATCAGCTGGCATGCTTTGCAAGTCTGGATTATCTCTCGTACAGTTGCATTTTGTTGAGGGAAACTCAGGCAGGCCGTCTGGAGAAGTGTCAAGGTCTTTTTCTCCCCCAAGTGTGTAGTTGTGTGCAGGTGTTCACATAGGTGACGACCCAGGATGGCAGGCAATATCAGGTTGTTGTTTTGATCTCAGTACCATCCATCTTTGTCATCCTTCTGGAGGGTGGTATCCTCGTTGATCCAAACGAGGTCAGGGAGGGAATAGTCGGGGACTGGCTGCAGAGTCCCCATACCAGGAGGTGGAAGTCCCACGGCTAATATGGGGGCAGCGTAGTCCCAGCTGGCCGCTTCTCGAGCAGCCGCATCAGCAGCCTGATTGCCCCGTGGCCTAGGGTCTTCTCCTTTCTGGTGTTTATTTGGGTTAGGCAAGGCAAGGGCTGGGGCTTCAGTAAGCGCATTGATCTTTCTTTAGTGCCTGCCTTTTTGGTCTCTTTTTTTCTCCTGACGAAGTCATTCCTCCCTTTCTTCTGGGGTCTACCTATTATTAAATACCTTTTCAGCTGCTTTCAGTAAGTCTTGTATTGTCTGTTCTCCTAACCCCTCTATCTTTTGTAATTTCCTCCTAATATCTGGGTCTGCCTGATTCACAAACGCTAGTAGAACTGCAGCGCGTGATTCCTCAGCCTGGGGGTCCATGGATGTATATTGCCTAAAGGCTTCCATTAGCCTCTCTAGGAAGGCTGACAGGCTCTCAGTGGGCTCTTGCCTTACTAAATTTACCTTCGCCAAATTTGTTGGCTTCCTAGCTGCGGCCCGCAGGCCAGCCATTAGAGTCTGGCGGTACACTCGGAGACACTCCCTACCTTCCACTCGCTCAAAATCCCAGTTAGGCCGCAACAGAGGAAACCCCTCCTCCATGAGATGAGGCTGGGCGGTTGGTCTCCCGTCAACCCCCGGGAGTCGTTTCCGCACCTCTGCCAGGATCTGCTCCCATTCTTCTGTGGTGAAGAGCACCTGCAACAGCTGCTGACAATCATCCCACGTGGGGTTATGAGTGAACAAAATGAAATCTAAGAGGTCAATGAGGCCTTGGGGTTTCTCCGAAAAAGGAGAATTTTGGGTTTTCCAATTATACAGATCACTCGTGGAAAAGGGCCAGTACTGATAGGTTCACTCTCCGTCCAGGTTAGCTGGTCCCACTCGGACGGGGAGTGCCTGTACAGTAGATGAAGGTAACTCTGGGTCCCTATGATCATGCTCACCCCTATTTCCTCTATTCCTTCTCTGGGGTCGGGGTTCCCTTATCCCTTCTGATTCATCGGGGGTGGGGGGGCTCTTCCCCCCAGGGGAACCTGCAACGGAGGAGGGGCATATGGCGGGGGCCTAATTTCCGTCTCCAAGTCAATCGGGTTCTGGTACGAGGATTCCTGCAAGACCGGTTTTGGGCCCTTATTCTTCTTGGCTTCCTCTGGGGAAGTGGGGGTTTCCATAACCAGGGCTTGTACATTAGGAGAATCAGGGAGTTTGTGAACAAAAGGTTTTAACCATTCGGGCGGATCTTCTACTAGATCTTGCCAGACAATAACATATGGGACTTGGCTCGGGTGGCCCCAGGGATCAGGAGCCATAACTTTCTCTTTCACTGCCCGAATAATAGAAGGTTGAGAAGTTCCCTCTGGAGGCCATCCAACTTGGAAGGCGGGCCACTCTGCACAGCAAAAGGTTATTAATTTACTCTTTGTAACCAGTAGCAACAGATCATACGCTCTAGCCCTGACATCCGAGAAATGATCAGTCATGAGAGAGAGTGGGGTAGATTCTCCTTGCCCCATAGCGAGAGTCAGAAGAAGGTCAACGAGAATTACCACCAAAAAATCCTATCGGGAGTGGTGGTGGCCAGGAGGTTGGGCTTGTAGTATGCTTCGTGGAACTATTTGAGTGCGTTAGTCGTTGCACGGAAGTTTTCTTGTTGGGGGCAGGCACCCTAAGGGTTTCTATCCCGTTCCGTGACCCCCTTATCCTTTCACGGGAGTCTTCCAGTGGCAGGCGCCCTATCGGCTCTTAAGTGCCTGTCCTGTGCCCACACAAACGGGTTTTTATTTGGCCAGATTCTCAGTTTAGAATACGAGAAAAAAGAAAAGAGTTTCACCATCTCGGGCTCCCGTTACTGGGGCTGACTTGTTGGGAGACCTTCAGAATCCGCCAGGGAGTAGCCCTGGTCGGGACTCGTCAGTCGCCCTGAAAACTGTCTGCCTGTTCACTGAAACTCTCAGAAACAGAAATGAGGCTCCACGGCTTTATAGGAGGAAGTAGACAACGACACACCAGAGAACAACGAGACAGGAGACAATGCTGGCAGTTATACAGAAAAACACACAGACAGACACACATCGGCCGACAACACAGAACTGGAGGGCGAGACCCCCTGAGTTTCCCTATCCTCTGGAAAAAGAGTCACCTTACTGAATGGCATCCACTGTTCCCCAGATCCGGGCTTAGGAGAGGGGGTCTCCTTCCCGCAGAGCTGGCTGCCTTCCAGCATGCTCGCTGGCCTTGGCCTCACGCCAACCGGAAAGGCCAATCCATCCCCTCATGGAAAGCTTTCCCTCACACCAGACACCTTCCTGCCTTTTAGCAGGGCCTCGGATGTACACTGGGCTTCCTGCACCAGATACATTCTTGCTTCACAGAAGGGCCCCGGATTTACACTGGACTTTTCCAGACCTGCCTGAGCACTGGTGCTATTACCTGTCCTTTTTCCCCTTTGTTCCAAAGAGTGTTCTTTCCCGGTCAAGGGATCCTGGGTGAGCCCCCCAAATGTTCTGCTCATAGTCCGAGTCCCCGGTCAGGAAAGAAGACTCCTCGAAACAATGCAACTTGCAATAGGAGAATTTATTACTGACTCGAGTCAGGGCCTCCCACCCTCACCAAGGGTGTGAGGACAGAAAGACCCTGAGCCCCAGTTCTCTCGGGTATTTATTAGGTCAAAAAAAGCAGCAGGTAGTTGGCACAAGTGGATTGGGTACACAGTAGATACTTGGCACAAGCAGATTGGTTACACAGTTGCAGGGTAATTTTTCTTGGCCCAACGTGGGCCTTTCAGCTTTCCCCTGATAGGTTCCCTTTTTCCTGCTAGGCATATGTTGATTGGCTGGCTCCAGTAGGCCTGATAATTATGTTACCCCGGGAAACCAGGCCTACTCCTAATCTAGGATGCCTGTCATGGTGTTAGCCGTGACAGCCTCACAACAAAAGAGGCCAAAGTGCAGTATTTGGGTGTAAACTCAAAAGTGACAGAATGATCTCTGTTCATTTCCAAGGCAAAGCATTCAATATCAGCATAATCCAGGTCGATGCCCCAACCAGCAATGATGAAGAAGCTCAAGTTGAATGGTTCGAGGAAGACCTACAACACCTTCCAGAGCTAAGAGCAAAAAAGATGTCCTTTTGTCATTGGGGACTGGAATACAAAAGTAGGAAATCAAGAGATACTGGTGTAGCAGGCAAGTTTAGCCTGGAATACAAAATGAAGCAGGGCAAAGTCTAAAAGAGATTTGCCAAGACAACGCACTGGTCATAGCAAACACCCTCTTTCAACAACACAAGAGACAACTCTACACCAGATGGACATCACCAGATGCTCAACACCAAAATCAGATTAATTATATTCTTTGCAGCCAAAGATGGAGAGGCTGTATACAGTCAGCAAAAACAAGACCAGGATCTGACTGTGGCTTAGATCATGAACTCCTTATTGCCAAATTCAGACTGAAATTGAATAAAGTAGGGAAAACCACTAACCATTCAGGTATGACCTCAATCAAATCTGTTACAATTATACAGTGGAAGTGACAAACAGTTCAAGAGATTAGATCTGGTAGACAGAGTGTCTGAAGAACTTTGGAAGGAGGTTGGTGACATTGTACAGGAGACAGTGTTCAAGATCATGCCCAAGAAAAAGAAATGCAAAACGTCAAAATGGTTGTCTGAGGAGGCCTTACAATTAGCTGAGAAAAAAAGAAATGATAAAGGAAAAGGAGAAAAGGACAGATATACCCATCTGAATGCAACTTCCAGGGAATAATAATGAGAGAAAAGAAAGCCGTCCTCAGCGATCAATGCAAAGAAATAGAGGAAACCAATAGAATGAGAAAGTGTAGATATCTCTTGAAGAATATTGGAGATACTAAGGGAACATTTCATGCAGAGATGGGCACAGTACAGGACAGAAATGGTATGGACCTAACAGAAGCAGAAGATATTAAGAAGAGGTGGCAAGAATACACAGAAGACTATACAAAAAAATCTCCTCACCCAGATAACCACGATGGTGTGATCACTCACACTCACCTAGATCCAGACATCCTGGAGTGTGAAGTCAAATGGGCCTTAGGAAGCATCATGATGAACAAAGCTAGTGGAAGTAATGGAATTCCAGATGAGCTATTTCAAGACCTAATAGATGACTCTGTGAACGTGCTGAACTCAATATGCCAGAAAATTTGGAAAACTCAGCAGTGGTCACAGGACTGGAAAAGTTGTGTTTTCATTCCAATCCCAAAGAAAGGCAATGCCAAAGAGTGTTCAAACTACCACACGATTGCACTCATCTCACCTGGTAGCAAAGTAATGATCAAAATTCTCCAAGCCACACTTCAACAATATGTGAACCAAGAACTTCCAGATGTGCAAGCTGGATTTAGAAAAGGCTGAGGGGCCAGATATCAAATTACCAACTTCCAGTGGATCATCAAAAGAGCAAGAGAGTTCTAGAAAAACAGCTGATGAAGCCTTTGACTGTGTGGATCACAATAAACTGTGGGAAATTATTCATGAGATAAGAGCACCAGATCACCTGACCTGCCTTCTGTGAAATCTGCATGCATGTCAAGAGGAAACTGTTAGAATGGACATGGAAGCATGGACTGGTTCCAAATTGGGAAAGGAGTACATCAAGGCTGCATAATGTCACCCTGCTTATATAACTTATATCCAGAGTACATCATGCGAAATGCCAGGCTGGATGAAGCACAAGCTGGTATCAAGATTGCCAGGAGAAATGTCAGTAACTTGAGATATGCAGCTGACACCACCCTTATGGCAGAAAGTGAAGAGTAACTACAGAACCTCTGGATGAATGTGAAAGACGAGAGTGAAAAAACTGGCTTAAAACTCAAGATTCAAAACACAAAGATCATGGCATGTGGTCCCATGATTTCACGTAAAATAGATCGGGAAACAATGGAAACAGTGACAGAATTTATTTCCTTGGTCTCCAAAATCACTGCAGATGGTTATGCAGCCATGAAATTAAAAGATGCTTGCTGCTTTAAAGAAAAGTTATGATCAACTTAGACAGCATATTAAAAAGCAGAGACATTACTTTGCTGACAAAGGTCCACCTAGTCAAAGCTATGGTTTTTCCTGTAGTGGTGGATGGATGTAAGAATTGGACCACAAAAAAGCAGAGCACAGAAGAATTAATGCTTTCAAACTGTGGTGTTGGAGAAGACTCTTGAGAATTCCTTGAACTGCATGGAGATCAGACCAGTCAGTCCTAGTGGAAATCAGTCCTGAATATTCACTGGACGGACTGACACTGAAGCTGAAGCACCAATACTTTGGCCACCTGATGCAAAGAGTACACTCATTGGAAAAAACCCTGATGCTGCGGAGGATTGAAGGCAGGAGAAGGGGACGACAGGATGAGATGCGTGGATGGCATCACTGACTTGATGGACATGAGTTGAGCAAGCTCCAGCAGTTGGTGCTGGACAGGGAAGCCTGGCATGCTGCAGCTCGTGGGCCCACAAGGAGTTGGACATCACTGAGCAACTGAACTGAACTAATTGCATTGGGACCACAGATACTTGGGGGAAATTCCCTGTCTTGAATCAACTCATTGGTAAACTTAATGGACCTGAAAAATCCACTTGCCATGTAGTATAACATGACTACCCAGATGATGTCACATACATGGGAGGAGAACTGTTTATTATTTATGTAATTATCAATATGTTTTCAACACTATGAGCAATCTTTAACTCCTGTGATGGTTTCTTATGAGGAAGAAGCTAGTATAAGGAGATATGCCTTCGCAAATCTTAGTGGTCTTATCTTTTGTCTGATTCCTTGCAACCCCATGGACTGAACCATGGCAGACCTCCCTGTCCATCACCAACTTCTGGAGCTTACTGAAACTGATTCCATAGTGTCGGTGATGCCATCCAACCATCTCTACCTCTGTCGTCCGCTTCTCCTCCTGCCTTCAATCCTTCCCAGCATGACGGTCTTTTCAAATGAGTCAGTTCTTCTCATCATGGGCCAAAATATTGGGGTTTCAGGCAGCATCAGTTCTTCCAATGAATATTCAGGATGGATTTGCTTGAGGATAGACTGGTTGGATCTCCTTGCAGTCTAAGGGAGTCTCAAGAGTTTTCTTCAACACCACAGCTCAAAAGCATCAATTATTCAGTGCTCAGCTTTTTTTTTACAGTCAAACTCTCACATCCAGACATGACTCCTAGGAAAAGCATAGCCTTCACTCTGCGGACCTTTGTTGGCATAGTGATGTCTCTGCATTTCAATATGCTGTCTAGGTTGGTCATAACTTTATTTCCAAGGAGCAAGAATCTCTTAATTTCATGGCTGCAATCACCAACTTCAGTGATTTTGGAGCCCCCTAAAGTAAAGTCTCTCACTGTTTCCATTCTTTCCCCATCTCTTTGCCATGAAGTGATGGGACCGGAAAGAATATGAAAAAGAACGTCACTGAATCACATCGCAGAACAGCAGACACTGACACCATACTGTAAATCAACAGTATATATCAGTAAAATAAATTTAAAAAACTGAATGTGTCAGATATGATGTGAAGTGAAAGTCGCCCAGTTGTAGCCAACTCCTTAGACTCCATGGACTGTAGACTGCCAGGCTCCTTTCTCCGTGGAATTCTCCAGGCCAGAAGACTTGATTGGGTAAGCGATCCCTTCTCCAGGGGATTTCCCCAACCCAGGGATCAAATCCAGGTCTCCTGCATTGCAGGCAGATTTTTTACCATCTGAGCCACCAGGGAACCCCAACAATCCTGGGGTAGGTAGCCTATCTCTTCTTCAGTTCATCTTCCTGACCCTGTAATTATACTGGGGTTTCCAGCATTGCAGGTGGATTCTTTACCAGCTGAGCTACCAGGGAAGCTATGATTAGATGACAAATTGTGGAATTCATGACTGGGTCCTCTGCCACGTCCATCATTTCCAGCTCCTCCTTCCTACAAGTAGATGTTACCAAGCTGAATTTGGGCCCATAGGAGTCTTTCAATTTATTATTTCATGAAATTTTCTATTATTTTGTGAGGGTTCTTGCATCTATGTTTATGAGAGATTCTGGCCTGTAATTTTCTTTATATATATTGCCATTTTGTGCTTTTGGTATCAGAGTGATGCTGGCCTCATAAAATGAGGTAAGAAGCATTCTTTACTCTTCAGGTTTTTTTGGAAGTGCTCAGGAAGCCTAGGGATTAACTCCTTGAATGTTTGGTAGAATTCACCTGTGAAGCCATCTGGTCCTGACCTTTTGTTTGGGGAAGTTTTCTGTTTCTATTTCAAGCACTGGACGAGTGATCAGTCTAGTAAGGTTTTCTACTTCATGATTCAGTCTTGGAATGTTGTATTTTTCTAAAAATTGGTCCATTTCTTCTGGTTTGTCCAAGTGTGTTGGCATAGATAGATGTTCACAATATTCTCATAATTCTTTGCATTGTTGTGTAATTACTGCTCTTTTTCTTCTTGTTTCATAATTTATTCATCAGAGCCTTCGTTCTCTCTTTCTTAAAGTGAGTCTAGTTAAAGGTTTCTCAATGTTTCCATTTTCGAAAAACCAGTTTTAGTTGGATTGATCTTTTAAAAAAGGCTAATGCTAAGTCACTTCAGTCATGTCTGCCTCTGTGCGACCCCATGGATAGCAGCCCACCAGGCTCCTCCATCCACAGGATTCTCCAGGCAAGAATAATGGAGTGTGTTGCCATTTCTTTCTCCAAAATATTTTTAAAATATTTTTTAAAATATTAAAAAACATTTATTTATTTATCTTGGTGCACCATGTCTTAGTTTTGGCTCTCGGTATGTTTAATTTCAGCACGTGAAATCTGAGTTATCCCGTGTGTTATCAGAATGCTGGACCACGGATCAAACCCAGGGCCCCTGCATTGGGAGCTTGGAGTCGTGGCTAATGAAATACCAGGGAAGTCCCTGATTGATCTTTTCTACAGTTTTTAGTCTCTGCTTTATCTATTTCCACATTGATTTTTCTCATTTCCTTCATTCCAGACCCTGGGATTTGTTTGTTCCTCTTCTAGTTTCGTTAGGTGTATGGCTAGAATGTTATTCGAGATTTCTCTTCTTTCCTTAGGTGGGTCCATATTGCTGTAAACTCCCCTGTCACTTTTCTAGTTCTCAACTCAAAGATGGCTTCTTCATTCCATACCATTGTGATTGGAATAGAGGTTATATGTGATTTCTACTTAAATTTGTTGAGATCTGTTTTGAGTTCCCATATATGATCTATCCGTGGGCAATCGAGCCAGGAGCTGAACCCATGACTGACAACTCAGAGAAATGGATACCCTGGTGAGTGAGTGGTTTGAGCCACAGACTGGGTACCCCAGTCCTAGGGTTCTGTGTGTTTGATACAAGCCACATTGTCTGGTGGGAGAAGTGCTGGGATGAGAAGAAGGGCTATAGGAAGGCAGGACTATGCTCATGAGGAGCACACATTGCCTAGCCCATGAGGCAGGGAAGACATAGGTCTACTCAAGGAGCTGTTGTTTTCCCACAACCAACTCACCACACAGCCCAGGCTCAGTGGAATGAACACACCAGTCCTCCTCCCTCCATGGCAATGTATCTGCAAAAGTCACTATGAGGGAAGAGTTGATGGAGGGACACAGAGGTACCAACAGCCAGGGCAGAGCCTGGGTGGAGCAGTGGCAGCCACTGTTGCTCTCAATTCAAGAAACCCCACAGAAGCAGCCTGGAGATCATATGACAGCTTGTTCACTACAGCTCATTCCCTGATATCACATGCAAATAACTGCCTACCCTGAGGAGTAGTTTCACAACAGTGCAGGAGTGACCGAGGATGGGGAAAGTTTAGAGATACAGGAGACCTGCTGCCCAGACAAGACAAATAGGTCTGCTCTCGTGACTGCAGAGTTTCCTAGGACTGCCTACCACCTACTGATGTGCCCTCAGCCTGAACACAGCAAATGCTTCTGCCCAACTCAATCCATGTCATATCCCTGCACTGGATCTAGAGTGCCTGCAACCAGAGAGAAAACTTCACTAAGGGACACAAAGCAACCTGGTTCTGGGACAGAGCTGTTCAGCAACAGCTCACTTCTGAACCAACGCTTAGGATCCATGTGAGCTCCTGCAAGCTGTAAAGAGCAGCTCCATAACAGAGTGGGGGCTGCAAAGACAGGGAGCAGTCTTCAACTGGGGAGGACAATAGGAACTTACACTTGAGGCTGCGACAGCACAGCGTTGGCACCTACATAGACCGAGCATCAGACCCCTGTCTGCTCATAGTTCCCAATTGATTCATAGGTCTTCTTCCTCTGGGGAAATGGACCCACTGTGCGGAGAGGAAAACACACACTTAGAAGAAAGACATTCACCTTGGGCCCGACCCACAGGGATTCTGTTCCAGCACCTGACTGGATTCAAAACAAAAAACGAGCTCCTTCACTATGTTTCCTGCAAGAGACTTTTCTCAGATATAAATCTGCAAAGAGACAAACAGAGAGAGACTAAACAACACACTACTAAAATATGATACGTTCAAAAGAGAAATCAAGAGTAAATCAGAAATTACCGGAAGACAAATGAGAACAAAAACACAACTTTCCAAAACTGATGGAACACAGTAAACACAGTTGGAAGAGAAAACTTTATATCAATACAGGAATACTTCAAATGTGTGAGAAAAATCTAAAGAAAAAACCCAAACCCACTTAACTGACCAGATTTCTAGAAACAGTCTTTAAAGACTGAATTAGGAGGAAATAGACAATTTGAATGAAAAGAAGAAAAATGGCTGTCTGAGGAGGCCTTAGAAATAGCTGTGAAAAGAAGAGATGCAAAAAGCAAAGGAGAAAAGGAAAGATATACCCATCTGGATGCAGGGTTCCAAAGAATAGGCAGGAGAGATAAGAAAAGCTTCCTTAGCAATCAATGCAAAAAATACAGGAAAACAATAGAATGGGAAAGACTAGAGATCTCTTCAAGAAAATTAGAGATACCAAGGGAACACTTCATGCAAAGATGGGCTCAATAAAGGACAGAAATTGTATGGACCTAACAGAATCAGAAGATATTAAGAAGAGGTGGCAAGAGTACACAAAAGAACTGTACCAAAGAAACCTTGAAGACTGAGATAATCACGATGGTGTGATCACTCACACTCACCTAGAGGCAGACATCCTGGAATGTGGAGTGAAGTGGGCCTTAAGAAGGACCACTACGAACAACTTTAGTGGAGGTGATGGAATTCCAGTTGAACTGTGTCAACTCCTAAAAGATGATGCTGAGAAAGTGCTGCATTCAATATGTTAGCAAATTCGGAAAATTCAGCAATGGCCACAGGACTGGAAAAGGTCCATGTTCATTCCAGCCCCAAAGAAAGGCAATGCCAAACAATGCTCAAGCTACTGCACAATTGCACTCATCTCACACGCTAGTAAAGAATGCTCAATATTCTCCAAGTCAGGCTTCAGCAACACATGAACTGTGAACTTCCAGATGTTCAACTGGTTTTAGAAAAGTCAGAGGAACCAGGGATCAAATACCAACATCCTCTGGATCATCGAAAAAGAAAGAGAGTTCCAGAAACACATGTATCTCTGCCTTATTGATTGTGCCAAAGCCACTGACTGTGTGGATCACAATAAACTGTGGGAAATTCTGAAAGAGATGGGAATACCAGATCACCTGATCTGCCTCTTGAGAAACCTGTATGCAGGTCAGGAAGCAACAGTTAGAACTGGATATGAAACAACAGACTGGTCCCAAATAGGTAAAGGAATACATCAAGCCTGTGTATTGTCACCCTGCTTATTTAACTTATATGCAGATTACATCATGAGAAATGCTGGGCTGGAAGTAGCACAAGCTGAACTCAAGATTGCTGGGAGAAATATCAATAACCTGAGATATGCAGATGGCATCACCCTTATGGCAGAAGGTGAAGAAGAACTAATGAGCCTCTTGAGGAAAGTGAAAGAAGAGAGTGGAGAAGTTGGCTTAAAGCTCAACATTCAGAAAACCCAGCTCATGGCATCTGGTTCCATCACTACGTGGCAAATAGATGGAGAAACAGTGGAAACAGTGTCAGACTTTATTCTTGGGTCTCCAAAATCACTGCAGATGGTAATTGCAGCCATGAAATTAAAAGACACTTAGTCCTTGGAAGGAAATTTATGACCAACCTAGACAGCATATTTAAAAGCAGACACATGACTTTGTCCACAAAGATCCATCTAGTCAAGGCTATGGTTTTTCCAGTAGTCATGTATTTATGTGAGAGTTGGACTATAAAGAAAGCTGAGCACAGAAGTATTGATGCTTTTGAACTGTGGTGTTGTAGAAGACTCTTGAGAGTCCCTTGGCCTGCAAGGAGATCCAACCAGTCCATCCTAAAGGAAATCAGTCCTGAATACTCATTGGAAGGACTGATGTTCAACCTGAAACTTCAATACTTTGGCCACCTGTTTTGAAGAGCTGACTCATTGGAAAAGACCCTGATGCTGGGAAAGATTGAAGGCGGGAGGAGAAGGGGACGACAGAAGATGAGATGGTTGGATGGCATCACCGACTCAATGGACATGAGTTTGGGTAAACTCTGGGACCTGGTGATGGACAGGTGTTAGCATGCTTTAATGGACCAGAACCTGGTGGTCTGGAGTCAATCATAAGGAAATGAAAGAGAGAAAGTGGTTGATAGTCCCTGGTTTACACCGAGGACCAATAAAGCCCTCGACACAGGGCTTGCATCACTCACGAAGGCACAGGTTGCCCTCTCGATGGGAACTTGAAAGCCCATGTAGGAGAGTGAGCATGATGGGTCTCTATGCTCCAGAGAAATAGCCGGGGGTGTCGGTGTGGTGGGGAGGGGGTGGGGAGTGAGAGAGAGAAAAGATATGGGAACCTAAGCTCTGATGGAGCAAATATGCTTTAATGAACTTTTTGTGATGATGTATAGGCTGTTGTACAAGGAATTTCTTTTGACAATGATAAAGATCAGAATACTAAATGTGCAGCAACCCTTACCGAGGGAACAAGGGATTAACAACAGTCACAATGTCAGGAGACAATCCATAACTCAAAAAAGAGGATCGAGACTAAGTTTTGTCATAAAGAGAATGTTTACTGAGGGAGACCCAAGCCTGTCTCCCACAGTGACCCCAGCTCTGGGAGCAGCTTGCCTTTCCACTGATAAGGAACAGAGGATTTTTGAGAAACAGCATGTAGGAATCCTCCCATTAAACATCCCCTGACAATTCTCCCTTATTTATTTATAATATTTGTAAAAAGGGCTCTAACCATTTGAGTTTGTTTAGTTTTAACCATTTTTGCATGAAGGCAACAGTAAATTACAAATATAATTGTCAAGACAATCACCAAAATTATAATTCCTGACCCAATGCTGTGAGTGATGCTTGGAAACCATCTGCATGGGTCTAGCCCAGATAATCGATCAGCCAGTTGTTCAGCTAAAGTTTCCAAATGAGTGGAACAGGGCAGATTTTTAGAAGAGGTTTCAAAGATTTCTTTTTGTAATAGTGTACATTCAGAGAGACATTAACATGTATGTTTTGTAAAGGAAATTTGATTTGTTCCCAGTTGTAGGCACGATGATTAAATTGAACAGGAGTAACAGAAAATTGAGTAGAATTCCAATCACATTTTAGTATCACCTGTTTTTGTATATCTATTAATTGATCTCAAACCCATTTGATGGCTGTTTTCAGTTCTTGTATTTCATCTTAAATATCCTCATCTATCTGAGCCTGAGTGGCCCAAATAGTATGAGCATCTTTAGTCCAATTTTGGATAAAATTATGTGTTTGAATTGAGGTTTGTAATGCAATGCCATTAATGGCAGCAGTGGTGTAAATAGCTATTAATCCCAAAATGCCGAGAATCAGCCATCTAATGAATCGTTTAGACTGCTGGAGCAGTTTAGTAAGTAACCAGGACGCAAGTCCAGCCATGGGACCTTCTTTCCAGGGCCATTGGAGATTTATTGGTAACCACAGACTATGTCGAGATTGAAGAATCGAAAGGGAATCATTTCTTAAGGAAATAGAGGAGTTAACACAAGTATATAATTTTCAATTTATACAAGTTACAGAACATAAAGTCTTAATGAATTCTGAGTTTCCTATAGCTACAACAAAAGGAAGTGGAACACAGGCTTTTATGAACTATGAGTGATGATAGCAAAAGAAATAATTACTATGACTATGATTGGTCCCTGTGAAATGTCCAGTCTAAGTCCCAAGTTCTTCAGTGCTTGCTGCAAGTTTCCAGATGTCCCATTGTTTAGGCCCAATCTGTTTATCAAGGACGATTTGAGGGCGAGAAGGTGTCATTTCGCCATCAAGCCAGCCAAGGAGTCCTTTTCATGGCAGTGTTTCATTGAACTGTTGGTAATCTTTGATGTTACTTGAATAACATAATCACATATAGTACTGTTACTATAATCTGAGCAGTTAGATAGCCATATACCATGGGGTCCCCAATCAAGAATGGTGTAATTGGCCATAAGCATTAATTTCCCTGATTCAGCTTGACATCTATCTCAGTAAATCGAGTATATGTAATGTCTTTATAAGTAAACCCCTTACATTCTGACTCTTGTCCTCTTCCTAGAGTTTTGGTAGTGTTGACATGGTTTGCAGAAAAGGACAGGGCAGTAAACAGTCCAAGCAATGTGTGGAAGTTTTTTTTGGAGGCAGGACGAAAGCCCGTGTTTGTCAACTGACGTTAATACATAATTTTGTTGTGCTCATGCATAAAGGAAAGATTTCATAGCCTAGAGAAATGTCAATTAGACTTCCTTCTCTCTCAGGATGAGAGGGCCCCTCCAAGCTCCAAGGAGGGGGCATATGTGTTGAGTCATTAATGGATACGATTGGTCCTATATCTGTCCATTCTAGAACCTACAATAAAAACAGGGGTTAGGTACATAAACCCAATAAGTGTGATCAATCAAGTCAACCTGAGTGGGGGAAGCAAAAGCAAGCAAAGCAAGCATAGCAAAAAAAATTTTCAGGATTCCGAGGCATTCCCTGTTGAGAAATCAGATTTTCAACTTGATTAGTAAGGGTTTTTATCTGTCCCCAAGTAGGGAGATCATAAGGTCGATGACATCGAGTGCGGCACTTTTTGGAAATGTTTTAAAGCCGCCATGGCTTGTACTGGAATTTCTTCCTCCTGAGGTTTTTGTTGTTTTGTCTCTAGTTTGAACGTTGGGGTCCCCCTTAGGTCGATTCTTCCGAAGAGGAAGCCATGTGAGTTCGTTGGATCCATCTGGAGAAATAGAAGCATACCCCTTTCCCTGTAAGACTAGTTTTCTAGATTTCGATTGATTAGTTAACCCGTCTTGATACCAAATGGGAAGAGGAAGGGAGGTGTCCTTCAATGTCTTGAAATGTTTTTCTGCTTTTGTCAAAATATCTCCTTGCAGTAAGTTAAAAAAAAATTCAAAACAAATAAAGCTATATTAACAATAATTATAGGCTTAAAGAATATATTGCATTGGAATCTAGTAGAGTCTGCTCTAGATAAGGACGATAGAAGTGTTCCTAACCATTCCCCCTTTAAAAAATCAAAATTTTTTTGTAGTTTCTGTGTGTGACGTGTTTGTTTAACTATGTCTCGTGTTTGTGGATTACAAGGATGTCTGTAATGTGTTTAATAGAGAATGAAAGCAAAAATTGTTTGAACTGTCTAGAAATATAGGTAGGGCCATTGTCTGTTTTTATAGAATTAGGTGTTCTCATTATTGCAAAGTAAGCTAAAAGGTGGGTTATAACATGTTGTGTAGCTTCACCTCGGAGAGGTGTGGCCCATATAAAAGAAGAATTTGTATCAATCAAGACATGTAAGAGGGAAGAGGATGAAAGTTCAGGGCAAGGAGGTACATGCATTTGCCACAAATCTTTTTTCTGTTTTTGTATTCATCATTCCAATCATCATTCCTTGTACCATTTTATTAAATATCTTATTTTTCTTTAGCAACCATGAACTGTCTTGTATATTAGCATTTTATAGATTGGTGAATATACTTATCATATTATATATTATTATATATATATATATTATATATGTAAATATACACACACACATATATACCGTAATATTTAAACAATATATTTAATACAATTATATATTTATTAATACTCCAAAACTCTTTAGTTTTCTGTAAGAAAAAAGTTCTGTAAGAGGAAGGTAGGTTCAGTAATTAATGTTTTAAAATCTTATTTTACTTGGAAATGACCTAGCTATTTATTGATTTTTTATTATTTAGTTTAGCATAACTCTAGAAATTTAAGTTATCCCAATCCTAAGAGATTATTTTAGATTATAATAATAGATTATTACTTTTAATAGAGTTTATCTAAAGGTTTTCATCTAATTTATATATATATATAAAATATATTTTTAATATATATATATATAATATATTTATATATATATGGAGAGGGAAATGGCAACCCATTCCAGAGTTCTTGCCTGGAGAACCCCAGGGACGGGGGAAGCTGGTGGGCTGCCGTCTATAGGGTTACAGAGAGTCGGACACGACTGAAGCGACTTAGCAGCAGTGTATATATATATATATATATATATATATTTTAGTTTACCTTATATATATATACATATATATATGTGTTTTAGTTTACCATATATATATATATATATATATATAAATTTAGTTTACCTTAAACCTAGGCACAATAAAAGTATTATATAATGTTGATGACTTAAGACATGACTTAATTAGATTAGCAAACAATTTAAATTATATTTACATTTAAATAAACTCTACATTTTATTTCAGCCTCTTGATGAAAGTGAAAGAGGACGGTGAAAAAGTTGGGTTAAAGTTCAACATTCAGAAAACTAAGATCATGGCATCTGGTCCCATCACTTCATGGAAAATAGTTGGGGAAACAGTGGAAACAGTGTCAGACTTTATTTGGGGGTGGGGAGGGCTCCAAAATCACTGCAGATGGTGATTGCAGCCATGAAATTCAAAGACGCTTACTCCATGGAAGGAAACTTATGACCTACCTAGACAGCATATTCAAAAGCAGAGACATTACTTTGCCAACCAAGGTCCTTCTAGTCAAGGCTATGCTTTTTCCAGTGGTCATGTATGGATGTGAGAGTTGGACTGTGAAGAAAGCTGAGCAGTGAAAAATTGATGCTTTTGAACTGTGGTGTTGGAGAAGACTCTTGAGAGTCCCTTGGACTGCAAGGAGATCCAACTAGTCCATCCTAAAGAAGATCAGTCCTGGATGTTCACTGGAAGGACTGACACTGAAGCATAAATTCCAATATTTGGCCACCTCAAGCAAAGAGTGGACTCATTGGAAAAGACCCTGATGCTGGGAGGGATTGAGGGCAGGAGGAGAAGGGGATGACAGAGGATGAGATGGCTGGATGGCATCACCGACTTCATGGACATGAGTTTGAATAAACTCTGGGAGATGGTGATGCACAGGGAGGCCTGGCGTGCTGAGATTCATGGGGTTGCAAAGAGTTGGACATGACTGAGTGACTGAACTGAACTGAACTGAAACATTATATTTAATATTGAATATTTTTCAGTTCACAGGAATCTGAATTTAAATAGAGCTCATTTAACTTCATGTTATCAAAAAAAAAAAAACACATACATTGAGACACAGAAAAATTTAGATAGACGGATAGAGATAGTTTTCCGCTTGAAATTAAAAAAAAAAAAAAAGCTTTTTTTTTTTTTTTTAGTTCTTCCAATTTGTTTATGACTGGAATCCCAGATAGAGTGGGCTGTGTATCCCAAGGACATGATAAATGTTAACTTATGGCTTTTTCCTAGGCCTGTTTTTGTTTCCCAGGCAGAATTGAAGCTTCAAAAAAGTATTTTAACAAGTTACCCTTTTCATAACTGCATGCGTAAGAAAAACCGGTTTTCAGAAATGATTTTATTTTAATCAGTTTTTTCTGGCATCTAAAGAATATCATGGCCATTCAGTGTCAAAAATGTCATTTTTCTTTTTTATATTCACAGTATATCATTAATAATATACGCATGAGGGAATTGTTGTCACATTGGGAGCAAAACTTTGGCTACAAAATTCTGACAAAGAGTGGGACTGTTAAGCATATCTTGAGGTAACATAGTCCATTGAAATCTTTTATGAGACCCAATATGATTAGGATAAGGGAGAGAGAAAGTGAATCTCTCCTGGTCTGAAGGGTGTAGGGGTATATTGAAAAAGCAATCTTGTAAATCAATAATAATAATAATATGCCAATTTTTAGGAATAGTAGTAGGTGATCGGATCCCTGGTTGCAATACACCCATAGGTTTCATAGATGCATTAATTTTTCTAACGTCTGTTAAGAGACGCTGTTTTTTAAATTTCTTTTTTATAACAAAAATAGGAGAGTTTCAAGGAGAGCAAGCTTCCTCAATATGTCTTGATTTTAATTGTGTGTCTCTAAGTTCTTTAGCAGCCTGTAATTTATCTTTCATAAGGGGCCATTGCTCTTTCCAAATAGGCTCGTCATTTTTCCCAGTTATTTTAATAATTGCTTTGTTTGTTAAATGAGCAGTGGCCCCTAGGAAAAATGTGGAATGTATATCTGAGTTTGACATTGCATAAGTCAGTGTTTCCTATTAGATTAAGGGGTACATTTATCACATAAGAAGGAAATGGCAACCCACGCCAATATTCTTGCCTGGAGAATCCCATGGATGGAGGAGCCTGATGGGCTATACAATCCATGGGTTAGCAAAGAATTAGACACAACTGAGCGACTTCACTTCACTCACTTACCACATAAGGTCTTAATGTTCCAGGTTGGCCTTCTGGTCCGTCACAGGGGTATATTTGAACACTTTGATAGACTTCTTGCATTTTGGTTTGAGAAATTCCTGCTATTTGGCAAGAGAATTTTTGTATAGGCCATGATTTGGGCCATAAGTGTTTGGAAATAATAGTAATATCAGATCCAGTATCAAGGAGACCAGAAAATCTCTTACCATTAATTTTGATATTTATATTTGGTCAGGCATATTCAGATACCAATGATGCCCATAAGGATTGTTTCTGGTCTGTACTGTTGAATCTGCCTGTCCATATATCATTAGAGGAGTTAATAGAAATGTGTTGCTAACAAAGGTCCATCTGGTCAAGGCTATGGTTCTTCCAGTCACATGTATGGATGTGAGAGTTGGCCTGTGAAGAAAGCTAAGAGCTGAAAAATTGATGCTTTTGAACTGTGGTGTTGGAGAAGACTCTTGAGAGTCCCTTGGACTACAGGGAGATCCAACCAGTCCATCCTGAAGGAGATAGGTTCTGGGTGTTCATTGGAGGGACTGATTCTGAAGCTGAAACTCTAATACTTTGGCCACCTCATGTAAAGAGTTGACTCATTGGAAAAGACCCTAATGTTGGGAGGGATTGGGGGCAGGAAGAGAAGGGGACGACAGAGGATGAGATGGTTGGATGGCATCACCGACTCAATGGGCATGAGTTTGTGTGAACTCCGGGAGTTGGTGATGGAGAGAGAGGCCTGGCCTGCTGCGGTTCATGGGGTCACAAAGAATCGGACATGAATGAGTTACCGAACTAACTAAGGCAAAAGAAGTAATTGAGCAATTTGTCCTCCTATTTGAATTGCCTTAGAATCTGAGATGACATCATGATTTGAAATTCTCCTTTAAAATCTGAATTAATTATTCCAGGGTGAACAGCAATTCCTTTACAAGTCAAACTAGATCGGCCGAGTAAAGACCGAAGGTTTGTGGCGGTGGGGACCCAAAAAGTCCGGTAGGTATTCTAGAAGGGACTGCTTGAGGGTAAAGGAGAAAATCATTTAGGGCTGATATATTGACAGCAACACTGCCGGATATTGAGGGTTTGAGGGAAAAGATGGAATTTGCCCCTGGTTTTTGTTGAAGGGGACCTGGGGGGTCCCCTGCTTGGAGTTTCCTGGAATAGGTCTTCCTTCAATATCAAATTTAGATTTACAGTCTTTGGCCAATGCATTCCTCCAATGCAGTGAGGGCAAATTCTTGGAGGTTTGTTTATTAACCCTCTTAGGGCAGTCCCTTTTTAAATGGCTTTTATCTCTACTTGTAAAGCATCCTTCATTTTCCTTTCTAAAGGCAGCAGCCATTGTCTCAGCTAGCATTTGCATCTTTTGAGTTTCTGATCCTAGATTGAGACAAGCCTTCAAATAATCAATAATAGTCCCAGTCTCATGAATTGGAGTGATAGTTCTTTGACATTCCTGATTTGCACTCTCATAAACAATTAGTTTCTCTAGCTGTCTTTTGACTTCTTCTCCAATTACAGTATGGGAAATAGCAGTTTCTAATCTAGCTAAAAAATCAGCATACTTTTCATTAGGTCCTTGTAATATTTTGGTGTAGCTACCTGTAGGCTCTCCTTGTGGAGTAATTCGATCCCAAGTTTGAAGGGCCAATGTTTTTAATTGTTCATGCAACAAGGAAGGGCATTGTATTTGAGCTTCTATGGCATCAAATTTTCTGGTGTCAGTTAACATTTCAAAAGTCATTTGGTTTTGGGAGTGCCAGCTCAGTAATTCTTGTTAGCATGATCTCTAGCTATATCATGAAACCCATTGTCCATTGAAGATATTCTCCTGGTTTAAGGAGGGCTTTTACTAGAATTCGCCAATCATAGGGAATAAAGTTTCCAATAGAAGATGCCACAGCATTTAGAAGCTCTTTAGTAAAAGACGAATGTGGTCAATACACAGTTAAAGCCTTTTTCGTTTGTTGCATGTAAAAAAAGCTAATACTTTCATATTGAGGTATTATGTGCCCTTGAGCATCAGGATTTCTTAAAACTGGAATGGAAGAAAAACCATCAGGTTCAGAGACTTGTGATTGCAAAGCCAGTAATTTAGAGAGATTCTGTCATGGAGGAGAGTGAGTACGTACTGATTTTTTGCAAATATGAGTCTGTACTAAGGACTTATCATTATTATTTCAAAAAGGACTGCCAGTTTTCATGTCAAAAAGTGTCTCATGAGAGTCATTGTTAGAATCATTAGGTTCTAGAGAAGGAGAGACTTTTGGATTTGTGCCTGCTGGCAGAGGAGGAGCATTCGGAGCAGCCAGGAGAGGGCTTGTAGGAAAATTCTGTAATATTTTATGTTGTTCTAATTGGGCCTTTTGTAAAGTTTTATCACTTAATTTATATTCATGTAACAAGTGTTCTGTCTGTTGTCGAATATTAGGAGGGCTAGAAGTTACCTTGAAATGGCAGAATTACAGCTTCAATGAGAGCCCATGGGGCCAGAAATTGATTGGAATATTTTTTTCTCCGTTTGGTGGCTCATTCCACATTTTCTTTGACCCGGTACCAAATTTCTGCATCAAAACTGTCTTTATCAGGGAACCAAGGATTACAATTAACCACTGTTTAAAGGCAATCTTCTATTTGTTGGTGCAAAACCAAATGTCCCTGAGCTTTAAACAAATGGTGAAGTAAAGTAGAGAGATGATGGGGCTTTCCAGCCGTTTGAAGTTAAGTAGAGAAATGAGGGGCTTTTTAGCCATTTGACCCATGTCTTAGTACTTACTGACCTCAATAGGCCCTGAGTCACTCCGTCTGAAATGCCACGTATACCACAGTCCCTGTTCTCAGTGCAACATGTTGGGATCCTTTACTGGATAGAGAGCGAGAGAGAAAAGGCACGGGGACCTAAGCTCTGATGGAGCAAAGGTGCTTTAATGATCTTTTTGTGAGTATATGTAGGCTGTTGTACAAAGAATTTCTTTCAACAATGATAAAGTTCAGAAAATTAAACGTATAGCAACCATTACCAAGGGAACAAGGGATTAACTATGGTCATAAGGTCAAGAGAGAATCCATATCTCAAGAAAGAGGATTAAGACAAAGCAGTTTTCTCATAAAGAGACTGTTTACTGAAGGAGACCCAAGCCTGTCTCACACACTGACCCCAGCACTGGGAGCGGCTTGCTGTTCCACTGATAAGGAACAGAGGATTTATGAGAAATAGCACATAGGAACCCTCCTGTTAAACATCCCCTGACAGACAAGGAGGCCTGATGTACTGCAGTTCATGGGGTTGCAAAGAGTCGGACACGATGAGTGACTGAACTGAACTGAACTGAATCAAATACCTCCCAGAAAACAATGTCCAGGACTTGAGGGCATCACATGTGATCCTATGAAACATTTTTTAAAATAACATCTATCTTTCTTAAACTATTCCAAAAAGTTGAAGAGGAGGGGGACACTCTTAAATATTTTCTATCAGGCTATCTCTACGCTGAAATCAGTATTATAATGAAACACTACAGAAAGTTACAGATCATTTTCTTGAAGAATATGGTTGAAAAAAGTTTTCAAGAAAATGTTAGCAAACAGAATTCAACAATCTATAAAAGGTATCATAAGTGATTATCATGTAGCATTCTTCCAGAGATGCAAGGATGGTTAAAAATCCGTAAATCAGTCCACGTGATACACCACATTAAAAAAAGGAAGAGAAACACAAGATTGTGTCAACAGACGTAGAAAAAGCATTGACAAAATCGAACATCCATTCATGGTAAATACTCTCAGAAAAATGGGCATAGAGAAAATACTCTCAAAATTAAAAGGCCATTTATGACAAACCCACAGAGGTGGACATCTGAAAGCTTTTTCCTCTAAAATCAGGACAAAGGGAAGGATGCTCACTCTTGCCACTCTGGTTTAACAGTGTGGAGGTCCTAGCCACCACATTTGGACAAAAATATAATAAGAGATTTCCAACGCCTAAGAGAAGAAGTAACACTGTCACTACTATAGAGAAATGATACTTTATATAGAAAACGCTAATATCTCCACCAGAAAACTAACTAATGAAAACAGTACACACACACACACACACACAGACACACACACACACACACAATGGAATATTCCTAACCCCTTAAGGATAAAATCTTGCTGCTTCTAACATAGATGGACCTGGATATCATTCTGTTTAGTGAATTAAGTCAGACAGAGAAAGGGAAATACTTTATATTATCACTTGACTTATGGAATCTAAAACTAGTACAAAAGGATGAAAATAATGATGTAGAAAAACTCTCACACATAGAGAATAAACCAGTGTTTACCAGTGGGGAGAGAAAGTGGGAAGGGGCAAGACAGAGTAAAGATTCAGAAGTACACACTACTATGTATAAAATAAATAAACTACAAGGACATACTTACAGCACAGGAAATATGGCCAGTAGCTCATAATAGCTTAAAACAAAGTATAACCTATATATTGAACCACAATGTTGTACCTCTACCACTACCATAACACAGTAAATCAACTATAATTCAAAGAAAAATTTAACATAAAAGAAGAGTTCTGCATTGTAATATGTGGTTGTGATGGCAGTCATATTACAATATTTACATGTAACAAATTACCAAATCTTATACTTTAAATTTACACAATGTTATATGTGAAATATATTTCAGTTTGAAAAATCTTCTGAAATATAGTTTTCTTTCAGCATTATTTTTATTGTACTTCACTTCAAACTGCTCATTTCTACAAGAAAATATTTTAATGTGCTAATCTCCCTGCAAGACTCTTTCTAATAAATACTGCCATCTCTCTTAACATTTAAATCAGTTCTAATGAGGTGGATGAAACTGAAGCCCATTATACAGAGTGAAGTAAGCCAGAAAGAAAAACACCAAAAAGTATACAAAGGCATATATATGGAATTTAGACAGGTGGTGATGATAACTCTATATGCAAGACAGAAAAAGAGACACAGATGTATAAAACAGACTTTTCGTCTCTGTGGGAGAAGGCGAGGGTGGGATGATCTGAGAGAATAGCATTCAAACATGTACAGTATCAACTGTGAAACAGATTGCCAGTCCAGTTTTGATGCATGAGACAAGTGCTCAGGGCTGGTGCCCTAGGATGACCCTAGGAGCGAGGTGGGATGGAGGTGGGAGGGGGGTTCAGGATGAGGAACACATGCAAATCCATGACTGATTCATATGAATGTATGGCAAAAACCACTACAATATTGTAAAGTAATTAGTCTCCAACTGATATAAATGAAGGAAAAAGAAAAAATATGTTAACTATAAACTTGTAACTGGCTTCCAAACACTTACCTAATTTTACCTACGAGTGCTAACCAGGGTATTCTTTACTCTGTAAGGACATCAATTTGTTCAATTTTATTTCTGACTGCTGTACACATTGATCCATTTTCATGTATACTTTAATCTATAATTCCATACCTACTTCATTTCTGGGAAATTTGTTTGGTTAGACTAAAAGTAACGTATTTGGACACTTCATAATATGTAGATTATTTCAAGGCCTGTGGTTTATTGCATAAACATGAACTCCTTTTCTACAAGAAAACTTCACTGATATATTCATATTTCATGACAATATATTTCAGTTGGTCTTTATATTGAAGAAGATACTTGGCATGTCTGGTATAATATTATCTTGAGATTAAAATTGTAATATTAGGATTCTGAGGGAAAATAAATTAACTGGCAACTGATAATTATAGAAATAAATAAAATTCACACTTTTCTCATAATAGTAGAGGACTTTGCAATTCTTTTCCCGGCAAAATAGAGCTCATGGCTCATGAGCAGAAAGGGGCTGACAGTTGAGAAACATGCTGCAATGATTATAGTGATGTCCACAAGGAACTGGCTGGGCTGATCAAAAAGAGGCAAAAGAACTTGACAGGTGGAGGAAAGAATATAAAATAGACAAAGGTGCTCCCGAGGAGAAGGATGGATTAAGTAACTCTGGACTCAGGGGAGGACCTGGAGGAGGCATCAGTCCTACGAATGTGCTGGACCTGCTGCTTATGTCTGTACAGGATGACAACCATGGAGCTGCTGGCCCAGAGCATGAGCCCAAACATAAAACATCAGGGAATAATAGCAAAACTGCAGACAAGGCGTCTTCAGTTTTGTCAGTAAGAATAGAAGAACAGTAGCCAAAATCTTTCCTCTGTGATGTTTTTGTCACTCCATTTGCCAGTCATATGGAAAGGAAAAATGACATTTACCAGCATTTGCAGGATCCAGCACAGGAAAATAGAGAGAACCACGTATTTGGGAGCTGTTACATTCAACGCTGCCCACCTGGAGTTCCAGGGACTGATCGTGATCACCTGAAAGACACTCAAGAGGCAGATGCTACTGATGGACACGCCCCTCCCAACTCTGTGCAGAAAGAAGAGAAGTTTGCAGCCAAAATCACTGCAGATATGCTTCCACCCAAAGACTGCCATCGTCTGGGGGACCCCTTTAGAGAGGAGGACCAAGGAGTTGGCCACAATCAGCTGCTTAAGGATCAAATCTGTGGACCGTAACCTGTAACCCTTGAAGTGAAGGACGATATAACTGCAAAGCAGTGAGAAATTCCCCAGAATTCCAATGACGGTCTGGGTTAAGATGATCATGCCTATCATCAAAAAGCTGCTGGCCATTCTTTCATTCACAGTCACTGGTACTTTTGAGTTATAATGTCCTCCGTGGGAATATGAGGCATCAGTTACGTGCATCTTGTCAACTGAAATCCAATATTCTTCACTTAACAATAGTTCCACTTGGAAATATTTGCTTCTTGTGTTTCTGTTACCAGCAGCCTTTAAAGGGTTCCATGTATAAAATTTAAGGAGAACTAATGTGTAAAATTAATCACTGAAGATACTCATGTGGTCCCGTCTTCATTTTTCACAAATTTGTTAGGCAGGAACTGAAGGGACCTTAGTTATCCAGAGGAGTGTTACTAAACCCAGACAGGTTAAGTATTTGTCAAACCTGCTTCTTAGTGCAGAGTGAGGACTGAATCCCATTGGGCTACTCAAGACAGTGGTTTGAGAAACTTCCGAGGTGCTTAAATGATTAAGACCCTGCCTTCCACTGCAGAGGATCCAAGTTCAATCCCTGGTCCAGGATCTAAGTAAGATCTCATGAACTTTGATGCACAGCAAAAACAGAAAAAGAGACTGCACTGATCACCAGCCATGACAAACAACTAGTTAGTTGCAGGCATATAATAAACCAGATCTATATTGGATTTTGATTTCACAGTTTTTCTCTTTATAGACCTGTGGTATTTTGAAATTTTCAATTAACATGATTCCATTTATTTGTAAAGCTTTATTCTACAGTACCACATATTATGAATTAAGTCTTAGCATCTTAACACATGAACATCACTGCTGGCAGTAGAATACAGCAGGAGCCTGCCTCAGGAAAAGGAAATGTCAGGAAGATGAGAATGCTTCACTGTGAGAATGGCAACAGAAAGACTCTTTAGTTCCCATGACAGAAACACAACTAAAATATTATGTGTTATAGAAATGTTTGAATAATCACATGTAGGCAATAAACCTCAGGGCATAAAACACTAACATGTGATAAAAGTTTAAGACAAAACAAAATTATTATTGTCCATTCATACACTGAATCAGTATGTTATTGTCTGAACCCAGTGAATATATTAGCAATGAATTAATATTTGCAGGTGACATTAACATACAAGACACAGAGGCAAAATTTGGCACTTGTAAAGCATGTATTCTTGTGTGTTTCATAAACCGATGTACTAGATTTGTTAGAATGTCAACAAATTGGTGTTGGTGTCAGTTTCTGATGTGATCACTTACCCAGAATCTTGACCTGCCTTTCTCTCACAGACTCTGCTGCTCAGACGAAAATACAACGAACATATCTTCCAGGTGCCAGGACAAGGGCTCGGTGGGATGGTCATTATACCCAGTATGTGTGTGGGAGTGAGGCAGCCAGATCCTGATAAGTGGGTTTGAGACGCTATCCTCCCCTCCCCTCCCGTCAAAACTGCTAAGGAAGCTGTGGTATACATACACCATGGAATATTACTCAGCTGTTAAAAATAATTCATTTGAATCAGTTCTAATGAGATGGATGAAACTGGAGCCCATTATACAGAATGAAGTAAGCCAGAAAGATAAACAATATTACAGCATACTAACACATATATATGGAATTTAGGAAGATGGTAATGATAACCCTATATGCAAAACAGAAAAAGAGACACAGATGTACAGAACAGACTATTGGACTCTGTGGGAGAAGGCGAGGGTGGGATATTTTGAGAGAACAGCATGTATACTATCTATAGTGAAACAGATCACCAGCCCAGGTTGGATGCATGAGACAAGTGCTCAGGCCTGGTGCACTGGGAAGACCCAGAGGAGAGGTGGGAGGAGGGATTGGGATGGGGAAAACATGTAACTCCATGGCTGATTCATGTCAATGTATGACAAAACCAACTACAATATTGTAAAGTAATTAGCCTCCAACAAATAAAAATAAATGAAAAAAATAATGAAAAATTAAAAAAAAAAAAACACCTGCAATTATCATTTCACCTGCAACAGCGATGGAAGTGCAGGCTTGGGAGCTGAGAACATTTCTGGAAACTTTTCGCTCAGTTGCTAATTACTGGAAACAATTACAAGTTTCTAGTTAGCAGCCTGAGGAGAAAACTGGCTGTACTTGACAGGCAATTTCTTTTCCATGATCCCTGAAGGTGATGGTCTCACGAGGAAGAAATTCTGAAATCACACACATTAGGGACTGACACAAACCATGTGTGTCCCTCTGGATTCTTCACTTCCCTGAGATGAGTCTCTGCCCTAATACTAGGATTTTCCTCACCTTCAACCATTGAATGGAACCGTCAATGAAAGCACTGGTAAAGAAATGGAATGAGACAAAATACCTGGGAAGTATATTCGAATAGACAAAGGGAAAAGGAGGAACATTATTAAGAACTTTGATAGGAACCTCCAGCACAACTCATATCAATTTAGACTCATTTTCATAATTCAATGCCACTTATTATCGAAATTTTGTATGAAATAAACTTTATTATTATTGAACCCTGTGATAGGAATCGGGTCCAGAACAAATATAGAAAAAAGAGTGAGGGTTTCAAATTAGCTATAAAATAAAAGCACATAGATCTGACGGCTCGATTATGTTATCAAGTACTTAATTCAGGAGCATCCTGGAGAGGAAACAATATGCCACTGAAACCAGTGCATCAGTGCAAAATTAAAAGAAAATCTGAAATGCAAGTAGGAGGCTTCACAAAAAGCAAACACACTGACAACTTAATCATGTACTTCTAGCCTCCAGAACTGTGAGAAACTGTGAAAACTATCTATGTTTAAACCTCCCAGGCTGTTGTATTTTATGAAGGCAAACCTAAATGTAATAGAAACTGTAAGAGTCTGTCTGTTTGATACTGGGACTTCCAAGGGTCATCTTGGAAGTCAATTTATGTCAGTTAAAGTGTTCCCTATGTTCTCTTCTAGCAGTTTTATGGTGTCATGTCTTCTATTTAACCCTTGTAGCCATGTTGAGTTTATTTTTGTGTATGGCGTGAGGGCGTGATGTTACTTCATGGATTTACATGAGGCTGTCCAGCTACCAGAGAAGAGTGGAGAAACAGCTCGAGAAAGAACGAAGAGAAGGTGCTAAAGTAAACAATGCCCAGTTGTGGATGTGACTGGTGATGGAAGTAAAGTCTGAAACAAAGAACAATATTGCATAGGAACGTGGAATGTTAGATCCATGAACCAAGGTACATTGGAAGTGGTCAAATAGGAGATGGGAGGAGAGAACATTGACATTTTAGGAATCAGTGAGCTAAAAAGGGCTGGAAGAGGTGAATTTAATTCAGATGACCACTATATGTACTACTATGTGCAAGAATCCATTAGAAGAAATGGAGTAACCCTCATAGTTAACAAAAGATTCCAAAGTGCAGTATTTGAGTGTAATCTCAAAAGTGACAGGATGATTTCTGTTCATTTCCAAGGTAAAGCATTCAATGCCACAGTAATCCAGGTCAATTCCCCAACCATCAATGCTGAAGAAGCTGAAGTTGAATGGTTCAATGAAGACCTAGAAGACCTTCTAGAACTAACACCAAAAAAGATGTCCTTTTTACCATAGGGGACTGGAATACAAAAGTAGGAAATCAGGAGATACCTGGAGTAGCAGGCAAGTTTGGCCTTGGAATACAAAATGAAGCATGGCAAAGGCTAACAGAGTTTTGCCAAGACAACGCACTGGTCATAGCAAACACCCTCTTTCAACAACACAAGAGACAACTCTACACCAGATGGACATCACCAGATGGTCAACACCAAAATCAGGTTGATTATATTCTTTGCAGCCAAAGATGGGGAGGCTCTATACAGTCAGCAAAAAACAAGACCACAGCTGACTGTGGCTCAGATCATGAACTCCTTATTGCCAAATTCAGCCAAAACAGCTTCAAGTGATTAGACCTGGTAGACAGAGTGCCTGAAGATCTTTGGACGGAGGTCGGTGACATTGCACAAGGGACAGCGTTCAAGACCACCCCCAGAAAAGAAAAGCAAAACGGAGAATGGTTGTCTGAGGAGGCCTTACAATGAGCTGAGAAAAAGAGAGACGATAAAGGAAAAGGAGAACCCCCCCCCCCCCAGGGAATAACAAGGAGAGATAAGAAAGCCATCCTCAGCGATCAATGCAAAGAAATAGAGGACACCAATAGAATGAGAAACCCTAGATACCACTTCAAGAAAATTGGAGATTCTGAGGGAACATTTCATGCAGAGATGGGCACAGTAAAGGACAGAAATGGTATGGACCCACCTGAAGTAGAAGATATTAAGAAGCGGTGGCAAGAATACACAGAATACTATACAAAAAAATCTCATCACCCAGATAACAATGATGGTGTGATCACTCGCACTCGCCTAGACCAGACATCCTGGAGTCTGAACTCAAATGAGCCTTAGGAAGCATGATGAAGAACAAAGCTAGTGGAAGTAATAGAATTCCAGATGAACTCTTTCAAGTCCTAATAGATGGCTCTGTGAACGTGCTGAACTCAATATGCTAGAAAATTTGGAAAACTCAGCAGTGGCCACAGGACTGGAAAAGTTCTGATTTCATAACCAATCCCAAAGAAAGGCAATGCCAAAGATTGTTCAAACTATCACAAGATTGCACTCATCTCACATGTTAGCAAAGTTATGATCAAACTTCTCCAAGGCACGCTTCAACAGTAGGTGAACCAAGAATGTCCAGATGAACAAGCTGGATTTAGAAGAGGCTGAGGGGCCAGATATCAAATTACCAACTTCCACTGGATCATCGAAAAAGCAAGAGAGTTCTAGAAAAACATCTACTTCTGCCCTATTGAACACAACGAAGCCTTTGACTGTGTGGATCACAATAAAGTGTGGAAAATTATTCAAGAGATAAGAGTACTAGATCACCTGACCTGCCTCCTGTGAAATCTGCATGCAGGTCAAGAACTGTTAGAACGGACATGGAACCAGGGACTGTTTCCAAATTGGGAAAGGAGTACATCAAGGCTGTATAATGTCACTCTGCTTATTTAACTTATATGCAGAGTACATCATGTGAAATGCCAGGCTGGATGAAGCACAAGCTGGTATCAAGATTGCCAGGAGAAATGTTAGTAACCTGAGATATGTAGATGACACCACCCTTATGGCAGAAAGTGAAGAGTAACTACAGAACCTCTGGATAAATGTGAAAGAGGAGGATGAAAAACCTGGCTTAAAACTCAAGATTCAAAACACAAATTCATGGCATATGGTCCCACTATTTCCCGTAAAATAGATGGGGAAACAATGGAAACAGTGACAGAATTTATTTCCTTGTGTTCCACAATCAATGCAGATGGTCATGCAGCCATGAAATTAAAAGATGCTTGCCCCTTTGAAGAATAGGTATGATCAACTTAGATAGCATATTAAAAAGCAGAGACATTACATTGTTGACAAAGGTCCATCTAGTCAAATGTATGGTGTTTCCTGTAGTGGTGGATGGATGTGAGAGTTGGACAACAAAAAAGCAGAGCACAGAAGAATTGATGCTTTTGTACTGTGGTGTTGGAGAAGACTCTTGAGAATTCCTTGAACTGCATGGAGATCAGACCAGTCAGTCCTAATGGGAATCAGTCCTGAATACTGACTGGAAGTCCTGATGCTGAAGCAGAAGCACCAATACTTTGGCCACTTGATGCAAAGAATGGACTCATTGGAAAAGACCCTGATGCTGTGAAGGATTGAAGGCGGGAGAGGGAGACGACAGGATGAGATGCCTGGATGGCAACACCGACTTGATGGACATGAGTTTGAGCAAGCTCCAGCAGTTGGTGCTGGACAGGGAAGCCTGGCATGCTGCAGTCTGTGGGCCCACAAGGAGTTGGACGTGACTGAGCAACTGAACTGAACTAATTACATTGGGCCCATAGATAATTGGGGGAAATTCCATGTCTTGAATCAACTCATTAGTAAAATTAATGGACCTGAAAAATCCACTTGCCATGTAGTATAACATGACTATCCAGATGATGTCACATCCATGGGAGGAAAACTGTTTATTAGTTATATAATGGTCGAGATGACCATACTAAGGAGAGTAAGCCAGAAAGAGAATGACAAATACCATGTGGTATCATTTATGTATGGAAACTAAAATACTGGGGCTTCCCAGGTGGTACTAGTGGTAAAGAACCCTCCTGCCAATGAAGGAGACATAAAGAGACGTGGGTTCCATCCAAGTCTGATCCACTACTTGGGACAGGAAGACTCCCTGAGTAGTGCATGGCAACCCACTCCAGTACTCTTGCCTGGAGAATCCTCATGGACAGAGAAATCTGGTAGGCTGCAGTCTGAAGGGTTGGACATGACTGAAGCAACTCAGCGAGCAAAAACATGACACACATGAACTTATCTATGAAAAAAAACAGACTCACAGACATAGAAAACCGAATTGTGGTACGCAAGGGGGAAGGTGGGGGAAGGATGCATTGGGAGTTTGAGATTAGTAGATGAAAACTATTAAACACAGAATGTATCAAGAACAATGTCCTACTGCATACCACATGGAACTATAGTTACTATCATGTGATAAGCCATGGTGGGAAAAAATATGAAAAAGAATGTCACTATATCATGATGCAGTGCCGCATACATTGACACCATATTGTAAATTGACACTATATATCAGTAAAATAAATTTTAAAAAACTGAATGTGTCAGATATGAAGTGAAGTGAAAGTCGCCCAGTTGTAACCAACTCTTTGAGACCCCATGGACTGTAGACTGCCCGGCTCCTCTCTCCATGGAATTCTCCAGGCCAGAAGACTGGATTGGGTAGGCGTTCCCTTCTCCAGGGGATCTCCCCAATCCAGGGATTGAATCCAGGTCTCCTGCATTGCAGGCAGATTCTTTACCATCTGAGCCACCAGGGAAGCCCAACAATCCTGGGGTGGGTAGCCTATCTCTTCTTCAGTAGATCTTCCTGACCCAGGAATTATACTGGTGTTTCCTGCATTGCAGGTGGATTCTTTACCAGCTGAGCTACCAGGGAAGCTATGATCAGATGACAAATTGTGGAATTCATAAATGGGTCCTCTGCCACGTCCTTCATTTTCAGCTCGTCCTTCCTACAAGTAGATGTTACCAAGCTGAATTTGGGCCGATGGGAATCTTTCAATGTATTATTCCATGCAATTTTCTATTATTTTTTGAGGGTTCTTGCATCTATGTTTATGAGAGATTCTGGCCTGTAATTTTCTTTATATATATTGCCATTTTGTGCTTTTGGTACCAAAGTGATGTTGGCCTCATAAAATGAGGTAAGAAGCATTCTCTACTCTTCAGGTTTTTTGGGTTTTTTTTTGTTGTTGTTGTTGTTTTGTTTTGTTTTTTGTTTTGGAAGTGCTTGAGAAGCCTAGGGATTAACTCCTTGAATGTTTGGTAGAATTCACCTGTGAAGCCATCTGGTCCTGAACTTTTGTTTGGGGAAGTTTTCTATTACTATTTCAAGCACTGGACGAGTGATCAGTCTAGTCAGGTTTTCTACTTGATGATTCAGTCTTGGAAGGTTGTATTATTCGAAAAATTGGTCCATTTCTTCTGGTTTGTCCGAGTTTGTTGGCATAGATAGATGTTCACAATATTGTCATAATTCTTTGTATTGTTGTGTAATTATTGCTATTTTTCTTATTTCATAAGTTATTGATCAGAGTCTTCTCTCTCCCTCTCTCTTTTCTTAAAGTAAGCCTAATTAAAGGTTTCTCAATGCTGTTTCCCTTTTCAAAGAACCAGTTTTTAGTTTGATTGATCTTTTAAAAAAAGGCCAATGCTACGTCGTTTCAGTAGTGTCTGATTCTGTGCGACCCCATGGATAGCAGCCCACAGGCTCCTCCATTCACAGGATTATCCAGGCAAGAATACTGGAGTAGGTTGACATTTCTTTCTCCAAAATATATTTTAAACATATTTGTAAAAAATATTTTAAAAAATATTTATTCAATTATTTGGGTGCACTATGTCTTAGTTGTGGCTCTCGGTATCTTTAGTTTCAGCATGTGAAGTCTTCATTGTCCCATGTACTATCAGGATCCTGGAACACGGGTCAAACCCAGGGCCCCTGCATTTGGAGCTTGAAGTCTTAGCTACTGGAACACCAGGGTAGTCCCTGACTGATCTTTTCTACTGTCTTTTTAGTCTCTGCTTTAGTTATTTCCACACTGATTGTATCAATTCCTTCATTCCTGAATTGGGCTTTGCTTGTTCCACCACTTCTAGTTTCTTTAGATGTACGGCTAGAATGTTATTCGAGATTTTCCTTCTTTCCTTAGGTGGGCCCATATTGCTGTAAACTCCCCTCTCACTTTTCTAGTTCTCCACTCAAAGATGGCTTCTTCATTTCGTGCCATTGTGAGTGGAATAGAGGTTATATGTGATTTCTACTTAAATTTGTTGAGATTTGTTTTGTGTTCCAATATATGATCTATCTGTGAGCAATCGAGCCAGGAGCTGAACCCATGACTGACAACTCAGAGAAATGGATACCCTGGTGAGTGAGTGGTTTCAGCCACAGACTGGGTACCCCAGTCCTAGGGTTCTGTGTGTTTGATACAAGCCACATTGTCTGCTGGGAGAAGTGCTGGGGTGAGAAGAAGGGCTATAGGAAGGCAGGACTATGCTCATGAGGAGCACACATTGCCTAGCCCGTGAGGCAGGGAAGACAGAGGTCTACTCAAGTAGTTGTTGTTTTCCCACAACCAACTCACCACACAGCCCAGACCCAGTGGAATGAACACACCAGTCCTCCTCCTCCCATGGCACTGTATCTGCAAAAGCCACTATGAGGAAAGAGATGATGGAGGGACACAGAGGCAAACAACAGCCAGGGCAGAGCCTCGGTGGAGTAGTGGCAGCCACTGTTGGTGTTGAATCAAGAAACCCCCCAGAAGGAGCCCGGAGATCATATGACAGCTTGTTCACTACAGCTCTTTCCCTGATATCACATGCAAAGAACTGCCTACCCTGAGGAGCAGTTTCACAACAGTGCAGGAGTGACAGAGGATGGGGAAAGTTTAGAGACACAGGGGACCTGCTGTCCAGACAAGACAGACAGGTCTGCTCTCGTGGCTGCAGAGTTTCCTAGGACTGCCTACCAAATACTGATGTGCCCCAGTCAGAACACATTGAATGCTTCTGCCCAACTCAGTCCATGTCATTTCCCTGCTCTGGATCTAGAGTGCCTACAACCAGAGAGAAAACTTCACCAAGGGACACAGAGCAACCTGGTTCTGGGACAGAGCTCTTCGGCAACAGCTCACTTCTCAACCAACGCTTAGGATCCATGTGAGCTTCTGCAAGCTGTAAAGAGCAGCTCTATAACAGAGTGGGGGCTGCAAAGACAGGGAGCAGCCTTCAGCTGGGAATGACAATGAGAAATTACACTTGAGGCTGCAACAGCACAGCCATTGGCACCTACATAGACCGAGCATAAGACCCCAGTCTGCCCATAGTTCCCAATTGATTCAGAGGTCTTCTTCCTCTGGGGAAATGGACCCACTGTGTGTACAGGAAAAACACACACTTAAAAGAAAGACGTTCACCTTGGGCCCGACCCACAGCGTTTCTTTTCCAGCACCTGACTGGATTCAAAACAAAAAACAAGCTCCTTCACTATGTTTCCTGCAAGAGATTTTTCTCAGATATAAATCTGCAAAGAGACAAACACATAGAGGCTAAACAACACACTACTAAAATATGATAGGTTCAAAAAAGAAATCAAGAGTAAATCAGAAATTACCGGAAGACAAATGAGAACAAAAACACAACTTTCCAAAATTGATGGAACACAGTAAACACAGTTCGAAGAGAAAACTTTATATCAATACAGGCCTACTTCAAATGTGTGAGAAAAATCTAAAGAAAAAACCCAAACCCACTTAACTGACCAAATTTCTAGGAAGAGTCTTTAAAGGCTGAATTAGGAGGAAATAGACAATCTTGAATGAAAAGAAGCAAAATGGCTGTCTGAGGAGGCCTTAGAAATAGCTGTGAAAAGAAGAGATGCAAAAAGCAAAGGAGAAAAGGAAAGATATACACATCTGGATGCAGAGTTCCAAAGAATAGGCAGGAGAGATAAGAAAAGCTTCCTTAGCAATCAATGCAAAAAATACAGGAAAACAATAGAATGGGAAAGACTAGAGATCTCTTCAAGAAAATTAAAGATACCAAGGGAACACTTCATGCAAAGATGGGCTCAATAAAGGACAGAAATCGTATGGACCTAACAGAATCAAAAGCTATTAAGAAGAGGTGGCAAGAATACACAGAAGAACCGTACCAAAGAGATCTTGACAACCCAGATAATCATGATGGTGTGGTCACTGACACTCACCTAGAGCCAGACATCCTGGAATGTGCAGTCAAGTGGGCCAAAGGAAGGATCACTACAAACAAAGTTAGTGGAGGTGATGGAATTCCAGTTGAGCTGTTTCAACTCCTAAAAGATGATGCTGTGAAAGTGCTGCACTCAATATGTCGGCAAATTTGGAAAACTCAGCAGTGGCCACAGGACTGGAAAAAGTCCATTTGCATTCTAGGCCCAAAGAAAGGCAATGTGAAAAAATGCTCAAGCTACTGCACAATTGCACTCATCTCACACACTAGTAAAGTAATGCTCAAAATTCTCCAAGTCAGGCTTCAGCAATACGTGAACTCTGAACTTCCAGATGTTTAACTGGTTTTAGAAAAGGCAGAGGAACCAGTGATCAAATACCAACATCCTCTGGATCACCAAAAAAGCAAGAAGTTCTAGAAAAACATCTATTTCTGCCTTATTGACTGTGCCAAAGCCATTGACTGTGTGGATCACAATAAACTGTGGAAAATTCTGAAAGAGTTGGGAATACCAGACCACCTGACCTGCCTCTTGAGAAACCTGTATGCAGGTCAGGAAGCAACAGTTAGAACTGGATATGAAACAACAGACTGGTCCCAAATAGGTAAAGGAATACATCAAGGCTGTGTATTGTCACCCTGCTTATTTAACTTATATGCAGAGTACATCATGAGAAATGCTGGGCTGGAAGTAGCACAAGCTGAACTCAAGATTGCTGGGAGAAATATCTATAACCTGAGAAATGCAGATGGCACCACCCTTATGGCAGAAGGTGAAAAAGAAATAATGAGCCTCTTGAGGAAAGTGAAAAAAGAGAGTGGAGAATTTGGCTTAAAGCTCAACATTCAGAAAACTAAGATCATGGCATCTGGTCCCATCACTTCATGGCAAATAGGTGGGGAAACAGTGGAAACAGTGTCAGACTTTATTCTGGGGTCTCTGAAATCACTGCAGATGGTGATTGCAGCCATGAAATTAAAAGACGCTTACTCCTTGGAAGGAAACTTATGACTAACCTAGACAGCATATTAAAAAGCAGACACATGACTTTGTCCACAAATGTCCATCTAGTCAAGGCTATGTTTTCTCCAGTAGTCATGTATTTATGTGAGAGTTGGGCTATAAAGAAAGCTGAGCACAGAAAAATTGATGCTTTTGAACTGTGGTGTTGGAGAAGACTCTTGAGAGTCCCTTGGCCTGCAAGGAGATCCAATCAGTGCATCCTAAAGGAGATCAGGCCTGGATGTTCATTGGAAGGACTGATATTCAACCTGAAACTCCAATACTCTGGCCACCTGATGTGAAGAGCTGACTCATTGGAAAAGACCCTGATGCTGGGAAAGATTGAAGGCGGGATGAGAAGGGGACGACAGAAGATGAGATGGTTGGAGGGCATCACCGACTCAATGGTCATGAGTTTGGGTAAACTCTGGGAGCTGGTGATGGACAGGTGTTAGGATCCTTTAATGGATCGCAACCTGGTGGTCCGGAGTCAATGATAAGGAAATGAAAGAGCAACAGTTGCTGGTAGACCCTGGTTTACACCGAGGACCAATAAAGCCCTTGACACAGGGCTTGCATCACGCACGAAGGCACAGGGCGCCCTCTCGATGGGAACTTGAAAGCCCGTGTAAGAGAGTGAGCACAATGGGTCTCTATGCTCCAGAGAAATAGCCGGGGTGGTAGGGGGCGTTGGGGGGGGTAGAGAGAGAGACAGATAGAGAAAAGACACGGAGACCTAAGCTCTCATGGAGCAAATGTGCTTTAATGATCTTTTTGCGATTATGTATAGGCTATTGTACAAGGAATTTCTTTTGATAATGATAAAGATCAGAAAACTAAATGTGCAGCAACCATTACCAAGGGAACGAGGGGTTAACAACAGTCATAAGGTCAGGAGACAATCCATAGCTCAAAAAAGAGGATCGAGACTAAGTGTTGTCATAAAAAGAATATTTACTGAGGGAGACCCAAGCCTGTCTCCCACAATGACCCCAGCCCTGGGAGCTGCTTGTCTTTTCACTGATAAGGAACAGAGGTTTTATGAGAAACAGCACGTAGGAATCCTCCCGTTAAACATTTATAATATTTGTAGAAAGGGCTCTGACCACTTGAGTTTGTTTAGTTTTAACAACTTTTGCATGAAGGCAACAGTAAACGCAAATATAATTGTCAAGACAATCACCAAAATTATAGTTCCTCACCCAATGTGTGAGTGATGCTTTGAAACCATCTGCATGGGTATAGCCCAGATAATCAATCAGCTAATTGCTCAGCTAAAGTTTCCAAATTAGTGGAAGAGGGCAGATTTTTAGAAGAGGTTTCAAAGATTTCTTTCTGTAATATTGTACATACAGAGAGACATTATCATGTATGTTTTGTAAAGGAAATTTGATTTGTTCCCTGTTGTAGGCATGATGATTAAATTGAACAGGAGTAACACAAAACTGAGTAGAATTCCAATCACATTTTAGTATCACCTGTTTTTGTATATCTATTAATTGATCTCCAACCCATTTGATGGCTGTTTTTAGTTCTTGTATTTCATCTTAAATATCCTCATCTATCTGAGCCTGAGTGGCCCAAATAGTATGAGCATCTTTAGTCCAAATTTGGATAAAATTATGTGTTTGAATTGAAGTTTGTAATGCAATGCCAGTGATGGCAGCAGTGGTGCAAATAGTTATTAATCTCAATATGCCAAAAATCAGCCATCCAATGAATCGTTTAGATCACTGGAGCAGTTTAGTAAGTAACCAGGAAGCAAGTCCAGCCACAGGACCTTCTTCCAGGGCCATTGGAGATTTATTGGGAACCACAGACTATGTCGAGATCGAAGAATCAAAAGGGAATCATTTCTTAAGGAAATAGAGGAGTTAAGACAAATATATAATTTTCAATTTATACAAGTTACAGAACATAAAGTCTTAATGAATTCTGAGTTTCCTATAGCTACAACAAAAGGAAGTGGAACACAGCCTTGTATAACTGTGATTGATGATAGCAAAAGAAATAATTACTATGACAATGATTGGTCCCTGTGAAATGTCCAGTCTAAGTCCCAAGTTCTTCAGTGCTTGCTGCAAGTTTCCAGATGTCCCATTGTTTAGGCCCAATCTCTTTATCAAGGACGATTTGAGAGCGAAAAGGTGTCATTTCACCATCAAGCCAGCCAAGGAGTCCTTTTCATGGCAGTGTTTCATTGAATTCTTGGTAATCTTTTATGTTACTTGAATAACATAATCACATATAGTACTGTTATTATAATTTGAGCAGTTAGATAGCCATATACCACGGGGTCCCCAATCAAGAATGGTGTATTTGGCCATAAACATTAATTTCCCTGATTCAACTTGACATCTATCTCAGTAAATAGAGTATATTTAATGTCTTTATAAGTAAACCCCTTACATTCTAACTTTTGTCCTTTTCCTAGAGTTTTGGTAGGGTTGACATGGTTTTCAGAAAAGGACAGGGCAGTAAACGATCCAAGCAATGTGTGGAAGTTCTTTTTTGTAGGCAGGATGAAAGCCCGTGTTTGTCAACTTACATTAATACATAATTTTGTTGGACCCATGCATAAAGGAAGGATTTCAAACCTAAAGAAATGTCAATTAGTCTTCCTTCTTTCTCAGGATGAGAAGGCCCCTCCAAGCTCCACGGAGAGGGCATATGTGTTGAGTCATTAGTGGATACGATTGGTTCTATATCTGTCCATTCTAGAACCTACAATAAAAAGCGGGGTTAGGTACATAAGCCCAGTAAGGGTGATCAATCAAGTCAGCCTGAGCAGGGGAAGCAAAAGCAAACAAAGCAAGCATAGCAAAAAAAAATATATTTTCAGGATTCTGAGGCATTCCCTGTTGAGAAATCAGATTTTCAGCTTGATTAGTAAGGGTTTTTATCTGTCCCCAAGTAGGGAGATCATAAGGTCGATGACGTCGAATGCGGCATTTTGTGGAAATGTTTTAAAGCCGCCATGGCTTGTACTGGAATTTCTTCCTCCTGAGGTTTCTGTTGTTTCATCTCTAGTTTGAATGTTGGGGGCCCCCTTAGGTCGATTCTTCCGAAGAGGAAGCCATGTGAGTTCGTTGGATCCATCTGGAGAAATAGAAGCATACCCCTTTCCCTGTAAGATTAGTTTTCTAGATTTCCACTGATTAGTTAACCTATCTTGATTCCAAAAGGGAAGAGGAAGGGAGGTGTCCTTCAATGTCTCGAAATGTTTTTCTGCTTTTGTCAAAATATCTCCTTGCAGTAAGTTAAAAAACATTCAAAACAAATAAAGCTATATTAACAATAGTTATAGGCTTAAAGAACATATTGTGTTGGAATCTAGTAGAGTCTGCTCCAGATAAGGAAGATAGAAGTGTTCCTATGCATTTCACCCTGTAAAAAAAAAAAAATTTTTGTAGGTTCTGTGTGTGAGGTATTTGTTTAAGTATGTCTCGTGTTTGTGGATTACAAGGAATGTCTGTAATGTGTTTAATAGAGAATGCAAGTAAAAATTGTTTGAAATATCTAGAAATACAGCCAGGGCCATTGTCTGTTTTTATAGAATTAGGTGTTCTCATTATTGCAAAGTAAGCTAAAAGGTGGGTTATAACATGTCGTGTAGCTTCACCTCGGAGAGTTGTGGCCCACATAAAAGAAGAATTTGTATAGATCGAGACGTGTAAGAAGGAAGAGGATGAAAGTTCAGGGCAGTGAGGTACATGCATTTGCCATAAATCTTCTTTATATTTTTGTATTCACCATTCCATTCGTCATTCCTTATACCTTTTTATTAAAAATATGTATCTTATTTTTCTTTAGCAACGATGAACTGTCTTGTATATTAGCATTTTATAGGTTGGTGAATATATTTATTATATTATATATTATAATATTTATTTATTTATATAGATGAAAATATATACACACACATATATATTTCAACAATTATATTTAAACAATATATTTATTATAATATAACATATTTATATATATATATATATATATTTATAAATAGTCCAAAATCTCTTTAGTTTTTCTGTATGAAAAACTTTCTGTAAGAGGAAGTTAGTGATCAGTAATTAATGTTTTATTTATTTATTTTTTTTTAGTAATTAATGTTTTAAAATCTTATTTTATTTGGAAATAACCTAGCTATTTATTGAATTTTTATTTTTTAGTTTAGTATAACTCTAGAAATTAAGTTATCCCAATCCTAAGAGATTATTTTAAATTATAATAATAGATTATTACCTTTAATAGAGTTTATCTAAAAGTTTTCATCTCATTTATATATATATACATATATATATAGATAGATAGATAGATATGGAGAGGGAAATGGCAACCCACTCCAGTGTTCTTGCCTGGAGATTCCCAGGGACGGGGGAAGCTGGTGGGCTGCCGTCTATGTGGTTGCCGAGAGTTAGACATGACTGAAGCAACTTAGCATCAGCAGTATATACATTAATAGATAAAGTTAACTTTTTGTTGACAAATTTAGCTTACCTTCAACCTAGGACAATAAAAGTATTATATAATGTTGATGATTTAAGACATGACTTAATTAGATTAGCAATTATATTTAAATTGTATTTATATTTAAATAAACATTACATTTTATTTCAGCCTCTTGATGAAAGTGAAAGAGGAGGGTGAAAAAGTTGGCTTAAAGCTCAACATTCAGAAAACTAAGATCATGGCATCTGGTCCCATCACTTCATGGAAAATAGATGGGGAAACAGTGGAAACAGTGTCAGACTTTATTTTGGGGGGCTCAAAAATCACTGCAGGTGGTGACTGCAGCCATGAAATTAAAAGACACTTACTCCTTGGAAGGAAACTTATGACCTAATAGACAGCATATTAAAAAGCAGACATTACTTTGCCAACAAAGGTCCATCTAGTCAATGCTATGCTTTTTCCAGTGGTCATGTATGGATGTGAGAGTTCGACTGTGAAGAAAGCTAGGAGCCGAAAAATTGATGCTTTTGAACTGTGGTGTTGGAGAAGACTCTTGAGAGTCCCTTGGACTACAGGAAAATCCAACCAGTCCATCCTGAAGGAGATAGGTCCTGGGTGTTCATTGGAGGGACTGTTGCTGAAGCTGAAATTCCCATACTTAGGCCATCTCATGCAAAGAGCTGATTTATTGGAAAAGACCCTGATGCTGGGAGGGATTGGGGGCAGGAGGAGAAGGGGACGACAGAAGATGAGATGGTTGGATGGCATCACCGACTTGATGGGCATGAGTTTGAGTGAACTCCAGGTGTTTGTGATGGACAGGGAGGCCTGGCGTGCTGTGATTCAAAGAGTCGGACACGACTGAGTGACTGAACTAAGTAACTAAGGCAAAAGGAGTAATTGAGCAATTTTGTCCCCCTTTTTGAATGGCCATAGAATCTGAGATGACATCTGATTTGAACTTCTCCTTTAAAATCTGAATTAATTATTCCAGGGTGAACAGCAATTCCTTTAGAAGTCAAACTAGATCAGTTGAGTAAAAGACCGAAGGTTTGTGGGGGTAGGGGCCCAAAAAGCCCAGTATGTATTCTAGAAGGGACTGCTTGATGGTAAAGTAGAAAATCATTTAGGGCTGATATATTGATGGCAACACTGCCAGAGGTTGAGGGTTTGAGGGAAAAGATGGAATTTGCCCCTGGTTTTTGTTGAAGGGGACCTGGGGGGGTCCCCTGCTTGGAGTTTCCTGGAATAGTCCTTCCTTCAATATCAAATTTAGATTTACAATCTTTGGCCCAATGCATTCCTCTATGGCAGTGAGGGCAAATTCTTGGAGGTTTGTTTATTAACCCTCTTAGGGCAGTCCCTTTTTAAATGGTTTTTATCTCTACATGTAAAGCATCCTTCATTTTCCTTTCTAAAGGCAGCAGCCATTGTCTCAGCTACCATTTGCATCTTTTGAGTTTCTGATCCTAGATTGACACAAGCCTTCAAATAATCAATAATAGTCCCAGTCTCATGTATTGGAGCGATAGCTCTTTGACATTCCTGATTTGCATTCTCATAAACAAGTCATTTCTCTAGCTGTCTTTTGACTTCTTCTCCAATTACAGTACGGGAAATAGCAGTTTCTAATCTAGCTAAAAAATCAGCATACTTTTCAAGGTCCTTGTAGTATTTTGGTGTAGCTACCTGTAGGCTCTCCTTGAGGAGTAATTCGATCCCAAGTTTGAAGGGCCACAGTTTTTAATTGTTCATGCAACAAAGAAGGGCATTTTATTTGAGCTTCTATGGTATCAAATTTTCTGGTGTCAGTTAACATTTCAAAAGTCATTTGGTTTCGGGAGTGCCAGCTCAGGCATTCTTGTTAGCATGATCTCTGGCTATATCATGAAACCACATTGTCCTTTGAAGATATTCTCCTGGTTTAAGGAGAGCTTTTACTAGAATTCACCAATCATAGGGAATAAAGTTTCCAATAGAAGATGCCACAGCATTTAGAAGCGCTTTAGTAAAAAGCAAATGTGGGCCATACACAATTACAGCCTTTTTCATTTGTTGCCTGTAAAAAAAAACTAACACCTTCATATTGAGGTATTATGTGCCCTTGAGCATCAGGAATTCTTAAAACTGGAAAGGTGGACAAACGTTTGGGTTCAGAGACTTGTGATTGCAAAGCCAGTAATTCAGAGATCTTCTGTCATGGAGGAGAGTGAATACGAACTGATTTTTTGCAAATATGAGTCTGTACTAAGGACTTGTCATTATTATCTAAAAAAAGATTGCCAGTTTTGATGTCAAAAGTGTCTCAGGAGAGTCATTGTTAGAATCATTAGGTTCTAGCAAAGTAGAGACTTTAGGATTTGTGCCTGCTGGCAGAGGAGGAGAATTTGGAACAGCCGGGGCAGGGCTTGTAGGAAAATTCTGAAATATTTTATGTTGTTCTAATTGGGCCTTTTGTAAAGTTTTATCATTTAATTTATATTCATGTAATAAGTGTTCTGTCTGTTGTTGAATATTAGGAGGACTAGAAGTTACCTTGAAATGGCAGAATTGCAGCTTTAATGAGAGCCCATAGGGGCCAGAAATCGAATGGAATATTTTTTTCTCCATTTGGTGGCTCATTCAACATTTTCTTTGACCCAGTGCCAAATTTCTAAATCAAAACTGTCTTTCGCAGGGAACCAAGGATCACAATTAACCACTGTTGAAAGGCAAGGTTCTATTTTGGCATGAAACCAAAAGTCCCTGAACTTTAAACAAATGGTGAAGTAAAGTAGAGAGATGATGGGACTTTCCAGCCATTTGAAGTTAAGTAGAGAAATGAGGGAGCATTTTAGCTGTTTGACCCATGTCTTAGTACTTACTGACCTCAATAGGCCCTGAGTCACTCCGTCTGAAATGCCACGTATACAAGAGTCCCTGTTCTGGACGCCACATGTTGGGGTCCTTTAATGGATATAGAGAGAGTCAAAAAAGGCATGGGGACCTAAGCTCTGGTGGAGCAAAGGTGCTTTAATGATCTTTTTCTGAGTATATGTAGGCTGTTTTACAAGGAATTTCTTTCGACAATTATAAAGATCAGAAAACTAAACGTAGAGCAAGCATTACCAAGGGAACAAGGGATTAATGATGGTCATAAGGTCAAGAGACAATCCATAGCTCAAGAAAGAGGATCAGGACAAAGCACTTTTCTCATAAAGAGAATGTTTACTGGCGGAGACCCAAGCCTGTCTCACACAATGACCCCAGCCCTGGGAGCAGCTTGCTGTTCCACTGATAAGGAACAGAGGATTTATGAGTAACAGCACATAGGAATCCTCCTGTTAAACATCCCCTGACAGACAGGGAGGCCTGGTGTACTGCGGTGCATTGGGTCGCAAACAGAAGGACAAGATGAGCGACTGAACTGAACTGAAATGAATCAAATACCTCCCAGAAAACGATGTCCAGGACTTGATGGTGTCACATGTGATCCTATGAGACATTTTTAAAAATAACATCTATCCTTCTTAAACTCTTCCACAAAGTTGAAGAGGAGGGGAGCACTCTTAACTTTATTCTATCAGGCTATCTCAACACTGATATCAGTATATAAAGAGAACCTACAGAAAATTACAGATCATTTTCTTGATGAATATGGTTGAAAAAAGCTTTCAAGAAAATATTAGCAGACAGAATTCAACAATCTATAAAAGGTATCATAAGTGATTATCACATAGCATTCTTCCAAAGATGCAAGGATGTTTAAAAATCCACAAACCAATCCACTTGATACACCACATTAAGAAAAGGAAGAGAAACACGAGATTGTGTCAGTAGATGTAGAAAAAGCATTGAAAAAATCTAACATCCATTCATGGTAAATACTCTCAGAAAAATGGGCATAGAGAAAATACACCTCAACATAATAAAGGCCATTTATGGCAAACCCATATCTGAAAGCTTTTTCCTCTAAAATCAGGACCAAGGGAAGGATGCTCACTCTTGCCACTCTGATTTAACAGTGTGGAGGTCCTATCTACAGCATTTGGACGAAGATTTAATAAGAGATATCCAACGCCTAAGAGAAGAAGTAACATTGTCACTACTATAGAGAAATGATACTTTATACAGAAAACCCTAAAGTATCTACCAGAAAACTAATTAATGAATTCAGTACACACACACACACACACACACACACACACACACACAATGGAATATTCCTCACCCCTTAAGGATAAAGTTTTGCTGGTTGTAACATAGATGGACCTGGATATCATTCTGTTTAGTGAATTAAGTCACACAGAGAAAAACAAATACTGTATATTATCACCTGACATATGAAATCTAAAACTAGTGCAAATGGATGAAAATAATGGAGTAGAAAAAGACTCTCGCACATAGAGAATAAACTAGTGTTTACCAGTGGGGAGAGAAAGTGGGAAGGGGCAAGACAGAGGATAGATTCAGAAGTACACACTACTATATATAAAATAAATAAACTACAAGGACATACTTTACAGCACAGGGAATATGTCCAATAGCTCATAATAGCTTAAAACAAAGTATAACCTATATATTGAACCACAATGTTGTACCTCTGCCACTACCAACTGTAAATGAACTATAATTCAATGAAAAATTTAACATAAATGAAGAGTTCTGCATTGTGATATGTCGTTGTAATGGCAGTCATATTACAATAATTACATGTAACACATTACCAAATCTTGCACTTTAAATTTACACAATGTTATATGTCAAATATATTTCAGTTTGAAAAATCTGCTGAAATATAGTTTTCTTTTGGTGTGTTTTTTATTGTACGTCCCTTCAAATTACTCATTTCTACATGAAAATACTTTAATGTGCTAATCTCCCTGCAAGACTCTTTCTAATAAATACTGCCATCTCTCTTAACATTTAAATCAGTTCTAATGAGGTGGATCAAACTGGAGCCCATTATACAGAGTGAAGTAAGCCAGAAAGAAAAACACCAATACAGTATACTAAGGCATATATATGCAATTTAGAAAGATGGTGATGATCACTCTATATGCAAGACAGAAAAAGAGACACAGATGTATAGAATAGACTTTCAGACTCTGTGGGAGAAGGCGAGGGTGGGATGATCTGAGAGAATAGCATTGAAACATGTATATTGTCAATTGTGAAACAGATTGCCAGTCCAGGTTTGATTCATGAGACAAGTGCTCAGGGCTGGTGCCCTAGGATGACCCTAGGAGGGAGGTGGGAGGGAGGTGGGAGTGGGGTTCAGCATGAGGAACACATGTTAATCCATGACTGACTCATATCAATGTATGGCAGAAAAACACTACAATATTGTAAAGACCTGTTGTTTATTGCATAAACCTGAACTCCTTTTCTACAAGAAAATTTCGCTGATATATTCATATTTCATGACAATATATTTCAATTGGTCTTTATATTGAAGAAGATATTTGGCAAGTCTGGTATAATATTATCTTGAGATTTCAAAATTTAAATTAGGGTTCTGAGGGTGAATAAATGAACTGGCAACCAATCATTATAGAAATAAATAAAATTTACACTTTTCTCATAATAGTAGAGGACTTTGCATTTCTTATCCCGGCAAAATAGAGCCTGTGTACACTGGAGTTATGGCTCATGAGCAGAAAGGGGCTGACAGTTGGGAAACACGCTGCAATGATTATAGTGATGTCCACAAGGAACTGGCTGGGCTGACCAAAAAGAGCCAAAAGAACTTGACAGATGGAGGAAAGAATATAAAAGTAGACAAAGGTGCTCCCGAGGAGAAGGATGAATTTAGTAGCTCTGGACTCAGGGGAGCACCTGGAGGAGGCGTCGGTCCTACGAATGTGCTGGACCTGCTGCTTATGTCTGTACAGGATGAGAACCATGGAGCTGCCAGCACAGAGCGTGAGCCCCAAACATAAAACATCAGGGAATAATAGCAATGCTGCATACATAGCATCATCAGTTTTTCCAGTAACAATAGAAATACAGTAGCCAAAATCTCTTTCCTCCATGATGTTTATGCCACTCCATTTGCCAGTCATATTGAAAGGAAAAACTACATTTACCAGCATTTGCAGGATCCAACACAGGAAAATAGAGAGAACCATGTACTTGGGAGCTGTTACTTTCAGTGCTGCCCACCTGGAGTTCCAGGGACTAATCGTGATCACCTGAAAGACACTCAAGAGGCAGATGCTACTGATGGACACTCCCCTCCCCACTCTGTGCAGAAAGAAGAGAAGTTTGCAGCCAACATCACTACACATATGCTTCCACCCAAAGACTGCCATTGTGTGTGGGACTCCTTTACAGAGGAGGACCAAGGAGTTGGCCACAATCAGGTGCTTAAGGAGCAAGTCTGTGGACCTTAACCTATAACCCATGAAATGAAGGATGATATAACTGCAAAGGAGTGAGAAATTCCCCAGAATTCCAACCACGGTCTGTGTTACGATGATCATGCCTATTATTAAAAAGCTGCTGGCCATCCTTTCAGTTCACAGTCACTGGTACTTTTGAGTTAGAATGTCCTGCATGGGAATATGAGGCATTGGTTACGTGCATCATGTCAACTGAAATACAATATTCTCCATTAAACAATAGTTCCCACATGGAAATATTTGCTTCTTGTGTTTCTCTTATCAGCAGCCTTTAAAGGGTTCCATGTATAACATTTAAAAGAACTAATATGTAAAATTAATCACTGAAGATACTCATGTGAGCCCTTCTTTATTCTTCACAAATTTATTAGGCAGGAACTGAAGAGACCTTAGTTATACAGAGTGTTACCTACCCCCAGACAGGTTAAGTATTTGTCAAACCTGCTTCTTAGTGCAGAGTGAGGACTGAATCCCGTTGGGATACTCAAGACAGTGGTTTGAGGAACCCCCCAGGTGCTTAAATGATTAACACCCTGCATTCCACTGCAGAGGGTCCAAGTTCAATCCCTGGTCCAGGATCTAAAATCTCATGAACTATGATGCATGGCCAAAAGCAAAAAAAAGAGAGTGCAATGATCACCAGGCATGCCAAACAGCTAGTTACTTGCAGGCATATAATAAACCAGATCTGTATTGGATTTTGATTTCACAGTTTTTCTCTTTATAGACCTGTGGTATTTTTTAATTTTCATATAACATGATTCCACTTATTTGTAAAGCTTTATTCTATGGTACCACATATTATGAATTAAGTCTTAGCATCTTAACACATGAACATCACTGCTGGCAGTAGAATACAGCAGAAACCTGCATCACGAAAAGGCAATGTCATGAAGATGAGAAGGCGTCACTCTGAGGATGGCAATAGAAAGACTGTTTAGTTCCCATGACAGAAACACAACTAAAATAACATGTATTATAGAAATGTTTGAATAATAATATGTAGGCAATAAACCATACGGCATAAAACACTAACATGTGATAAAACAGTTTAAGAAAAAACAAAATTATTATTGTCCAATTATACACTGTATCAGTATGGTATTCTCAGAGGCCAGTGAATATATTAGCAATGAATTAATATTTGCAGTTGACATTAACATACAAGACACAGAGGAAAATTTGGCACTTATAAAGCATGTATTCTTGTGTCTTTCATAAACCGACGTACTAGATTTCCTAGAATGTCAACAAATTGGTGTTGGTGTCAGTTTCTGATGTGATCACTTACCCAGAATCTTGACCTGCCTTTCTCTCACAGACTCAGCTGCTCAGACGAGAATACAATGGATATATCTTCCAGCTGTGAGGACAAGGGCTCGGTGGGATGGTCATTATACCCAATATGTGTGTGGGAGAGAGGCAGCCAGATCCTGATATATGGGTTTGAGATGCTGTCCTCCCCTCCTCTCCCATCAAAACTGCAATTATCATTTCACCTGCAGCAGCGGTGGGAGTAAAGGCTTGGGAGCTGAGAACATTTCTGGAAACTTTTCTCTCAGTTGTTAATTACTGGAAAAAATTACAAGTTTCTAGTTAGCAGCCTTAGGAGACAATTGGCTGTACTTGACAGGCAATTTCTTTTCCATGATCCCTGAAAGTAATGGTCTCACGAGGAAGAAATGCTGAAATCACACACATTAGGGATTGACACAAACCATGTGCATCCCTCTGGATTCTTCACTACCCTGACATGAGTCTCTGCCCTAATACTAGCACTTTCCTCACCTTCAACCATTGAATGGAACCGTCAATGAAGGTATTGGAAAATAAATGGAATGAGACAAAATACCTCGGAAGTATATTTGAAGAGACAAAAGGAAAAGGAGGAACATCATCAAGATTTCATGATAGGAAACACTGGCACAACTTATATCAATTTAGACTCATTTTCATAATTCAATACCAATTTTTATGGAAATTTTGTAGGAAATAAACTTTATTATTATTGAACCCTTTGGTAGGAATTGGGTCCAGAACAAATAAATAAAAAAAAGAGTGACTGTTTCAAAATAGCTATAAAATAAAAGCACACAGATCAGATGGCTCAAATATTTTATCAAGTACTTAATTCAGGAGCATCCTGGAGAGGAAACAATATGCCACTAAAACCAAGTGCATCAGTGCAAAATTAAAAGAAAATCTGAAATGCAAGTAGGAGGCTTCACAAAAAGCAAACACACCGACAAATGGATCATGTACTTCTAGCCTCTAGGACTATGAAAAACTGTCTCTGTGAAAAACTGTGAAAACTATCTATATTTAAACCTCCCAGGCTGTTTTATTTTATTAAGGCAGACCTAAAATGTAGTACAAACTGTAAGAGTCTGTCTGTTTGATCCCGGGACTTCCAGGAGTGATCCTGCAATTTATGTCAGAGAAAGTTTTGCCTATGTTCTCTTCTAGCAGTTTTATGGTGTCATGTCTTCTATTTAACCCTTGGAGCCATGTTGAGTTTATTTTTGTGTATGGTGTGAGGGTGTGATTTGACTTCACGGATTTACATGAGGCTGTCCAGCAACCGGAGAAGAGTGGAGAAATAACTCGAGAAAGAACGAAGAGAAGAAGCCAAAGCAAAAACAATGCCCAGCTGTGGATGTGACTGATGACGGAATTAAAATATGATGCAAAGAACAGTAGAGCACAGGAACCTGGAATGTTAGATCCATGAACCAAGGTACATTGGAAATGGTCAAATAGCAGATGGGAGGGGTGAATGTTGACATTTTAGAAATCAGTGAACTGAAATGGGCTGGAAAGGGCGAATTTAATTCAGATAACCATTATATGTACTACTGTGTGCAAGATCCCTTAGAAGAAATGGAGTAACACTCATAGGTAACAAAAGAGTCTGAAACGCAGTATTGGGCTGTAATCTCAAAAATAATAGAATGATCTCTGTTCGTTTCCAAGGCAAAGCATTCAGCATCACAGTAATCCAGGTCGATTCCCCAACCATCAATGCTGAAGAAGCTCAAGTTGAATGGTTCAATGAAGACCTACAAGACCTTCTAAAACTAGCAGCAAAAAAGATGTCCATTTTACCATAGGGGACTGGAATACAAAAGTAGGAAGTCAAGAGATACCTGAAGTAACAGGCAAGTGTGGCCTTGGAGTACAAAATGAAGCACGGCAAAGGCTAACAGAGTTTTACCAAGACAACGCACTGGTCATAGCAAACACCCTCTTTCAACAACACAAGAGACAACTCTACACCAGATGGACATCACCAGATGGTCAACACCAATATCAGATTGATTATATTCCTTGCGGCCAAAGCTGGAGAGGCTCTATACAGTCAGCAAAAACAAGACCAGGAGCTGACTGTGGCTCAGATCATGAACTCCTTATTGCCAAATTCAGACTGAAATTGAAGAAAGTGTGGAAAACCACTAACCATTCAGATATGACCTCAATCAAATCTATTTCAATTATACAGTGGGTGTGACAGTTTCAAGTGATTAGATATGATAGACTGAGTGCCTGAAGAGCCGTGGACAGAGGTTGGTGACATTGTACAGGAGGCACTGTTCAAGACCACCCCCAAGAAAAGAAATGCAAAACGTCAAAATGGTTGTCTGAGGAGGCCTTACAATTAGCTGAGAAAAAAGAGACGATAAAGGAAAAGGAGAAAAGGTCAGATATATCCATCTGAATGCAGACTTCCAGGGAATAACAAGGAGAGTTAAGAAACCCTTCCTCAGTGATCAATGCAAAGAAATAGAGGAAACCAATAGAATGAGAAAGGCTAGGTATCTCCTCAAGAAAATTGGAGATACCGAGGGAACATTTCATGCAGAGATGGGCACAGTAAAGGACGGAAATGGTATGGACCTAACAGAAGCAGAAGATATTAAGAAGAGGTGGCAAAAATACACAGAAGACTATACAAAAAATCTCATGACCCAGATAACACGATTGTGTGATCACTCACACTCACCTAGAGCCAGACACACTGGAGTCTGAAGTCAAATGGGCCTTAGGAAGCATCATGACCAAAACAGCTAGTGGAACTGCTGGAATTCCACTGAGCTATTTCAAGTCATAATAGATGATGCTGTGAACGTGCTGCACTCAATACACCAGCAAATTTGCAAAACTCAGCAGGGGCCACAGGACTGGAAAAGGTCTGTTTTCATTCCAATCCCAAAGAAAGGCAATGCCAAAGAGTGTTCAAACTACCACACGATTGCACTCATCTCACAGGCTAACAAAGTAATGATCAAAATTTTCCAAGCCAAGCTTCAACACTATGTGAACCAAGAACTTCCAGATGTACAAGCTGGATTTAGAAAAGGCTGAGGAGCCAGATATCAAATTACCAACATCCACTGGAACATCGAAAAAGCAAGAGAGTTCTGGAAAAACATCTACTTATGCCTTTTAGGATACAACAAAGCCTTTGACTGTGTGAATCACGATAAACTGTGGAAAATTATTCAAGAGATAAGAGTACCAGACCACCTGATCTGACTCCTGTGAAATCTGCATGCATGTCATAACCAAGTGTTAGAACAGACATGGAAGCATACACTGGTTCCAAATTGGGAAAGGAGTAGGTCAAGTCTGTATATTGTCACCCTGCTTATTTAACTTATATGCAGAGCACATCATGCGAAATGCCAGGCTGGATGAAGCACAAGCTGGCATCAAGATTGTTAGGAGAAATGTCAGCAACTTCAGATATGCAAATGACACCACCCTCATGGCAGAAAGTGAAGAGTAACTACAGAACCTCTGGATGAATGTGAAACAGGAGAGTGAAAAAACTTGCTTAAATCTGAAGATTTGAAACACGAAGATCATGGCATCTGGTCCCACTATTTCAGAAAAAATAGATGGGGAAACATTTGAAACAGTGACAGAAGTTATTTCCTTGGGCTCCAAAATCACTGCAGATGGTCATGCAGCCATGAAATTAAAAGATGCTTGCTCCTTTGAAGACAAGTTAGGATCAACTTAGATAGCATATTAAAAAGCATAGACATTACTTTGCTGACAAAGGCCCATCTAGTCAAAGCTATGGTTTTTCCTGTAATGTATGAATGTGAGAGTTGGACCACAAACAAAGCAGAGCACAGAAGAATTGATGTTTTTGAACTGTGGTGTTGGAGCAGGCTCTTGAGAATTCCTTGAACTGCACGGAGATCAGAACAGCCAGTCCTAATGGAAATCAGTCCTGAATATTCACTGGAAGGACTGATACTGAAGCTGAAGAACCAATACTTTGGCCACCTGCTGTGAAGAAAGGACCCATTGGAAAAGACCCTGATGCTGCGAAGGATTGAAGGCCGGAGAAGGGGACGACAGGATGAGATGCTTGGATGGCATCATTGACTTGATGGACATGAGCCTGAGCAAGCTCCAGCAGTTGGTGCTCAACAGGGAAGCCTGGCAGCTACAGTCCGTGGGCCCACAAGGAGTTGGATGTGACTGAGCAACTAAGCTGAACTAATTATATTTGGTCCACGGATACTGGTGAAAATTCTCTATCTTGAATCAACTCATTAGTAAATTTAATGGACCTGAAAAATCCACTTGCCATGTAGTATAACATGACTACCCAGATGATATCACATCCATGGGAGGAGAACTGTTTATTATTTATATAATTATCAATAGGTTTTCAACGCTATGAGCAATCTTTACCTCCTGTGATGGTTTCTTACGAGGAAGAAGCTAGTATAAGGGGATATTCCTTCACAATTTTCAGTGGTCTTATCTTTTGACCAACTCTTTGTGACCCTATGGATTGCACCATGAGAGACTTCCCTGTCCATCACCAAGTCCTGAAGCTTACTCAAACTGATGTCCATAGAGTCGGTGATGCCATCCAACCATTTCAACCTCTGTCGTCCCCTACTCCTCCTGCCTTCAATATTTCCCTGCATAATGGTCTTTTCAAATGAGTTAGTTCTTCTCACCATGGGCCAAAATATTGGGGTTTCACCCAGCATCAGTTCTTCCAATGAATATTCAGGACTGATTTCCTTTAGGATAGACTCGTTGGATCTCCTTGCAGTCTAAGGGAGTCTCAAGAGTTTTCTTCAACACCACAGCTCAAAAACATCAATCCTTCAGTGCTCAGCTTTTTTTTACAGTCAAAATCTCACATCCATACATGACTACTAGAAAAAGCATAGCCTTGACTAGATGGACCTTTGTTGGCAAAGTAATGTCTCTGCTTTTTAATATGCTGTCTAGGTTGGTCATAACTTTATTTCCAAGGAGCAAGCGTCTCTTAATTTCATGGCTGCAATCACCAACTTCAGTGATTTTGGAGCCCCCCAAAACAAAGTCTCTCACTGTTTCCATTGTTTCCCCATCTCTTTGCCATGAAGTAATGGGACCGGATGCCATGATCTTCGTTTTCTAAATGTTGAGTTTTAAGCCACCTTTTTCACTCTCCTCTTTCACTTTCATCAAGAGGCTCTTTAGTTCTTCTCTGCTTTCTGCCATAAGGGTGGTGTCATCTGCATCTCTGAGGTTATTGATATTTCTCCCTGCAACCTTGATTCCACCTTGTGCTTCATACAGTCCAGCATTTAGCATGATATGCTCTGCATTTAAGTTAAATAAGCAGGGTGACAATAAACAACCTTGACATACTCCTTTCTCGATTTGGAACCAGTCTGTTGTTCCATGTACAGTTCTCACTGTTTCCTCTTGACCAGCATACAGATTTCTCAAAGGGCAGGTCTGGTGGTCTGGTATTCCCATTCTTTACGAATTTTCCAGTTTGTTGTGATCCACACAGTCAAAGGTTTTGGCATAGTCAACAAAGCAGAAGTAGATATTTTCCTGGAACTCTCTTGCTTTCTTGATGATCCAGTGGATGTTGGCAATTTGATCTCTGGTTCCTCTGCCTTTTCTAATTCCAGCTTGAACATCTGGAAGTTCAAGGTTCACATACTGTTGAATTGGTTATAGTAAAGCTTAAAGGGTTTTTTGGGTTTTTTTTTTTTTTTCATTTATTTTTATTACTTGGAGGCTAATTAGTTTACAATATTGTAGTGGTTTTTGCCATGCATTGCCATTAATCACCCATGGATTTACATGTGTTCACCATCCTGATCACCCCTCCTGCCTCCCTCTCCACCCCATTCCTCTGGGTCTTCCCAGTGCACCAGCCCTGAGCACTTGTCTCATGCATCCAACCTGGTTTGGTGGTCTGTTTCACCCTTGATAGTATACTTGTTTCAATGCTGTTCTCTCAGAACATCCCACTCTTCCCTTCTTCCATAGAGTCACAAAGTTTATTCTGTACATCTGTGTCTCTTTTTCTGTTTTGCATATTGGGTTATCGTTACCATCTTTCTAAATTCCATATATATGTGTTAGTGTACTGTATTGGTCTTTATCTTTCTGTCTTACTTCACTCTGTAAAATGGGCTCCAGTTTCATTCATCTCATTAGAACTGGTTCAAATGAATTCTTTTTAATGGCTGAGTAATATTCCATTGTATATACGTAACATAGCTTCCTTATCCATTCGTCTGCTGATGGGCATCTAGGTTGCTTCCGTGTCCTGGCTATTATCAACAGTGCTGTGATGAACATTGGGGTGCACGTGTCTCTTTCACATCTACTTTCCTCAGTGTGTATGCCCAGAAGTAGTATTGCTGGGTCATATGGCAGTTCTATTTCCAGTTTTTTAAGAAATCTCCACACTGTTCTCCATAGTGGCTGTACTAGTTTGCATTCCCACCAACAGTGTAAGAGGGTTCCCTTTTCTCCACACCCTCTCCAGCTTTTATTGCTTGTAGACTTTTGGATAGCAGCAATCCTGACTGGCGTGTAATGGTACCTCATTTTGGTTTTGATTTGCATTTCTCTGACAATGAGTGATGTTGAGCATCTTTTCATGTGTTTGTTAGCCATCTGTATGTCTTCTTTGGAGAAATGTCTGTTTAGTTCTTTGGCCCATTTTTTGATTGGGTCTTTTATTTTTCTGGAATTGTGCTGTAGGAATTGCTTGTATATTTTTGAGATTAATCCTTTGTCTGCTGATTCTTTTGCTATTATTTTCTCCCATTCTGAGGGCTGACTTTTCACCTTGCTTATCATTTCCTTTGTTGTGCAAACGCTTTTAATTTTAATTAGGTCCCATTTGTTTACTTTTGCTTTTATTTCCAATATTCTGGGAGGTGTGTCATAGAGGATCCTGCTGTGATTTATTTCAGAGAGTGTTCTGCCTATGTTCTCCTCTAGGAGTTTTATAGTTTCTGGTCTTACATTTAGATTTTTAATCCATTTTGAGTTTATTTTTGTGTATGGTGTTAGAAGGTGTTCTAGTTTCATTATTTTACAAGTGGTTGACCAGTTTTGCCAGAACCACTTGTGAAAGAGGTTGTCTTTTTTCCGTTGTATATTCTTGCCTCCTTTGTCAAAGATAAGGTGTACATAGGTACATGGATTTATCTCTGGGCTTTAAATTCTGTTCTACTGATCCATATTTCTGTCTTTGTGCCAGTACCATACTGTCTTGATGACTGTGGCTTTGTAGTAGATCCTGAAGTCAGTCAGGTTGATTCCTCTAGTTCCATTCTTCTTTCTCAAGATTGCTTTGGCTATTCAAGGGTTTTTGTATTTCCATACAAATTGTGAAATTATTTGTTTTAGTAATACCGTTGGTAGCTTGATAGGAATTGCATTGAATCTATAGATTGCTTTGGGTAGTATAGCCATTTTCACAATATTGAGTCTTCCAATCCATGAACACGGTATATTTCTCCATCTATTTGTGTCCTCTTTGATTTCTTTCATCAGTGTTTTATAGTTTTCTATATATAGATCTTTTTTTTCTTTAGGTAGATATATTCCTAAGTATTTTATTCTTTTCTTTGTAATGGTGAATAGTATTGTTTCCTTAATTTTGCTTTCTCTTTTTCCATTGTTAGCATATAGGAATGCAAGGGATTTCTGTGTGTTAATTTTATATCCTGCAACATTACTGTATTCATTGATTAGCTGTAGTAATTTTCTGGTAGAGTCTTTAGGGTTTTCTATGTAGAGGATCATGTTGTCTGCAAATAGTAAGAGTTTTACTTCTTCTTTTCTTATCTGGATTCCTTTTATTTCTTTTTTTGCTCTGATTCCTGTGGCCAACACTTCCAAAACTATGTTGAATAGCTGTGTGAGAGTGGACACCCTTGTCTTGTTCCTGACTTTAAGGGAAATGTGTTCCTGACTTTAAGGGAAATTAGTAAAGCTTAAAGGGTTTAAAGACGTGTATATCTGCATTTAAAATGGTATGTTTCAGAAATCCCAGAACACATAAATGTATTTTCATCATATCAGTAGAGAGGCATAGGATTTCTTTGAGGTATAGGAAATATTGAATAACACAGTGGACTTTGTACACAATGAGCTGACATCACTCCCCAACACCTGCATCACTGGACATCCGTAAACAGTCTGTCTTCCTGACCCTGTGTGTTCATCCTATGGCTGATATTGTGAAAGAAGAGGAAGAATGCTGGTGAGTGTTGTTTCCTCAAAATTTTATCTTTCCTCCTTTACTTTTAAAACAGTTTTGAAGGTATTTAAAATAAGCAAGCTATTTTTCCCCGAGCTAAAATTATAAAGTAACCCTGACTGATTAAATACTATGTGGTGTATGTGTACAATGTAATACAACTCAGCCATGAAAAGAATGAAATAATGCCATTTGCAGCAACACGGATAGGGTTCGAGATGACCATACTAAGGGGAGTAAGCCAGAAAGAGAATGACAAATACCATGTTATATCATTTAGGTATGGAAACTAAAATCCTGGGGCTTCCCAGGTGGTACAAGTGGTAAAGAACCCTCCTGCCAATGAAGGAGACATAAAGAGACGTGGGTTCCATCCAAGTTTGTTCCACTACTTGGGTCAGGAAGATTCCCTGAGTAGTGCATGGCAACCCACTCCAGTACTCTTGCCTGGAGAATCCTCATGGACAGAGAAATCTGGTAGGCTGCAGTCTGAAGAGTTGGACATGACTGAAGCAACTCAGTGAGTGAAAACATGACACATATGAACTTATCGATGAATAAAGAAACAGACTCATGGACCTATAAAACCAAATTGTGGTTTGCAAGGGGGAAGGTGGGGGAAGGATGCATTGGGAGGTTGAGATTAGTAGATGAAAAGTATTAAACACAGAATGTATCAAGAACAATGTCCGACTGCATACCACATGGAAATATAGTTACTATCTTGTGATAAGTCATGATGTGAAAGAATATGAAAAAGATTGTCACTAAATCACCTTGCAGTACAGCAGACATTGACACCATACTGTAAATCAACACTATATATCAGTAAAATAAATTTTAAAAAACTGAAGGTGTCAGATATGAAGTGAAGTGAAAGTCACCCAGTCGTAGCCAACTCTTTGAGACCCCATGGACTGTAGACTGCCCGGCTCCTCTCTCCGTGGAATTCTCTAGGCCAGAAGACTAGATTGGGTAGGCGTTCCTTACTCCAGGGAATCTCCCCAACCCAGGGATTGAATCCAGGTCTCCTGCATTGCAGGCAGATTCTTTACCATCTGAATCACCAGGGAAGCCCAACAATCCTGGAGTGGGTAGCCTATCTCGTCTCCAGTTGATCTTCCTGACCCAGGAATTATACTGGTGTTTCCTGCATTGCAGGTGGATTCTTTACCAGCTGAGCTACCAGGGAAGCCATGATTAGATGACAAATTGTGGAATTCATGAATGGGTCCTCTGCCACGTCCTTCATTTCCAGCTCCTCCTTCCTACAAGTAGATGTTACCAAGGGGAATTTGGGTCCATATGAGTCTTTCAATGTATTGTTGCATGCAATTTTCTAATATTTTGTGAGGGTTCTTGAATCTATGTTTATGAGAGATTCTGGCCTGTAATTTTCTTTATATATATTGCCATTTTGTGCTTGTGGTATCAGAGTGATGTTGGCCTCATAAAATGAGGTAAGAAGCATTCTCTACTCTTCAGGTTTTTTTTGGAAGTGCTTGGGAAGCATAGATATTAACTCTTTGAATGTTTGGTAGAATTCACCTGTGAAGCCATCTGGTCCTGAACTTTTGTTTGGGGAAATCTTCTATTACTATTTCAAGCACTGGACGATTGATCAATCTAGTAGGTTTCCTACGTCATGATTCAGTCTTGGAAGGTTGTATGATTCTTTTTTTTTTTTATTGTATTTTACAATATTGTATTGGTTTTGCCATACATTGACATGAATCCAACATGGGTGTACATGTGTTCCCCATCCTGAACCCCCCCTCCCACCTCCCTCCCCATCCTATCTCTCTGGGTCATCCCAGGGCGCCAGCCCCTAGCATCCTGTCTCATGCACAGAACCTGGACTGTCGGTTCATTTCACATATGATAATTTACATGCTTCATTGCCATTCTCCAATATCATACCACCCTCGTCCTCTCCCACAGAGTCCAAAAGACTCTTCTATACATCTGTGTCTCTTTTGCTGTCTCGCACACAGGGTTATTGTTACCATCTTTCTAAATTCCATACATATGCATTAGTGTACTGTATTGGTGTTTTTCCTTCTGGCTTACTTTACTCTGTAAAATGGGCTCCAGTTTCATCCACCTCATTAGAACTGATTCAAATGTATTATTTTAATGGCTGAGTAATATTCCATTGTATATATGTACCACAGCTTTCTTATCCATTCGTCTGCTGATGGGCATCTAGGTTGCTTCCATGTCCTGGCAATTATAAACAGTGCTGTGATGAACATTGGGGTGCATGTGTCTCTTTCAATTCTGGTTTCCTCATTGTGTATGCCCAGGAGTGGGATTGCTGGGTCATATGACAGATTTATTTCCAGTTTTCTAAGGAATCTCCACACTGTTCTCCATAGTGGCTGTACTAGTTTGCATTCCCACCAAAAGTGTAAGAGGGTTCCCTTTTCTCCACACCCTCTCCAGCATTTATTGCTTGTAGACTTTTGGATAGCAGCCATTCTGACTGGTGTGCAGTGGTACCTCATCATCGTTTTGGTTTGCATTTCTCTGATAATGACTGATGTTGAGCATCTTTTCATGTGTTTGTTAGCCATCTGTATGTCTTCTTTGGAGAAATGTCTGTTTAGTTCTTTGGCCCAATTTTTGATTGGGTTTTTTATTTTTCTGGAATTGTGCTGTAGGAATTGCCTGCATATTTTTGAGATTAATTCTTTGTCCATTGCTTCATTTGCTATGATTTTCTCCCATTATGAAGGCTGTCTTTCACCTTGCTTATAGTTTCCTTTGTTGTGCAGAAGCTTTTAATTTTAATTAGGTCCCATTTGTTTATTTTTGCTTTAATTTCCAATATTCTGGGAGGTGGGTCATACAGGATCCTGCTATGGTTTATGCCAGAGAGGGTTTCGTCTATGTTCTCCTCTGGGAGTTTTATAGTTTCTGGTCTTACATTTAGATGTTTAATCCATTTTGGGGTTATTTTTGTGTATGGTGTTAGAAAGTGTTCTAGTTTCATTCCTTTACGTGTGGTTGACGAGTTTTTCCACCAAAACTTGTTAAAGAGATTGTCTCTTCTCCATTGTAAATTCTTGCCTCCTTTGTCAAAGATAAGGCATCCGTAGGTGCGTGGATTGATCTCTGGACTTTCTATTTTGTTCCATTGATCTATATTGCTGTTTCTGTGCCAGTACCACACTGTCTTGATGACTGTGGCTTTGTAGAAGAGACTGAACTCAGGCAGGTTAATTCCTCCAGTTCCATTCTTTTTCTCAAGATTGCTTTGACCATTTGAGGTTTTTTGTATATCAATACAAATTGTGAAGTCATTTGTTCTAGTTCTCTGAAAAATACCATTGGTAGCTTGATAGCAAATGCATTTAATCTATAGATTGCTTTGGGTAGTATACTTATTTTCACTATATTGATTCTTCCAATCTATGAACACGGTACATTTCTCCATCTACTTGTGTCCCCTTTGATTTCTTTCACCAGTAGTTTATAGTTTTTTATACATCGGTCTTTCGTTTCTTTAGGTAGATATACTCCTAAGTATTTTATTCTTTTCGTTGTAATGGTGAGTGGTATTATTTCCTTAATTTCTCTTTCTCTTTGCTCATTGTTAGTGTATAGGAATGCAAGGGTTTCTGTGTGTTAATTTTATATCCTGCAACATTACTGTATTCATTGATTAGCTGTAGTAATTTTCTGGAAGATTCTTTAGGGTTTTCTCTGTAGAGGATCATGTCGTCTGCAAACAGTGAGAGTTTTACTTCTTCTTTCCAATCTGGATTCCTTTTATTTCTTTTTCTGCTCTGATTGCTGTGGCAAACACTTCCAAAACTATGTTGAATACTAGTGGTGAGAGTGGGCAACCTTGTCTTGCTCCTGACTTTAGGGGAAGTGCTTTCGATTTTTTCACCATTGAGGATAATGTTTGCTGTGGGTTTGTCATATATAGCTTTTATTATGTTGAGGTGTGTTCCTTCTATTCCTATTTTCTGGAGGGTTTTTATCATAAATGGATCTTGAATTCTGTCAATGGCTTACTCTGCATCTATTGAGATAATCTTATGTTTTTTATCTTTCAATGTGTTAATGTGGTGTATTACATGGACTGATTTGCAGATATTAAAGAATCCTTGCATTCCTGGGATAAAGCCCACTTGGTCAAAATGTATGATCTTTTTAATATGTTGTTGGATTCTGTTTGCTAGAATTTTGTTAAGGATGTTGTATCTATATTCATCAGTGATATTGGGCTACAATTTTCTTTATTGTGGCATCTTTGTCAGATTTTTGTATTAAGGTGATGGTGGTGTCACAGAATGAGTTTGGAACTTTACCTTCTTTTGAAATTTTCTGGAAGAGGTTGAGTAGGATAGGCATTAGTTCTTTTCTAAATTTTTGGTAGAATTCAGCTGTGAAGCCATCTGGTCTTGGGCTTTTGTTTGTTGGAAGATTTCTGATTACAGTTTCAATTTCCATGCTTGTGATGGGTCTGTTGAGATTTTCTATTTCTTCCTGGTTCAGTATTGGAAAGTTGTCCTTTTTGAAGAAAAGGCATCTGGTCCCATCACTTCATGGCAAATAGATGGGGAAACAGTGGAAACAGTGGCTGACTCTATGTTGGGGGGCTCCAAAATCACTGCAGATGGTGATAGCAGCCATGAAATTAAAAGATGCTTACTCCTTGAAAGGAAACTTATGACCAACATAGACAGCATATTAAAAAGCAGAGACATGACTTTGTCCACAAAGGTCCATCTAGTCAAGGCTATGGTTTTTCCAGTAGTCATGTATTCATGTGAGAGTTGGACTATAAAGAAAGCTAAGCACTGCAGAATTGATGCTTTTAAACTGTGCTATTGAAGAAGATTCTTGAGACTCCCTTGGCCTGCAAGGAAATCCAACCAGTTCATCTTAAAGGAAATCAGTCCTGAATATTCATTGGAAGAACTGATGTTCAACCTGAAACTCCAAAACTTTGGCCACCTGATGCAAAGAGCTGACTCATTGGAAAAGACCCTGATGCTGGGAAAGATGGAAGGCGGAAGGAGAAGGGGATGACAGAGGGTGAGATGGTTGGATGGTATCACCGACTCGATGGACATGAGTTTGGGTAAACTCCGGGTGTTGGTGATGGATAGGGAGGCTTGGTGTACTGCAGTTCATGGGGTTCCAAAGAGTCGGACATGACTGAGCGACTGAACTGAACTGAACTGAATAAAAAACCTCCCAGAAAACAATGTCCAGGATTTGAGCATGTCACATGTGATCCTATGAAATAATTTTTTAAATAACATCTATCCTTCTTAAACTATTCCAAAATATTGAACAGGAAGGGAACACTCTTAAATTTATTCTATCAGGCTATCTCTACACTGATATCAGTACTATAAAGAGACCCTACAGAAAATTAAAGATCATTTTCTTGATGAATATAGTTGAAAAAAATTTTCAAGAAAATATTAGCAGACAGAATTCAACAATCTATAAAGTGTATCATAAATGATTATCATGTAGCATTCTTCCAGAGATGCAAGGATGGTTACAAATCCACAAATCAATCCACGTGATATACCACATTAAATAAAGGAAGAGAAACACAAGATTGTGTCAACAGACGTAGAAAAAGCATTGAGAAAATCTAACATCCATTCATGGTAAATACTCTCAGAAAAACGGGCATAGAGAAAATACATCTCAACATAATAAAGGCCATTTATGGCAAACCCATAGAGGTGGACACCTGAAAGATTTTTCCTCTAAAATCAGGACCAAGAGAAGAATGCTCACTCTTGCCACTCTAGTTTAACAGTGTAGTGGTCCTAGCCACAGAATGTGGACAAAAATGTAATAAGAAACATCCAACGCCTAAGAGAAGAAGTAACACTGTCACTACTATAGAGAAACGATACTTTATATAGAAAACCCTAATATCTCCACCAGAAAACTAACTAATGAATTCAGTACACAAACACACAGACATGCACACGCACACACAAACACACAATGGAATATTCCTCACCCCTTAAGGATAAAATTTTGCTGCTTCTAACATAGATGGACCTGGATATCATTCTGTTTAGTGAATTCAGTCAGACAGAGAAAGACAAATACTTTATATTATCACTTGACATATGGAATCTAAAACTAGTACAAAAGGATGAAAATAATGGAGTAGAAAAAGACTCTCGCACATAGAGAATAAACTAGTGTTTACCAGTGGGGAGAGAAAGTGGGAAGGGGCAAGACAGAGTAAAGATTCAGAAGTACACACTACTATGTGTAAAATAAATAAACTACAAGGACATACTTTACAGCACAGTGAATATAGCCAACAGTTCATAATAGCTTTTAAAAAAAATAACCTATATATTGAACCACAATGTTGTACCACTGCACTACTATAATACTGTAAATCAACTATAATTCAATGAAAAGTTTAACATAAAAGAGTTCTGCATTGTGATATGTGGTTGTAATGGCAGTCATACTACAATATTTACATGTAACAAATCACCAAATCTTACATTTTAAATTTACACAATGTTATATGTCAAATATATTTCAGTTTAAAAATCTACTGAAATATAGTTTTCTTTCAGTGTGTTTTTTTCTTGTTCTTCACTTCAAACTGCTCATTTCGGCATGAAAATATTTTAATATGCAAATCTCCCTGCAAGACAATTTCTAATAAATACTGCCATCTCTCATAAAAATGTTAACTATAAACTTGTAACTAGCTCCCAAACTCTTACCTGATTTTATCTTCGAGTGCTAACCAGGGTATTCTTTACTCTGTGAGGACATTAATTTCTTCAGTTTTATTTCTGACGACTGTACACACTGATCCATTTTCTTGTATACTTTTATCTATAATTCCATACCTACTTCATTTCTGGGAAATTCGTTTTGTTAGACTGAAAGTAACACATTTGAACACTTTATAATAGGCACATCATTTCAAGACCTGTTGTTTATTGCATAAATCTGAACTTTTCTACAAGAAAACTTCATTGATATATTCATATTTCATGACAATATATTTCAAATGGTCTTTATATTGAAGAAGACGCTTGGCATGTCTGGTATAATACTATCTTGAGATTAAAATTATAATTAGGAGTCTGAGGGTGAATAAATGAACTGGCAATGGCTCATTATAGAAATAAATAAAATTTACACTTTCCTCATAATAGTGGAGGACTTTGCATTTCTTCTCCAGGCAAAGTAGAGACTTTGTACACTGGAGTTATGGCTTATAAGCAGAAAGGAGCTGACAGTTGGAAAGCACGCTGCTGTGATTGTACTCATGTCCACAAGGAACCGGCTGGGTGGATCAAAAAGAGCCAAAAGAACTTGACAGATGGAGGAAAGAATATAAAAGTAGACAAAGGTGCTCCCGAGGAGAAGGATGGATTTAGTAGCTCTGGACTCAGGGGAGGACCTGGAGGAGGCATCAGTCCTATGAATGTGCTGGACCTGCTGCTTATGTCTGTACAGAATGAGAACCATGGAGCTGCCAGCCCAGAGCGTGAGCCCCAAACATAAAACATCAGGGAATAACAGCAAGGCTGCAGACAAGGCGTGTCTGGTTTTTCTTCTCTTCTGGTCAATAAGAATAGTAGAACAGTATCCAAAATCTTTATTGCTTGTGTTGTTTCTGTCACTCATTTTGCTATTTATATAGATAGGAAAAATGACATTTACCAGCATTTGCAGGGTCCAACACAGGAAAATAGAGGGAACCACGTACTTGGGAGCTGTTACTTTCAGTGCTGCCCACCTGGAGTTCCAGGGACTGATCATGATCACCTGAAAGACACTCAAGAGGCAGATGCTACTGATGGACACTCCCCTCCCAACTCTGTGCAGAAAGAAGAGAAGTTTGCAGCCAAAATCACTGCAGATATGCTTCCACCCAAAGACTGCCATTGTGTGTGGGACCCCTTTAGAGAGGAGGACCAAGGAGTTGGCCACAATCAGGTGCTTAAGGATCAAATCTGTGGACCTTAACCTGTAACCCATGAAGTGAAGGACGATATAACTGCAAAGGAGTGAGAAATTCCCCAGAATTCCAACCACGGTCTGTGTTAAGATGATCATGCCTATTATGAGAAAGCTGCTGGCCATCCTCTCAGTTCACAGTCACTGCTACTTGTCTCGTGAGTTAGTGTCTGTATGGGAACATCAGGCGTGGGCTGCGTGCATCATGTCAATTGAAATCCAATATTCTCCACTTATCCTCAGGTCCCACTGGGAAGATTCTGCTTTATGCTTTTCTGCTACTAGTAGCCTTAAAAGGGTTCAATGTGTAACACTGAAAGAGCACTTAAAATGCAGAATTACTTGCTGAAGGCACTCCATGGTATCACTTCATTCTTCACAAATCCACGAGCCCAGGATTTCTGTGACTTCAATTTTTTCAGGGAAAGGTAAGACAGAGAGGTTCTTTATTTCTTGAGATCTGCTGCACAGGGCAGAGCAAGGACTTTAGAACCTCATTAGGCTGGTCAAGAGAGTGCACTGAACTACAAGCTCTGCCGAAAACCAGTTAGTTGTGTTCAAATAATAATCCATACCGATGCTTAGTTTTTATTTCACAACTTCTTACCTTGATTTTAGACCCATGGTCTTTTATATTTTCATTATAAGAAGATTCCTTTTTTGTAAAGCTTTATTCTGTAGGTCACTATGTACTATGTGTTAGGTTTTAGATATCTTAATACACATACATGGACTGCTGGCAGTAGAATATGTCATATGGCAGGAACCTGCCCAAGATTACGTAATGTCACGAAGATGAGAATAGCTCAGTATTGGGATGGTATTAGGATGTTTTTATGTCTGAAAAGCAGGTACAATGTACCCATCACAGGAATTATTGAATAAGCACAAGTAACATTGTAAACTTTCAGCCATAAAATATAATACATGATAAAAGAGGGTAAGCAAAAACTGAATTATTGTTGCTTTCAATTCATATACCTATCTATTTGTTAATTCCAGAGCTAAACAAAAATAGCAACAAAGAAATAAGATTTCTGCATGCCACTGACATACCAGGCATATATGTAAAATAGCATCTGCAAGGCATGTATTCTTGTACATTTTATAAATTCAGAGACTGGACTTTTGGATTGATAGTAGCCTATTTAAAAACAAAAAAGAATCAGCATGCTAGGAGACCACCAGCTGCTGCCTCTAACTTGCAATTACCATGTCAACTGTTCTTTAAATCTAAGAATAACAATAACCTCACCAGAATTAACACACTACAGAGGTTCTCAGTAGAGGCAAAGTTACTGTCTACACTAATTGCATCAGACATCCAGGATTGGAGCAACCCTTTCTATTCAAGTTGTTTCCATTTAGATACACTTTCTGCATGGGATTAGCTGATTTCTTCAGATCCATCATACATTTTATTGCAAACCTGTATGGATTAGTGGTGAACTTCTAGCCATCCTGAACATGGAGTCTATAATTCCTGTAAGGTAGATTCAACAGCAGATCGATTTTACAAATTTATTTTGCCACTTAAAATACAATTTTTTTAAGTTGAGAAAAATATCTTTATGGGAATTGTGTCACGTGTGCAGTTTCATTCTTTGTCTAGAAAAGGCTTTGATGGACATGAATGAGTTAAATCTAAGAGCTTTAACTCAGTGAGAAGCAAAGTTTTTCTCAGTAGAGTTATCAAATAGCTTAAATATTACCAAACGATAGACCATACACTTATTCACAAATGACATTTCCCCAATGTGGACTAGCATCCTTCTCATCACAAATATTTTTAAGCACCTTAAAAATCATGTTTTGCTGTAACTTGGGTTGAGTCACAACAGAAACTGTCAGAGGATTACATTTGATTGCATGAAGGGTCTTTAGAGATTGCTGTGGGTTCTAGAAACCAATCTCTCAGTATTAGCTCAGCTCGCGCCTCAGACTTACTCCACTTTTCTGCCTGCTGTTGGCACTGAATCAAGTTACTACACAGAAGATTGCCTTTGTCTGATATGATCTCTTCTCCAGACTCTTGATTTGACTTTCTCTTACAGACGCTGCTGCTCAGAATGAGATGGAAAACACTTACCTGACACCTTCCTACTGTCAGAAGAGGGGGCTTCCTGGTGGTCATTATACCCAGTGTCTGTGTGGGAGGGAGGCAACTAGATCATGATTTATGGGTTTGAGATGCTGTGTCCTCCCCCCTTCTCCCATCAAAGCTGCAATTATCATTTCACCTGCAGCAGTAATGGGAGTGCAGGCCTGGGATCTGAGAGCACTTCTGGAAACTTCTCTCTCAGTTGTTAATTACTGGAAACAATTACAAGTTTCTAGTTAGCACCCTTAGGAAACTAAAAGAGGGTTTCCAAGAGCCTTCTTAATTTCCATGATCCCTGAAGGCAGACAGGGTCTCACATTGAGGAAAGCTGGACTTTCTGAAGTCACACACATAAAGCACTGGCATAAACTGTGTGTCCCTCTACATTCTGTATTTCCCTGAGATATTTCTCTACCTTGAAACTAGTGCTCTCCTAATCTTCAGACCATTAAACTGAATGATCAATTAAAATGTTGTTAGAGAAATGGAATGGGACAAAAATACCTGGGAAAAACATTCAAAGAGATACAAGTAAAAGGAAGAACAAGGACACATCACTCATGATAGAAAATGTCAGCACAAATCAGAGCCAATTAATTGGATGACTTGCATAAATCAATGCCAATCAATATGGAGATGTTGTAGGAAAATTTACTTTATGATTATTGACCTCCATTAGCAAGTAGAATCAGACACAGAACCATATGAGGCTTCCCTAGTAGCTTAAACGGCAAAGCATCTGCCTGAAATGCAGGTTCCATCCCTGGGTTGGGAAGATCCCCTGGAGATGGAAATGGCAACCCACTCCAATATTCTTGCCTTGAGAACTCCATGAGCAGAGGAGCCTGGTGGGCTACCATCCATGGGGTCGCAAAGAGTCAGACACGACTGAGCGACTGACACACAACAGAACCACATATGTGGAAAAAAATGAGAAAGTTCAAAATGAGTGTCTCACAAATGAGCACTTAGTTCTGATGGCTCAACAGACAGATTCTACCATTCTTGTAAATACCAAATGAACCAATGCTCAATTACTTCATTCAAAGAGATAAAATAGTTACCACAGTGCTCTACATTAATTAATTAATTATGCTATTTTTCCAGAATGAGCACTTGATACCCTGATAATTAAGAATTATAAATTAGGAGTTGCAAGAGATCTGGCTTTTCATACAAATAAATTTACGTTTGATGCAGTGTCATGATGTAATCACTGCTGATTTTCAAGTCAGGGGTTTGGAGCCACACATGGTGGGCAACCAAGTCTGCACACAAACTCATCTAAATACTTACAGGCAGATGCAAACACCCATGTGCATTAATACTCACATACTTATGTATATAGTACTTACACAATTATAGTTTAAAACTCACAAACATTTGTGCACATGCTCACCACACACAAACTCACATCATATTCCTAAACACACGACACATATTCATATGAACTCACACGGTCACGTTCACCTTCATAAAATCAACTTACATGGTCTCTGTGTATCTCTGGATGATGATTTCATAAACAGAAGAACAGGTGTATCTCCAGACTTCTGGATAGAGGAAAATGGCATCCTTTCCTCTGCTTGTAATCCTTTCACCCTGCAACAATCCACAGACAATATTTGCTATAAGCTGCCTTAAAATTGCGCTTCCCTGGTGGCTCAGCTGGTGAAGAATATGTCTGCAATGTGGGAGACCTGGGTTTGATCCCTGGGTTGGGAAGATCCCCTGGAGAAGGGAACAGCTACCCACTCCAGTATTCTGGCCTGGAGAATTCCATGGACTTTATAGTGCATGTGAGCATTACCTACTCAGGGGTCAGGGGGTAAGAAAGATAGCGTGTTTCAGGGCATAACAGTGAACAGGTATGTATTCATCCCCAAATAAAACCATGGTGGGGAAAGCCTGGAGTGAAGGCATAAAGTCTGTATGGAAACACAGAAGACCCTGAATAGCCAAAACAATCTTGAGAAGGAAAAACAAAGCTGTAGCTATCTTGCTCCCAATTTCAAACTACACTATAAATAAAACTATAGGCATCAAAACAGTGTGGTACTGACACAAGATCAATGGACACATAGATCAATGGAACAGAATACATAGAACAGAAGTGAATCTACACTTAATGGTCAATTTCTCTATGACAAAGGAGACAAGCAGATACAATAAGGCAAGGATAGCCTCTTCAATAGATGGTGTTGGGAAACTGGAGAGCTACATGCAGAACAATCAGACTGGAATCATTTCTTATATCATATACAAAAATAAACTGGTATATACATACAATGGAATATTATTTAGGCTTAAAGAGGAGGAAATAATGATATATGCCACAACATGGATAAACTTTGAGAATACCATATAAAGTGAAATAAGCCAGTCACAAAAAGACAAACACAGTATGATTCCACTTTTATGAGATATTTATCGTAGTAAAAATCACAGCAGTAAGAGCAGGAAGGGAGTTGTTAGGGTACTGAGGAAGGAGAGATGGGTAGTTACTGTTTCAGTTTTGCAAGCTGAAACAAATTCTCTATCTTGTTTTCTATCTTCTCTTTTCATGAGTAGGAGCACATAACTTCAATACAAGCTCATTTGTCATATCCTCCTTTAGAGTTGATATTTTTGCTCTGTTTAAGAACCGTCTTTTCCTATGAGAGCTCAGAAATGTTCTGTTTTCCTCTAAAAGCATCATTTTATATCTTTAAAATTTACATCAGCAAACTATTCAGAATAATTTGTGATATAGGTCAATTGTAACTTGTCTCTTTACACTTCAAGTTAACCCACTTCCATTTCTTCTGGAAATGGTGTGCTTGCCTTTTTATTTGCTGTCATCTATCGTTGCCTCATCCAGTTTGACATCGCCTCACCCTTGGAGCTGGTTTTCTGTCAAACTTCCTGGTGACCCCATCTCTTCTTGTCTCTTCCAATATTTACAACTCCAGTGTGCCACACAGTCAAGTTTATTCTTGGGACCAGAAAGCTTCAGTGTGCCTTTTTGTTTAGAAGGTTAATTAGGTTCACGTCTTAAAGGGAACGTTGCACGGTACTGAGAGACAAGTTTTGCTCTCTTAAGTTTCCTCACAGCTTGTGTCAGCTTCTGTCCTAAATTATCAAGAACTTCTCAAACAACAATCAGCTTCAGATAATGTCTACAGTGTATTCTCCAGGGAAAAGGACAGGTTAATTAATTGATCAGCATAATAAAAATAATGCCTTCCTCTGAGGCAAAATTTGGGCAGGTTTCTTCGTGACCAACATTAAAAGATTTGGATTTCTTAACCTTCACACTTGCACTTGTGATGTAAACCTATTATGTGTATCATATCCAACTGGGCCTCTTTTTACCACCTCTGAGAAGGCTGATACAGACAAGAAGAACAAATGAAAACACAAAGCTCTTGCTGTTCTTGTGTCATGAATAATAAAGTCTTTCCTCTCAGACCCAGGAGTCTCATGCCTTCTGACAGCATCCATGAAGTTGACAGGATAATTTCTTATCTTGCATGTAGGATAAAATCTAAGACATTTCTTCACATTCTTTAATAGTCATGATGATAAGGATGTGATGCTGAGACAGACATGACTTTCTCAAAGAGAAAATTACAAAGATCTTACACAATCCTGGTTAGGGGATACGACAGTGCTTCCTGGAACAAGTGGAAATCTTCTTACCCAAGTTCTGGGCAATGTGGGAAAAGGACAGTTCTTTCAACAAATGAGGCTGGGAAAATTGGATATCCACATGCAAAAGAAGGAAGTTGGACCCTTACTTAACCCTACATACAAAAATTAACTCAAAATGGATCAAAGACCTAAATGTAAGACCTAAAACAATAAAATTCTTAGAAGAAAATACAGGGAAAAATTCACAACATTAGACTTGGCAATGATTTCTTTGGATTTGACACTAAAGGCACAGGTAACACACACTGAACCTCATAAGTTTAAAAAGCTTTTGTGTATCAAAGACAGAATTGTCAGAGTAAAAAAAAATTCACTGAATAAGAGAAAACATTTGCAAATCATATACCTGATAAGACATTAATATCCAAAATATGGAGAAAATTCTTAAACAACAACAACAACAAAAACAAAAAACCAACCGAGAAATAACCCAATTCAGGACTTGGGAAAGGCCGTTTCTCCATAGAAGATATACAAAAGACAAATAAGCACATGAAAAGATGATCAACATCACTATCCATTAGGGGAATGCAGATCAAAACTACAATGAAATGCCATCTTGCAGCCATTAAGATAGCTACTGTCAAAGCAATAGAGGACAACAAGTGATGACAAGAATGTGGAGAAATTGGAGTTCTATGCACTATTGGGCAGAAAGGTAAGATGGCACAGTCATTGGAAAACAGGATGGCAGCTCCTCGGGAAATCAAAAACAGAATAACTACATGATCGAGCAACTCTACTTCTGGCTATCTATACAAAAGAATCAGAAGCAGGGTCCCAAACAGATGTTTGATAGCTAAAACATGGAAACAATGCAACAGTTCATCAACAGATGGACAGATAAGTAAAATACAGTATAGACATAAAATTTAAAGAAAGGAAATTCTGCAATATAAGGCAATGTGAATGAAACGAGAAATGTGAACAATAAAGGAAAATTTCACTAAAATGATGCTGGGTGACCAGCAGGGGGAGCACTCACACATGTACCGCTGGATCGCAATACAGATCCCAGCAAGAAAGAGATGCTTGTTACCTTGCATTTTCTGACAGGAAGTGACACTACTTGACTACTACCACTAGCAACAGGAAGCCAGACAACAGCTCGACCAATGAGAGACAGTCACAACGCAATGAAAAGCCACTGCACTTTGAACTCTCAGTTTCCTCCAAAGGACTTTTTGTTTATAACAGCCCCTCCCAACTGCCTCTTCTCCTCTATAAAAGTTTCCTCTTACTTACTTCACTGGACTTCGATATGTTTCACCAGAGTTTGCTTGTCCCAAATTGCAATTCTCTGCTGCTCCTGCATAAACCCACTTGTCTGGTAAAATGCTGTTTTGTTGTTTTCGGTTAACAAGGGCATTAAGCTAGGAGCAATAGACCAGTCACAAAAGGACAAATACTGTATGATTCCACGTAAGTGAGATACTTAACAGCAGTCAAAATCATAAGAGACAGAAAGTAGAGTAGTAGTTTCCGGGGACTGGGGGAAGGGGAAAATGAAAAGTTAATGAATTGTTGTTTAATGGGCATAGAGTTTCAGTTTTACAAGATGAAATGAATTATGGAGCTGGATATGGTGATGTTTGCATAAAATTATGGATATATTTAATACCACTTATCTGTACAATTTAAATCGATAAGATGGTAAATTTTATGAGTATTTTTACTATGATTTTTCAAACCTCAAAAAACATCCAGGGGCTTGTCAAAGAAAAAAAAAAATAAAATCTAGTAAAGACATGAATTTGAGCAAACTCCAGGAGATAGTGAAGGATAGGGAAGCCTGGCATGCTGAAGTCCATGGGGTCGCAAAGAGTCAGACACAACTGAGAAACTGAACAACCCTAAAGACCCACCCCCAGGACCTGGCTCCAGAGACCCTTCCCTCTGCTCCCTCAAGATTTTAAACATCACATATTTGTGGGTGTGTGGGGTTACAGGCTTTGTAGAGCTGGGTCCCCCACCCCCACCCCCCTAGCCTCCAGAAGAGAAAAGGAGCTCCATGTGTTGCAAAATTAGAAACTAGAAGTTTGAGTTGGCTAGACTCTGACTTCAGAAGGGTGGAGGGAAACCTGTGACCCTGACATTCTTCATGGTGAGTAGCTGCCCCCTGCCCCAGTGGAGGCTGAGGACTGGAATCTATTCCCCACCCTAGAGCTTAGCCTTACTGGAGATGAAGAGCAGTTCCCGTTCTGTTGTTCCCCTACACCGTGCGTATATAACTTAGAATATTGGTGAAAAGAGACCTTCCAGCTCCAAGTGTGGGGAAGCAGGAGAGCTATTAAGAACCCCACCGTGGGCCTTGTTCAGCTCCTTGTCCCAGATGAAAAGTGTTGAGAGGTTACTGCCCTTCCTTCCTGTCTCAACCTAGAGTCTGAGAAACAGTTCTGTGAGAAGGGTAACGATGCATGCACGAGTCTGCAGTAGCCCCGCTGTTTGACTGTTGGACCCCGGCCAGAAGAAGGAGCACAGGGCAGGCGATTAAAACCTGGAGGGTAAAGGAGATGTGCTTTTTGCAGGCTTGGACAAGAGATCTTTTCCTGTGTTTGAGCAGCACACAGGTCTCTCTCCAGCCACAGGATAGAAGTGGCTTTCAAGCTAGGGACATCAAAGTTGAGCCCTGACGTGGGCAAGTTCTCCCCTTGCCCTCTCTCTACAAGGCAGTGCAACTCCAAAGAGGCCCAGGGTCAGGGGTGTTTTCCCAGAATCAGAGGCACTGTTCTTGTTGAGATTTAGAAAATGTCATCAGTGTCCAGGAGAAGTAATATTGGAAGGGTATTAGATGGAGGTATGATCTGGAGATATATAAGTGTGTGTGTGTGTATTATTTATATATATAAATATTTATATTTTTAAGGTAGATCCCAGGAAGAGCAAGTAAAGCCTAAGTATACATCAGGATCTGTCTTCTGATGTTACCCTGTCTGGAGACAATATGAACTTGACCCTAACATCTCCCCCTTGGGGGCACCATGGGAAAAAGGAGACCCTCCCTGTGCAGACTACATGCCTGTCATGATTACTTCATTGTGGGCTAAAGAAATCCTCCAGTAGTGGTGGGAGTGTTCATGAGGTAAGCACATGCTGCCTTAGGGGAAAATGAGGCAGACAGTGAGAAAGAGCCTGAGGCAGAATGCCTAGGAAATGAACAAACGGAGGGCAAAGAACAGCCAACCTGGTGGTGATGAATGGAAACACCCCCATCATCTTCATCTTCACCATCCACTCAAACACACTAAAGGAGCCAGGAGCCAGGTCCTTGTGGCTCCACGATAAACGCCAGACCACACTGATGCATCCCTGCCAGACTGTGTGTGGAACTTGTCTTTGAGCACAAAGATGTGAGAGATGTCTTCAGGCCTGTCATCACTCATTTGGGAAGATGAACCTGGTGCCTTCCATCCATACTTGATGATAGTATGCAAGAGCTTGTCCTTCACCTGGACAATTTGCACATCAGGAACACAGTGTCCTCATGTGGCCCTTATCTGCTTGGGCAGCCATGGTAATTCTCCAGCACCTGTGGGCTCAGTCACTTCAGTCATGTCTGAGATACCATGGACTGTAGCCCATCAAGTCTCCTCTGTCCATGGGATTCTCCAGGCAAGAATACTGGAGTGGCTTCCCATGCCCATCTCCAGGGGATCTTCCTGACCCAGGGATCAAAACTGCGTCTCCAGTGTCTCCTGCCTTGCAGGTGGATTATTTACCCACTGAGCCACCTGCGATAACTGCATCTCATGCACCACAGGAGACCTCCTGAGAGCACAGTGATTCTGGGGCTCTGCTAGAACCTCTACTCTGACCATTCAAGTTAAAGCAGACAAAGGTACCAAATGGCTCCCCAAACTCATCCACTTTCAGGTCATCTAGGTTGAAGCATTTGGAGGGCTGATTGGAGAAGCTGGTGGTTAAAAAAAAAAAAAAAATTCCAGCCAAAGTGGAGTCATCAAATAGGGAGACAATGTTAGTGGGGCGGTTCTCATGAACAGTGTCATGGAAGAGATGAGTGACGCACCATTGCTGGTTTGGGCCTGCAGGGGATGAGAAATTAGGGCCATGTAGCTCATCCCAGCTCCTCCCTGGGCTCTTCATTCTGACGGGATCAAGGACTGGAGCGGCAAACTGCAGCTTTTAAAGAAAGGGTCAGGCTTACACAGCAAGCAAACCTGCGGGCTGGGGTGCTGCTCATAGCAGTACACTTATCACCACGCATTCATCACTTAATCCTCCCAACATGAAGTTCACAGAAGCCAAGTCACCCTCCAGGTGGAAAAGATAGGACTGGAGAACTTGGAGGGTGGGCCCTCAGCCAGTGACCTTTTCCACATACCCCATGGCTGAAGCACTTCTCAAGTGTGAGTGGGTAGGTGAGAGGGCCATGTGACCAACCTCAGGTCACATTAAGTGGGAAATTTCTTCAAAAAAATGAGCCGTAAAGAATATGTGAAGCTATATTCAGTAGACTATTTGTAAATTTGTTAGTCATTCTGGAACTATTACAGGTGTTGTATCTGCGTTCCTGATATATGGAATGTGTAACTAACATATAATCTACTTGTGATACTTTTATATCTTATATTTCATTAAAAACTAAGATTTCCAGCATACAAGACAAAAGAAGTATTCTAAATATAAAATCAAACAGGTCTGGGTTGTGGTCAGACATTCTGCACTTCTGACAAGCAAGCTTCTGGGGGCAGCTGAGGCTGTTGGTCCATTCTGGACTCTGAGCATCAAGATTCTAAGGTTCTCACATTAACCGTGAGGATGAAGGTCTTGATGTTAGACTTTAATGTGTTGGTTATGCGTGTGGTAATTTCTAGGGCAGAGGTTCTCAGCCAGGAGGGATTTTGCCTTCCACTGTGTATGCCATGCTGGAGACATTTCTGTTCACGGAGAAGGGGTGGTGCTGTGACTGCTGACTAGTGAGTGGACGCTAGGGATGCTGACAAACTTCCTAAAGCACAGCCTCTACAAGAAACTATCCAGCTGAAAACCTCAGTGAGTACTCAAGTGGGGAAATACTGCACTAGGGGAACTTCTAAAAGCAAGCAGAGTCAGTGGATTCCAAACCAGAAGAGGGGAGAAATGAATGAGTAAAACAAATCCTAAGTCAATCAGCAAAGAGGTGATTAGAAAAAGAAACATAGAAGAATAGAAGAAACAGAAAGCATAAAGGGAGGCGGCAGATTTAGGTGCAAATATATTCGTTAAGCATATTAAGTATAACTGGAATTATCAGTTAAGAAAGATTCTCAGACTAGATTTTCCAAAAATGTGCCATTTATAATTGCTATATATAAAACCTAAGGATGCAGAAAGTTTTAAAGTAAAAGGATGGAAAAAGCATGGCATGAAAATACTAATCAAAAAATACTAATCAAAAGAAGCTGATGCATCTATATTAATTTCAGAGAAACAAGGCTTGACATGAAAAGGTCTTGCTCAGCATAAAGAAGCAGTTTCATAATGATAAAAGACTGAATTCACCAAAAATACAAAAAGTCTTCATTTTATGCCTCTATAAACATGGCTTCAAAATATTAACGCAAAAA